>NC_071327.1:2337500-2943863 GCF_943734725.1 Anopheles marshallii | reverse complement strand
GGAATAAATAAAATTCTACCACCCCTATAGAACTCAATCATAAGCATGTTTCTCATCCTACCACCAGCACTGCAGCAAAACCCTGCCCAACATCACGACCGGCCCTCTTTCTCTTCGACTGGGGGTTCTTGCCCCAGCACGTTTTGTTCGCCTGCTACACTATTCCCGGACGGCAATCATAATCGTCGCGTGGGGCAAATACTTTCGCTCTCGTACCGGATTGCCCTCACGCGGAAAGGAATCGCCCCAAGATGGGATCGCAAAAGCATAATCCCACACTTTGGGTGAGGCATAATATGCAAATAAACACACCGAGGGATGCGCTCGGAGCGATACATGTGTTCTGCACCGAAAATAAATAAATAAATAACCGCATAACGACAAGCAAATTGGCGGATACGGTACGAAGTCGCCCGGCAGAAGGTATCGCAAAAGGCTGCAATTATGCACTTGAAAGAACTCGGGAATTATTTATTAAATCTTGTTGCAGCACACGATAACGTAGAAATTATACCAATGAAAAGTACTTAAGCTGTCACAGTGTTTACAAACACTACTGGTACACCGATTACCGTCAAATTTCATTTGACAGTTGTCAGTTGTTTGTGTTTTGAAGTTGTCGTAATAGATCCTTCAATTGTTCCTATAAATACTACATTGTACAATTGATAAGGACACCAGAAATTCACTAGTAATATGAAAGTTGATGTCAATGAATAGGAATTCTATTTAGTTCAGTTGTTGGACATTTTGTGCCTAAAAATGTTTCGAAAATTCTAACCTTTTAAAAATTCCCAAGCGCAACACTAGTAGTTGTTGTTCGAAATCGCAGCACACTGATCCTCGAGGATTATTAGATGGCATAATAAATAATTTGTTGTGAGTCCTGCGCTAATTCGCATGCTCCTCTAAACACATTGTTCTCCGTTGTCACGATGGAGAACATCCAAATATCATGCTACAATTTACATCACAGTCAGCACGCGACTTCCTCGCCAATGTCGCGATCTGCACCCTGCATCATATCAAAACCCTCGGACTGCATGCAAAGAAAAATCGTCCAACATCACACGCTCGATCGCTGGGGGCCTGAGGACTCGGAAACAACGACCCCATAATCGGTCCGTACACCCATCAGTACCCAAGCCGGGGCGGGAATCGTTTCGATACGTACACTATCAAGATGAGATCTATCTTCATTCGGTTTAATTTGAATCAATTTAAATCGCAGATAAGCCGCTGTGGATGCACCCGCGGATCGTCGGTACGGAGCGCGCGCACACGTTCGTTTGGCGTATGAGAATTCCATTCCATAATCATATCGGATGCGCCCCCTAAGATGCATCCGTAACGTGCTCGTGGAGTTATGCTTTTTTTGTGAGTGCTTGCCTACTCCACACTTTGTTCGAATTGTCCCTGTTTCCCACCTAACCTTTTGCCCCAATGGGAAGGTATATTGCGGTTTTGTGAAGTGTGGAAAAAACGGTTCCATAGCACCGACAAAAAAAAACACTGAAGACGCTCGACTCGTCGGCACTAGGTAACGGAATGTAATTCTCACCGGGTGTCGACGCGTGCTTATTTGCATCTTGCCGCGGAAATGATGCAAATTCCTAATGCGTCACGCGGAACAGACCGCATGTACAGATGGATGGGAAAATGCGGATCCATGAGGAAGTGGCGCAGGCGCCCAGGTGGGAAAGGTGATCTTTTTTTTATAAAGCATCATACTGTGTTGCTGGAAATATAGATCAGGATCGGCGATTGAGATGAATAGAGAATGATCAATTACAGTACAATTTCCTGCCATACGACCAGTTGAGCTCAGTATTCTTTTCTCACTCTTGACTCGATCCAAGTGTTATGTAAGGTTAATGCATTTTTTTAAAACAATAATTATACACAAACAATGCTATATTCTTGTAAGAATTGTTGAAAAGATTATTGTTGACGCCCAGACAAATTGATAACAATTGTTGTTGTGCACTTATATTGATACTGGTTTGACACTATCTCATTCAAGCTGTCAATTTGACATTTGATGACAATTGATCAAAGTCAAATTTAAATAATGAGAACTGCATTTTGAAGCAAACAATCCATAACTGTTGCCTATTGGAGAGATCTTTTAGATGTTAAACATAAAACTTATTATAAATGAACGAGTTTTCAAATTTACTCTGCTCCAGATATAAAACACTACGAAACGCACAAGCGCAACTACTACCAATGTGAACCTGGCTTCATTACCGTTTACAGCATTCAAAGCAAATTTTTAACCAAACAGCACTGTTCATGTGCCATAGAAACTAGCAAACAATGACCATTCCAGCCACCAGGGAGGGAATATGCAAAATGCGAAACATAACAAATTTTCCCTCCCGCATCAAATTCTACCCAATACAGGACCGATTGTAAACACAAACAGAAAGCTGCTTGCGTCACTTCCTGGCCATGCAACAGCATCGATCAAAAAATGTTCCGAAAATATCAATTTTTCTGAATTCACACACCTACACGAGCGGATGTATCGTTCCTCACGTTCACATAGGCCGTCGTCCTTTTATGTGTCCTATATGTGTCCAGAATTAGGGTTGGGATGCATTTGAGGAAAAGTATTGTACTATCCCAACGGAAGCACAAATTCCATCGAATACAAGTGAATTTTCCATGCAATTTCCGATTCTTCCCTTCCCATTTTCCAGAATCACCCTGACTTCATTCAAATTCATTTGTATGTTCTTCTTCGCGTACGCTTTCTCTTTTTTCTCACGCAACGAAAACAACTCACACCGGCCGTAATCGATTCGGGACGAACCCCGGAAGGTCCAAAAATTGTGAAACATATTCGAACATTGAGTATCGAACGAACATTAACACGAGCAACTAAAAAACACAATACATCGTGCGCAAACTTGTAGCAAACTATCCGCTATCGGATCAGTTCGTTTGGTGTACTTTTTTAACTACTTTTCGCAATGTCGGATGATTTCCCTACGTGTGTGCGAACATATGAGTGTATGTGTGTGTGTAATAGAGAAAGATAAAATTTGCAACAAAATACCAAACATCCAAATAGTCGAGTTTTCTGCTAACGAACGTAACGCTCGCACAGCCAAATGCTCGAAATTGCTTACAGGAATTTAACGAATTCGGAAACATATCGTTGCACGTGTTGGAAAATGCAACCGGTAAGGGGTAGGAAAAGAACGGTGTACTGCGGGAAAGGTAAACTGTAGCCAGAACCTGTTCCTTCCGTTGTTAATAAATTAAACTAAGGTTTATTTTTATTGTTGAGTCACTTTTTGTCCCACCGTTCGATACAAATTTGTGTGATGATACAACAACAACAACAAAAGTGTATGCACTAACATATTTACGAACTGAATCTACATTGTTGTTTGTAGTAGGTTACAAAACCTATGTACTAGGCAGGAAAAATCTACTCATGATCATTCTTGTCCATTCATTGTGCATTGGAGAACATTCCCAAAGGACAAACATATTCTTCTTCATCATTTGAAGCTTCCAATTTGAATACCAAACGCCTGGAATTATGCAATCCGCTGTATAAAATACCCTTCTAATGACTTTTTAAGCAATTTGTCATACATTTCTACATCGAATATCACCTGGGTCACCTTCTATGGTGGTCCTAACGGGATAAACAACAAAAAGGATACAATTTTCCAAGCGAAACAAAATCAAACCTCATGTACAAACATCCATGCACATACATTCTTGCATTTGAAACGGGAAAACGACAAAAAAGGCACCCTATATCGCGCGCGTAATCAATTCCCCACGAAAAACAATGCCCTAACCCCGAGCCGGTCCGGATTGGGAAAACATGTCAACATGTGTGAGAGAATCGCCTGACACTGTTGTTGTTACTGTGCCACGTTCAACCTGCCCAAAAACCCGAAACCAACCCACCGGCAGTGGAATTGTTTGTGTGTCTATTGCAGAGGACGAAAATTAACACACAAATAAAAAAACAGCCAACACACAAAGCCATCCCCCGGGACGAAATAGTTATAAACAGTTTTTAAGCACAACTTTTGACCAGCTGCAGGTTTAATAGTTGCACTTTTTTATTGTTTTTGTTCCCGAGCCACTATCGAGAGCGTTATCTGCTAGCATCAAATACCTGATACCTGCAGGGAGTGGAAGGGGTGGAAAAACGGCCGAGGCAACGGATGCGACGCATGTGAAGTTTTCGTTATTTCGGAGCTGAAGCATCCACAATTTTTTCCAGCAACTTTTCGCACACGCTGCATCAACAAGCGCATCCACACACGTGTCCACCGTCTATCATATTTTTCTGATAGGTTCACCTTTCCCCGCCTTGCAGTCCATTAGGTTAGGATTTAGGAGTTGGGTGGAAGAGTTTCGCGTAATGCCTAGTTGCCTCGCTCGGTAAAACATTGTCACGGATCGGACACAGTTTCCGTGTCGATCGTCCACAATCTATCCTTCCTTCCTTCCTTCCTTGGGTGTTCTGGTAGCAGGGAGGCACAGGGAATTCGCCTGCATCGACATAGTAGACCCGGGCTGCAGTACAGGACGCGGTTGTGTTTGAGGTATTATAAAACATATTTTCATGTTCCAGCAACTATGTTTGGGGCTACCGGTTTTCCGGCCTTTTTATATTGCGCCTGTTATGTGGAAATGGTTTTTTTTATTGTTTCGTTGCATTCTGATCTAGAATTGATTTGGTATTTATTCAGAGCATATGCATTGCATTGGACAGAATGTAATCTATGCTCTCGTAATATGGACCTCAATTTTTTTAAATTGAAACACAGAATTCGTTTGCTAATGATAGAATTTTTTATTTAGAAATATTTTTTTTACGAATCATTCTCTTAATTAAAAAATAAGGAATTCTAAGAATATTTTTCAGGATATTTAGCCTTTGTTTGCTTATACATTAAAATTAAGGTTCGTCACTGAACTAGAACAAACGGTTCATCTGGATGAATCGCATAACCGGGTTATGGTCAGACTCAAAATGCAATTTGTAATCAAATGTGCTATTAAAGACCATATTCATATAATAATATTTACCAATACGTTACTGCTCAATTCAGTAGAAATTAAACTGGATCAAACTGGACTGACAAAATTACGCTCTAAATCACACTAAAAGATTCATCCAGAGCTCTACTCTGTTTCGTCCCCTTTTTCCCTCTCCATAACTAAATGCTTTACCGCTTGCCAGGAGTCAAATATGCAAAGCGATCTCACAAAAAAACATATTGTCAATCGCATAGCACACGCATTAATAGCTGGGAAATAGGATTCAAAATCAAAATGTCATCCCAAAGGATAACGAAAAGAGGTGGGCGAAACATCAAAACACACCTGTTTAATCTACGAGTCGGCGAGTAAAAAATTCGGAACGGAAACACCCCAAAAGCACTGTCAACATGACCGTCCCGAATGTTTCACCGATTCCCTTCCAATAGGTCGACCCTCTATCTAGTAGATATACACACGAAAAAAAAAAACAACAACACAACCACCGAAAGGATGCGAGAAAAACTGCGGATGCGAATTTATTGCGCCTGGCCGATAGCCATCATCCGTTCTGGGCTGTTTGCCGAATATCCCGGACGTGAAACGATCGACGCTGACGATGGTGAAAATGCGCAAATGAAATCACACGGAACGGAAGTGCTGCGCTGTGCCTGCATACGGCAAGGAACGCCAGCGGAAGGGTAACAGACACGGACGGATATATTGTGCTACTAAACAAAATAATGTGAATGGTGCAGCGTTGTTGAAAAACACAGTCACTCAATGGTACGCGCAGGATAAAATAGCTGCAGTTTGGGGGGTAGTAATGCAAAAACACAAAATAACTCCGCCGCATACGGGAACGAAATGTCCTTTTTTTTACTTCGACGCAGACAACCATTAACATTGGTGCAAACGGCACACGAGCGAAATGGCACATCCTGTCCACACGCTGCCCCGGGAATGCCCCCTCCCCTCCCGGGTCCCGTGTCTCCATGGGTGCTAATTTTCAATATTTCGGCATGATTTTTAAGGCGCACACGGACGGGCTGGACCAGATTGCACTTTGTTATTATTCATTCCAGCGTTGCGAGCGACGCTTCCTGTCTCGCGCAACGGAAAAAGGAAGTTAAAATTTCGCTTCACCCCAAAAATCGGGATCGTCCGAACTCCGGGGTTCCGGAGAGCAGACAGGATTGGTAGTGCATATTACCGTACCTTCCTTTCCGTCATCTCGTTTTTTTTTCTCTCAGTTGCACAATTGCACACACACAAACACTACGATGCGGAAAAATGGAACATGATGCATCCAGAATAATGTAAAAAAAACACACACGCACATTGGTGGGAAGCTTTTTTGTATAATCCTTTCACCACCACCTTCGGGTTGCTTCGATCACCTGAACCGTTGATTTTCGCCTGTTCGGTACAGTGCATGACGCTGCTCTAGCAACAACAAAAAAACGTAGAACAACATTCACATTGCTTTTTTGAAACCGGAACCGGTTCCCAACCTTTTGACCTGCTCCACCCTGCTACATAAACGGAAAGCACCGAAACGGATGCACTGAAACGATTCACAGCGCGTGGATGTGAATATCGGTGCCGTTGGGATAAGGCAGAACAAAACGTGAACCGTGTTCCGGTAGGTGGATTTTGGTTCACTTCCTGTTCATGTTTCCACACTCCGACTGGTGGCAGGACATTCACAGCCACGGTGTCCACCATCACCATCGGCTTGAAGCTCATGGTGCATTTGTTCGGGTAAGCGGAAAGAGTCGCAAGCAGAAGCAAAGATACGGGAAAAAGTGGCCCATGCCAAAAATTGGACAAAAACTAAATAAAACATACTTAACCCGGTCGGTCGAAGCCTCAAACTGTTTGGGTTTCGACTTTACATGGCGTGATGATAATTTGCCTGATGATAATTTTCAAAAAAAAAAAACTTAAATTCAATGTCTCTCCCTTGAGCAAATCGTTTGAGCTTATGAGGGAGTGCCTTGAATCTTTGAAAAAAAATCCCAATGGTCATGATAGTCCGGTTTAAGTGCAACTGAGTAGTGTCGCGCCTAATGAATCTGTTGAGAAGGTTCTTTCTATGAATCTTCCATTGAGAAGCATTTTAAACACGAATCGACTCTCAAAAGATTGATAATTCTTTGGAGGCCTTGATCGGAACTATATTTGCGGTTCTCGGAATCTTAATACACACATTGCAAACATAAACACATTGCATTCATGAATCGGAATCAGATTTATCCTACAATATGTCTGGCCTTAAAGTATTGGGCTGACCTGTATATCATTACTTCAAACTGTTTTTCGCTGGACATTAGCATCAGGACGGTAAATAGAATAGCATTCTGCCTAGCATCATTATTAAAAAAGTAAATCAAATCCTCCCCCATCTCAATCATATTCCTGTCAGCCTATTTACCGTTTCCCATTTATCCCAAAACCCTACACACCGGATATACCGAAACAGTGCGTTCAATCATCCTTTTTGGAGATTGGATGATGATTTTTTCTCCCTATTGCTCAACCCATTTACCATGTATTCACCATTTGTTTCGGAATTTTGAATGCTATAGTTCGGTTGTGCCTTCCCACTACCTTCCCCTTCGCCCTGTGCGAGCATACATGCGTACACATTTCGACATCCTCTGCCGGATTTTCCATCATTTTCATCAGCCAAAGCTAAAATCCGCTCGACCGTCCGAGTCCAAAACCGAACCTGCTATGCTGTCGCTATAACGCGTTCCCGTTTTTTTTGCTTTTGAGATTTTTTTTTCCAGCTTTACTTCCGCAAACGATTTTCCACCAAACCAGTTCCATTCAGCTCTCCAGCTCGACTCGACTCCATTTTCCAGCATCGACTTCCGGTCGACCTGCTCGAACAGGATCCGTTCCGTGTGCCAACGCTTCGGAGAAACTGACTTCCGTTTGGCTTTGCTTCCTTCTATGGGTGTGGGTGTGTATGTTTTTGTATGTTGTCCCCCAACTCACCCCCCCACAACAACTTAATCCTTCCCCGTTGTCCCACCCATCCCTTCCCTTTCTTGGCCAAATCCAACCATAGGAAAATGTACTTTTTCACTGTTAACACATCCGGAGTTTTATGATTTTTCCCTCGCAGTTAGATTTTCACCCTGCTTCGTGTGTGACGGGGGTGTGGGGTGAAACAGGGGGTGTATTGGGGATGATGCGAGAAGCACAAAACGGCAGAAACGTGGATTTTGCGAAAAAGGAAATTAGAAACCCGCTTCAAAGTCCCGTTTCATATCCCCTTTTTTTCATGCATCCCCCAACCCGGTTTCGCCATCCACAACGTTACCAATGGCGCATGTTTTCCGTCCCGGCGTCCGGACACCGCTTTTCCGGAAGCGAAGACGGGCTAAAGGATACCCCATCCCACCTGGTGCCCCGCGTTCCCCACGTTTGGTTGTCGGGGCCACCAACCGAACCGGATGCACACTTCCTTTTTCGGTGGAGAAACCGAACAGAGAACACTTTGCCTCGGCCGGATCACAACAGTCAAGCCGTGCCGTGATAAGCGCCCAAATGTAGGGTAGGAAAGGGAGACCCGGAGGAGTAGCGGACATGCGAATGGGGAAAATGGAAAAAAGGTTTTCTCTTCGTATTCTTCCGGTTCACATCCTTCTTGGAACGGTGAGGGCCCGGCACAGTGTCGAGTCCGTATTGCGGGGAAGAATCGCAATGGAAACTGCTACACTGTACGGTGGATCCGTTTGTTTGGAGAAAAGCGAGCAAGGATGCTCAGTTTTGCCAGTTTCATCACTTCCTGGCCCAACCGACCCTTTCTTGTCTGGGCGTCGGTTCTCCGGTCCCGACAGCTACGATGAGGATTTCTTTGCCGTGCTCCCGTGCTTAACAGGAAACAGAACGACGAACACGGATGGCGCTGCCATGCTCAACGAAGGCGGAAGTGTTATCCTTCCGACCACGTCCTAACGCCGCCATCCTCGCTTGCCATTCAATCGTTGAGGTCAGCTCGGAGTACTTTGGATGCTTAAAACTTTCAACCGTACCAGACCCGTTCTCGCATGCCCACCCGAAGAAAGGATGTTCCTTCCCGGATATCGCTTTGCCCGCTTCGTTTTGCTACTTCGCCGTCACAACCTTACATCCTCCATTAATGTCTTTTCATATCCTTTTCATCGTTCCTGCTCCACGGTCCGGTTAAGTCTCCGCCTGGGGATGAAAATGAAGTCCCATTAAAAAAAGGTCATCCCAGTCAAAGATGCCCTCGAGGGGCCGTAAGAGGATAGTCCATCAACCGATCAACCCTGTCAACGGGGAAAAAATTGGAACACTTGTCCATCGGTCAAAGGACGAATGAATGCGTTCTCCATCTCCCGAAGCTTAGCGCAATGACTTCCGGTGCCACGAAAAAAAGCATATCGAGATATGGTTCCGGTTAATAAAAAAAAAGACATTTCGCTAGAGAAGGGAAAGTGTTTCCTGTTGGACCGGCAAGTACAGACCGGAAAGAAAGAAACAATTTCAACGACCCTCCCCAGTTAACCCATCACCATTGGCAATGCCAATTTTCGGAACATAATTTAGTTACCATACCAAAGGTTTGAAGTCAAACAAATCGCCCCCAACAGCAAAAACTTACAGTTTGACAGGAACTGCCGGCAGGGAAAGTGTCCGGATGGCTGTTTATTTTCCTGGTGGTGGAGATAGGGAAAGGTACGAACGGACAACCGGTTAGGTACTTTCCGGTTTACGCAAAATGTGTCAACCTTCCTTTAAAAGGATACTCAACGGAAGATGATCCTTCAAACCAGTTGGGATCAGCTTTACAATCGGATACAATCAGTCTTTTTTATGCATTTTTACTAAGAAAGGTATTGCAGATAACATTTGGGTACATAATGTTCGATAAACGTATTCTTTAACAACATTTGTATATTTTGAACAAATCATTAATATTGTTAAGTAAACTGTCCCAACTACGTGTATGGTTTATCCGTACTTGGAGTTGGTACAACAATCTCATGAGTAATCGAAGCTGAGGTTTCAATTAATATTCACTTTAGCTACTAAAGAACAATCATTTTCTTTGGAGCTAAACGACCTCTTTCAGGTATTTTGGCTAAAACTGTTGCAAATCTCAACATTTGTAAGCATTACCAAGTGCAACCCTATTCAAACAACCGATGGACAGGATGTTAACATCCTGTCACCCATCTACTGATCACAACCCACCCACTTACCCTGTCTTACTCGAGCTTTTCAATCCTTTTTGTAAATTTTCGTTCTACTACACTCTCTTCAACCACCCATCACTGTCCCCCTACTCACGTTATCGTCCCGCATTTTGTACATGTACGTATGAACCGGACCGGAAAGCCATCAAACACTCCTTTTCGCTACGAGTTCGGCAACGAAGACCGACGGCCTCTGGCATCAGAAAGGACCGGAGTGAGCGAGCGTTTTATTTCCACTTACTTCCGCTTCCGGTGCGAAAGCTTCGAAGCATTCGGAAAACCGAACCCCGGCGGTCCGAACCACTGGGAACGCTCTACGGTCTGCTTGCTATTCGGAAAAGGATGCTAATAACGGTACGCGGGCATGGCGAGTGTTGTTTGTTCTTTCCGTCCCGTGTGCTGCTGTAGTCAACCCACCTTCCCGTGGAAAAAAAACCGGAAGCGACCGTCACTGGAGTGTAGCAGTGGAGAAAGCGTCCGTCACAGGATAGCCTTGCGCGTCGTTTCGGGCCAATTCGCCATCGTTGCCTTGCTGTGAGCTCCTCCGAAAATGGGAACCCAAATGCGGACGACCATTTTACCCGACTGCCATTTCCTGGCGCAAAGGTTTCTTCCTCTCCATTACGCTCTTCTTTTCACATCGTAGCATCCTGTTGCACCGAACTCCAATCTCTCTTACGACTTCCCCAGGTCCCCCATTCAGCATTCAGCTCCACAGAAACGTGTGGAGCTTGTGTCAGACGTCCCAGACACGGGACAAAATCCATCGTTTTCTGTCGGCATACTTCCGGGATGTGTGTTCCGTTCGGTCCGCCAGCTCTAACCATTCGCCCGTCCTCAACATCTTCACTCCCATCAGCGACGAATCACATTTTACGTAGCTGTTCGCAACACAACACTACCGGCGAGAGACTCCCCACGTTTATAAGGACATCATCCGACGACCACTGACTTTTGAACGGCACTCGACGACGCTGTTGTAGTAGTTTAGGTTGTTTTTTGTACCCCACAACAAGCCCCCTCAGCACATCTTAAGGATACCACTTCTATCGTCCGTTCTGTACTTCCTGTTGCCCTTTCTACGCTTCCGCACAACTTCATCACCTCGCCCACTGGCTCTCTCTCCCTCCGGTGGTCTCGCCAACTTCCGGTGGTCTTCAGATACTGGAACCTAGACTTTTCAGCAAAAATCTCATCAGCATCGTCGGTTCGTCGTCGTTGGCGTCGTCGTCAGCATGAGTCTGACTACCGGAGAAGAGGACATCCTATTTACGACATTCATTCTCCCTTCTGCAACTCCAGAGCGACCGGAAATATTCCTCACGACCTCCTCGCTCGCTTTTCGGTCACGGAGGCTTCGAGATAAAGCGGCACTTGTGATGCTGCGTGCATTTTGAAAGATCCATCCGATCGCAGCGCCATCTACTGAATCCATTTCCGGATCGTCCGTGAACCCGAAAATGCTTCGATTACTGTATTCCATCCTGGCTGTCGGTTAGCACACCACAACGGACTAGACTATCTTCTTTTTACTAGCGGACTGGGGTGGATTGGAAACCTTCTTTTTTGCCCCTCGCCAAACCTCGTAGAACAACTGTCCTCGCTCCGCATCGAAGAAACGTTTCCACAATAGGAAATTAAAATCATCGTTGACCAAGACCGGCTAGGAACCCCCCCCTTTCCCCCTTTTCAGGACCACCGGACATGAAGTCAACGAGTCGCTCTCTCCGACGGACGATGGATGGCTAGGATGGCCCTGGAACACGCAATCCGGCTACCGGCTACCAGTTTTCCCCATCATCCGAGGGATAGGAGCGTGAACGAACAGGGAACAACAGAAGGGAACAGAGCCTGCAGATATTGCGAAACGATTCGACCGATTCGGGTCCGTTGCCGTGGTTGTTGGTTTCGGTCGTATCAGAGGCAACGGCATCATCATCATTGTGCCGGGAACGGTTTGCGCAAACGGACAGCTTCTCGCAATGCCGCCGAGAAGGTATATAATCATTTCCGGCAAAACCGGTACTCATGCGAAATGAAGTTTTTCTCTCCGCAAAAAGGGCGAACATTTCCTTTCGTGTGCGCAAAAAAAAAATCCCCCCCTACCAAACATGGCAGATCTGGCGGAAGGGACACAGGACTACTACACGTTCCGTACACCACTGGCGAACCGTGGTCCGATTGGAGACGTCAGATAGTGCGTTACGTTTCTTTTCGCTCACTGTGTTCTTCGCTGCTTGTGACACAGGGTGATTCGGTGTCGGTGGATTAGGTGAAGATATGAGCTCCAAGATGTCTAGACACTGGGGAAGTCATTCCTTCACCACGCATAGCAAATGATAACATTAAATACTTTGTAATTTTATAAATAAACTTTAATGTAACCTCGTTTTCCATTCTCCTCAGGATCACCCTCTATTGCTAACCGGATGTAGAATCTCGTCCATTCTCTCCTGCTCCTGCCTGACAAACCCACATTCACACATTCTCACCCACATACCGGGGCCAGCAAACGCACTCATGTCCTTTTCTGAAAACTCGTTTCCTTCACTACTCCACCATGTACTACCCTCGTTAAAGGATGTCCACCCTGGGTAAACCCTCCGGAAACTGTTTACCGGAGATGACGTACGAAACAATCAACCCCTAATCGAGCTTAGCAGCAAACCGGAAATGACTACCCTGCCTGACTCATAAATGATGACTTTGAGCACATTCGCCGGTCGCTGGGTCCAGTTTTTGAGGTGGGTAACGATAGGGTGTTCGGGAAGGTTTGACTCCTCAAGTGGCGGGTGGACCGGAACCGGAAAGTTCTTCGCCCAAACCTCTCCAGTCCTATCCATCGTGCACCGCTTGATGGGAAGTCATGCGAAATTGCGGAAGTCACGAGACTATCTAACGCATGTATCGGTTAGACATAGTTTTTGGGCTTGGTGGAAGGTTCTTGCGTGGTTGTCTACAGGACGATGATGATACTGCTGGATGCTTCTTCTTTATCGCGTGTGGATGCTTGTTCGCAACAGAAAGTACCCTTCACAACAACCAGGCGCAGTGTCGTAGAGGCTGGAAAAATATCTCCAGCCTTGCGGCTGCGGAAGCGGCAAGGAAAACGGCTACAAAAGAGCACTCTGCTTCCCTCGGAAGCTAATGGTATTTGCCGATGAAGCTCCCAACAATCGGTGGCGATCCCGATTGGACGTATGCGGAAGATACGGTACTGTTAATTAAAATTTATGGAAAGAACGTCCATTCGCCGAAAAGGTCAAACGGTCGTGTTGACTTGCGCGGTGGACTACTAACCAGTAGGAACGGCAACCGAACAAGTGCATCTCCTTCACCGCATGGGGGAAGTTGAAATTTTGCATATGTTACATGCATGTGTAGTTCCTAGAATTAAGCAACGCTTTAAATTTTATGTCTTAACAAACGTTATTTATGTTTCAGTCTTTACTTTTTGTTTTTGCGATCCGTTATGATCGCTCTTCCTGATTGAAGCGACCCGAGCAAGCAACTCCCCGTTCTCCACCGTCAACGATTCTCACGACGCACCATCTCTGCCCCATCTCCCCCCTCAACCTGTTTGCGACACCCGGCCGCCTGTTTCCCTTCCTCGGGTTGCCCTCGCTTTCCACGGTTCTATTGCCCTTTTGCAGCTACCAGCACCGAACGAATCGAAGGAACGCGGAATTAACGCGCCGCCTAGCGCCCGTATCAAGTCATCTTCGCACGCAGGGATGGTAGCAGTATCATCATCGGTTTAATGTGCTATCCCCCACCGTTCCGTGAGGCGAACCTGCGGTCCCTCTCCCGCCTTTGGTGCATCAATTATTTACCGTTCGATCTAACGAGCTTCATATGCCCGTTGCGATCATAACCCACCTCGAGTGATACGGTCACTTACGATGCGATTCCCCCATCGCTACAATGTTCCGCTCTCAGCGTTCCCCGTCATCTTATCGGTTTGGATGGCCGGTAGGAGTAGCAAACATCACCACGATAGATGTGTACTTTTATCTTAACAAGTGATCATGCCTGCGCCATCTCCAATCGCGCGCATGATGAATTACGGACCCCGACCAACAAACACCCAGCGGTACGGGTGGAGGGTGAAAGGGACAGAAAGGGGATGGGAGCGAATGGGGATCGGCCGCGAAAAAGTGAACAGTTTGCGCCCCTATTTAGAACACCGGCCACTCGGTACGAGCGATGGAAAAATCACCAGAGTGCATCGTTTGATTAATTTCATAAACGCAAATTGGACAATCCCTCGCACTACACCCCCTGTACGGCGTCTACGATCTGTAAAACACATGCACGCACTCATCAGACGTGGGGAAGGAGCGGGGATTATACGTCAAATGCGCCACAACCATATGCCGCGGTATGATTTTGGGCCGAAAAGAAACGGACATGGTGCGTGCACAGAAATAGAAAGCGAAAATAGAAGTCCTCGGTCAAAATGCGGGATGATCAACGCTATCCTGCAAAAGATCCCTCTCAGGGGTTTTAGGAACGCTGCGGTCGGGGAATGGGAGTGATCTAAGATACTGAAGACATATCATAGAGTGCACTGTGAGATCGGAAAACCATTGCATGTGCACTCATAATTTTTTATCGAAGAACTGTGAACTTTCGAGTTAAACTACTTATTTACTTTTTGAGTAAATTATAAGTAGCAACATAACAGTTCAAATTAAAGATGTTGTATCTTAAGTGCTAAACGAAACCTACTGGAAATTGGTAGAGAATGCCAGTAAAATTATTAGTGTTTCAATCATTTCCTGTGTTGAAAGATACTTTCGCTTATTCTTCGACCAATCATTAATACATGAAAGAAGACACAATTTCACCCTGGAAGAGTTGAAAACAACTCAAAATACGACACTTCTTTTCACCAGTAAATATCCATCATATCGCCCACTGTGCCGCTCATCATCTCAAGCAGCTGGTGACGAAAGACGAAGACGCCGCTTCGTATCCAGTGTCGCAAAAGAACCGAACTACTTCGATGCTGTTGCTTTGCCATGGACAAACCAAGCCACCGTACGAACACCACGGGGCAGTTCGTTTGGCGGAAGCCGAAAGCCAACCATTTTCTACTCTAAATTGCACATTATCGCATCTCACCTTAACTAATTGACGGTAATTAATTTTGGTAGCGATTTGCATTACCTTGCCGGCGAGAATCTGAAGGACCCTAGGGACAGCGCTCTATCGCCCGTTCGTTGACGTTTGACCGAAAATAAAGTTTTGCCAACCGTACGCAGCAATAACCGTGCCGGCGGTGCTGTGTGCCCCCGGAGTGACAAATGCCAATGCTTCCGTAAACATGCACCCGCAGCAACGCATCATAATTCGGTGCGCGGGTTTGGGGGTAGAGGATCATCGCGGCGATCTCGCTGTACAAGAAAACCCCGAATCGGGAATCCGGTGCACGTCCAACGTCATCTTGCATGGAATGTCGGCTTTACGGTCATCGTTGCTCCCGTGCAAAAGGGGACGCATATTCGCTGACGTTTCCGTGGCGTTTTCGTGAGCATAAACGCATACCCCGCCCTACCGAGTCGTGCACTCCCCTGCACCGCTGGCTACGGACCATCGACGAGGGCTAATGTGCCGAATAGTGCAATATTTTTTGGCACCGTGACAGCAACCATACTGCCAGATCGTTTCCCTATGTTGGTGAACGGGTTGGTGACTTCAAGAGAAGGAGGAAAAACACAAGTCAAATTATTCACCAGCTCACCATACATACGAGCGCAGCACGCTAGTGGGGATCGTGGGGTGGAAATTCTGCTCGTTTCGGGACAATGTTTTCTTCACACTCATTTATTTTCACGCCACCCTTTGGTACAGACGCGGTACCGCATGTTGCCGTTTTCGTTCGGTCCATTCTTTTCTGTCGCACGTTTTCGCTTCATTCCCACCATTTGCGCTACGGGACACATGTGTGCCAAATAGTTCCACATCCACCACACGCTAAATTTGCTAGATCAACAATAAAGATCAGCCGGATTATGTGATCATCCTTAGGTACATGACTGTAAAATGATTACCAAAGCACACACGCTCACAGTATTCAACATGTTCAGTTTTTGAATGAACAGATACACTACCTCAAATACACATTTATGACACCGCTGCTCTCTTCTGGCGAACGTTGGTAAGGGGAAAAAAGGTCCCATAATTAATAGTGTGCTTTCCTTTGGCAATGAGATGCTCATCCTTTCTGCTGTACATGCAAGCCAAATGAACGGTCAATGGTTTGGGAGTACCCTGTCTTACAGTTGAACCCTACCAAGGCTCGAAAAAATTAGTGACACATCCCTTCCAGCTGGCACTCAAAAAGATACTCGTAAGTGTACTGAACTCAATTTAACTTCTCTGTATCATGGCGTCATGTTTCTACCATGCGCCTTGCATAATCACAACCAAAACCACCGACAAGTACTAAGATGTGCATCCCATCGGACTAGTTACACATAATTGAGACAAATTATGCTTCCCCGCGATGCGGTTCATAATGCAAGAATTTCCTGCTGCGGTGGCAAAACGACTAAAACGGGAGAAAAAGAAACACTCCATCCTCGTGCCGAGTGCGAGTGCCGCTCATTAACTTAATGATACTCGGATTCACTACTGCATCCTGTACATTTCATCGGTGCTGGATCCTTTCCCACAAACTCACAACACACTTCAGGTTGGTTCTTGATTCACCATCATTATCAACGTATGCTCACTTCCGGCGAAGAAATGTCTGAACAGAGTAACAAAGAACGACCAGTGGGACAGAGGGAACCAGAACCGCCACACAGTACAACGTTAACGTTTTGTTTTGTGATCCCCAATTTCTACCAACTTTCGTTTTGTCTCGTCTAAAATCTGCTCCAGAAATGTCTCAATCTTTCCCTCCTCCGATTTTCACTTCTTGTATGTTATTAGCCCTTATTAACGACATCATCCACTTTTGAAATGCGGCATTTTCCCTCGTTTACCGCTCCCGGCACGGAGCACTCACACACGTCACAGCGGAACAAAGTGTCTATCCGCCTCAGTTATCCCATCATTGCCATCATCATCGGCCACAGGTTCCAACATAACGATCGCACATTTGTGATCGCGAGATGAGGCACAGTTTAGGGACTATGGCGTTAGGTACCCAATGGACAAACCCAATGGTTCCGATTTCCCAAAAGACGCATACGCACAGACAAGCACTCTCCATTATTGCCACCAGGAGACTAGCTGACGCGCTACGAAAACACTCCAGGGCCAAGTGGAACTCCCGCCGGTTCTGGGTGTCGTCGGGCGCGTGAAGGAAACCATTTGTGGATGCGTTCTGACATTTTTATTAGATCACCCCCGTCATCATCGTTCCCGATTGCCAACGTGTCGTGAAGTCGTTGAAATGTTGTATGAGTAACCTGCCGACATTTAAAATCCACCGATTGGCGGCTCGCTAGACATAATGTATCAGTTTGAAGTTCGTCAATTAACAAAGCTGTTGCAATAGCTTTCGGTTCTCCAGGGCGTGAAGCTGTCACTCAAGTGGTACATTGACTAAGTTACTGGTTAAAATGTGACGAACATTTAGTTTTTGGTAGGGGTTTGTCAAATCAAAAAATAGCGCTGCCATCGGGACATCCCAAAATGGTGGACAGGAAAAGAAGAACCTGCTATTACACGATTCTAGATGAAAACAGCTTGAGGTACCGTTGTTGGAAAACAATTCTCTAATGTTTGCTAATAATCCCAAGCGTCCAACCATTAATTACTCTTCACTGCTGCTCCATGTCCTCCCGCAGACTTCTGGACCTGAACCTTCCCACCTGAACAGGGTGAGTACACACTCTGCGGCTCTCATACACACCAGCTCTCGCAACTGTCCAACAACAAATCCAATTTGTTATCCATCATCTAATCTAAACAATAACAAATCGGCTACCAACACCACACGCAAACAAGGGCATAGCTCAAACCAATAGTGCCACCAACCGAACAGCGGCATCCGAAAACAAATCTACTATTTTGACATCTTTCGAAACACCCATCTATACGCACGGTCCACATGCCGGGACTTTCGCATACTCCCATTCGCCTGACCGTGCGGTCATCACCGTGGCATGTTGCGCTACCGTAAGCCGTGGGGGAGTTGTGCAAACAAAGTGATCGTTTGACGTTTGGACGATTTTTTTTTCGTTCTCTTGAGGGTTACCACCCTCCTCCGATCTCATTCCGAGACGACACATTGGGCAGTTGCAAATACAGGAGGACCCCCTATCGGCGTGGGAATTTGAAAAATTGATCCATAAGTTTATCCTCATGTCCACCAACACCGGTGAGGAAAGTCACGCCAAATGCTACATTTTGCCCAACGGTTCGTCTATATTTTTATTTACTGATCGCCCGAACTCTCGCCCTACCACAACTTGGCGTCTTAATGATTAGTTTAGTCGGTGGATGCTTTGCACAACTCGCCTCACAATGGGTTCTGTTTCTTTCAGTCGGTCAGTGGGATATTTCCTTGTTATTTCCGCCATAAATTAAAGCTCAAGGAAAATATTCTCCCTCACCTCACAATGCACCCTACCTTAATTGTCATCCATGCGATCATGTTTAGGATGCAAAACACAGCACCCGTGAAGTAGCGATTCGTTTGGTACAATTTTGCAACACACGCATGTGTTCGTTCAGACCACTTGCTGCATAGTAGGCATTTGGTTTCTTTTCTTACGTCTACAGCTAACTTCGTCTGTTACCGAGAAGGCGAAACAGTCTTCCAGATGTCGTAGAGTCTGATTTTTCTATTCTTAGCCCACCAAAGCCGAAGAATCCTGCGACCGTTAATAGGTCCCATACAATTTTGGGCAGGATTTCGAATGGACCCAAAGCCCCGAAACCACCGCCAAATGAATATCTTAAGCTACCACAATTAAAAGACACTAAAACTAAAGCATTCCTGCGGGTACGATTCCCATTCGCACTCACATTTACGACCAATCGTACCGAAAATGGCCGAGACTCCTGCACAAACCCCAACACCCCGACATACGGATGGTCGATTAAGTTCCGCGGCGATCCTCCGGCAAAGGCACCCCCTCCTTCCCGGTGCACGTGTGGCCGTCAATAGCTCGTGCGGACGTTCCGGCGCGGCGGTTTCCGTAAATCAATTTCATGGCTTTTATTTAGTTCGATTTTATGGCCTTTTTAGAGCGTCGTTACGTCGTTCCTGGCCCGGTTCTGGCGCGTATCGCGAGGTGACGATGATGATGACGATAGCTAGAAAGGAAGATGATGACGGAACGGCGCGTACCGGAATTCCTACCCGTCGACTGCTAATAACCGTTACTTCTAGCTCTTGACGATCTGCTCTTCCTCAAAACACCTCAAAACCTGGGTTTCGGGTGCCCATAAATTCTAATGGTACTTTTAATATCTCATCAAAATATTTTCACCACCACAATATCTATCTGCCGATCGCGTACGCGTACGGAAACAATTCCGAGGCCAACCTCACCCACCAACGCCGTTCAGGAACAGAAGGAAGACGGCCCACACACACACACACGAACCAGTGCACGGCATGAGCACAATGCTGCTTGTTGTCGCGTTTCTGTCAACGTTTGGAATAGTTTTGTGCCGACGAAGATCACCGGCGATCTATTTTTACTAGATCTTAGACCACGGATCCTCGTCGTCACGGCCAGGAGCGCAGCGGACGACGCGCAGACAGAATCAGAAACTACATCTCTCAACAACGGCTGTCATGCACGCGCGCGGTGGGGCAAAATCTGTCCCCGTCCATCAGCAGCTCGTACCCACTCGTCCGTGTGGTGCGGAAGTGGCGCTGTTGGAGATGCGTTGAGAAATGGCCAAAAATGCCTCCTGCGACCAACGGCTTTGCATCGCAGGACCGTAAACCGGGGAATTGTTTCCAACTGCTGCGCATCAGCTGAAACCGACCGTGGGACGCTGAGGAATGATGATTAGTGTCTGGGGCAGGAAATTTATGGATCATTTTCCGGCGGGCGGCTACTACCGTTTTACCCAGCACTGGGGGCCCAACATTCTGCTGCAGGAGATAAATATATCTGGCGAGTTGCACCAACAAACAGCCGCACATACTCGCGAGCACCATGATGATTGTCTCACGAGGAAACCATTTAAAAACCGTAGGTGTATTTTCTTACAAATTTTCGCCCAGCCAGTGTTTGGACGTCCGCTGTAGCACTTCCGAGCTGTTGTCATAAATTACTAGCTTCTCAGCTTCATCCGACAATCGCTAGCGCACTAACCAATCGAGATGCCTAACTACATTCTATGCCAAACATCAGCCATTTGGGCATTTACTTCACGATTGATTGACTCCCTCTCTCGTTGGGATTCCACCATGCCATCGGGTGGACAACCGTTTTAGGCGGAAATCTCTCTATCTCACTGACGTCGTGGCGTCGATCTGCCGTTCCTTTCGAAGCGATCGAGATTTATTCCACCCGTCGAGTTAATCACAACATTATCAGGCGCTGCACGATCTAATCAAACTGTATTTAACCCACCCGACTCTACCCTTGCATTTTCGATGCAGCGGATGATTGTAATTAAGAGTAGCTTAAAAAAAAAGGAACATCGACCTTCGCTCCGTAGCCATCTCTCGACAACTCGTCGTAGTCATCGTCTTCCACGCTCACCTTAATGATGGTTAAGCTGTAACTGATCCCAAAAACGTACCTTACAAAACCCTACAATTACCTTACCGTGGCACCAAACTGCTGGCCGTTTCGAACGTTCTTAGCACCAACATTCCCAAACTAGCCACCAGCCCAAGGGCGTACCTTCGCTCGGGTGTGCGTAGAAAAACACCCCCAGAAATAACTTATTTTCTCGATCTCACAACGATTAATGACGTTTAATGTTTAATGATAGAGTGTACGGTTGAGCTGGAGGGATGTTTTTTTTTTTCGGTCAGCCTGGAGGGATGCATCAGGGCGAGAGGCTTGGCGGATAATCATTTTTCATAAATTGGTGCAATCATTGGAAGATTCAGTTTTCCAGAATTCCTAATCATTCCGACCTGCATTCACTGCGAGATCGAACAGTCTGTTCAAAGGTTTATTCGTTGTGGAATTCAAGTAATTCCACGAATATTACTCCGGCTGTACTGGAATTGAAGACGCTACCAAATCCTACTTGTCGCTGCCATTCCACCATTTTCCGAGGTTCCGTTTTGTGTAGTCCACGCTTCTTGAGAAAGTACACAGAAAATGCCCAATCATCAAAAGAAACTTACCACTTGACAGGTGCAAAGCTTTCGGAACTCCGGATGGCACAGCCCGCAAACTCACCGATCCCTCCAATCCATCAGCATCCTCTTTTCGTCAATAGTCCAAACATCCTTACCCGCATTCCATCGAAATCCGGTCCACGGGGGGTTTGTGAGTTTCTCGTGCAGGATATTCGGTACAAAGGGCAACCAACAAAAAAAAAAGGTTACTCAGATGTCCTTCAGCACGGGTTCACGGGCTTTTTGCCCCCTGGAAACCTTTACCGGGACTGGGTAACGTTTCCACCATTCAAAACTGAATCCTGAAAACAATCAAAGTCTAATTTAATAACACAACCCATAAACAGCACCTCACGCGGCTATGCCCTGCGTTCCACTTGAAACCATTCGGAATCGGAACACTCTCCGGTACCTGCGCGCCCAAACACCCGAATGTGTACAGGGCATTCTGGAGATGGGAGGAAAAGTTCTCGTTCGGTTTTCCGGTTGGCCAGGATGAACCGAATCGCTTTTATGACACCCTCGCTCTCGTGTACCTGCCGTCCAACACTGGATGGGACGTGATAAGGACCAAAGGTTAAGCACTCGAAATGACACGCAAAAGGGTAAATAGCAAAGGTATAAGAGGATACATTGTGAGGCCACAGTATTCACAATTTTGTCAATGGTGTTTCAAACCAGCATGGCAATGTCGAAAAAAATCCTGTTTGTTTAGGCACTTTGCGTGGTGCAGAAAGTACTCAGAGCTTAGAGACTGAATTAGACATCGTTGCGATCAGATACGGGGTAATGATGTTTCTACTTGATACTAAGCATTCTGCACAAAAAATCTCCCGCACATTTATACATTTATACACAAATTTATAAGAACTGGAAGTATAACTTCCTACAACCATTTCCAATATTCTTTGCACATTTAAAGGTGATGTCTAAAGGTGACAAAAAAGGATCCAAAAGAACCACACCAAACCGAAGTTTATCTTCAACTTCAACACTTCGCTTACTGTCTGCAACCATTGTTTCACCATCGAAAAATCCACATATTCATGAAGTATGCCTCATCTTCCGAAAAATGGCAAGAATCCGTCGGCAAAAAAAGCCAAACGAATACGTCGCAAATCGGATCGCTTCCTTATCCGACCCGCCAAACGTTAGCCTGAGTGCGAAAGTTAAGAGGAAGTCCCTTGTTTCACCATTTTCCGGACAAAAGCCCATCCTAGGGACAATAAAAAAAAATCGGGAAACGGTGCAAATGAAAACATTAAAACAATGCGGACGTCCTTTCGTTCGAAAGCCTTACGAGAAAGCCCATCATCCTAGCCAGTGTGTGCGAATCCTAAGTACAAGCGGGATAATGCAAGCTCCCGAAGTGGGCAGGTACATCGGACAACAGGAAGCCCTCCTGCCGGGGTGGGACAAGACCATCGGTGAAGTGAAATGTACACAAGGTCCCATATACCATGCCACCAATAATGTCGTGCATTGTACTCTCAAGAGGACACCACACCGGACGATCACACTGTTGCAGTGGCTTCCATCCCGATGCATACGATCTTGGCGAAGATTTCTCCCGATCCCGGTGCGAATAGATCCTCTCGAGGGCTTTTACGAGGTGTGCTGTAAAACCATTCTGAAATCCCTCCCTACACTCGACGCCCGGTTGTGACCCGAACCTGCCGAAAAAGGCAAGATAATCAAATAGAACAACAACGGGCCACTTCATTCGATCCTCCTTGTTAGGTCTGTTAGGTGATCTTCACCCAGCCCAGGCACATGCTCATTTCCATTTTTTCGACGAGCTTCCTTCCGTGGTTTATCTTTTTCTACCGCTCCTGCTGGTTTCGAGTGGAACTCCTGACGGCTCGTAAGTTGACATTGAGCACCCGGGAACACGGCACTAAAAGTGAGCATTCGCTTTGTAGAACAAACCATCGACAAGTCGTCAACTCGTTTGTTTAGGCGTTTGGTGATTAGATTCTAGACTCGCACGATGTGCTCCGGCCGAGTTCGGCTGGTTGGATGGTTTGCAACGACCTGCCTTATACCTAAAACAACACCGATCGCTCGGTTGCTTATGTTCATCGAGTTACTCACCCGTAATTTCCAACACGCAACTGGCGTTAATGAAGATGCCACACTATGAGGGAAAAACCTCCCGCTGGGGACCACTTAAACCCATCACATCCACAAAACCGCGTGCGTGCGTGAATGATTTTTGTTCTCATCTTTTCCGTTTCACTCATTGGTAGTGACTTCCCCTCCGCGTTTGATTACATGACCGGGGAATTCTTTTCACTTTCAATGCTCTTTGCTTTTTCCGTCGTAATTTTTCTAGCGTTTCACTCATTTTTGCTCACTGACAATCTGTTCTCAGCGGGGGTTACTAATGGTAAGCATTGCTGTCACCACTGTTATGCCGCGTTGGGGTTTCTTCACGAATGTACGAACTCTTTTCACAGTTTTCGAACCTTTTCTTCGTTTGGATCTTGCCAACTCTTACGGGTTAAGCTGTAAACATGCAAAAATGAGATTAATTAAAATATGTCTTATTGTCTACCCATTATAAAGACCCCGAGTGGCAGAGTTGAAAAGCACTCAACCTCAACTCTAGAGGATTATGATGTTCGCAAAGATCCTTAAAAATAAGCTTGTTTAGAGTTTTGATTAAATAATTGCTGAGATAAAAAAAAATACATCCGAATCCTATAATGTACAATTTTTCTCCGCATATTTTTTTTTAATTACACAACATACTGACGTGAGCTTCATTTGCTCAATAATGGAAGCCCACAATTGGAAGCACCTCATTAACAGTAGCCAGAGCAGGCACGCTGAAATTACTCACTCACTGAAAGGGGTCCATATCTATACCGGCGCGCATAAACACACGTTTCGCAACACACAACACAGCAAAAATACACAAAACGCCCTCAAACGGGAACTCCAGCATGACGACAGCGCCAAACGAACGAACAAATGCCACCATCCGGGGCCTCGGCGTTATTGCATGCACACATAAATATTTTAATCTTCATAATGCACGACACATTGAGCGTAAAATTCTCCACCAATGAATGCTGTCTTGTTCCCCGGCACCTTCCGCCCATCGAAGGAAATCTCCGGCAAAAGTCCTTGTGGCCACACCAAACCGCTCCCATTTAACCCCTTTTTATATCTCTTTTCCGAGTGAAAGCAAATGCACAAACCATCTCAATGCACTTTGGCATTGCGAGGATCTGTTCTTTTTTTTTGCATCCATGCACCCTGACATCGCATGCACGGTGACCTAACCAACACATACGCACGTGGTCGTTTGCTGGGAGCTCCCGCAGATTCGTACACAGCCATAAACTAAATTACTCTCCCGTTGTTGAACTGTGTTGTTTATTATTATTATTTTGCTTCTCGCTTCCCTTCACAGGCAGCGTCAGTTGTTGTTGTGATGAGTGTTTTTGCCCTTCGCTTCGCTCGTCTCATTTTCACACTTGTCTTGCCGGGCCTGTGGCAATGAATTTTCCCGCCACGCACGGGAAACACACGATTTTCCAGCAGCTTCATGACGACTTGTACGCAAAGTTGATTGTTTATTTTCCTTTTTTCCCGGTTCGGTTCTTTACCACATCTATAACCTCCCCATCTAACTATTTCAAATGCGGTAAACGAAAACAAAGGAGCTTCTGAAATTTTATCTCGCCCCCCCTTCCCTACGTGAAGCCCACCAAAACAACGAGAAAGGATCTCGAATTCCGGCCCGGTTGAATAGACCGGCCCGGTACACTCCCATGGTCCGGGCACGATTTTCAAAACTGACAGCTTCCGCTCCGTTCCCGTACATGATGCACATGTTGCTGCACAAGTGCACCGCGAGACCGGCCAAGTGCACTACTGTAATGGGGCGATGCTGTTTTTTGTTGTTGTGCCTTTCCTACCCCACCGAGAGAATGACGCCATCCACCGTTTGAATCTTTCAGATTGAATGTTTCGGATGCGTTTCGACGAAGTCACGCGCTGTTCGAGGTCAGCGGGGGGTGAGACTTTGTGTGTGTGCGTGCCCGTTCCTAGTTGCAGGCCAAACTGTCACAAAACCTCCATTTGCTTTGCGTGCACTTCTTATGCATTCTCCTTTCCGGGAAAACATCGTCGTGCATTTGTTCCAGCATTCGGGCGCAAACCCGGAAAACGGGTCAACTCACAGTACCGATGCCTTGTCATTGTCACCCGGACTGCACAGCCGCCGGTGAGGAAGTGATGGATGCATTACCGAAATGGAAATGCATCCGCTGATCGTACGGAGGTGAGACGACGCCTGGTTATTCCAAGACTTTAGTAGACACGGTGGAAAAAACCTCAGCTCCGCCGAATGGATAAAGGAAAGTTGGGCGATGGATTTATTGTTTTATGGTTTTTTTCACAATTCGCTGGATTCTTATACTGCAACTTCAAATCTCCATCAGTGAATCATTACGCTAGTACAGCATACATTGGTTTGCGGTATAGAGCTCAATCTGGAACGATGAACATTGTACGTTCAGCAGTTGCACGATTTGTGTGGTGCACTCGGTACAGGCCAAATTCCTTTCTTTCGCAACCAGAAAATAACACTCCGAGATATGTTCCATTTAAAATCAGTACTCATTTTAAAACAATTCATTCGGAAAAGTGCTTTTACTTTCAATCGCAGACTCAATATGGAAAGCTTCTTGCAATCAAAGTTTTGTGAGCCTTTAGAATTTCCCGGTTGTTTCAAGGAACATTGCAACCAAATGCTTCAGTTGAATTCTCCAAAGAGATATGAAGCACAATAACGTCAAATAATTATTACTGAGATACAGATGTGGGACTTCCTGAGAGTTCATCTGTAAGCTGTGTTATTGAAGGTACTTTCTGTAATGTTCAAAGTTTATAATAATCGTATACATCATACCAATTCGCTTCGCAGTCTGTTACTCTTATTTTGTACATTTAAAATGAAAAATATCTAAAACAAAATGGCACACAGATCTGCAAACAACGCGTCTCTTTTCAACCAAACAGTGATTTGCGCTACCATTACCTTCCCAAAAACCTTTAACCAATTCATTAGCTTTGCTCCTTTCCGTCCCGTGCGAGACAACGATCAGCCACGGTACCCAACCCACAGTGCGGACGGTGGCTGTGGTGCGTTTTTGATTGCGTCATCACGCGACGTAATGATGATCGGCCATAAAAAAAACCCACAAGCTCAACGAGCCGCCGCGAACACATTCATCGTTCTGCGATGCGAAACCGGTGCCCCAGCGGAATCGGAACGGCCAACGGCGTGATGAAAGACCCAGGCCCTGATGATTAACACGGAAATAGCTGGAGACCGTAATGCGGGAGCTGAACACTAAAGCGATCCCGATTTTCCGAAACACCTGCTCGTGCCAAACCTGGTCGAACGAGGCCGGGGAGAAGCACCAGAATAAAGACGACATTAATTTCATGAAAAGATCTTGCCGGATCGAATGGAAAGGAAGACACCCGTTGCGGGGGAATAAGGGGAGGTGGAAAATGCATCGTATTACGTGCAATATTCAATTTTAAACTGCCAAACTAGTGCTTCTTTTGATCAACACACCAAACGGGCTATGCGTCAGCCAACTTCGACTGTACGGTCACGTATAATTAGCCTTTTCGGGTCTCTTTCCCCCACGAAATCGTACGCATTGGCATAAATAAAAAAAAAAGCACACACACACACAAACACGTAGGCAAATCTGCCCTCTTTTTATCCAAACTCCAATTGTGTAGCCTAAAATGTTATGCTACTTGAGCCGAGTTCTCCTTACTAACGCGATCTGATAGCTGTTGCGTACGTCGAGCGGGAACGAACAATTGGAGTTTTTAATGTAAGATTCCTCGTTTTTGCGACGTTTCCCGAACACGAACTTCTGCTTTGGTTGCTTTCGTACATTACAAATATTCAATGAACATTTCTGTACACATCAGACCCCGTGCTGTGGAATGTGCCCAATTGTGATAGTGAGGAGTTTTTTTTATCTCCACATAATACGAAAGGCTCGTACGGGAGAAGAACAAATTTTTATCTTGCAAATGATGCCCAAGACTTACTGAAAGCAAACCCCTCTCGATCGCCGCGATCGAAACAAAGCGCGAACGTCTGCTTTATCCCTGCACCGGTGGAAAAGCACACGTGGACCAGTCATAACTGCAAGGGCCACGGGTAATTGTGAAGCACATGCCAGAAGCCATCCCTGATTGTCCCAGTCGAACCCGAGCGTTGAAGCGTGCCCTGCATGACGCTCCAATGGAATCCAGATGGGAGCAAAGAACACACTTCAGGGCATTAGATTTCCAACGCACGCAGATACCGCATTACCCGCGGACTTAACAACCCTCAAACACGCGTACAGATCCATACGAATGCGTCCGCAAATCCATTCAATCCAGGCCGGACAGGAAGGATGCCGCAAGGTGATACGATTTTGTGGAGATAAATTATAAGAAAACAAAGCCGATCATTCTCCACGGAGCTTGTACAGATCGTAACCATTCTCGAAAGTATCGTATTACTGGAGGCGGCGACCAAGAGCAGAGCCACCTGGAATTCTGTCGACCGAGGAGTCTGTCCACCCTGGCACACAATACGTTCCTCAGATAACATTTCCAGCAGTAAGTTCCGGGCGACACAAAACAAAAAAATACATGTCCCAAGAAAGATGTTTCCCCGATCTGAATCATCTCGCAAGCAGATTGTCTTCACCGATGCATAATCTATCGCCAAAGAGCGTAGGGAAGGTTTTGATCGAGTAACTAGAGACGGCGGCACACGCACAGCTCATAATTTGTGGCACGATCTTCCACTTCCCGGAATGCTATCATTTCTTGTTGGAAACAAGTTCCTCTTCGTTTGACACACGTAAGACATCGTGCGTATTGACATGTTAATAGGAAAAAAGGCATCATTGGAGGAAGTGTGTGTGTCGGGCTTCAACAAGAATAAAACATACCAGAAAAACAATTTCACAAACCAACCGAAAGATGACTCATAAGCAAACATTCTTCAGAGTGCCTTAAGATGTTTCGGATCCCAACATTAGCTAAGAGCAACGAAAGGGCAGAGATGTTAAAATAAATATTGCAAAATTTCCTATCGCTCGACATTGCAACATTGTTTCGAGTGGAACAAGTGTTCGTCATCGGAACTCATTAACCCGGACCGTAAGCCTCGAGGGAACAATTAAATTTTATTATTTTTCTCCCATTTACTTGCTAATGATGTTATCCTGCACCATATGTGCCGGGTAAGATGCTTCATCGCCTTTGAAGCGTATGATGATAAGTGCGCGAAAGCGGACGGAAATTCCAAGGAATGGATTTCACGCAAACATGCACGCAATAGCCCTCCTATCAACACGTGCCGGGGATATCTTTTGCCAAAGCATTCTAAACTGAAAGAGGTTTTTGGAGTTTTTGAGGAAGTGACATAAACTCTTCACAAATATTCTATTCACCAGTAATTCATGGCGTGATCTTGAGAATATTGGTCAAATTAACCATACTGGATCCGATATGGAAGTGCCGAGTGCAAAATTGCCTCGTAGCAATGCGGAAAGAATGTTGCACATTCTGCCGGTTCAGTTCTGGAGCTGCAGCCGAGAATTACCCATCGCCACCGTCCGGCCACTGCAAACCGAGTTTGAACGCATCGAACCAGCAGCACAAACTAGCGGCACTTTGCAGTAACGAACGGTTCTTTCCATTTTAATTATGACTCGTTACGTTCTCGCCACTAGCCCCAAAGCCCCGGCTGTCTGCAAAGCATCCCTTTACTACCCGGGCACGGGGAGCATAAATTGCGTTATGCTCGGTTGACAGTGCAGCATAACGTATCGGTCCCGATCGTGTACGCATGTGGACGCCAGGCCAGATGATGAATAATACCAAAGTCGCCAGTCGTCTCAGCTCACTCGCGTTCGACTTCTTCGTATGTCTTGGGAACGTTCGGGGTCCGGTTGGGGAAACGATGCTGAAACGAAAAATGCGTTTTATTTTAATCACAAACCGCTGAGCAACCGCTCAAGCTTCATTTCCTTTGGCGCGTTCCAGACAACCGTTTTTAAGATGATTTCATCGCCGATCGTCGCTTGTTTATGACTAATGCAGCCGTACAGAGATGGTGAGCAAGATTTTGGGCCGTACCGGACGATTCCACTAGCCGCGTATGTGCCACATCTACTGACGCCTGCCGAGGCCCGTGTTCGTCTTGTCGCTTTTGAAACAACCGGCACGTTTACGAAGCAACCGGATAGGTAGCGGTCCGGGAAAACGCAGGCACGGATGTGGGGATTCTTGACTGCCGAAACGCCACAGCTACGATCAAACGGTAGCTAATGATTATTTCCTTATTGCTCGTTATATTTTGATTACAGCGCTTACGCTTGGCAGGTGGAGTTAAGGCATCCAACGCAAGGCGAGGTAGCTGGAACAAGACCGGGGAGTTGAATCCTCACGAAATTCTACCCCAAGCTTTCAGTGAAATGTTCCACGTGCACACGCGATCGAGGATTTTATGAGCGTAACTTGGATCATTTCCTGTAGCGCAAGGTGGAAACGCATCCAGCACGGCACAGCCTCTCACAAAACGGGACCACTCATGGTCGGACCAAAGCAATAACAAACCGATCCAGTACTGGAGGCCGCCAGATTTATGGACATTGCTTTGCTGATGTTATTACGCCGTTCAAACCCAATCAAACGGGTGTTCTTGGACGTAGCTCGAAGGAATTCATATGGACACCCTTAGCTGCAGAAAGACTTGATATTGTGTTATTCAAAACATTATTGTACATAAGAATGACTTTAATTTGGAAAAACCTGCCTACAGAACCTTAAAGTTGTTGGTTCCAGCATTCAACAAAAGATTTTTATAACACAAGCAATGAAAGTGTTCTTGTATTTCATCTGAAAGGATATCAAAGAATCACTATTTTAACGTTTTTTTAAGCACATACATTGACTATGGAGAAAGAAGCTTCCGCGCTTCTACAAGGAACTCGTGCCCGTAACTTCCCAATAGTCCAAAGCACGGCGATGAAAATGTTCATAGGTAGCATCCAATCTCTTGCCGATCCCTGCAATCTCCACTCCCATCATAGATCCAAAGATCACATTCTGGAGCTTCTAGGAACGATTCCTATCTTGATCACCAATCACTCAGAAAGAAGCTTTCCAGCACGCTTCACCCTTGATCGCCATCGATCAAACACAATCCACGATCGCTCAAACGTCCCAGCAGCAACGCACCAGAATATTGAAATATCTTTAAATGCCAGATAGTTTATTGACCTTCCCGATTATTCTTCCCAAAAACGAATATATACAACACACACCCCGAAAGCGATGGGTGGTTGGGTTTCGGGAAACATAACCTAACCTACAATTACCGCCCGTCCTATTGCCGCGGAAGCGTTCCCGCATAACCGTGCCGGCCATTTTTTATCATTCTACACTTACCTCTTGGCCAGAACTAATAGTTCACCACCAAAATACGATCACTGTCCGGGCATCTTCTGGTTTTTGGTAGTCAATTTTGTGTTATCTAAAGGTAAAAATTATGTAAACTAAAAGGCTTCCTTGCGAAGCGGTACGCTCGGGGTACGCTACCGGGCAAGTCGGGCGCCCGCAAGATGAAGATTAATTATCCTCACGGTGGTTTTGTGTGTTTTGCTTTCCATCTCTACGGTAGGCAATCGGTTGATCTAAGATCCACGTTCGAAGATGCGTGGTGAAATGGCGCCCCAAAATGGAAAGACCACACCACACCGGAGGGCCCATGACTACCAATCGCTTTCGCACTCTCACGATCAAGGTTAAACTAATCGATAATTGCACACTCGCAGCTCCTCGGAGCCCTCGAGAAGACCCTGCGGTTTCTGACTCCGGCTCCACCATCGGGCAAGGAAAGAGCTTTACCAGGTGGCACGAGTAGCTGAACGGTGGCAATCTTGCCCGAAAGCCGCGAGTCCTGCAACGGAAAGAATACGCGGACCAAATCGTTACGATGCAAGGGGCAAGAACTCGACGCGAAAAGCGTTCACCGGCACCCGGCACGGTAGCCAAACGAACCGAAGCACACGTAATTATCGATAATTATGCATAATTTTACATAAAATTCTTCGCTCCTGCGCAATCGCACCACGAATCCTAAAGCGATCTTTTTGTGCCGATCCAACGATGGGCACTGCGGTACACACAATTACGAGAATGAAAGTATCGATAGACAACTTTTACCAACCACGGGCTGGGGTTGGTCATTACTTGGCCGGCTTGCCCAAAACCAAACTCATCAACCATCCCGGGTTCTTTCCTTTCTTACACAATCAATTTTCGAAGCGTCCACGGCCCGGCCATCGGAGCTGTGCATTCGGTTCCCCTTCCTCGCGTTCGTACGGAAAGCAAAAGGGAAGACCGTACACGACCGCACCAAGACCTTTCACGAGCTGGATTCGAGCACACCGAAAAACCGGTTCGACCGATATTTGGTTGCGAACCGCGCGGCTTTTGCTGGAGAAGCCTCATTTCCTGGTCGCGTTTGTAGCGCACTTCTGGGAGCTACGGTAACGTTATGTCATCACCACCCAGCCATGGGTGCTCGCATCCGAACTGGGCGGTGCGGAGGGTAAAGCGCGGGTGCGTTCCTTTCTTCCAGCTGGAATCGCAAATGCCCGCATGTATTTGGCGAGAAGTACCGACGGATGGTGTAAGCTGATCGTTCTTCACCGGCTGCAGTTATGCTAGGCTTCCAGATCTCACCGAGTCGCCCAGCAGAAAGAAACTCGCTGTTATGTAAGATCCTCCCATCACCCGTTCCTGCAATCCACCGGATCCAGCACAAGTCTAGCCTGACTATCGAGGCGAGGATCACGTCACGGATCATATCGGAACTCCTTACGGAGCTTTCAGCTTGGACACCTCCGAGCTCCGTACCGGGCAAGTCTAAAGTTTCAAGAAAACTCCACTCCCTCCGCGGAGAGAAGTGAATGTAACCGCCTAGTGCTGGCATGCCAGTTCCACTCCGGTTATGTTATGTGCATCACATAACCAGCGCGATACCGGCACACCGTTACCGAGAAGTGTGCACCGGAGGCATGCACACGGTGGAGAAATTCTGCACTTTCCACTTTCGATCGGTAGACGGCATGGTCCAGGCTTGACCCACTTTTATTCGTCGTTACTGCGGACTAAGCTCGGCATGTCGGGGTCTGGTTTGTTACGGCTGTTTTGCGTCCAACCGCTCGCCGATCCCATCCATCCTCCTCGCAACTGTGGAAGGAAGTAACAAAAAAAAGGGTCGATGGTTTGAATTCGCCTCCCGGTGACTCTGAAATTGGAAAAGTGAAATGATTCCCTGCACGCCACCCGCGCACCTTTGATGCATCACACTTAAAGTGCAACGGAAAGTGTTCATTGTGCAGTGTGCCGATGACATCGTCATCTCATTCTATGGCTTTGGATGATGTAAGAGACGCATGGTGATATTCGTGAGGTTGGAAATTGAATGTGACTTTTGGGATAACATCTTGACCAAGGTGTGTCTGAAGATGTACTGAGCTGGAGTCTGGAGTCACAGTCAAAAGAGCTCTGATCGTCAAGAATTGAGAAGTAGATATGCAAGATTTCTCCAAAAGCCTTTGACGTGAGGATAATGACACTAGGAACAATATTAACCAGTTAAGGCTATAGCTATATTTATCGCAGCCCTAAATCTGTAGCAATCTTGTCCAACACTTCCAACTCATCTGCTACGCTTATGGTGTAACGCTTATGACGCACTGTTCCGAATCCTTCCGCATCGAACCGTGAGCGTAACGTAACACCGGGATCTCCTTCACGTTTCCTCGCCGAGTTTCAATTGCTTCGCACATTGCGTTACGCACATTTGGTCGTTCAGCGTACCACCGAGAAGACCCATATCCAACGATGAACCGGGCGCACAAAAGTTGCCAACCCGTGTAAATGCTTCTCATAGCTATCTGCACCTCCTTCCCACCAGACAACCGGCAAAACCAATAATAAAAATGTGCTCCAAAAATCGAACCGAACAAAATAAAAGATCAAATCGAGTGCTTACCTACTGCTTTACTGTGCCACACGCCTGTACGCAGTGTGACGGTAAGTCTGCAATCGTAACCGATTTGCACCGTCGAAAGTAATTGCCCGAATCCGACACTTCCCAGTGAGCGTAACCGACCCAGTAAAATGGCGCCATTTCCCTCACGCCCGCGTCAACATCGCTCATGCGTTTGGCCGTTTGCTGTGAGAGATTTTTAAATTCATGCCGATTGCGTAAGTTTCGGAGACGACAGCACGGCACGATCGCCACCTGTGCGGCTGCCACAGTGAAGTAGCGTGGCAGACCACGGCGACGCGAGAGAAAAGAAGGGAGACAACGGCCAATTTTCATCCTGAAACTCGAACGAAAAATGCGGAACAGTCGTCAACGTGCGGTTGTGTCAAATCTACTCCCCACTCGCCGGGCGGACTGTCAAAATGGGGGAATTCGTCCAAGCTTAAAGCTTCCACTCCAAACACTAGCTATTCCTACCAGACAAGAGAAAAAAAAGAAACAAAATCGCGGTTAAGTGACGCATTGAAAAATTTGAAATGGAAAAAAGGCAAACGCATGATGGCCACTTTTCTCACCGCCGATGGACGCGGACGTACACAAACACATACGCTCAGACAAAAACTCCGAAACATACCCGAAAGCCTGTGGCCGAGATCGAAGATGAATTGTAATACAAATAAGCGATTTGATCGTTACATAATTGTCCCCGGAGTGGTAAACTCGTGTGCGGCACGAATGGAGGGAACACACAGTGGCGAAGGAAGCGAACGAAATGAAGAAAAGCCACCAGTCCTCCAACAGCAATAGACCTGCTTTCCGATCGCTTGAGGAAACTGGGACGGTAACTCGCGCAGTCGCTCGAAATATTATTATGTCACACTGGAACATGCCGAAAGAGACCCACAAAAACCCACTCCCCTGGGGCAAGATCGCACCACCCTATCGTCCAGGCGTCATGCCAGGCAGGCCTGTGGCCGGTATGATGCTGCATTTTGGAGATTTGCTCTCCTACATCAGCGACTGACAGCTGGGGTATGACGCTAGATAAGCAGTAAATGCATGTCACAGAGTGCCACTTAGTTCGGCGTTAGCTGGCGAGTTAAATTCTAATAATTTTACGTCATTTTCGGCCGCAGCACATGCGGAGTGGCTGGAACTTCGAACACTTTTGTGACGTTTTAATATGCTTTGTAAGTAACCTTCTTTTTACAACACCAGTAAAGTGATTGTGGAGTACAGGCTGTGCATGTGAGATTGTATCGAAACCGGAACGATCAGCGGCAAACCCTTCGCACAGCTGTCACCGACCGACGATTCCATTATTTGTCGACCATTTCGAAGCGAATTGCTTTCGGCCACGTGACGCGAAACGAGCGAAAGACAGAAGCTTGGCCGGCACGGCAACACCAAAGCCTATTGACATCATTTTTTTTTTCTTTGCATTTGGTTACTATTCCCGTGCCATTTCCAATTCCACATCACAGCGCTCCTAATGCTCGGTAATGGAATGGCAGTCAATGTAGGCTAATGCGGGACTCTGCACCATGCAAACGACGGCTGCTCGCCGTTTCACGACAGCTTCCTCGGACGGTGCCGTGAACTTTCACTTTTATTCGCACACAGCTTCACGGCGCACCGACCGAGATTGCCACTCTAGACACGGGCGGACACAACAGGAATCTAGGAAGCTCATGGCAAGCAAGGTGAAGCGTACAGCGTTACCCCCTACCTGCCGGCATCGTACACCCTTCACCCCCCAAAAGAAGCAATCGTCACGCTCGTGCAGTCGTTCGTTCGTGTGTTCCCTGTGCGATGTAAATGTCTGGAAACCAGGAAATGGATGAAGCACGAAGATTTATTCATTCTTTCCACAGCGCGTTGCAGGGTCTGTGTTGCAAACCCGATTGCACAACGGCCGGCGACGTCAGGGATCGAAGCGTGTCCCAGCCATGGCGAGATCGCGCCATAGAATTGCATATCCCTCCCCTTCATCCGGAGCGAATACCGCCGGGTATGGGGCCACCCGGACAAAAGTTTCTGTTTTTGTGGGTCAAACGATCGCACAACAGGCCCCAGGAGATCCTCCGGTTATAGCACTCGACACTCCAGCACCAGCCTGAGGGCACAAATACCTCCGCAAAACTGTATCCTCCGAAGACATCAGTAGGAGCGATCTCGGGAAAGACGTACCAGTGGTTAAGTAACCGGGTAAAGTACACGGCCGCTGTCATGAGCCGTTTGCTGGCGAAGTGTTTGAAAAGACTTTGTTATTTCCAGGAAATTACAGCCACTCAAACCGCACCAGATGACCTTTGGATGCATTCTCTCGGCGTTCGGCGTTAGAAGCTAAGCCGGGAGTAACTCTGTGCAACTCCCGATGACGATTACCGCACGTCTGGCACCGGGTCTCGTCCACATCTCGTAGCAGAAACGTAATCTTTCATATGCTGTACGATTACCAAACCATAACTTCCTCATTTTCCCCACGCATCGCATTTCCCAGCTGCGTGGAGAGCAAAATCTACCCGTGGAATCGTGGTTTAGCAGTTACCCAACGGCTGCAGCTACCTGTTGCCACCGGTGGTTGGATCACCAACTAGTTCCAACTACAAACTGTGGAAGTGGAAGGGCCTTCGAATATACTTGGGCCCGGATCGAGAATCAGGCCTTCTTTCGCCATACTTCCCCTACGGAATGCTAATGTGGACGTTGCGGTTCGGTAGCGGCGGAGGCGTAAGTCCGATCCATAACCGATCGACGGATCGAAAGGTCTTAATGCCGTCGGTACAGTCGGCCGGAGCCGGTATTATACAATCCCGCATGTGGAAAGCATGGCGTATAACGTTGGCCCGAATAGGCAGGTTGCTAAGGTACGACGACGCGCACCCCTGTTCACTCACGATCCCGTTCAATCTCGATCGACGTGCAGCCGGGAAAGGAACAGACCGTAATTCTTACGAGATTACATGAAGACCCGTTCGAAGGACCGCCAAGCACACTGTCAAGCGGTGGGTCGTATTTTCACTGCCTGCCTCATGAGCGCCACACTACCGGAAGACCGGTAGGCCAGGGAACAAAAAGCGGGCCAACTTCGACTGCTCAGCAGTACAAGTTGTACCGCATTTTCGCACGTTGCATAAGATGTGGGGTGCTTCTGAATCACATCGGTTTCTTCCAATTTTCTCCCCATTAAATTACACTGTTTAGCTAAGATTTACGACGGAAGCGTTACGTTGTCTGTGCTTGTTATAGTTTTTTTATTCGCCAAAGCCAACATGTTTTAGATGATCGTGAGCAACTATCGCTAAGTCACGCTCATGAAGAAATATATGTTTCTTGTTCCGCATTCTATCAAAAACAGAATAAAATAGCAAAAACCGAATGCGCTAGGATGCGTCACCTCCAATCGGGCTTATCATGCTTATCAAACACCGGAATTGCAGGTCATCTTGCCTGTCCCAGTTCCTTCCTTCGCAAATACGCTACCGATCGGGTACCATCCGGGAGCTTAACAAACCATCGCGATAAGCTCCGTACACTACGCCTGGTGGGCCTATCGTTACCGGGCCAGTAATTACCCATACCACCCATACCGGCGTGAACGATTGAGATTATCTGCCCGGCAAAAACCATCCAGGTCTGATAAGATTCGCAATGCCAATTGACGCGCGCTCCGTAAATTCGGTGCTTTAGTGAAGTGAGGTTTTATTGCCCTCGGTTATAGAGCTGGGACCCAAGCGGAAACTGGATATTGTGCAGTACCCCTGCTGATTGTCCCGGGGCGTAGGGTGGAAATTCCGAAACTGCGCAGACATACAGCAACTCCCGAAATTGCCCATGGACCGGATGTACATCGCCGAGCGCCGAAAATAGCACTTGCTATCTCAGACGGATTGGTACCTTGCTGGTGCCCGATACTCAGTCAGATACTACTGATCCCAAACTTGAACGCACCGGGAATGTGGCATGAAGTCGCGAAAGGCACGGGTGCTTTATGGAAGTTCGGTTGCTTTGTAGCGAACAGCTCTGTTCACAGAGCCTCTGGATGTCGTATTATCAACCAGCCATCTTATCAACGCTAGACTCCGTAATGCTGCTTACCGTGGTTTTTTTAACGCTACACACGCACTTGCCTCCGGGGTTTCGGGAGCAAACAGACTTCCATCATACAGTGCAAGATAAAGGTGAAGGGCGTGAGAAATCCGGACCCCCCCAATCAAAATCACCCGCACGTGCAACGACGGTACTATCAGCTATGCGTTGTTTTTCAACATAAACGATCTTATTGGTGAGCTTTGATATTGTAGAAGCTGGACATGACTTATCAGTTTAGTTGAACATTTTGGAAAACCATAGACACGGTTACGCATCTTACAACAGGAAACCTAACGATAGATGTACAATGTTCCGCAATGTGCAGCCTTTGCTTATCGGCCATCTTCACACTCGACGTGAGGCATAACCTTTTCTCACCGCACGGCTTCGTGGTGTACCGACGCAATGCCGCGCGTCTTGGGAACTGGCGATAGAATCGAACGATGTAACTAATCCATACGAAACGGTGGTGAAAAAGACGCACGATTATGCCATTCCATACCCCATGTCCATCGCACATCCAAACGGCAAGTGCATTCGGACGGTACGAAAGTGCATGAAAAACTCGCATCACATAAACTCCTCCACGCTTTCGGCGTGGCTTGGGTGCGGTGCGGGTTATGCAGTGACTTTTCCAGCAGTACGCAGCAGTTTTCAGTTGCGATTCAGTTGCGGTTGGCTTTCTTCTTTCACCACCTTCCGCAGTTTGTATGAGCAACAAGCACAGCCCGACCAATCTAAGTGCTTACGTTAGAGGTTGAGGGTGTCGGTTGGTTTACATTTCGCACCACAAAATTCGCACAAACTCCTGCACAACCCCAACATGCAGGTCGTTTCACTCTCGGCTTCAGTCAAACGATCAGCATCGATCGCTTCATTCGTCGCCGTTACGTCGATGATGCGCGGCACCAAACTTTGGGTGGAGAGGTGGAAGGCAAAACCCGTCAGGTAAGAACGTGTATAAATTATGTCTGACTTAATTACGCACCATCTCGACCCGTGCGGCCGCTTTGCTGCATTCTTCCATCCACCTACTTTCACCTGCCACACGGTGGGTGGGTGTTGCATAACTGCATAACCCAGATCCGCACGTAAGACTCTATCGGCTCATGCAACACGGGACAGGAGTTCTTTTCCTGATTCGGTTGCACTTCTTTTCGGGTTATGTGTCGGTGCGAATCTTCCAACTGAGCTGTAACAACTCGCACCCGGTTTCAGTCTCGTGAATGTTTTGTTTACGCTCACTACAGCAGCACGCGTCTCTTCCAAAACCAAGCCGATGACTGTACGACCTTTGTTCAAGTGCTTTATTGGCTGAACTTCAGCACATCCGTTATCAAAACGCGTTTTATCGTTTTATTAATTAAACAGCAGGGAATTTAGGTCTCTTCTCTTGACGTACTCATCTGCGATAACAGAGTTATAAAATCGGGAGGACAAATAACAGGCCAGCTAGTTGTGTCACAATGTTTACAATGTCCGTAAATTCGTTTCCCATTATCAGTTCAACTTTTTCAATACGAGGCATTCGTAAGTGACATTCGCGGTATTAGATGATAAGCAACTTAAGAAAGATTTTAACAAGGAATCAGAATCTTAAGGTTTCCGTGGTCTATCTACGTCATCACACTAGACATCTGAGAGATCTTTTAAATCCACATTTGAAAACTTCAACTTATTGAAAGAACTGATTACTTCGAAAGGAATATTTCAATGCATATTAGCCGATTTCCAATACTTCTTACCATGACTCGAATTCAAGGAACTTGGATTCCAGAACCAAATGACGAGATACAAATGGTATAGTAAGCCATTCTGTTACAGGTGTAGCCTAGGATGTTAGTAGGTCTTAAATTATTTAGAATGATCAACTCATTGGCCAATACCCTAAGCAAACATATTACCCTAGCGCAAAAAAGTTCCTACTTTTTATTTCATTCGTACACCCATTGCTTTACGGTTTACTCCTCAGCAATAAAATCATCAAATTAAACAATGGCACACGCCACAATTCCATTTCTTACTGCCTCATGACATTTGGTACCATGGGTGGTAGAGTGGTAGAGGGTCTGGAGGGTCTACGGCGACTGCATCTGTTAGATCATTTCGATCTTAACTCATCCGCCACCAACGAACCCACAGAAAGGCCTGACAACGCTCCAGTGATACACTTTTTCCGCGATCGGATCACGAGATGAAGAAGATGTGCGCGAAAAGAAACGTAGCGCGTGACTTTGTTAGTGGAATGAAGGTTTTTTTTATCTCAGTTCGCATTTGGGCTTGCTGCCTTTTTCTTGACTCCCGCCAGGTAATTGCTGTTGTTTGCTTTTTTTTAACAGTGATGTAACACATTCGTACCACCTTCACCCGAATGGCACCGAAAGGTTTTGGGGGGACGGGGCGGTGGATTTGCGAGGGACGGGAAACGCATTTTCACTGCTATTTTCCAGTGCACACAAAAGATCAGCTGGCGTGTGGCGTGCTGGTGAAGAAATGCAAATTTGGGCCAGTGGATTCGTTTTTTTTTCTCTCCAAAGACGCAACGCTACCAATTTCATTTTCATTTCCCGTTCCCATTTCGGGGTGATGATGTCATCCGAAAGGGGAACAATTCTCTAAGATGAAGAATCGACCACAATGGGCACTATCTTTCAGGCAGCGTGCTTCCTTTCAGTTTCTAACCCACTGTCAACGGTCTCAGGCTGAAATTCCGCATCACCTCGGTACAGATTGAGCAAGAATTGTGAGAAAATTTCCCAAACGCTTCATCAACACGGATGATTTCTTCGTGGCTTTACGGGAAAAGTGGTGAAATATGCGACAAAGCATTACATAGGTATGGCATAGCTGGATGTGACGAGAAACTGGAGCAACACCGCTGCAACGATGCAAAACATAAAAAGTCGATAAGCAGCTGCAGTGTTTCGTGAGTGTGATGTAATTGATGACTTACGCCGGAGGATGCGTTCTACCCATCTACTGAGGTGATCTTCTCTGTCACTACTGATCTCTCCGCAAGCGTAATGGCCTCCATCCTTCCTTTCGAAGGCCTCAAAGACTCCATCCTTTCGAAGTTCTACATGCTAATCCTGGTTAATCAATTAAATCAATCGCAATCCCTGGCCAAAATCTTCAAGCATACAATCGCAAATACGTTCTAAAAATATAAACAATGAGGTAAAGTACATGTACACAATCTCAAAAATACTTACGAAAATGCCATCCAAGTAATAATGATCAGCACGTTCACGGAGGAATTTTCTGCCTGTAAAAATAGATAGGAACAACTAAAATCCACCGGAAACAGATGGCAAAAGCTGAACGAGTCAGTTTGACAGTTTGGTGTAAGCGCTGTTAAATAAAACTGTCTCAGAAAAACAACTTATTATTCAAGAAGAAATTACCACTTATAAACCGCAACCGCTAAGCAAGCTGCGCATGGAATGTAGTGTGTGTGTGTGTGCTGTGTTTTCGTCAATACAGAACGTCATCAGTTATGTGTGTCGCTGTGGATCAATAGAATCACACTAGTCCAATAAACCGTGCACCTCCAAATCAAGTGCCAGTCAGCGGGAAGCAAACGGTTTCTTGCAACTTTCCTGTCGATCAACGTAACGAAATCGACGGGGGAAGCAAAAAAGAAATCCGCAAAAATAACGTTCTCGCGAACCCGGACATAGTAGTGCGCAACCGGACGGACCGAGCGCGGACCAACTAGGAACCGATCAATTCCCATCTTCTATCTCCGCACGGTTCATATATGTGTGCGATTTATTTTTAAACACCCCGTTTAAACACACGGAAACGAACGGCCATTACACTCACTCCGTTAGCGCGCGCGCTTACCTCCTTCCGTTGTCGCGTCGTGCCGCGCGCCACCTCTGCACCTCGTACCCACACTTCCGCACCCTTTTCCAACTGTTGCTCTTATTGTTGCTGCTGCTATTATTCCCGTTGTTGTCATCTTCGGCTAAGCGCGCGACGCGGAAGCAAGAAAATTTCCGGGAAGAAAACGCTGCGCGCGATACGTTCTAGGCGACGGTGAGATTGATGTGCGTGCTGATCACCAACCCACACGAACACACTCAAGCGCCCCTTCTAAATGGGTAGGTGTGTGTTTCTTTTTCACACTCCTACGTTACAGTTGTTGGCAGTTGAACTCGCACTCGTGAACACCACTAAAATAAGCCTCGGCTTCGATTGATTAGGTTATTGGAAGGCTACTTCAAGTGGAATGTAGAACTAGTTTTTAAATATCCTGGCTGGGAACAATTGAGAGAACAATTGAGCATTGATAGGATGAGCTTGTTTCTGCAACGAACTGATCTATTAGTGCGAGGCGAGTATCGTTTGTATGAGTTATTAAATCGATGGTTCCACTGTCAGATGGCTAAGATCCAACTCGACTGTCTGTGTCGTAGACGTGTCTGTAGAATAGTTCCGTAAAAATCGCCAACCGTCTTACATCGGTAAGGCTATACCGAGTGATTAGTATAACGAACTACTTCTGCTACTTACGATCAAAATCAAGTAATGGTCGTACCGTTCAGAATTCTATTGTAAAGAAAACTTAATTAGAACCTGAAAACATTAACATTTGTGTCGTACATGTAGTTCTAGTGTTTTTTTTATATACCTACATTCGAGAATCACCACCAGAACCTATAAATCTGTAAATTTGTGTAATGGTGCAATGAATAAAACTAAACTAAATCCGTTTTCCTGTTACCATTGCACATTCTAGTACAAGTACGTCTTCCCATCACTGTACCGAGCATGTTTACATTCTCTCTCCGGCACATAAATCTCTCTCATGACAGAGAGAGAGAGCGAAACGGTTTCGTCTATTCACCGTGGCGAGTGGTGAACGAAATGGCACGATACGCAACCACCAAACAGGTAGGAAAGAGAGAGAAAACCGAACGAACGCATGTTTTTCACTTGTTCGAGCGCGTGCACACAATCTCTCTCTCTCGCGTGTACGTTGCTCGCGAACACCGTCGACTGCCACTTTGGGCCGACTGTTTTGTTCGCGTCGTATTCAATTTTTACGCGGCGAACGAGGCGAACGGAGCGTTTATTCTTCGGCTGCTGCTGCGAGAAAACACGCGCCACCGAAAAAGAACACTTTTCGAAGTTTCGTCGTGTAACAACAGCCAGTTGGGCGGTTAAAGATTTTCCGTGAACAATCCAGTGAACTTTGGCTGCCGTTTTTTTTTCGTTATAACAAGTGTTGCACCCCAAAAGCAATACGCACCAGTAAAAATGTAAAGTGTATGGAAAGCGGAAAGAGGAAAAAAATAGCAATATTTGAGTGAGTGTGTGTAAACGGTTGCCCCAAAATCCTTTCTATTTGTTAGAAGACGCATTAGAATAGTTCAGGGAAAGCATCAACATTCCCAACTTTTAGTGTCCAAGTGTAATGTGAAGGAAGAGGAAAAAATCTTAACACAGAAATAATCCTCTGCGACAAACCGGTTTTAAAAAGCGGCGTGATCTTGCAGCCGTAGTGGTGTGCGGTGATAGGTTGCTGGTGGCGTGCTGCTGCTGTTGCTGTGTCCAACAAAACCCGGAAAACGGCCGTCTCTGTGTGTAGTGTGTGGTTTGTACGGTGTGACGCACACGGAAGGAAATGTTTGCCGGTGTCAAGTGTCAGAGCTTGCTGCCGTGCGTCCGGACCGCCATATCTCGTGCGCTTCAAGTAACGCGCTAAAGATCACCACGACTAGAGAGAAGATCACCAAAGGGCCCAAAAGAAGTAGAAAGAAACATTCATCAACTTTTTCGTGTGTTGCCGTTGCGCGAAGCATTCATATCATCTGTTGGTGATCCTTCAGTACGGGTCAATATTGGAGGAAATAGAAGAGTTGCCTTTTTGGACCACCAAATCTGGAGTGCGTGTCCTGAGGTTGTGTGACTTGAAAGAAAAAAAACAACAAATAGAGAACAGTGCAATTAAGTGCGCCAAGGCAAAATGCATTTCCACAGCAAAGGATACTTTCGTTGACGAAAAATGTACTGACAAAGCAAAGAAACCGATATTTCCATCCTAGTAAGCAAGTGGTGACGATTATTAAATTACACATGCCTAGTATGTTGTAAGTTTTCGTGTGTATGTATGTGTGTTCGTGTGTGTGTGTATGCTTCCATGCTAGTGAAGAAGAGCAACGCGTTTTTGTAAACCTCCAAAAACAGGGAAAATGATCCACACATCAGCCGGTGGCGAACAGCCAGCAGCGTAAACAGCCCGAAACGTCAAAAGTCCGGAAGCAGTTACAAGCGACCGGTTGCTTCTTCACCTGCACCCGTCAACACCATCACGGCTGTTGACACACATACGCATCACACACACACACATACACTAGCAAAACAAGCACACATACAGCAGGTTATACATAACCGTTCCATTTCTTTCCACAGTGCACAACGGTCGTACCCAGAGCGCCGTAGCTTAGCGCCGCATCTCTGTGTTGGTTAGGTGTACGTGTGTGTGCGTATAGGCGCGCGGTTGTGTGTGCCCCCGTCGCAGGCTTTTGTTTGCCGTGTTGTGTTCCGTTTCCGTTTAGCGAGCCATTACATACTGCGAGCGAATTTCCTTCCGGCGGTTTTTCCTTTGCAAGAAAGAGTGTGAAAACAAGGCAGAAAGAAAAGAAAAGGAAAAGATACAAGTGCCCGTGGTTACTTTGTGTGCGTGAGCGTATGTGTGCAGTAGTGTTATCAAGCCCCGGATAGCGAGCAAGAAAGAAAAGCGGCAAGAAAGCGTGTGTATGTTTCGGTGTTTACTGGGTGGTTTCTGTGTATTTCCACCTAGGAATTTCGGTGTGTTTTGATTGATTCGAGGCGGAAATAACACCCACAGCAGCAGAGGATCGGAGAGTGTGTGTTTGGGGGAGGTTTTTCCGATCAGTTTTCCCGCGCTTCTTAGATTCAAATTGCGCGCGTGTATGTGTGTGCATTGAATTGTGAGCCTGTCGTACTGGAAAGAATCAACACAATTTCTGCCGGCGCGCAGTCGTCATCACCAATAGCAACCGATACACAAAATCCGGCAAAGAAAAGCGAATCCCAAAAGGACTTTTCCGGAAGCGAAAGAGAGAGAGAAAGATATTATATATATATGGACAGAGGAGTAGCATAAAAACACGGGAGAGTCTGATTTAGACACAAGCAACAAGTTGCTTCATCGGAAGAAAAGCGTGTGGTAAGTTTTATGCAAATGTTTCCCCTTTTCCAACACTTGCGCCCGGGCGTTAAATAATCACAATTATCACCAAGCAAATGATGGGTTTAAGAAGATACAGGGATAAGAAAAGCGCACGAGAAGGGAAAAGAAGTGTTAACAGCCGTGCCCTTTGCATGAAGTGCCCAAATTATGCGGGAAAAACTCTTTTACACCCATCGGACAAAAGAATGGGAAACGAGAAGCTTCTCGCGTTAATTGGCACGCGGACGGGAAAAGAATATGTGTTGTCGGGTTTTCTTTAAACTATGGACACACGATCACACGCCGCCGTTGTAGCTCTTGGGCGCAACATAATTCGCTGTGCATCAGCATCGACGAGCGAGACAAACCCTTGTTTCAACCCAACCCCATTTTGGCGGAAGGGTCCAGCGCCGTGCGACGAAACGAAGCACCAGCGTAAATTTGAATAATAAATTATGATTGATGAGATTGCCTTCAACGACGACGTGTCTCCCATGCCGGAACCGCATGGGTTTTCAGCCGGCTCTTACGAATTAGAAACGAGCGATCGCGTGAAGAAATGGTCGCCCGATGTATGTGAACTCCGCCGTAAACGAAGAAATTGTCTACGGAAAGGGCATTTTTGAAATGACACAACACAACAAGAAAAAAAACACCACCGTCCGCTGCCAAATCTTTTTGACCGTTGTGTCAGCGAAATGGCGACGAACCGACGGGGGTTTCGGCCCGAACGGTCGTGCGGTCTCCCGGACGTTAGAACGGGCGCGAAAGTAAACAAATTTCACCCGTTTACTCTTTGCGATTCGTCGGCATTAATGGTGTGTACAGCATCGCCAGTGTCCATTTGGTGTGGGGCCTTCAGAGGAGTGGAGAATACGGTAGAGCGGTGGTCCTGTCTGATGACTGATGACAGAACAATAGTAACCTTGGGTGGGGAATAGCGGATGATGGACGCGCGAATGAGTGGAGAAATGTGTATTGTCGGGACCTGTTCAGGCCATTTAACCAACATCCGGGTTGAGAATGTGTTTTGGTACATTCTTCTTGGGCAAAGGTATATTCCGAAGGGTCCAAATCGATAGGGTTTGCTCTATTCCAGGTGGATCAGGTGCTGATGTCTAGGCAAATGTTTCAAGATGGTTGAATTCTTGCGGTCCAATGATAAAGAAAATTTCTTCGTCTTCGTCCCAGACAGTTCTTCGTCTAGGGAAACCATGCTCAAGTGTTTTTTTTCAGTTTCTTTTAACCGATCAAACTATTTGATCAGCCTCCCACACATACGTTCAAAGGAAAATAGTTACCTTTATATTTTAAAGAACAATTAGTCTTGAAAATGCTCACGTTATTTGTAACTTGCTGATATGAATCTTGTGTAATCAGCGATGTTAGATAACGGGTGTCATTCAACAATGATGCAATGATAAACAGAAATAAAAGGCTGAAAGTTTGTTTCAATTGGAACCGATCGTTACTATAAGGTTACTTTAAAAATGGTTTAAAAATCTTCTGATTAAAAAATTATAATATTTCAATTAGGATTTTTTCTTAAACTGGAAATCAGTTGTTCACAATGATCTAGGAATCTAGGAATCTAGGAATCTAGGAATATTACAGTTTAAATATAATCCGTGGTTTTCGATGAACTTAATACCATTTCACTGTGTCTTTCTATTCTAACCAAGCGGAATTAACGTCTTGTCATCTCCCCCGCTTCCTTAAGAATGTTTACCATCCACCCAATTAAATCACTTCCCAGAAGCATTACCACCCATCCGTTCGCTTTTCCATGGTCAACTTTAGCTGCTTGTGCGTTACACATTTGTTGCACACTTTGCACACATGTTTTATTGCAAATGCAACGCGCCCCGTACCGACACACACACACCATGCTCATTGATTTTGTTCGCCCCATTCGCAGTAAGAAGCAAACCCTGCAGGTCGGAAGAATAAACATCTCCGCTCCGGCTCCGGGCTTTTGTTGCCGCTGTTACCATTTCTCGGAAGGAGTCCGCGGCTCTTCGCCGTCCCTCCCTGCTTCCTGCTTCCGATTTGCATATGTGACCATTTCTTCCCGTTTTGCTGCTCCTTGTGTTTTTTTGCCACCCACTCCTCCCCCTAGTCCGCGTTGCGGCGACAGCAGGAGGCCAGCACATGCAATCGCAGGCACATTTTTCTTTGGTGGATCGGTTTCTGTTTCCCGTTCCGTCCAATGACCGTTGCTGTTCCGTTTCGATGCGTGGCGGAAACCAAGAGGCGCTGTATTTGTGTCTGTGTGTGTTAGCCCTTTGCTGCCACCCCCAAACTGCTCGTTCCACCCTTGGGCACAGGCTGAAGGGAGGAGTTATTTTGCTTTTAATGCAGTTTTTTTTTCATTGTGTTGTCCCCCCATCACACATCTTTCCTTGCTTTTCAAGCTTCCTTGCCGGTGGAGCATTGGTTCCTTTCGCTATGTTTTTGTGAGTTGCATGTTGGTCAAAAGTGACCGTTTGGGGGCCGCATTTTCTAACTGTGTGCTCGGTTCCGGGCGCGTATATGTGTGTGTGTGTTGCACGCATAGTAAGAAACCTTCGCTGTTGCTTTATTTTTGTGTCCGCCCAAGCATTATTTTTGTGCCACTACAAGCAACACCGGGTACGGTAGCAGCCAAGGAAAGGAAAAACAAACGCACCCCGTTCTCCCCCCGGCCGCCCACTCAAACGTAATAATGTTGCAGAAATGGTGTTTGTGCGGGACTCACCGCGGAGACTTCATGGAAGCGCGGGGACAAGAAGGAAACAGCGACTTATATACGTCTTATGCGTGCACTATTTTTGTTTGGCTTCGTCGACACATACGGTCCATTTTTCTGGACAGAAAAAAAAGAGAGAAGAACGCAAAGAAATGGACGGGAAAGTTGGATAACTGTGAACAACTCGGGCACTTCCTAGAACGTTAGCCGTGATCGGTGTGATAGGCAGGTAACTGGTCGTCTAACAACCATTGGAAATTAGCATATGAATCGCATCTCAAGAAGGGATGTCATAAAAGATCTCGAGAGACCTGCAAACGGACAAGAAGCAACAAGTGCACCGAAGGAACGTTTCGACAACCACTTGATGAATGTCTTGAGAAAACAAAGCAAGGGCAATGTTCCATCATCCTCAAAATCCTTCTCATCTTCATTGACATACGTTGCCTCCTTTGCTTGGCACACATTCCGCTGCGAAGCGACACGTAAATGAAGGATCTCGGTATATGTCCTCACAGCATGCTGCTTAAAGTTGGGTAGAGACAAATGTGGGATGTCCTTCTGTAGGGTCCACTTTTACACACCTGTAAAGTATGTTTTTGGAGTGTCAGTTTAGGATTCCGTTTGCGCCTGCGCCTGTTATGTGTCCGGGCCTCTTTTTTTTTTTTGCTACCTTGTTCGACATCCCTTCGTTCTTATTGTTTTATGGGCTATTTAACACTCGAACCCACCTCCCTTCACTTATACCTCGGCCAGGCTGCTCGAGTTTGGTTTTCGTATGTGCGCGAATGCATGATCAAGCTCTCAACCACTACCTCCATTTTCGATGCCTTTGAAAAACAGGTTGCAGTTTGGATCGGTTTCGGAAAAAGGTAACGAATGGAAAATAAACTCCAAAAATAGGAAAAATAAATTAACACCCCAAACCCGATTAACGGCTTTTGGGTACATAGAAGATGTGTGCGGAATATCTCACAGGAAGAGCGATAGTGGATCTGCCCAGATCTTTAAACATTCTTCAAGGTTATACCCCCGGGCCTATAACAACCAGGGCAATGGTGGCAGATTTTTGGCGATAGAAAGATTTTTGGAATGAATTTTAATCGTTTTACGGGCGTCTTACCTGGTCGCTATGTAGGAAGGACGCATTAATAACGGACACTCCTTGAGGATGAGTTTATCGATCATCATCGTGTCCAACGTACAGGAACACATGCTTGAAGAGGCAGATTTTTGGTCTCAAATAGCCGAATGCCCATTGGTAAGGAATTCTTACCCATTATTCCTACCGAGAGAACGGTAAAGCAGTTTGGGTTTCGCTTCACAGAGTAACAACATTAATTATTTGTATCCGTGTCTGCCGAAGCCGTGAAACTGCGTGGAATGCTTGCATTATTATGAACCCGAACAGGGCACAGATGGTTGACAGTGCCGTGTGTCGACGAAATCCCTCGAGTTCCGGACAAGTGCAGCACAAAGGGGGCACCCCGGCCCCGGTTTACACATGCACCTGATCCTGCCAGTTCAGTTCCGCTTCCGCGTTTACGAAAGGGGACGTAAAATCGGAACAGATTTGCCGGCAATAGAATATGAATTACACGCGGTTGTGTAACGCTTTTACACAATTTTCTTCCCCTCGTGATGTGATGCGTTCTCCTGTTCTCCAGGGAGAAACAACCGAGTAGGGGTTAATATTTTCTCACCCCTCGTTTCGATTAGCGCGGCCGGGGAAACGCGGGGAACGCAACCGGAAGGACGACACTTTTGAGCGAGCTAGGGGAAGAAACAAAAAAAAATGCTCAAACGTTATGGTTGGGCCAGACAAAACGGGAATAGAAAGGCATTCGGCGCATTGTTTGTGCTTTTGCCTCGTGTGGCGTGCGTGTGCGATTGCCGAAGGCGTGTGACGCGATTATTTCCCAAACCTTGCCCAATCCCAATAATAGTGTTACACGACGAATAACATGCTACGACTAGCAATGTCCTTACGGATTTAACCCTCAATTTGGAACGCATTTTTGGTGCCTTCTGTTGTATGTTAGTAGCAGCAGAAGCAGCTTATTTCTCCCCTTCTCTTTCGATCTGTATCTCCGGAACTGCAGAAATCTATCTTTTGCCCGTGCACTTGCTCTTCTGTATCCGTTTTTTTAGGGTTCCAACGAAGGGGATGAACAGTTTCTCATCCCCCCCTGTGTGGAATAGGGACAAACAAGTTGCTGGGAAATTCATTTTTCGCACCCATTGGTGGGTGGATGGGTGTCCATTATTTATTGGCCGCCGTAATCATTCGGAACACATGTGTACAATTGTGCCGAAACGGAGTGATGGCAAAAAGGGAGATGCAACCGCAACAGGCAGGGGATGAGATATTTTTTGTTAATTGTTGATTACCGCAAAAGTTAGATTATATCGACGGTGAAGAATGCAGAACAACATTTAAATCTTCCTTTTATGGTGTTCCCAAAATGGATGAACCCTTCGTTTGGCGTCTAAAGAAAAGTTTATTTCTTGGAAAACGAAGATCGTCGGTAAATTGGTAAACGAAAGGCCAAACTGCAAACCCATTACAGAGTGTGCACCACAGTTAAGCAAACTCATGGTCATTCCGGGAAGTGGAACGACCCTTCCTTGCGCCTGCTTCTCTCCATGGAAAACCGTTCGAGGAAAACAAGGTCGCAGTGCGCCGAATGGCGAGTGAAGAAGGTCAGGAAAAGCACCGAATGCACCGTCAAAGGTCCATCGAAGGGACCATATCCAAACAAGCAACCTTTACCAGAATGAGCGTTCTGGTCATGTGTCCTTTACTTCCAACAACAAAAAAAGAAGGGCTCACACAGGGATCTTCCTGATTCACGCTCAAACAAAAGGAAGTCAAATTCCTTGAATTATCCCAGGCATCGAGTATCCTCCCGAATGCCGACGGCACCGCTCGTCTCCCTGCCTTTCCGTACCCAACAACCAACAGGCTGGACGAGGCAAACTGACATTTTCCGAGAGGTACCTGAGCAGCCACGGCTAAGTTGCGTTGATGATCCGTCCGAATCGAATTCCTCGCACCAACCACTCGACGGGTGTCCATCCGGTGCATCTCCGCCAGACACCGGGCAGACTCTCGAGCGTTAGGTGTTGCTTTGGGCTCTTTTTGGGAAAAATAAAACTTCCTTTGTTTGGGCAGTACACAGCGAAGTATGGGAGTCCCTGTGGCGTCAGAAACAATCATCTTGAGAGCCAAAAATAGAAGCTTCTTTTTTTTACCTGAGGGGAGGAAAATCTGGCATTAAAAAATTATGTAATGGCGAAAAAATGGAATTCGATACGGATGTCTTTCGTTTGACATCTATTCACATGTAGAGACTGTTAAATGAAATCTTTTACGGGGTAGGAAAATTCAAACAAGCTTTGCAGAAAAAAAGGAAAAATTTCCGTGTAAAGGTATTTTGCTTTTAGTGGAAGCTGTTGACCTCCAAGATTTACCGGTGTGCACTGGGTGGCAACGTGGACTACGCGTTCGTTTCTCCCGATTCTAACGACTCGGTGTACTGGAACACTTAAACTAACTTAACCTCAACCTGAAGCAAGATCACGTCGCAGAGAAGAATAGGAGAAATCTGTCATAAATCAGTGCTTCCATTCTCACAGTCCCGAGCCACTCGTATGGTGGAAGCTGTGACTCGATGGAAGGAAAGGTGGACCCGCTAGGGCGATGGTTCCATAATCTTGTGTCCGGATCTCCAGCGAAAATGTAAATGCGTCTGGTGGACGATGATGATGATGTGGTCAGTCAACCACCGAAAGTCGAGTTTTTATTTAACGTGTGAGACGAGAGCTGGAAATGGACAAGAATCTTACGGCAGGACCTAATAGGTGAAAAGGTTCATTAGACGAGGAAGACGAATTACGGGCCCAGGTCTTGGGTGTTGGTGCTGTTGGATAGGGAGTTCGTCTGGGAGTGGCGGTGATGTCTACGAGGGACGAACTCGTTGAACCTGCCAGTTACGTCGAGTCGGTCCAGTGATGGAATGGTGATGACCATTAGAAGATTCTATTCTACGCTCGTTATGGTATCTCTTTGCGCCACGTTCGTTCGGAGGCACTTCTTTTACTTCCTTCCACTCCACTGACATTCATTTCTGGTCGGGAAGTAAGTGTTTGGAAAGGAAAGATCTCCACTCCCCGGACTCGTTCGTTTTGGAGCCATTGGTTGGTTCCCTTTGTCAATCTATCAGCCGGGGCTCTGTCAGGGGCAACACATAGCGAAGGTCTGTTTGTTGGATCATTTCTTCTAGCAGATCTTGATCTTCTGTCACCGATCGCAGCTCGTGGACGTCGTGTTATTACTTCCACACTACAGTGCACCGACACAAGTGTCTCCTGCTGCGCTCGGTGTGCTGTGTATCTCTTATTTGCTTGAGTTGCTCAGCGATTTCAACTCTGAGGTGAGAGTTTTGTTGTTTTTTCAACATTGCGAGGTACTTGCATTGAGAAATTGTCACCTCCAAAACTACAGAAACCCTCGAGCATAATGTGTTCTCGCCTTTCGGGCGAGAGCGACTGAACTCTTTGGCTACGCATCATCGGCTTTGGAGATAAAAGGGGTCACAGGGTGTGGAACCTGTGCGAGCAGCAGCCGCAACCACCCTTCGGCCCATCGCAAGCACCATAGTCCCCCATGTAGGGTCTCCTGCTGGGAGTGATTTTTAGTTTTTCTCATTTCTTCATCCGGGCGCTTCGAAAAAAAAAGGTGCGTAGCGAAAGATCCCGCAGCAGAATAGAAGAAGCATAGAGAAATAACCTAAGCCGTGCTAGACACATGAAAACGGGGAAAAAGAATTAAGGCACAACCGGCGCGGTTCGCGCTCCCGCATCGCTTCGTTGTCCCGGGGTCTCCGGAAAGATGCTGCGGCCTAGATGAAGGCCGAAGCAGATTATCACGGATGCGCAGAGAAGTTCGGAAAAGGAAGAGAGCGAGAAAAGAAAGAAAGAAGAGGAAAGAGATGGGTCAAAAGACTTTAAGGCAAAGATTTTACGAGCCGTTTTTTTTCTTCCTCTTTGAGTATTTCATTTTGTTCATGTTGTGTTTTGAAAACGAATAAATCGGTTCTCTTTTGCTCCTTTTTTCTTGTTCCCTTTTTTCCGTGTGCTTTTCTTTTCACCTTTCCTTTTCGCGCTTACGTTGTGTCGCATTTTTCTACTCTCTTCTCAACTTCCTTATTACATCGTTAGCTTTGCTTCTTGTTGTGTTGTTGTGCTTTGGTTCCTTTATTTTTCTTTTGTTTCTTCTGATATCTTCCCCGTTCCGCTCGGGTCTCTCGCGCGGGGGTCGGCATTTCCTTTCGAGTGATTGTTGTTATTATTGTTTTCCCCATACACACATACGGACACGCACACACACACATGAGCATACGAGCATATTAAGAACGATGAGGGCCAATTTTTCGGTTTCCTTTTTTTCCCTCTTCTCCTTACGCTTTCTTCCTGATTGCTTCTCCATTTCTTTCGCTCCATTTCTTGTGCATTCTCCCGTTTGCGTGAAGCATTTTCCTTTCGCTTCCCCCAGTGTATCGTCCGCCTTCTTGGGGACCTTTCATGGACTTGTTCTCCGCTTTGATATTTCCTTTTTTTTCCATCTCAGCGGTCGCGTTGTTTACGTTCGTTCTTTCTACCCTTGTTGTAGTCTTTTATTCGTACAGGTTTTTTTTCTCTTCTCGTGGAGATGAGTTCACTATTAGTGCGAGCACCAGGAAATGGTTGCCACCACTTTCGGACAACCTTCTACCTCACCTGACCCCCACACCCACACTTTTCCCTCCCATCGCTCATCACATTCCTTACCACAGTGTGGGTTTTGTGTTCTCCCAACCGTTTGGGGGATTCTTCGCAGGCAACACAACCAATGATCGTTACGGTCCATTTTGGTGGAGTCTTTACCTCGCACACCGTCCCTGTCTTGGGGCATCGTTCCAGCATCTTTCGTTCGGAATTTCTTCCCATCCGTCGCAATGATTCGCTCCCGCATATTGGGCTCCTCTGTGGTATCCGATTGATTTTGCCATCGAGAATCGTTTTGCCCGGCGGCGGCCGCCATCCTGAGGTGGAGGATCGCGTGTTTCCATTTTTGCCTCTTCACTATGATTGATCTTTTTTTTCTCTCTCTTGCTGCTTATTTCTCTTTGCGGGGCGGTTGAAGGGTGGGTAGGGTAAAAGGATCGTAAAAGGTACACCATCAGCAGGCCGGGTCATCTGGTGCTGGGTAGGAGCTGGGGATGGCTAAAAGGCTCGCGAGGAACGCGGAATTTCGGTGTGCTGAGCGGCGGCGAAGTAAGGCGGAAAAGATTCTCGCATAGGACGGGGAGGTTGTGTACGTGCGTGTGTGTTATTTACCTTTCCGAAGGCGGAGGCTCCGTTGGGGAAGGAGTGGATTCTGCTGTGCCTCCTTGTCCATGTCTCGCCCAGCACCTCCAAAGGTGTCCAGCAGGTCGTAGCTTCAGGGAATTGAGGTTGCTGCTTCCCGGATGATTTTTTTTTCACCCCCAAAATCACACCCCCCAAATCACCTGAAATCGTCATCATTCCAAGGCAGGGAAAACCCCCCCGAAACCGATCAAGGAGAAAGCGGGTGTATCCTCCTGTATAAGGGCTAACGAAGGGAGGAGAGGTGTGTGTGTGGGGGAGAAAACGGTTCGTTCTACCTCTCGCGTGCATCTGCTAAGTTTCGTAAGATACGGTCAATCGCGTTACTGCCCAAAACGCTCTCCACCACATCCGGATGGGATGGGAGAAAGAGTTAAAATTTGAGATAATTTTAATTGGTTTCAAATCGCTTTTTCCCTAGGATTTTAATGGTGCGCTTTGTTTTGCGTGTTTCGCTCCATTCTCCGTTCCAAAGCTACGATCGGGAGAAAGGTAAAAAACACCCAAAGACTAGGAGACGAGGTGGGAGGTGTGTGCAGCGGTAGTAGTAATCCTGAAGATGAAATTCCACTGGTTTAATTTTCTTTCCCCCCTTCCCCCCTCCAACACATCACCCTTCACCACCCTTTAGTACGTGGACGTGAACGCGACGATGTGTTCTCATTACTTTGGCAAAGTTTAAAACACACGGCGACGGAGAAGATCCGTGCCTCGGGGTGGTGGTTGGTGGCTTCATATTTTGGGATGATGTTCATTTTTCCTATACCTCTCCCGCCCACCACCCACTCCACATGCAGGATTTGAAGCACCTTCTTATTATGCGTTAACATTTTTCTTCTCTCGCATTGCTTTGCGTTCGCATGGTTCTAATGAACGATCGTTTTTCGAGCGCTACGAGAGTTTCAAAGCATTGCTCTTTGTTGCGCTTGTTCTCGCCTTGTTCTCGCGGGGTTGCGCTTTCCAGCTTCCGAGCCACGGCTAGAGCGCGCGCGCGCACACACACAACTTGTACGCAGATGACCTTTTGAACGTGTCTAATCTTCTGCGCCTATACATTTATTTTCTTCAGCTCCATTTCCCATTTTCCCTGTCGGGTCGCTTTCGGTGAAGGATGTTGCTCTCCGTGTGCTGTACTTCTGCATCACGCCGCGTTACCGACACGCACTCACTAATAAAAGCGTTCGAGAACAACAACAAAAAAACCACACATAATTGATTTGCGGGACCCTTTACTTGATCGCTTTTTTCTCTGCTCGCCTGTACACACACGTGTTGCGCACGAAATGTGCGGTTGCTCATTTAAATTCTCCACTCGTCTAGCGATCGATTAAATGCACCAATCGGTTGTGGATGAAGGCGGTGTCCATTTGGTTCTTGCTGCTGGTTGTTGTTACGCTTTTAACTGCAAGGGTTCAGTGCCCTTGCCCTATTCCTTCCAATTGCGAATTGGAATAAGGAAGCTATTGGGAAATGGTGGTGAGAGGGAAAAAACAAAAACAAAAGGGGCACAATCAGCAACATCGACGAGAGGCACACATATCTACATGGACACCGAAAAGCATAATAAACGCTGTCGTAATACGCTTACATAAAAAAGGTCTCAATTTGCACCGTATGGAGCAGGCGCAGCAGCAGGAATGAGGAACTGCAGCCGGGTGTGGACAATTTGCCTGGATGGATGTTCATAAATTGCCAGGGAAAACACACAACAACAAAAAAAACATGGAACAAGATACACAACACCCAAAATCGGGAGCGAACGCATCAAATGTGAAAACCTTTTGATCGACGACCGGCACTCACACACACCCACACACCCACCACCCCTAAAAGTCCATTGCATTGCAACGAAAAGTGTATCGTTCACCGGTTTTCCGCTTCCATTCAACAGCCTGGAATTGAAACCCTCTTTCCCCTTCCTCCCCCAAACCTCCCCCGTTCGCCCCATTCTCTTCAATCCTCGCAACACTATGTACTCGCAATTAATAAAATTACAACAATTTCGCTGATTTTGCTGAGCAACGAGAACAGGAAAAAAAACCCCCTTGAAGCTTGAACACAACAATTTGCCGAGAGGACGCTATTCTATCCATCTCCGTTCTTCTCGTCGATGAAGGTCTAGGTTTGGGGCGTGTGTGAACGATAGTGGATCAATGCAACAGCGGGGATTTGCGAATGCGACTAGCGGGTGGGAGGATGGAATCGTTCAATTTCGGGGTTGCAACATTGGTAACCCGCTAGCGGACAAACACATCACCCCTCGTCCTTGCGGAGCTGGGGTCGGCCCAACACCAATGTCCAATCCACGTCGGACCGATAGAATTTTTTGTTTGTTACCGTTGCAAAACACCAGGATCGACAAAGCAGGAACAGGGGGGGGGGGGGGGGGGGGGGGGGGGGGGGGGGCCAAGGGAGTTGGCGCTGTACACACTGCAGTACCTTCAGCGCAGTGTATTTTATTACATCGCGCAAAAATCATATTTTTGCCTCATGTGTACCGGTCCTCTTTTTTTTGTTGGATGCGCTGCATATTTGGAAGGCACACCATTATTTTCGGGGTATTTGTTTACGCAGCTGCAAATGATGAAAATGTTGCGCGCGTTGATGGATAAACAACAACACAGCGACCTTCAACTTTTGCACAATCCTCAACCCTCACAGCGAGCTTCCGAGATATTGAGGTGTACCGCCAAACATTGGCATGTTTCACATTTTAGCAGCTCTTAAATTCACCCAAAACACCGTCGGTCTATGATTTTTTTTTGCCGGCACTGTGCTGAACGGATCCTGTTGCTCTCGCAGGCCACCCGAACACAATCAGCTGTTTTGTTAGCCTATTTGGTGTGGTTCTTCTGTCGTTTCGCTTCCTATTTTACTACAAAACGCAACACACGGCGGTGAAAGATGATCCCGTGGTGAAAGATGTTGATAAGCGGAACCAGCGCCAGCAGCAGGGCGCCATCTTCGCCCCCGAGAGCGAATGGTCAAAGTTCGTTGCAAATCTTATGTTAGATGGCGATTTTTTTTTTTTGTTTTTTTAATCGTTTCTGGTAATTTTTTTTAAATGTGTTCACACTTATCAACTCTTTCCCACTAGTTCTTGGACATAGGAACATGTCCGGGACCAATTAGCCGGAGTTGTGTGTTTGCGTGTGGCGGGTTACGTGCTCTCGGTGTGTTATCAGCACTCGGTGGAGGCAAAAGCGTTCAGACGATTGTGTTGTTTGCCTATCGCTTCAACTTGCAGCTCGCCTTCTTACTCTCTTATAATTCTGGTTAATCAGTTTCAGGCAAACAAAACACCAAGAGAACCAGCTGGAACTGTGAAGAACAAGCTTCGTCCAGCTTGGGTTGCTCCTTAAGATGAGCCATTTTGTTGAAGCGAAGGTTTTTTTTCCCCCCCGCTGATGAGTGCTTTAAATACGTGTTTATCCCTCATTTCCTCACACCATCGCTCTTGTTTCCGATCACCGATCACCAAACCCTAATCCTTCACCACGCGATAAAGTGAGCAATTTCTAATCCGTTCGCTTGTCTCTGAACGGTTTTAAATCCACCAGTGCGAACGGTTGCGCGCGCGTCACTTTAAAATCGTGCCACACGCGGCAGAAGATGCCACACAACGCAGTGCAGTGCTTCTGGTTCGGCATACCAGCGAAACGGTAACGCTTCTGGGGGGTGTACCGAAACACCGGAAGCATATCAAGATTACGTGTCCCCACCGGTGTGTGTGTGTGTACTGTTTCTTTTGCCCTCGCTTTTCTTCCTCCCGCCTTGGGTTGTGCATTATTACGCGTTGCGAATCACAACCATACCACCCCCACCCCCACCGTCACCACCCGCCCTGGAGTAGGTGAAAGAAGTCGTGAGGCGTCTAGTTCGTTATCTTAGTTGCGGAAACTCGCGGGGTTTATTTTCGCTCCTATTGTTACCTTTGTGTTGCCAAACGACGCAGCAGGAAATGGAGGAAGGTAAGGAGCGTGTGTGTGTGTGGATGGTGGGGGGGTCTGATAAGAAAAAGCAGCGGACTCATGTCACACCGGACGCGGCCCTCTAACATGTGTCTTTTACCTGGTTCATTATTCTTGCTACTATTTTATTAGCCAATGGCTCTCCACGCTCTTCAACTGCCACTTTTTTTCGCTTCTATTCGTCGTCTTATTGTGCGGGAATCAAAAAGGTTCCAAAGTCACTGAATGTGCATTTATAAGACTGTGTTTCATCTGTGATTCGTTAGATCATAAGGTAGGAATTGTTGTATTTTTCTTCGAATTCTTCTCATTTGGAAACTACTGCAAATAGAATGCATTATCTCCCTAAAACCAATGCCCACATAATCGATCATATTGTCCGTTGCTTCTGTCTGGGAGATAACGAAACAAATAGACCTGTTTTTTTACTGGTTCGATAATGAATAAAGGAAGTACCTAATCGCCCTTTTTCGAAGAAGGATGTGGAGTGTTATCTATCTATCTCTCAACATTCCTTGTTGGGCGAATACGATTCTGATTCACGAATCAGAAGGAATGGTTTGAAATCTCTATTCTGAAGATTCATAAATCTGAATCAGCAATCGTGAATCTTTCGAGAGTCGTCTCATGATTTGAATCTCATTGAAGATTGAAGTGTGATTGACTCTTCCAAGCACAATTCACCCCTTGTTCGGTGTATAGATGTAAAGAAAAAACCCCGGTCCGATTGGGATTCGAACTCAAAGCCAGCTCTATTGTTGAATCGTGCATTAGCAGCCAGAGCTATTGATAATACCAACTAGCAAACTGCTCAATTGGTCGTTTTGTTAAGAACACAACACTCAATACAGGCTTCATATCGTTAAGAATTGGTAATTGCTTCTATATCCCCCATTCCATCTCGAAAGGAGAAAGGTTACTGACTTTTCAAGGCTAATGGTTTACCCACCCTTTCTAAAGGAAGTTTGTTTTTTCCCCCTTTCTTCTAAACTATGCCTTTCCTGTCCCGGATCTCGTCGACGCAACTTATCTAAATCTCTCATCTTCAGCACCGAAAAAGAAGCCCTTGTAAAGAAGCTTAAACGAGGCACGAAAAAGCGGCCCCGAGCCTCGTGTGCTTTGAAGTTCTTAAAGTAAAAGCCGATATTACTGCGGGCTCCTCGATTCCGATGGAAAGTTGCGCGCTGATTACAGGGAGAAAAGCGCAAGAAAGCGTCTGTTGGGATGGCTTTAGACCGGTGATGGTTAGAATAGTGGAGCCGCACCAAACGGAACTTCTTCCAACGGCGTGCGTTCTTGGAGAAGGTAGTTTGAAAACGCTCACCGTCACTTAACGTTTCGTTGCGCCGAAGGAGATGAAGCGAATTTAACGAGGGGCTTGTAGGAAAACAGAGGCCCTCCGTAACGAGCCTTCGGTTAGAGGCTCGTTGGCGTGTAATTAAGAAGCTTCCTATTATGAGGTTGAAGGTTCCTTGTTGTATAGCGCTACTCGTGATGATAGTTCATTGGACCATCCACAGGAGAAGCTACACGTGTGCGTGTGCACATCGTACTATCGGGTTTTTTTTGGATAAGCTAAAAATAAGGAGGATACAACGAAAAAAAAATCATCTCAAAACATAGTTCTTTACCACTTCTGCATACGATCACAGCGTACTTACTTGCAATATTGAAGTCAGTGTTTACCAGTGGACATGGGCTTCGGGGAAGAAGAGGCTCACGAATTCCTTCACGTTCAATACAAACGTTCCTCCGCCGAGTCCACTGTTTTGTGCGGCTTTAAAAAATCCATAACCGGGAAGTTGCGCCTGGTGACAAATCTTCTTCCTGCCCTTTAGTACAATTGGACCCAATTTGTCACGTAAATGGCTCGAACGCGCCACATCGATTGCTGGCTAGCGTGTGTTGTCCCGGGTTGAGGGCTGCCTAGACTCCGCGACACACGTCGTCTGGTACAGGGGTTGTGGATGTATGCTGGCGATGATGGGGTTAAAAAATATGACCATCACATAATAGGAGCACACACGACCCAACATTGCTGAGCATTCCTTGGAGAGGTAGGGGAAGGGGAGTTCTCCGGGGCGGGGTGGGTAGTAATCGAAATTGTCACGCATTAAGCCCCAGCGAAGGCGCGCGAGTCGGCAGATAACACCACACCGCGTAACGATAGCGCACACAACCCGGTAACGGGTGTGTAACGCACAAGTGTGTTACAGCCGTAAGCGGCACACAATGCAACAGGTTGTGTTGTCTCTCACTGTGTACGACACACGTGCTTTTGAAGATTCTCTCGGGTGCGCTATTGTGAGCAGCGTTATGCGTCATTTCTTGTTCTGAAGAAGATTCGTACTCTCTCACCCATGATGCCACCAGTGTACCTTCCGATGCGTTTCTTCACCTGCACTTGCATCCTCCTTCGAGTGTTTGTTGGTGCGTCTCTCATTTGACGATGAGCTTGGGATATCGGTCGTTCTTTTATTGCTACATCGTCACTTACGAGCGACACTTCCGAGTTCGGAATTCTTGCGCGAGAAGACGACACCGGGACGCACACGCGTGTTTATTAGCGACGTTGCGTGCAGTTCAATACCCTCTCGAAATTCACCTTGCACAATACCCTGCCCTGCGCACGCACACTTAGACATACTTTGATTGGCGTATTATCTCGGAGGAAGAAGGAAGAAGGCATGGGTTTGTGATGATGATGATGATGGAAGCGTGCAAACAAGTATAACGGACCTTGCGAGTTCCGTTTCGCGGCTCAAGGACAACCGCGTACGACAAGACGGACAGTGACAGACACAGACATCGGGCATCAAATTGCAAGCGGCGTGTGTTGTGCGGGTCGATTACGGAAGAAACGTGGCTGTTGTCGAACGAAACGTCAACTCTCGTTGCCGTCGTTGCGTGGCGGCGGGGTGAATGTGTGAATTCCGTTTCCTAGTGGCGTCCATCGTCTATGTCCGCTTACGCACACACAAAAAAACACACTGCTCAGATGTTCTACTCTCCGATGCCGTGCGTGAGCTGTATGTTTGTGTGCGAACGGCAGGAGATAAAGCGATACGCTTGATCGCCGTGATTTACCAAAACGCACCGTCGTGTGCGTGGCCGTACTGTCGCTCACCCGTACACAAATCAATACCCAATCAATTCGGAACCGGTGTGTGGACGTATGGGGAGCAGTGGGCCGCAAGAAGCAGGCGGTCTAGGCAAGCAGGAACGGGTTGATATTTATAATACAGTTATCGAGCTGTATGCGAGTGCTGTGTGTGCCGTGTCGCTCGTCGACGACGCACCGAGGGAGGGTAGGTGTTAGGCACGGGCGGTACGAGAGCCATTTTGATTACTTCCTGCTTGGGGCTTGCTACTAGCGTTTGCAAACTGGTTTCGCAACCGAGTGTCTCTGTCACCACCCGGCGTTTTGCGTTCGTCTCCCCTTCTGCGTGTTCTAAGTTGCTCTGCGTACCCACCACCAAGAACGCGAAAATCTCGATCGATCGTACGGTTTGGTATGCGTCATTCGAAACCGGATCGCCTGCCACTACTCTCCGGTCGGGGGGGGGGAGAGAGCTCTGTGTCACCGTGTTACCCGCCGAGTACCTTCCCATCCGCGTGCGTTGCGTTACTTCCCCATGGTGGAACGGGGACTATAATTTGTGCTCGCGTCTTATCGCGTTAACAACGCTGATGCCTTCTCAAGAGTCTCCACTTGTTGTTTACCCTCGGTGACGGATGATGATCATTTGTTGATTGTTTCACCCTCCCTCCTCCGGTTGTCTGCTCAACGCAAGCGCCATCTCACGATCATGAAAACCGAGACGAAACATCCGTGCGGTGTGGAGATTCATCGAAGTGCTGCGATCGATGGTTTGGTTCATTCTGTGTCTGGGATGTTGGGTGCGTTTATACGTGATACTTGAACGATCATTCTCCCGGATGATACGTCCAGAGGGACGCAACGGCATGCGCAAGTACACAGAACTTTTTTTCTCCTGCTGGTTGAAGATGTGTGTGTGTGTGTGTTTTCTCTGCTAATCCGCGCATTTCAAAACAGGAAAAGGCAGACAGTTCGTGCCGGGGCGCGGTGTCGACGTCTCCGTGTTTGCCGCTGTTACGCCGGCAATTTCCGCATTCGTAATCTGTCGTGCGATTCACATCACACCGTTACCCATAATACAACACAATGCGCTAAGTTGCACAGGCAGTAACATTTGATAGTGCTCAATTGAATGAATTTTACTAGCAAAAAAAGTAGTTTTGTTTTCCAATGTTGTTTTTTGTTAATGTTTGCAAATAATAAAATACACAAGGCTTAAAAACAAATGGACAACAACATCTGTCAAATTGGGAAATGAACTCGCACCGCGTGCCGCAATTCGCTGTATGCGGAACAGGGATTTAACCATTTTTCCCAATTACTCCACATGCAAAGAAAAACCAAAACCAACTATGTTTGTGCACACGTGTGCTTTACGTGTCCATGTGCGCCGATTACCGTTTTGTTTATGTGCCATTTAGGCGCGATTTCCGACGAGGAAGTTAATGGGATCTCTCCCCGTCTTTATCCACCCCGCACACAAACATTTGGTCACCGAAGAATGCAAACTTGTGTGAGTGCGATTTTTTACTTTGCTTCTTCTTAAAATTAATTATATGTTTCACCTTGAACGCTGCGAAACATCCGTCGCCGGTGTGTGTGTGTGGAGTAGAGGATGAAAAAAACAACCCAAATCTCTGCGGCCCGGCTAAACATCTGGCTTTGTTGGGTGGAATCGACAAGACAGGAGGTGCGAGAAGCAAACAAAATAAATCAGCTGCAGTTAATTTCCGCATCCGCTCCCGAGTGGATTAAGCGAAACGTTTTGGTGATGGATGTGTGCCAGTGGGCACACATTGGGCAGAGAAATGTCCCAAGAAATGATGGCCAAGGAATTCTCGCCGTTGAGCAGCGGGAGGAAGGGTGTGCGATTCTACCCGCCCTAATGTTCCCTCCCGAGGTGGGGGGGAATATGCTTACACCACTTCCGCGACCCGGTAACGGCGGCCAACAATGCCGGATATGCATTTGCTGCAATTTATACTCTCCCTCCTCATACACACACACACACACACGAACACAACCGATGCATGATGGAGGAGTCGCGACAGCAGCGTGCCTTCCACGCCCGGCCAGTAGTGTATGCCCCGAGACATGCTAATTTATTTATGCTAATCACTCCTCGAACGAAACCCTTCGGCCCACTTGTCCCGCGGCATTAAGGGAGTACCCGTTGCAGTTCCTTATGGGTGTACGTTCTTACTTTACCGCACTCCAACTCCATGGTTTGACCGACCCACACACGTTTTCCCTTTCCTTTCTTACGTCAGTGGAAGAAGGAAGAGTCCGAGATAGAGAGAGTGAGAGAGACTCCCCTCAGCATGAAGCTAAGCTAGAGCTATAAGTGGTTCACTTCCTGTTCGCGAGTTGCAAATCGTGAAAAAAACCGCAACAAACAGCCGCCCCCCTTACTCCGCCACGCTCGTCTAGATTGCAACACCGTCCTCTTCCCCACGGTACCACCACCCACGTGACCCATAAAATCTCCCGTACCGTTCCGCCCCGGGGGGTTTTTTTTTTTCGCTAACCAAATCGACGGTGAACCACGGAAACGCGGAAATGTGTTTCACTAAGCACGCGCTCGGTTTCGTCTGTACGGTCGCGACTTGTTCTCGGATCATTTGAATGTCTCCGCTCGTCGCCGTGGAGGATGTGCGGCAACGGCGTGTCGGCGGCCGTGTTGTGAGAGGGTGTGCAAGAAATTAAAATGTCGTGAATCATTTGGATTTTCCCTGCTCCGGGGTGGTGGCCACGGCTCGGGCCCATCTTTATTGGGGTTTGTTTCGTTGGAATTTTGACATCGTTCGCAAGGTATTGCTATCTGCACGTTCTCGACTGTTTTGTGTGGTGTCGGTTGGGCCGGCTCTCGATTCTCACGCTTCCGCTTCGGGGGTTGGGGGGAGGGGGGTGGGTTTCGCAGGTTTCTTCTATTGCACACTGACACACGCGCGCACTTGGAGCGTCCCCTATCTAACCCGACCCGGAAGAGACGGTCGTACGTGGAGCTTCGTAATAGTCTACGGGCTTCCTTCACAACTCCCGAAACGTGGGCAACCCCGCATTTGCGCTCTCTGGGTGACAGGAAGCCACATTTCGAACGAGTAAACGGAAAACATACACAGTGGTTTATTTTTAAACCAGCGCGAACATTGATTTTCTTCCCGCCTTGACGAAGGACCGGGTGGGGGAGGCATTTCGAGACGAGACCCCCCTCATTGACCGTCCTCGCTAGACGACGACAACCCAAGTCAACCGAGTCCGAGTCGACGACGGTGCGCGCGAATCATATTTCCGCGTCTGCTGTTGTGTGCGCTGCCGCACTCAACGACATTTCCATGCTGTCCTTTCGCGCAAAACACTACGGCAGCAGCAGCTGACTCACAGCCCTGCCGACTCCCGGGAGTGGGCAAAAGTGGAGACCATCGCGTGGAGAGCTGTTTCCTTTTTTTATTTGCACCTTTCAATTTTGTAAACCTCTTTTCACGCCACTCTGGAGTGTCGTCGCGAAATTCGCCTCACAATCGTGTTGGTGTGGCCCGACGGTATGGTGATGATGTACTCGCGGTGCGCAATGCCGATGCACGGGATGCATCTCGTTGCACCACGGCAGGAAGGAAATATTAAATTAAAAGTAATAATTAAGCGAACCAAAGGCATTTGATGGATGCGGACATATGGTTTTGTATATGTCCTCTGTAGCCTGTACCTCGCGCATGTGTGTGTGTGTGTTTGTGTTTATGTAGCCTTTCAGTAATTAATGTGCCCAACATCATCCAATCGACTTGACGGTAGCACACCCGTTAGTGGCAGAAGGCAAAGCAAGTGCGACCGTAGTTCCTTTTTTTTTTTATTTGGGCAAATTACCATTCCGACGACGGAAGGGCATGTTCTATTTGGAGTGCCAGTTCCTTTTTTCGTCTAGGGGTTAATGGGGTAGTCACATAACTACGCTGGGGTAACTCGTTAGGAAGGATGCACTTCAGCCGATCGCACGATGATGATGTAGCGCTCACACTCGTTGCTCTTCTCATTGCTTTCCTGCCGACTTCCACTCACTCGTTAAAAATGAGGCTTCTACTGGGGTATTTTGCGCTATTGCTGGTGGTTGGTTTGCAGATTATTTAATTGCAAACTCTAGTGTGAATGGTTTTGCGCTTCAACAAGCCGTTACACTCCCCCACACCTGTTTGTTTTACGTCTCTTTTGAAATGCAACTTTTAATTATCTAATAATTATCTGTTTATATTTACAGCGACCTCAGCGTCAGAATTTTTGACCGAGTGAGACGCAGCGAAAATTTTCCTGGCGGGGCGATACGAATTTGCTTTTCGCGGATGTCGTTTCGGTGTTCTACATTATTGGAAACGTAAGTGTGCAATATTTTTATTGGATTAATGTATTTTCTCATAGCTTAGTTTTGGAAACTCTCAAACAATCAAATGTCGAACTTACGCGATCTTGGTTTGGTACAGGAGTCCTCTAAACCGCTCATGGTCGAGCACCTTCGTCTGCCAATCCATTATCCTGGCCTTTCTGGTGGACACACCAACGCCATCATTCCATCTCTTTTTGGATCTACCACGCCTCCTCTGTCCATGTGGACGACCTGAAAGGACTTTACGGAGTGGGTTGTCCGGTGTCATTCTCATGACGTGACCAACCCACCGGAGCCCGGCGGTTCTAATTCGCTGCATGATAGTAAGTCCGCCGGACAGTTGACTGGTGCTGGTTGACGTCTCACTAGTCTATTGCTTGAGGTAGCAGAGGCCAATTCTTAACTTGCGAAACTAGGAGAAGAGACCAGAGGACCCCCACCTGGTACTGATAAATAGTGATGTTCAAGTATAACGATGATGTTGGATATCTCATGCAGAAGTTAACCACCTTAAGTTAACCATGGCCTTTTTTCCTGGGAAATGTTGTTATGCGCCACTCAGAATTGCATCATCAGAGATGTTGATGTTCTCCGAAAGTTAGCTGAGACTTCTTGAATATTAGTATGAGGATGGTGTCCGGCATCCTTTACTATTCATTGACGACGTTGTGAAGTTACTGTGCATCTGTATTGCATTTAAGATGTCCACCTTAAGGTACAGAAGGGCCCAAAATGTCAAAACCACCACCTTTGCTTCATGCATTTTTGCTGTTGTTGTGTGAATGCGGCATAACTATACGGCCGTGTGTGGAAGTGACCTGCCGTTGTACATCTAGTGGCCTGTCTTCTTCCGCGATCGCGTATACACAAAAACCGTATTACCTGCGTGTTTGTTACCGAAACAACACAACTGCCACAAAAAAGGCAGGCCTTCCCCTTCCCTGCTTGCTTGTAGATGCGCGGCGGCGGTACAGGTGGACGCGTTGACGTAAATAATACGCAAAGCAAACCCCCCCCCAGGCAGTAACAACAACATCCACCCGACCAAACGACCAAACTCCATTCGCCCAACACCATTGGTTTGTCCGTCATTCGTCTTGGTGGGTACCGTTTCTTTTCGCGCTTTTTTGTGTTGTGTTTGGCCGTAGCGTTGTTTCTTCGGCTCGTTTCGATTTCGCGGTTTACTTCCAATTCGTGTTACCAACTGTTCAAATCTGACACACACACACACACCTCGGACGAAATATGGCGCTCGGAGTTGGTGGGGATTTACTTCCGGAAGCGTTTGGTTGGGTGGAACAGTTTTTGCATGAACACCGGTTTGTTTTGTGGCGGTGTTCCGCGCGACATCCGGAACCGGAAGTGTGTGCGTCGGGCCCACCCCGGACCCCGTTTACCGGGCAAGACCGGACGACCTTCGAACCTCGCCGATCGGTCACGTCCGATCCGATCTCTGGTGGTCCCATTTTTTGCTCACTTCTTGCCGTTTTTTTGTTCTTTTCCGCTTTGTGTCGCTATTTCGTCCACTTCCTTTCCCTTTTTTTTACATCTCCCCTCTTGCACACTTGCATATTGGCACGCTCTGGAGCTCCTCTCGGTCGGTGGGATTGGTGATACCGAGCGCTCGCGAATTTATATCGCCACGATCTCGCTGTGCCAATAAAACGAATGGCGGCAACGACTGCCGCCGACGACGACGTCGACAAGAACTTATCTCTTCCGGGGCAATAAATCTTCTTTCACCATTTCCGCACCGGGTAACGGATGGAGCATGATGAGGGAGATAGGTTGGAGCCACACTACCACATGGAGTTTGGTCCGGTATTCGTGTGTGGGGGGGGGGGGGGAGGATTTCTGTTTATGGTTCAGCATTTATTTTTACCTTCACTACTCCCCATAACTCCCCCAAAATCCTGTGACCTGCACAGACACACACACACAAACATACTCACACATCCTTTTGGCAGCACCTTCCTTCCTCCTGGGGGGGAGTATTCCGATTCCGGAAATGTACGAATATTTCCCTACTCCACTGTTTGGGGGGGAGGATCGCTTTTCCATTTCCGGCACAATGTCCAGCGGAAGACCACTCCACTCCATGGACAGAATGGAATGGATCCTTTACCTTTCTCTCTCTCTCTCTCCTAGCTTATAACCGCCGAGAATGGCTTATCATGTGGAGATGTCTATATGTGTGTTCATAAATTTGTATTGATTTTCTCTCGCTCATTTCCGGAAATTGTGGGCAATGGTCCCGATTTCCATTATCATTGCCTTCATCGAGTGAGCGATTATGTTTACCCCGAGCTTCGCCCCGAGCCCCTTTGCCCTGTCGCAGTTCCCAAATTTATTGCTACCATTTTCATTAACCCGGCTCCCCCTGGAACAGGATGTCCCGCGGAAGGAGGGGGAGAGATGTCCTTGCGATGGAGGTGTATTTATGGATGGTGTTTACATCCACCATTGCATGGAACTGTGGTTCCGGTGCCGATGCCGGTCGAGTGGGAAAAAAGAAGCATAAAACACATATTTTGCACAATGCTGGACTATGTTTGTGTGGGTAATGTACATAGTAGAAATGGGGAAAAAAATCGAACCTCAATAAAACTCCACTGCAGAACAATATTGGGCGAAACATGCAAACATGTACGACCTTTCGTACTAATAGGCATTTACTGCCCACTCACAACAAACGAGATTATTGTTGTTTTCACTCGTCAAATGATTGGAATTGCGATTTAAAACAGTTTTACGAGAAAAAAAATATCACTCTCTCGACGCATTTTTTGTGTTTGGCGCATTCCGCGAAATCCGGCTAGCTATAAACTACAAAAATGCATGCAGATGCAACTTCCACACACGCACCACAAATGTGTGTGCAGTGCATTTATTCCCAACTGCATGATGCATACACACGTGTGTGAGGAAGTCACTCCCCAGGCACCCCAGCCCGTGCCCCCGTCCCCCTTCTTTCGGGGTTGCCATAACATCCATGGTGATTCTATGTTGTTTTTTTATTCCTTTAAATTTTTGGGGAGGTAAAAAAGGATATATGCTCCATCCGGATCGGCAAAATGTATGTTTCCATGTTGCCCTCACAGATTTTCAGCTACCCCGCGGCCTTTTCATTTTACCCCCCCGTTACGGTTTCCATTTCCTGCGCTCATGGTTCTGTTTCCTGTCCACCTATCCCTGTGTGTGTCCTTGCCCAACAACACCCCCTCCCACCACCCTGTCGCCCCCTTCCCCAAATACTCATTTCCGGTTTTTGTTCCTCGTTTTTCCATTTCATTTAATTTTCCCGTACACTAACCTGATGCTGATTTTTTTCACATATTTTCCTGTGTGTTTGTGCGTGTCGCGTGTGTGTGTGTGTGTTGGGAAAAATAGAAAAAAACACGACCACGAATCCAAAATCGGACAGGAAAATGTTTATAGATTTAGTAAGAGTAGTAATATCCGGTTTCCTTCTTCACTTTTCGTGGTGGTGGTGGATGGGTAGGTGTAGTGATGTTGGGCTGTCGACATGGAGGACGACGAGGACCAATCGGGTCGCATTGTGTGTGTGTGTGTGGCATTCGAAAGGGAACGAAATTGAGGAAATTGATTTTTGATCTCGTCCACTCGTCCACCCAAGCGATTATTACGTATGGACACCAGCAACGGGACGATGATGTATGCGTATGTTGGGCCGCTTTTTATTATCATCCTGTCCGGTTTTTTCTCCCCGCTTTTCATTTCATATTTCAATCCCCCAATCATTGGCGCCCCTCCCCCCACGAGAGCGCCCGAGCAAAACATATAAGGGCGAAACATCTCCCACCAGACGAAGAATGCACATCACAGTTGGATGAATTCTTGTCGAATTTATTGTCCCGCCAAGTTTTAGGCAATTGAGGACCAATAAAAATGGATCACATGAAAAGTTGCTTTACCCCTGCCTTAAGACGAAAAATTTCCTAGTCCATTGGAAAGGGAAGTCTAGAAACTGTTTGCCGAACTCAAGATTCGAAACGAAATGAGGACACCACACTGTGTCCTCTGTCCACCCTTTTTTGCTATCTTCTACCCCATGCTCCCGGATGCAAGAGCACACGGTAGAGTGCATTAATTAGGCGAAGCAACACACTCATTCCGAAAGCGTCCCAAGTAAATGTCGGCAATCTGGCAACGCAACGGAACGTAGTCCCCCGCAACCCACCGAGAACTCACCCAAATACACACACACACACGCACCTTTCTGGTTGCGCCATGGGCCGAAAATTGAAATATTAACTTTTATTTGCTATTTCCGGTCGAATGTTGTGGCCGTCCGCGCGCTCGGTCGCGGTCTTGTCTCGTTCGCGGGAGCGCGGGGGTTTTTCTCGCAATCGGCGTTGACCTCGGGAACGGCGCGCGAGTTATACATCGTCCATTTTCACGACTGCCCCCGTGTTCGACAGCGCTTTCCGGTCCATTAATTGCCCTCCGGGCGGTCGTGCACCGTTGTGTACACTGTTTTAAAGGCGAAAGGATTTCATCTCAGCGCCACAGCGGTCGAGAGAGAGAGAGAAAGAGTCCGAGATTTAGACGTGCGCGCACGGTTTGCGTTGTCCGGTTCCCTTTTCCCGGGTGATGGCCCCGCATCACTCGATTTATCTTTCATCCGGTGCGAGAGGAATTCCTTACCCCGGATGCGAACCATCGGCCGAGTCGTCGTCTGCCATTTTGGCTCGCTGTTGCCTTGTCTGATCATTAATTTTATTGCCGTTCCTTTCCCAAAAATTCCTTTCGAATCGGGCCTGTTGTATGTTGGGGGCAAAAAACACGCAAAATTGGAAACGCTTCTGGGTCATGTTCTCTCGTTCCGCTCGAAACGGCAACCCGACCAGAAGGAGGAGAAAGATCATGAATTTCCACACAGGTCAGGAAGACGCCGGGCCGCCATCTTGCTGTACCGAAGGCGCTTTCTTCTTGTTTCGTCCCAGTTGTTTATAAACAACTGCCCAGCGAGCTGTCAAACACAGTGGCACAGGGGCGAGAGATCCACTGGCACACACTATTTGTATCGCGTGCCCGCGAGACATTGAAGGTCGATTAGAATTTTGGTCGCCACATTGCTTGGCCCACCGGGTGGAAGAGGGCGAAGATAAATTAGGCCCCAATTTCTTTAACATCCAATAACCCCCGTGATTTAAATTGTTATTATGAGGTTATGTGTCAGGCAACATTTCTTTCGCAATGGCCTGAAGAAGAAAAAAAACCTATCGTTTAACTAACGATCTTGCAGCTTGATTGATCATCTGGGCATTGGATGGGGAAGGAAGGGATAGAGAGAGAGAGAGAGAGAGAGAGAGAGAGAGAGAGAGTGCGGTGTGTTACATACTGTATTCAACTGCATCTCCCACTGCTGCAAAAGAATATTACGTGATCGTTCCATTCCAGCTGTGGCCCGTTTCCCATACGAAACCGGAAAAAGCGGCGCGAACTCGATCGGTTTGTCATCGGGCAATCAGCGTTATACCACTGCGGTCACCAACCGTGCGGACTAGGTCCTCCGCACCCGCCGAGTGGCTGGAACCGGTGGTGGTAACGTAGCCGTGAGTTACTTAATCGTGTTATATGAATTTTAAAATTTTTGACCGACTTTCATGCTTTCCTTTTGTACGCTCTTTCTTTCGGATCACTCCGGATAGTGGGAGGGAAATACCCGGTGCGGACAAAAGGGGGAAGGGAGAGTGGGGGACCCTATTTGTGGAGTTTGTTGATGCGTGCCGTTTCTTCCGCTTTCGTCCAGCGCCTCTCCCGCTGTTTGTTCGCGCACACACCGTTGCGGGTTTTATGAAAAATTGCACCTTTCAGATTTGTCGTTCCCGCTCGCTCGCCGCCGACCCCGATCGATGGTGGGGCAGGGTTTGGTGGATCGGTGGGAGTGCGGTAATCAAGTAACCACGCAACAACCACCATCATCGCAACACGCAGAGCTTAAATCCAGCGGAACTTTGTTGCTGGATGTGGTGTGAGCACTGAAGAAAGATGTGACGTAACATGCTGCTGAGGTATCTCTGGCTCGTCCAAACTCCTTAACGATCACTTTTGATCGAGCGTGAAAGGGAAAGCACGAACGTTGGGTGAGAGGGTGTTGTTTTTTTTTTTTGCTTCTTCTCCTGTTCATATTATCTCTGGGCCGAGATGGAACCCGCCAACAACAATGCCCATACGCCATTCGGCTTCACCGGGGGCTGGCGCTTCTTGGTTGTGTGACGTAATACTAAATCTTGGTGAACTCCACCACCAGTGCATGGAAACATGAAGAGAGCTCTAAACAACTAAATATTATTTCATTTGTGATGCCTATTTCTCTTGGTCTTTGTGTTATATCTCTTAACTATGACAGTCTATGCTTAAACATGGACATAAAGATGGAACTCAGAATACCCCAACTCGCATCGTTTAGAGAAAAGAAGCGCAAATAACACAAATCTTGAACCAACTTCCTGAGCCCCTAGTCTAAACCATCTGCATTCGCATCGTAGCACATGACTGACAAGAATTAAGTAACTTTGTATAGACATGCCCCGAGTACATAATAGGTAAATTTATTGAAATCACAATGATCCAATTCCCGTGCCGCTTAATTCGGTTGTCACAAAGACGACGGAGTACGATCATCGCGCCAAATGTCACTCGTAAGTTGTATTCCTTCGCTTTCCTCGGATGTTTAGACTCTTTGTTTCGTCTCACAAACGTTCCCTAGCGCTGGAAGAATTCTACAGGTTTCGGAATTGAAATCTCGCACGAAATCCCCAAGTGTCAGCGCTTTAAGTCGTCGGCCACCGAGATCTCCATTGTGCTCCAATGCTCGGATCCTCCGCATATCCTCAAGATGCGACACGCTGACGAAGTTATGATGACAATTTATATCCATTTCGCTCGGAAAGCAAGGGGACAAGCGTTCGTCTTGCACATCGATTTGACAGCTCGCACCACCCCCTGTCCCGCTTTCGCTTAGAATAAAAGATGTCATTCTTGTGTCTACTTAAATCTGAACTGGGATTTGTCTTGCTATTTGGATACGTTTGACGCTTTCATCTTTATTACAAATATGCAGCCACACATGCGATTGTGTCCAAAAGTGAAAGAAACGGCTGAAACTGAATATCTGTTTGGAAATCGTCCAATATTACCATATCTCTCTAAACAGCGGAACGATTGCGCGGACACCCTCGGTCATGTGCTGATGGTAGGATTAGATTCTCCTCCTAGGACGGTGGGGAGTCGATTAGTCACAACGAACAGCCGGAAATGAGCAAGCGCGCTCCACCGCCTCTCTCCCATTCGCGTCCAATTGCGTCATCACCTTTCGTGCGTCGTTTGGTGCCTGAGGGTGTTGCGTCGCCTAGTAATAGACGATCAAGCTCGGTTTTAATCGGTTGATTGATCGGGCGAAATGAGTTTCCTCCCGATGGAAAATGATTTTAAAACGCTCATTACACCTCACAAAAAAAACAACGAGATGAAGATTCTGTGACCGTTTGTGCATTCCTCATTAACGCACCTGTTTAATTTTAATGCAGATTGGGAAATGATCGATCCAAGTGGGCTTTGGATGTTCGCTTCCTTCACTGCCCAACATGACAGGAAGTGTCAAAAGTCAGTATCGCTTTACCACCGATCACAGCAAGTGTCATCTTGTTCATCTCCATCCGGCACGCTGCGTACGCCTCCGCGCGTTTATGTTCGAATACCCCAGCGATCACCGCTCGACGGCAACACCTAGTATCGTTCACGTTTACTTAGCCGTTGGAGATGATGGGAGCGTTACGTCACGTCACTTCAAGTCTTGTGGGAACTCTGTGTAGCACCTTTACTGCTTTACCGCGGGTGCGTGCCTTTCCTTCTCTCAGCTTCACACCAGCACTCAACATCTCGTCATCTCGCACATTCCACAGAAAGCGGATCTATGTTTTAATCTCCCCGCTGGGAAGAGAGTCAAGAATGCGTTGGATGTTGGAGCAAACACGACAACTGCGACCCCCCGATTGTGTGTGTGTGTGTGTGTGTGTAGGTACAAGGTACAGGTGAAGCGAGCCAAACAACATCTAATGATCGTTTCTCTTTCTCCCACTGTTCCATCGTTTGTGTTTTGCGAAAAAAGCTTTTGTCCAAAAGAACAGTGTCTCCTGTGTCCGTTTTGGATGATGGAGATTTTCGGTTTTGTTTGTCCTTTCCGTACGTGTAAGGGATTGGTGTGTTGCGGAAGATGGAAGAAGCGAGACCTAACGACGCGAAACATTACTATGCGTGAAATGTGGATGATGAGGAAATGGAAGCACCCCGGACACAGCGAGCTCTGCTCCAATCTGGCTGGGCTCGCTAGATCTCCACACGGGAAGCACTCGGCAAACCCGCCGACTTAACGATATGCAAATGAGATGAGAACGATCGTACGTAACTACCCAGCAGCGTGTCGGTATAACGCTGTCGACGATGCCAGCAAACAATTTTAAGGAAGTTTCACCTAAAACCCTAAGCGGGAGCGAACGAGAGCTGTTTGGTGTGGATGCTGCTAAAACCCTGAACCCTGAGTGAGCCCATGTGAGACTGGTGTGTGTATGTGGCGAGCAGCATAACAACGCGTTTTACAATCTGTTCTGTTACGTTCGCTTCCAGCATTACTTCAGTCCTCTGCTCTGCCTCGCGTAAACTTCAAACACAATGTGATGCTCGTGCGATCGCACCGGCGTAGTGAGAACGCAGCAGATCAAGCGAAAACGCTTGTCTGTGCAGGCAGTACAGCACTATCGTCTTACAATCAGCCCGATCTGCTTTATAAAAAGCTTGATCAGATCGCGATCGAATCGGAATTGGAATCTGTTTTCCTGCTCCTGTGTGTGTGTGTGTGTGTTGCGTAGCAGGGCACCTCACTTACAGGAAACGACTCGTTCTCCAATTTCCCGTATTGCCAGGCACTCATCGCTCGCTATCTCTCCAGCAAGCGAGAATGAAGTGTGGAAATATCAAAGCCGTACACTGACCACTTCCACAACGTACCTAATCGGGGGGGAAAGAGTTCCGAAAGATCGTAACCTTTTCCTCGTTTGCACATTTAGTTGAGCTACTTCCTGTGCTAAGACTCCTCTCACAGATGTGTCTTACCTTATAAAACTAAAGACTCCCCCCAAAAAAAAAAAACAGAAGTCTGCCAGTAAAAACGATAAAAATGAATGTGATCCAAGACCCAAACATCTTACCGTACATCCCAGTTTGTGGCGTTTCGCGTTGGATCTTAAATATCTGTTCTTTCGGAACACCTTCGGAACAGCACGGAAGATACGTGGAGGTGACCAGGGAATTTGGAGTGAAATGTGTTTTAATCCAGCACATTTCGATTGCAATTTTCATTTTCATCTGAAGGTTACACCACACATTACTGCCGCCGCTCCCCCCCGGCGAGCGATCTTCCGACATGCGGGGAAAAAGCTAAACTGCAGCCCGTGATTTATATACTTGATCTCCTCTCCTGCGAGAAGCCAGGTGAAGCAGAAGGGGTGGCCATTCGGGGGGGTTGGTTTTGTTTAGCATTTTTGTAAATATTCATTCGATGAGAACATACTTCTTCCGTGCGCGCTCGTTCTCCTCTCCCTAGCCCCGTCCCGGTATCCTCGCCCGTTCTCGCGTGTACATGGACCGACCGTAAGTACAGTTCTCGCGCCCGCCGGTGTGCGCCATTTATTTAATGTATGTTGTGACGCAAACTAAAACCACCGTTACATCGGCCGCCGGGTCCCACCAGTGAGGTGGGAACAGTGTTCTGAGCAATCTGTTGCGATCTTCTCACCACGTCTCGCGTTTTGTTGTTGTGGTGTACTTATTTTAATGACTTCCTTTTCCTTTCGCCTCCTGCACAATCAATATCCCTTGGTGCACTGATCGTCCATTGCATGAAGAGTTGGTTCTACGGTGGAAGACAAACCCATCCTTTCGGTGGGTAATTATTACAGGGGTGTCACACCCATCTACTCGACCCTCCAGTAGCCTTTTGTGTGTAATGATACTACAACCATGGCCGTGGCTGGGAAGATTTGCACACACTCAAAGGGAGAAACAAGTTTGATCGTTTCATTATCGATTAATAACATACCAGCGCCTCCGTACGTTAACGTTCATTCTCGGCTTTCGGAGTGAGTTTAAAAGAGCTCCGTAACTGTCCCATTGATGATAAGAGCAGGGTATAAAGTGCCGTGTTGCAAACCATCCCAAAAGTTCAACATGTATCGCGAAAGATTATGTGCGCGGAGAGTGACAAAACACGCTTTAATACGGGAAAGCTTTTGCTCCCCGAATTCTTATCATCATCAACATCACAGCCAATGCTCCCAGTTGAGAGTGCCACAGCCAAGCGAAGGCGCACGAAAGCAACGTCCGGATGGGGCGAAAGATGAAACTCCAAGCTTAAATACACACGCACACACACACCGTGAAACTTTATTTATAATATCATTTTAGTTTCCGTTTAAACCGGTTATATATGTCGGAGGACCTCCTTCAGCCACCTTTCTCGCGGAACGGTAGCGCGCGCAGGTTCTCCGCAGATACCAACGATCGCTTCTTACCGTTCCGAAGACACATAACCTCAATAAAAAGGCTCAGTACCGAGCGCAGGGATGAAGAGCCGGGGGCAACATAATTGTTGAACACGGGGAGACTGGAGGGATGTGGCCCACTGCACGCGTTCTGTTCTCACACTATTTCGCTTCCCCGCTTAGCGCCAACTTCAAACCGGACAACTTCACACAATTGCGAAAGCAATCATCAAGACAGGACTTTGCAGGTCTCTCTCTCTCTCTCTCTCCACTTCTTTCAACGTCACAGGAAACGAACGCGGCATTAATAAGTAAAACACAAAATTAACACACAAACCAACCATAGTCTTCCTCGTACACGGGAATTCTTTCGTGAAGCCCTTGCCCTTCAGACGGGTGTATATTTGGAGGTGTGGGACTGGGTAGGAACGCCACACCCTTATCGAGAAGAAGGAAGGCATTCGTCTTGGAAGTTGTTTCGGATATTGGCTTTCCCAAAGATACACACATGACGCGGTATGCGACGAGTCAAAGATAAAGCAGAGGGAGCAAATGTGCCGCCCGTTAAGGGTTGGAAGAGATACACGCCCGGTTCCGGATTGAATAGAGTGCCTAATGAGAGATCCTTTCCCGTTCCTCATCCCACAATTCTTAAGATTTTGATCTTTGGAGATTGTTCTGCGCATTTTTGCATACGGAAAAGGGACAACAAAATGTATGGAACGGAGCACGAAAGAGAAAAAGGAACATTCATCATTCGTCATGTGAGTGTGTGTGGTTGTGGTCACGATTGAGTCTTGCGATCATCTGCTTCCGCTGGGAACGGGAAAGGAATGCGCTCCAGATCTCCTTTTACTGCGCCTCGTACAGTTCATGGTCCACCGAAACCCTCCCCACCTCCCCTTCCTTCGGCTGGCAATATATGAGAGAACGACGTTCCGGTATGGACTCTGTTTCTGTTTCTGGCTTTATAACCGGCTCCTTCTGTTCACGTCTCGCAGAGGAAGACCTCAAACCGGACACAAACATACAGGGGTTTTCCGGTGTGCAACAGTCGCAGGATGAAGTTGGCAGATTATATCGCATAAAAATCACAAATTTGGCAATATTACCAGATGAAAATAAAAAAAAAAACCTACTATTGCGCAGGTGTCTATCGCCACTTCGATATCAACTGTGTCTTATGAAACCCGAATGCTACGATATCAACTGAAAAAACTGCAATAAATAGTGAATTATTTGCGAAATAATATGAAAACCCTGCTTATAAGCAAAGGAAGCAAGAGAAGAGGCATGGCTGGGAAGAAGCTTCGATCTTCACCCAATTCTTTCCTGAGTCCCTTCGCGATCACAACAGTGTCTGGGTGTGGGAAAAAAAGGAAACTGTAGCACCACAAACAGCGAGTGATGCTCAACCCCGGAAAGAAGGGATGAACTTAACTGGGGAGGGGGGGATCGGGCAACGGGTACTCCCGTTTCCGTGATTCCTCGACACGAGACGAATGGTCGTGGCCTTCCACCTTCTCTTTCGCTCCCGGATCCTTCGCCGGAATGCTTTTTGTATACGTGCGTGTACATGTAGTCGCATGCGGTTGATGCACTTTTCTGCTGCAACCCTTCGCAAAGGAAATCCCCAAGACGGGCACAATGAGGAGAACGATCGGAAAAGAATGCTTTCTGCGCGATACGCATTTGGGATCCGTTCTTCTTCGCCGTTTCGCCGCGAGGCGTGCGAGAGAGCAGGAAGATGCACATTAATGCCACTTCCTGATCGTGGGTTTGCGATTACGAGCCAGCGATCTTGTGTGTGTACTCGCGGGACGGCGTTGCTGTACGCGGCGGAGGAACATAAAAAAACGGGAAACGATCTGAAATGATTCGAGGCACAAGTGCAAGTGCATGCGATGATTCGCGCACCATGGAAGTGTCGGCGGGTGGAGAACGGAAGTGGAGTGTGCAGTGCAATGCGCTTTAGCGGAACTGTTGCTGCTGTGTGCACCCTGCATTGTGACTGTGCAACATACAGTGTGTGTGTGTGTGTGCGAGCGCGAGTTTTGCGATTTGTGCAATGAGTTTTGGTTCTTGTGCGCGAACGAGATGCACCCGTTTATTAATAGAATCTTTCCGTGTATGATGATGATGATGATGGTTGTTGGTCTGTTTTTTTTTTGTTGATGAAAAAAGGAAGAATTCTACTCGACCGCTGAGTAGAGCGGTAAGATAATGTGCAAGATTACACCAGAACAAGCATTTCCGCTACGGCGATGTGATAGTGCATTGGCGAGGGGAGTTTGCAAACAGCAGTTACAACATCCACCAGAAGAAGACCTCTGCGATCTGGCGCTTGTTTGTCGTGTTTCCCCTCCTGCTGTTCAACCCCAGCACTCGGTTCCGGATCCGCTCGTTGCTGGAAGTTCTAATCTATAATTCCAAAATTTAGTATGCTCTCATGGTGGGGATGATCGTTTGTCGCTTAGAGCCGGTGCTAAAATTCAGGTTTGTTTATTCTAATCGTTTGCTCATTCTCACTCCTTCTCCCGGATCTCCGGATCTTTCGCCTTTCCCGAATGCTGCTCCCTCCTTATCGTGGGATTGAGATTTGAATAAGCAAAAACATCGCAGCAAACAAAATCGCAGTGGCAAACTCTCTGCGCGGTAGAAAGGTTCACGGTCTTTTCTACCATGGCCGAGAACACGAAATCGGGCTCATGGGGAGATCTGATGGTCGATTGTGTCATCGAAAAGTTGAACCCGAAATAGGGTAGTTAAGGGGGCACGGAGTGTGTTCCATTTGCAATTCCTTTTCGCGATCGATAAGAGTAAAAGATCGCATCCCAAATGCTTTCAACGGACTTTGATAGTGGAGCATTGTAAATGGACACGCTTATTAACTATTCTCCAATAGTTTCGGAATTCCAAAACATTATCTCTCATACTTCTTTGCCAGAGCATTATATTTAAATATTTGTCCTTTTTGTGGAGGCTCATTAAAAGCTAAAAGCTCGTCTTCTCCCCTCTGCCTCGAGGTAATGTTTGACCTGCGTTGTGTGGGGGTCCTGGAAGGCATCGTGGTGCAATGCATAACTAAATCGCTCGCCTTGTAAATCACTCCCGCTTTTCCTTCGGGTCTTAAATATGTTGCTCATATTTGTGCACCGTTGCTGCATATCAACTCATCAACTTACAGTGAATGTTTAAAAAGCAATGATGTGAAAAATAATTAGTGTTCTCCATGGCAGGATGTATACGCACCCATCGGGGCAGCGCGCGGGTCAAGCAAAAGCAAATCCCCGCAAGGCGAAGATCGCTTCAGTTAAGCTACGGCTAAAAACGTAAGCGCCAATAGCCGAGGTCATCCGCTCCGGTGTGGCTGGGAAGGCCGCTTACAACAGGAAATGGGACGGGCACAGGAGCAAGAGCAAACCAAGAGAAAGAGCAACAGCATAAGCTCCAGCATCATCATCATCATCATCATCACCACCATCATCCGTGTGGCATGTCTCGTGAAACAACACCGTGCCCGTGCGACCTCTTTTTCTTGTTGCGAGAGATGTTCCTCCCGGGTCCCTTTTTTTGTTGTTGTTGTGTGGCCCCCCATGCGGGCGACGGGAGGTGGTCGAGAGGTATTTTGAGGGTGGTGGTGTAGAAACGGAGGGAAAAAAACGAAAGAAAAGCAACCCAAAGAAGCAAAGCGCAGGCAGGCACCACCATCACGCACCGGTGTTGGAGAGAAATATTTTTATACATATCATAAAAAAAATCAATTTCCGCTGAAAACCTGAACTAGCGGATGTTATTTGAATACATTCTCTTCTTCTCACGTTCTTTCTTTCCCAGCCAGCACTCAGCAGCAACCCTTTCCTACTTCTCCTACCTGCCCCCCTTTTCTCCCATGTGCGAACGATCTTTAGATGAACATCATCGTCAGATCTTCTTCTCCTGGTGTTTTGTTGTTGTGTTCTCCGCGGTTCTGTCCCAACCTGTATGTCTGGTGGGTTCGGACGGAAAGACTTTCCGATTTCGATCTTACGTTCGAACCCTTTCGTCCAAGAAGAAGGGAAAGATAACCCCGTAACTAATATAAGTATGGCTACTCGCCCCTAGTGGTAATGCTAGCTATCTTTCGCCTTTCAAATCTTCGTTTCTGAGCTGGACGATGTTTAGAAGATGAATTACAACGACAGCAACTATTAACAGTTTTTGGAGCACTGTAGTGTCGTTCATTATGAAAGTTATTGCGAGATCTCGGTAGTATTCCAGAAGAGAATGCAAAAATTGCACATGAATTGAAGAGATCCTGAGATTAGACATTCTCTACGTCACACAACATTAAGTCATTCTGTTCAGCTTTTGGTAATTCATCTTGCACACCTAAACTAATCGATTGTTTTCTCATCTTTCTCTTTGTAGATAACTACATAAATTCTGGATGTATCGCACCTCGTGAGATTGTCCCGGATACGTTACAGCCATATTATCGACGATCGATAGCATACTAGCACGATTGCCGCCATCATTCGTGAACAGCAGGCTAGCAGTGCTGCGGTGTCCGGACAGGACGTAGTAACTAGCGCCATCCAACCGCCGTCCACCGCCGCTGCAGCCATCTTTGCCGCCGCCGCCATGAAGCTATTACCGATCCCGCTCTCCCCGCTAAATGCGCCACCACCGCTAGGGCTATGGAACTCAGAGCTACTATGGCGCTACCCGCCAGCACCACCGAGCCCCCTGGCCGATCTAAAGACACAGCTTCCGTCCCAGCTCAACACGGACCCACGCATCTGGGGCCGCGATGAGGTGGTTATTTTTCTGCGCTTCTGCGAGCGGGAGTTCGATCTGCCCAAGTTCGATCTTGATCTCTTTCAAATGAACGGCAAAGCGTTGTGCGTGCTGACAAAGAACGATCTGGCCGAGCGCAGCCCCGGCGCCGGCGATGTGCTACACAACGTGCTGCAGATGTTGATCCGGGACGCACAGACGCTGCACCGGCATCTTCCGAGCAGTCCGGTCACACCGACCGGTCGCTATCCGCTCTCACCGCACAGCCACCCGCCCACACCGAACTGGAGTGCGCTTGCACCCCCGGACAGTCCGTTCTTTCACAGTTCGCACCTGCAGCAGTTTATGGCCGCGTCCAACTCGGTCACACTCAGCCCGGCACCGTCGATCGATTCGCAGGCCGGCAGTCCACCCTCACAGAGCCACGCCGAGCAGAACGTGTTTCAGCAGCAGCAGCAGCAACAACAACAGCAACAATCCAAGTCGTCCGGAGCGGGCTCATCCTCATCGTCCTCTTCGTCGTCATCGTCGACGAATGGAAGTGCCGGGAGTGGTGGCAGCGCTAACAGAAACGGTACCGGTCCCAACACGAAAGGGACATCGGCTGCAAATGGCAGCAACAGTCTAATCAGCAGTAGCAGCAGCAGCAGCGCAGCGAGCAGTACCAGCAGCAGCGTCAGCAACCAATCCGACTCGGACGAAGATAATGCAGCGGTGGGCAATGGTACCGGCGCAACCTCCACAACGGGTGGTTCTTCCGGGAACGGATTCCATCCACTGCCCCTGTCGCATCCGGACAGTAAATTGCCGTTGATCGCAACGCATCCACCACAGCAGAGTCCTCCGCTGACACCGATCTCGAAGGAAACGCAGCACCTCGGTCAGCTGCAACTGCTCGACACGAAAACCCTACAGTACCCGGTATCTTCACTGCTAAACGGATCCAGTAGCAATGGCGGATCATCGTCCCGCGACCGTGACTCATCCTCGGGATCTTCGGCGAGTGCGTCTTCAAATGCGGCAGCCGCCGCAGCAGCTATGGCTGCGGCCGTACTCGGTCTGAAGGGGGCCGTCTCCAATGGTACTGGATCGTCCGGTTCGTCAGGATCCAATTCTGCGCCAAGTACACCCGGTGCGTTCCTACCCGTGAAGCGCGAGTTCTTCCCCGACAATCCGGAACCAAATACAAGTAAGTCATCGAAATCAGCATCTCGCATCAAAGCTTCCATCGACCCCTCTATCTTCCATCTACTGGTGTACGGTGCTACGCGCGACACTACCTACAAGCCACGCACACTACACTTAGTGTTGGGTCAAGTAGTCTGAGCCAAAGTGACTGAGCGAATGTAGCTACTGAGCGCGCTCAGTTATGTGAGCTTAACGATTTGAAGTAGCTCTTTTACTCACGACCCAACACTAACAACACTACTCCTCCCTCTCGACGTCGATAAGGAAAGAGTTTTCACTGGCAGAAAAAGGACTTATCCACGTTCGAGACAATTACCTACCTTCCCATCTTTCACATTAATTTCACATTAAAAAACAAACAACCGGGAATATGTACTCACCCATGTTTTTTTACGCTATCACCACAAACACACACACACCAACCAAAAAAAAAACACCACAAAACCTTTCGTCCCCGTCCCCCACCATTGTCACACGTCCAGTTTCGTCCGGTTCGCTTTCAGACGGCCGACTGCTGTGGGACTTCTTGCAGCAGCTGCTGAACGATCCGAGCCAGCGGTACAGCAGCTACATCGCGTGGAAGTGCCGCGATACGGGCGTGTTCAAGATCGTCGACCCGGCCGGCTTGGCGAAGCTGTGGGGCAAACAGAAGAACCATCTCTCGATGAACTACGACAAGATGTCGCGCGCACTGCGCTACTACTACCGCGTCAACATACTCCGGAAGGTGCAGGGTGAACGGCACTGCTACCAGTAAGTACCTCGGCCAATTAGTTCGTCCAGATTCGTCCAAATGATCGTTGCTAATCATCATTTCTCTCTTCACCACTAATAGATTTCTCCGCAATCCGACGGAACTGAAGAGCATCAAAAATATCTCACTGTTGCGGCAAACGATGGCAGCTAGCCAGGCCGCAGCAGCCGCCGCTGCGGCACAATCCGGAAGCAGCAGTGAGCGTAACGGTGACCGAGTGTCAGCCAGCAATGGGTCATCCGGCGCTGCCAATTCGCTTATGTCGCTGCTCCCGAACGGGGCAAACATTCATCATCTGGCCGCGGCAGCGGCTGCCGCTGCCGCATCGCAGAACGGACCGCTCTCGCCTTCGTCCTCTTCGTCGTCCTCGTCGCCATCATCCCTGCAACATCATCATCACCTGCAGCAGCAGCAGCAGCAACACCAGCAGGCACTCCATTCGCATCATCTCGCAGTACAAAACGGTTCGGGGCCGCACCATCGTAACATTAAGATGGAAACCGACCTGGACGACCTGAAGCCGACCGATCTCAGTACGAACGATCGCAAGTTCAGCTACGGATCGCCGGTCAACGGTACCGATTGCTATCCGTAAGTTGTGGAATCCGAAGAATTCCAATTCCCGCCAACAACCGATCTAACCGATCTGATTTCTGTTCTGGTTTGCAGACTGATACGCAACGCTAACGGACTGACGACCATTCAGCTGCTCCGACAGCAGCAACAGCAGCAGCAACAACAGCAATCGGAAGCTGGATCGCCTCCGTCCTCACCAACGCCCCTGTCGATCAATTCGCAATCGCTGCACACGATCAGCAGCAATCTGCACCATCTGCATCAGCAGCAGCTGCAGGCACAGGCGGCGGCAGCGGCTGCTATTGCGGCGGCGGCCGAAGCCCGCCACCAGCAGGACGACCAACCGGACCATCCCACCCACCATCATCTGCAGCATCCGCACGCACACCACCAATCGCACCACCACTCAGCGCGAAACGGTAGCCGAAGCAGCAGTACGAGCGGCACCAGCGAGCACGACCATCATCGGGAACCGCACGACCGGGAGCGTGATACACCCTCGCCCGCTAACAGCGAATCGTCTTCCCATCCTGCTGCAGCAGCAACCACCACCCAGCAGCATCATCACATGCACGTGAAAAGCGACGACGACAGCATGATGCCAACGGATCTGAGCAAATCCGAGCCGATGTACTACAAGTGAGCGGGCATGTGATGGGATTGGAACGCGAAACTAGCAGCAACCAGCAGCAGCATATGATCTCAGCCAGTATAACACAGGATCATCCGCAGAGTGGAGTGTGGTGAGGAAGGCCACTAAGAAGAAAGTCTGTGTGCCATCAGCGCGTTTCGCGTATCCGTTCCGTGGTTGTCCTACGATATGTCGTCACAAAACACACCCACACATATACACACCAATCACCAATCACCGATCACCGATCATTACCACCGTTTAATAATTTGTGTTATAACCGCTTTTGCCCACATTTCCTGTGATTGGAATGTACTGAATCCCTGTTTCCCTCCCCTTGACAAACGGCGAAGCTGTTAGAAATGAAACTTAGCATTAGGAAGAGTTGACTGAACACTGTAGCAAAGAGAAGGGGGGAGTTGTTGTACATTGAATTCGAAGATGGAGATAGAAGGAATGGAATGGACCAAACCAGCCTCCAGGAAAACTTTCATACACACAAACACACAAAACTTACTATGTGCCAATCTGATTTGTTCTACGGTTTTTTATCGCGTTCAGAGTTTATAAGAGAGGGTCAGATGCTAAATGTTTACAAATGCGAAAAGCAACGGAAATTCAAATGAACGGGATGAAACAAGACGATGTGAAAATAATGTTTGAACTAATTGGAGCCAGCACCGCCCAACCTCGCTTAATACGGTGGGCAATGGCAAATGGCGCCCAATATATGCATATAAATAATAATTGATTCATTTGTATATGTACTCCATGATTTGTTTTTAGTACTTTCACAGCACCACCTCGTGTGTTTCCACTCCACAAATTAGGATGCAACAGACACAACATCCAATCCATAATACACAACTTGGAACCATTTATTGTACAGATAGTTTAATTTTTTTTGTAGCAACAATTGTTAGTGGTATTAAGAGCGTGTTAGGGTCAGACGGTGTGTGGAAACTGTAAAACAGCTTGATAATTCTTCCATGTTTATTTTTTGTTTTGGTTTCCATTAGAACTTTTTTTTTATTAGAAATTAATTGATTTAGCTAAGAATAGATTCAGAATCACGCGCTCTCCCGGGGAACGCATCTCGGGATGATTTTTGTTTTGGTTTCTGAATCGAATGGTCGAGGACGAAAAGCCTGGACAAAAGCAGAGAAGTCAGTTTGGGGTTGACTGGGGGCGTATAAAGGGCGGCAAAAACTCAACGAAATGCTGCTGCGGGACTCCCCAACTCGAAACACTCACCATTGCGTTTTTTTTTTCTTCTGTGTTTTTGTTTGGGAAAGTGAGTGGCAGAGCGCGAACAGTTTGGAATAGGATTTGTTTTTTCTTTTTTTAATTGTTTTCTCCCCGTTCCATTATATGTGTTGTTTAGCCATGTAAGCGATGTAGCTGTAAGTCACATACATTTTACGTGTACCTTTAAAAGAAAACTTCCATCAACCCACACCCCACACAAAAAACAATCCCCTTTCAAATTGGCTTCCAGATTAGGCAGAGGATAGAGAGCGAGAGAGAGAGAGAGAGATACGGATTTATAAACAATGTTCAATATTACAATTCGATATAATAAGGACGGTACGAAGAATCGGCCAGCAGCTACACATTATGTTGGAATTAAATGTGATTAAGATGGAGAGAAGAGTACCAAGTGCACATATATAGAAGAAGAAAACAAAATACTTATCAGCACTAAAAAAGCGCTCACGGCACACACGCACACGCGGTGGACGGTTGTGGGCGTCACCATAAATTTAGACTTTAGGCAAAAAAGCATACAAGCAGGAGAGGAGATCGTTTAGCGTGCGTTTTGTTGTGTTATGGTGCAGGATAGGAAAAGAGAGTGCAAACACGTGTGTGTTAGGGGGTTTTCATGTTTCACTTTGCGCTAAACTTAGCTAGGAATATGATTGATAGTGTTTAAAAAATTGCGCGGGAATTTGGGGACACGGGAATATGAAGAGATATGACGAAAATGGTAAAACGATCGTAACGCCCCAGGGTGAAACACACAGTGTGTTGTACGCGCCACTCTCAACACATCCCGGGTAGGTTTAGTTTCGTTTTATTATTTTAAGTAGCGTAAACTGTGAGAAGTGTGGCTTTAGTGGCGACCAATGCAAACGAAATCTTCCTTATTATGTGTTTTTTTTGTTCGACTTTAATTTTTGTATATCTGTATATTATACCCCTTCCAACAACTCCGCTCCACGATATAGGTTATGGAACATAGTTTTCTTTCTCTTTTTTGTAAATATAGTAAACCAACGCTTAGTTAAATGGATATTTTGTTGTTTTGTTTGATTTGTATCTTTCACATTGATGTGTACGCCATTCTAGACAAGGTTTGTAGATCATTTCCCTTTGATCCCAGGTTAACCATATCGCTGCTTTACAGAAAATATGTTTTATTTAGCTTCAATTCATGGTTCGTCTCTTCCCGGATCGTTTAAGTCACTCATCGGTTGAGACAAAATCCTCGCACAATGAGTGTTTCTATCGTTGCCGATTTCTAAAGAGCATCCAATCTAGGACTTAGCATACTTCCTGTTTCGCAAGTTACCATTAATCATAGTTAAAGATCTTCTTCCATCTTGGCTATCACACTCCCGATAATGTAGATATGATGGATAAAGCAAATAATTCACGTTTCATTCTCCAGCGCGCGCGCGCTTACTGAGCGTTACTTCGTGTCCGCTCTCGTGACTCAAAAACCCGAATGACCCTTTGGCACACGTTTCATGATCTCCCGGTGCATCTTAGTTACACATCGTCCGCTAACCGTTCCTGTCAGCGGCAAGTTCCCGTAACAGATCTACAGGTTGAGCGATTACACACTCCATTAAGCCGCTTCTTTGCAAACATTACGCATATGAATTCGCAACGGATACCCATCGACGAAATCCTTCCCACAGCTCGGACACACGAACGGTTTATCGCCCCTATGACGTCGCTCGTGTATCATCAGCTGACGTTTCCGGATGAAGGCCGCATCGCAGAAGGAACACTTATGCGGCCGTTCGAGCGTATGCACCGACATCTCATGCCGCCGTCGATCGGCCACCGTCAGGTACCGCTTGTCGCACGTTTCCGTCCGACAGTTGAACCGCTTCTCGCCCGTGTGCGACAGTTTGTGTATGTTCAGCACGGTAATCGTTTTGAACTTCTTCGGACAAACGTCGCACTGGATGGTCGCTTCGCCGTGCTTGAGCGCAATGTGTCGGTTAAGGTTCTCCTTGCGATTAAACGCACGACCGCACTGGTCACACTTATGCTGGCCCGGTATGTGACAGCTGCGGTGCGAAACCAGCGTACGGTTCGAGGCGAACGTTTTATCGCAATCTTCACACTTAAACGGTCGCTCACCGGTGTGTGATCGCTCGTGGGTATGTAACGCTGTACGGGTTTTTTTAGTTATGCCACAAACTGAGCACACGAAACCCTCCTGGGTGTTTGGTGCTTGGTGTGATCGAAGGGCGCCAATGTTCTTGAACAGTACGCTGCAAACGTTGCATTCGTGGTATGATTCAGATTGCAATATTTGGTTTAACCTTTTCGTCTGCATCCGGTTCGCTGTTAACACCTGCTGGTGGGACTGGTTTATGTGTTGCTGTAGAGCCGGTTCTCCCTGGAAATGTTTGTGACATCCTTCGAAACAGCAGTACCGCCGTAAGCGGGATGCTTTCGACACGTTGTTCTCCAGTGGTTTTAACTCTATCGATGCCGGTAACGTCTCGCGATGAATTCCACTGTACAGATGCAGTTCCATTCGTCTTGGATTATACGTTTGAAAATCGCACAACTTGCAATAGTATTGCGTAACGTCCACCGTATACTGAAGATGAAATTCCACATGGCGCTCGCTTCGAAACCGTCGTCCACAAACACCACAGCAGTATGAAATTTTGCGTACCTTATACACGGAACTGCTCGGCAAAGGCGAACCGTGCATACGCTTAATATGTTCCATCCGCTCCCCATCATCATCAAAATACTTCTTACAGCAACAGCATCTTGTCCCGGGCAGTGCGACTGCTTCGTATCGATCCGCGATGCTTTCCCGGCAAAGGTTGAAATAGTTTGCATGCTCGTCCGTCATTAGCATGTGCGAGATCATGCGCTTCTTGGAGTCGACCAGCGCATCACACAGCGTACACATGTAAAACTGACGTTGCTCTCGCATGCGCTTGTGGCACACGTACACCAGCCAGTACGCAAACTGTTTTCCACAGTACTCACAAGCGTACTTCGCGTGTGGGTCGTGTGTGATATTCGTGGCTTTGTCTCGTTCTTCCAAATGTTGTTCGAGCTGTCGTTCGGTGGAGAACAGATCCGTACAACAGCAACAACGATGTTTTATCATTTCTACGATCACGTACCCTGATTCTTGTGACACTATCAGCAAGTTGCTCCCGGGAATTCGGCACATTGCGCTTTGTATGCGTTCTATCGATTTAATCGTCGTTTGTTCTTGCTCTTCATCGAGATCGCTTTTCTCTGCATCATTAAACTCGATATCAATCGACAGTTCACCTTCATCAGCGTATGAATCGTCCTGATCAAACGGTCTAGATTCATTTGTAGAAGGTTCAAAATCAATCACTATTTCGTTAAGCTCGGACGTTAGCGAATCTACCACAACTTCTTCTACTACCTGCTGTTTCTCCAACAGATAGTTATCCCTTATCGTTTGTTCTGTAACGCCGTTTGAGAAAGTAATTTCCTGTTGGTACACATTTCTCTCCACATAATGACGATCCAGCATAGATTGATTCGGAAACGACTGGTAGCAGGTTGGACAGATAAAATCACCAAATTGCGAGAATGTTTTTCCATTCCGGTGCAGTTGAACGGCGTGCTCTTCTAGCTTATCCTGTGTGCTGAAATTCATGGTACATCCACAGCATGCATAGTTTATCCCTTCGTTTGCTGCATAATGTTCTGTAATTGCGTGTTCTGGTTGCTCCGGTTCTTGCAGCACATGTTCAACGTAAGAACCGTTTTCAATTATCTCAATCTCATCATTATTTTCGCCAACTGCTGCTGTGCTGAATTCGGATATGACTTGTACTTTCTGCTCAACTGTATCGCTCGTTGCATCTAGATTGCATCTAATCGTAAGTAGAGTGTTATATTAACAGCTATATATTGTTGCGAAGAAAAGACGAGCAACTTACCCTAATTCCACTAACAGCCGATTATTTGTCTGGATGCACTGCTGGCGTAGATCGTATGCTACTTTCAACCGATCCAAGCACTGGAGACAAATGTTCTGCGGTAAACGACGATCCTCGGACACTGAAATGCTTGTGATGATCCGTATCATCTCCTCGATCGTTATGCTTCCCTGCATCAGCCGTACCGAAATCAGATCATCCTGGTCTGGTTCGAAACATATTCGGCAGTGTTTATAATTCATTGTGGACAGTTGTAATTGGAACACATTTACACATACGAAATCTACATAAGTTCCCCAAAATGATTAGCGTCCTTACAGGAACTGAAATCGACGGTGTAATACTCCAAAACCCCGCAATGAACAACGTTTGTATCTATTTATTTATTGCTAATTTTTCATAGCGTTTTGACATTCAGCAAATGATTTAGACCGCAGCTGACGTTATGCGCCGTGTATACGATTTCAGCAAACGTCATTTCGGGAGCTTTATCCTACGGTCCTGCTTCTATGATTCCAATATAGCTAATAAATGAGACACAAAACACCCAGTACATCTTATTATAACACAATCAACAAATAAAAATTAAGCGCTTTAATTAATAATTTAAATAAACGCACAAAACTAATGTCCTGCATTTATGGGGTATACATTTTCGAAACGGGCGAAGCGAAACCGTGCTGAATAGAAAATGTCAAACGTTTTGACACAACTGTATTGTGTACGGTATAAACGCTGCTTCAGCAAGGCCAACCTTTGTCATAAAACCAGTTTGCCACCGTCGGATGCAAAGTAATTCAGTTGGGTTTGTTTGCAAAACGATACTCCATTTTCGGAACAAATATCTACTGCTGGTTGGTGCTTCAATAGGGATCGAAATTTAGCAATTATGCCTTCGTTTACGGGTGAGTTTACGAACCAAAGACTTCCAGCTTTCTCCTACGAAGCCGCAGTTATTCGCTGGTGACAGTTCACGCAATTGAGGTTATGGTGTAGGCAAAATTTGAAGCAGTTAAAATAAATAAATAATCTCTTTTTTGGAAGGTTGGCTTGGGAAAACCATCACTAAACGTTCTTTATTTGAAACTCGTTTAAAAAAAGACAATTGCCACCTTTCGCAGGGGCCACCGAGATAATAAACAACACTATACACAACGAAAACAACCATGATTAAGCAAATTTGATTGGACTTTTGGCTTTGTTTTCCAGTGAATGTAAAGTGGGGTAAGGAAAATTTTAAAGATGTTGAAGTCAACACCGACGAGGAACCGATGCTGTTCAAGGCTCAGCTGTTCGCCCTGACCGGTGTGCAACCGGATCGCCAGAAGGTGCTGTGTAAAGGAATTAGTCTGAAAGATGAAGAGTGGAACATGCCGATCAAGAATGTATGATTCAGAAGAGAACGGACGTAAAGGTTCTTTATAATGGCTTTAACTTTGTTTTTAGGGTGCCACCTTGTTGCTTCTGGGTACAAAGGAAGAAGTACCGCAGGAACCAGTGGAAAAGCCGAAATTTATAGAAGACATGAACGAAAACGAAATAGCGACAGCTGTAAGTGGGACGAGTGATGTGACAAAGAAATAGGCGCCCCCAAACTTTGATATTTTTTCTTCCTTTTATTCATACAGTTCGATACTCCGGCCGGTTTGGTGAATCTGGGTAATACCTGCTACATGAACGCTACGTTGCAGTGCCTGCGATCGGTGCGTGAGTTGCGCGATGCGTTAAAGGAATACAAGGAAGATTCGAGCGGTGCGTCGGGGTTGGCTGGGCTGGCCTCACCACACGCTATTACCATGTCAATGAAGAATCTGTTCGAAGATATGGAACGTAGAAATGATTCGATCACACCGGTTCTGTTCTTGCAACGGTTTCACGCCGCGTTTCCGAGCTTTTCGCAAACCGGCGAGAACGGTACGTACCGTCAGCAGGACGCCAACGAGTACTGGTCCGAGCTGTTGAAAATGCTGCAGCAAAAGCTGCCGGCACAGAAACTTTCGGCAGAGCTAAGTGTAAAACACAGGTAAGCCTGATCCAGAATGGTTTAGAGAAAATTGTCAATCTAATGGTTTTGTTTTCCGGTTGCAGCTCGTTCATTGACCAATGGTTCGGTGGTACGTTTGACGTGCAGATGAAGTGTACCGAAGCGGAGGACGAGCCCGTTAGCAAATCTAAAGAAAACTTCCTGCAGCTAAGCTGTTTCATTTCCACCGAAGTGAAGTACATGCACTCGGGATTACGATTGGTACGTGATTATTCCCCTTAGCGAGATGAGGGAAGCTAGAACATTAAAACGATTGTTTTATTACAGAGACTCAAAGAACAATTAACCAAAATGTCCCCGTCACTTGGCCGTGATGCTGTTTACTCGAAAACGGTAAGTGTATATACATATTTGAAAAATAATATATCCTCTCGAGATATCAATGAAAAACATATTTTAATACAAATAACTACTCGATTAACGCTGCACGACATTTCGAGCAGCAGTCGGTTTTGTTTTCATTCGTTTTCTGTCGATTTCGGCAAACAAATTTCGCTCTGCCGTCTGAACACCTACACAAATGCACAGCGCGCGTATTTGTATGCAAACAAACAAACGTGCGTCGCGCTACCTTTTTTCCAACCTCACCCGCTTATGGGTAGGGAAAAGGGTGAAGAAACCGCTCCGGATCCGGCGTATTGAAAATGCGGTTCATTTATCAATGCCTAGCATGACTAGCAGAATTGCGATGGGTTAGAAACTAGTGCTTCCTTCTATTGGGCTATCATTTTAACGTGTTTATCACATTTTGTGCGGTTTAAATCTCACAAAAACAAAGCCCGTACGCAGCTGGGAAGAAGCAGGTGCATTTTTCAAAACACGAAGCCATATTGAATTCGAACAAGAATTCTGTGTGTCCGCCATATTGCATTCGGAAAACGAGCAGGCGTTGTAGAAAGGGATGGCTATCCATGGCCGCTTTCGAACGATTGCATTTTGGTGTGATGTGTTTTAATTTTGTGTTACAATTTTTCAACGACTAGCGATAAATTTATACTAATGAAAAATTGGAGAAAATTGAGTGAATTTTTTAAAATAATTTATCTGCTGAAAGCAATAATTTTAATTAAATAAAAACATTAATCCCATGTTCGAAAACGCATCGAAACAGTCGAGCTGTTTTGATTATCGATGGTGCTGTCTCGCTCTGACACGAGTAAAGGCGAAAATGGTGAAACGATTTCGCCCGCAGCTAGCGAACAGAGACGCACTCATTTTTTCCCTGTCTTCTCGTGAAGGAAGAAATTCTACCCCGGGCAGCCATCTTTATTTTGGAAACGTGAAATTTCTGTCGGCTATTCAAGCAATCTTTGGTACTTCCAGTCATCGAAGTACAGTAGCACACCGGTCACACATTTGAGGCGTTTGGGCAGCAAAGCTAAGATTCAAAGAAAAAGGTGCCGTAAAGTGATTACATCAGGACGGGGACAGGCTGGTTTCGTACGCATTGCTGTGTGTGGAAAAAAGCCAAGCGGAACAGACCGAAATATAAGCGAAAGGGGGGGCATTATTAGTGTTCTCTGCGGTTCTTCGGTGTGTGTGCATTGTGCTGTTGTGTCGCGACAGATAGCAAGAACGGAAAATAGGAAGTGCGCCAATGTTTGTTTCCCATCGGTGCTGCATCAGAAAATTCTTTATTAATGGCAATTCCTTGAATACATCGTGTGAATGGACAATGCGCAGCAGCATGCGGGAGGAATAAAACAGTTGAAAGGATTCCCCCTCGCAGGTGTGTGAGGAAACACACAACGGAACATTGGTGCTTCTACGCGCACATAATATGAGCTTGTTTTGATAGTGGTGTGCGTATGAGTACGTTAAAAGCCTCCGTGGTTCTCTGTGGTGTTCTGACTCCGTTACGAAGTAAAGCGAATTGAATCCCTGCTCGGGGTTCACAACAACCTGCATTGGGACCTAGAACAGGGTATGTTGTCATAAGCGACACATCGGAAGAACTATAAATATACGTTAGAACCATCGCCACACCAGGAATAGAGACGGTAATTTTTGCGGCATGAGATTGAAATAGTGTTGGAACGAAACGGGCCGCAGGAAGTGCAGCATTTAACGCCAAGCAAACACACCGAAAAGGATCACACACACGCACACAAACACATCGCATCCTCTGTGCAACAAAGGAGACCTGTACGCACAGCAGCTGTCGTCGTCCGTCGCCGCGGTCCGTATCGTTGCGTTAGCAGTTTGGGTGTGTGCGTGTGTGAGGGTTGGCAAGAAGAATAAAGGATTAAAGCCTGCGCTATTGTGTGTTGTATGCGCTATCGCGTACCGCTTTGCTGCTGATCGTGCGTGTGTGTTTGTGTGAAGGACTCGGCGGTGCTCTGTTGCAACAAGACTCCCGGTTGTTCGTGGTGGTGTCTTCTCTGAGGCTTTAGATCTGTTTCTCTGAAGCGAATCGAATAGACATCGCTAGAGCGCAACGTACTGTGTGGAAGCGGTTGAAGCTGGAGTACCGTGCACCGGGAGTGCCGGGTTTAAGACGGAAAAGTGAAGGGCTACGTCGATCCGCTGGAGGAGGAGTACCTGATGATGTCCTCCCACCATCACCATCATCCGCATCATCATCACGATAACATCATGTCGGAGGTGGAAGTGCCGGATGCAAACATAGTCGAGGTGGTGGACGGAAGTGCCGGGTTTGGGACGGAGATAGACTACGATCAGTACGGTGGTGTGGATGGGCACTACGAGGAGGTAACATGCGAAACGGAGGACTCCCAGGGGTTGATGGGACACCATCTGCACCACGGGGACGATGACGAGGAGATACTTCACCACGAACCAGACATTGGACAGGCAGTGCACGAAGAGGTGCTGGATTCGTCCGGTGATGCAATGTGCGTGTACGGGGACATCAATCTGGAGAACGAAATCTACATCGAGTCGGCAACGACCAACCCCGGACCCTCGTCGCGGAAGCGAAAGTCCCTGAAGCAGTCCAGGAGCAGTGGCATGATGAATCGTATTCGGGCGAACGATAACCATAGCAACCATCACAGTCACCATCACCATGGCTTGACGGCGGTTGAGCAGCTAGATGTCAATCATAAGCGGCGCCGCTGGGAGCAGAAACAGGTGCAGATCAAAACAATGGAGGGTGAGTTTAGTGTGACAATGTGGGCGTCCGGTACGGATGATGACGACGGTTCCAATCCGGAGATCGATCCAGACTACACGGAGTACATGACGGGCAAGAAGATCACACCGGACTGCGACAGTATACCGGGCATCGATCTGTCCGATCCGAAGCAGCTGAGCGAATTTACCCGACCGGCACACAAAACGAAAGGCGGCAGTGGCAAACTGTCTTCCAGTTCGTCCACCAACATGCTGTCCGCAGACGGACCAGGGCTAATACTCGGCGGTGACGGTGGTAGCAGCGGTGGCAAATCGTCCTCCGACGTGTCCGACCGCAACATTGCCTGCCCGCACAAGGGTTGTACGAAGATGTTCCGCGACAATTCGGCCATGCGGAAACACCTGCACACACACGGCCCACGGGTACACGTGTGTGCCGAATGTGGCAAATCGTTCGTCGAAAGCTCGAAGCTAAAGCGTCACCAGCTGGTCCACACGGGCGAGAAACCATTCCAGTGTACGTTCGAGGGTTGCGGCAAACGATTTTCGCTCGACTTTAACCTCCGGACGCACGTGCGGATACACACCGGCGACCGTCCGTACGTGTGTCCGTTCGATGGCTGCAACAAGAAGTTCGCCCAATCGACCAACCTCAAATCTCACATTCTAACGCACGCGAAGGCGAAGCGCAACAGCAGCAGCAGTAGCAGTGGCAGCAGCAGCAGAAACCAGAGTCTTATGCAAACCGCGTCGCCGCATCACACGACTTCGGGTATTTTACCACCGCAAGCCTTTGTGAAGATGGAATCGGTCGAGATCGACAACGATGCGTCGCAGTACATAATCTACACGGATTAAAGGGAACGTCCTCTCCGACAGCACGGTTATTGTGCGTGCACACACACACACACACATGTACACATACAACGCGGGATGTACAATTTGCCATTAATCTTTGAGGAACACCGACCAGAAAGTGTATAAAATTTTACTAAGTCGAACGGACAAAATTCAGTTATAGACGCAAAACGTGATAAATGTGAGAATCACTTCAGATAGAGGATATGACATCCGTGTCTTGCGTATGCCCAGTAGTATGATCTATGATGTAGATTGTCAATCGAAATAATTTACAGGAGAAATTTGATGATCGTTCAGGAGCTGCGCGCAAAACGGTTTGATATAAGCCCACTATCGGTCATTCAATCGGCCTGCATCATGTGTGTGTGTGCGCGCGCTTCAAGGTTTGATTTAGCACAACCTTCGGTTTTAGGTTTTTGCTCTACATTTCAAGAACTATTGTTTAACCAACCATTAATGTGGCTATAGAGTACAAGGTTGCATTTCGCTGTAGAGCAGAAGATAGTCAACAGAGTAATTATCTTGTACTATTCTTGCGAACATTATCGATGTGCAGATAGCATTAGCAGTAATACACATACGCAAAAGAGCAAAGAGAAGCATATGAGTTGCAGTCATTTTTAGCAAGTAGGATCAACCCTTTTGTTTCTAAGCATCTCAACACTCCTTGTACATAATCCTCATAAAACCATACCACACCATACATCTCGGGACATCATTTAGTAGCCTAGTGCGCGCAATAGAGCAAATGCACTTTTCGCGGATGCATCGTCCGTATTAGCAACAGGAAGAAGCAACGATTATGGTCCACAACACACACTACAGGGATGGACCACCCTTGCAATCCCCCTAGACACATGTGGTTCAATAGAGATCATTTTTGTATGTTGCATGTGCCGATATTGTGTAAGGTTCATAACGTTATCGACAAAAGGAACAGCAGGAAGCTTTATAAGAGGATAATATTTGATGTACAAACATTTTTGAATCGCGCAAGTCATACAGTCAGAACCGGAACATTAAAATGAAGAAAGAGGAAGGTTTATGGTGCGTGTACGTGTACCGGCTTATGGAAAGATCGACGGAGAAGATAAAAAAAACTGTACATAGCAAAAGTCATTTAAGAAGGTAGAGTAAGGCTCATTTCGTTTCCGACATGGGCTAATATCATTTTGTTTTATATGATCTATTTGATGTGAAAATAGAAGGGAAAAGAGCAGAGCTGTTGCAAGAAATATTATAATTTTGCAGTAAGACACACAATATTAGGGTTCTACTATAAGCTGTATCCATTCAGGCACCTTTCATTTGGCAGAACTCTTGTTTCATCAAACATCCATTAGGAGGTTTTTTTTTAGAATTTTCTCATTTATTTTCTTCTTTTTGTACAACATGAACTCCACCCCCATTCTCAAAGCGCGCCCTCTATACGTTTAATTACAAATGTGTTATAATATTAATATAGTGCAGGAAGATATAAAGTACGGAATAGAATACACTCACGCATAGTGTCGATCGTGTGTTGCATACAAATCAATGAAGATGATCAGCAAGAGTGTTCCGCGATGAAACAGATCCTGATCGTTACAGCGAGAATGGAAGAGCGTGTTTTGAATTATACTGACTCCCTTCCAAACACAGCGAGATATAGGGAGTCTCCTAAAGGAAAGTCGGGTACTTTTCAGAAATAAAATTTTCAAGAAAACATTTTTGTTGTTTGCCTTAACGTAAACTTGATCTTGGAAGTGTGAACTTTTATCTGCAAGTGCAAGTTGTTGTTGGAATTTTTTAAGAGGTTTGGACCTCCTGGGTGCAAGTGCAAGTGGTTTGGAACTGCATAACAGAAGAACTATGGTTAGCATGGCGTAACGGATATATCGTAATCGTAATGCATATGCTGAAAATTATCTTGAAGAAACTCTTGCGGCATGATGTTAATGGGCATCATAGTTCATGTGTCCAGTATCTTAGTCCTGGGTTTGCTTATCCGAAATTCATCATTCCTTCCGATTCTAGAAACATATCTTCTGGTGGATCCAACTCTGGTCTTTCAATAATTAATTGTGCGAAGTACCGATCTTGGAAGACTCTCCAACTGCGTGCAGTGTAGTGGAAGCGATTTCACAGACTACATTTTGGGGTACAATATTAGTCAAAATATTGTTTCATTTGTTCATTTATTTTGATTTCATTTTAGTCGCTGATCAGTCGTCTGCCTGCATACCTGACGGTGCAGTTCGTTCGATTCCAGTACAAGGGCAAGGAGGGCATTAATGCTAAGGTGCTGAAGGATATTAAGTTCCCGATCGAGTTCGATGCGTACGAGCTGTGCACACCGGAATTGCAGGAAAAGCTATCACCGGTGCGTGCCAAATTTAACGAGGTGTCTAATGCAGAGGTTGAGCGTACGCTGAAAGGCAAGAACAAATCAAAGGCAGAGCTAGAAAAGGAAAAGCCCAAGACAATTCCCCAACCGTACTGCTTCGAAGATGGTAAGTTACTACATCGGGGACGGGGGAGGGAACAGCGTTTGCCCATTGAGCTGATCAATCGTCTGGCGTTCTAGATCTAGGTAGTAACAACAGCGGTTACTATACACTGCAGGCTGTCCTAACGCACCAAGGACGATCGAGCTCGTCAGGCCATTATGTGGGCTGGGTGCGACATAAGGACGATCAGTGGATTATGTTCAACGATGACCACGTGTCCCCGGTGGATCAGGAATCCATCCTGAAGCTGTCCGGTGGCGGCGATTGGCACTGTGCCTATGTGCTGCTGTACGGACCAAAGGTACTGGAGCTTCCGGTGGAGATGGTAGACAAAGAGGCGGGTGGCGATCAACAGCAACAGCAAGGCACGGCTGCCACGAGCGAAAATATGTCAGTTGACTAATCTATCCGTACGCTGTCGATGCTTGTACTGTTTCGTTTTTATCGCTTATGTTGTCCATCTTAAGTGGTTCGAAGCGTGATGACAATTTTCTATGAACCGTGTCACAGTTTCGTGCGGAAATGCTGAAGAATCCGGTATACTCCAATCTGTGGTACAACGCATTGAGAGTTGCTATGGCGGTATAACGGATCCCGCCCTTAGCCGTGATTTGGCAGAGTGATGTAATAAAATTGATACTGAATCTTCTAATGCTCTCGACGAACAAATTCTTTGTGCTGTCGCGTGTTGAAACTAAATTGATTTATTTGAAAAATAACCCGCGCATGGCCGTGGAATGTGATTCCGAAAACGAATTCCGGAAAATTCGAGCATGTTCGACAAATGTCAAACATCAGCTGTCAACGGGCTGTTCGAAAGCCAGTGTTTCACAACCTTCACAAGGATACGTTTTGAAAATAATAGCGCATCGTTTCTGTGTATTTGAAGTAAGTCATTAAAATCATTTTACTCATCAAAATCAACAACGTATCATTAAATTTTTACAACTCCGTTATTGAACAGTACCGCCGCACGTTTGATTCCGTGCCTTGTGATTGCGGTTGAAAAGCACTGGTTCCGAAAAAATCGTCGTTGCCTTCTCCGTATTTTGGACTTGTCAAAGACATAAAAACGAGCCGCGGAAATCACCGTAACAAACTTGCGAAGAAGCACTGCCAGGCCATTTATACCACACTTGCCGAAAAAGTGAAATAAAAGCGTCCGGAAATGGAGGATTACATCGATCTGTCCCGTGATGGAGGCGTGCAGAAGCGTATCCTGCAGGAAGGTACCGGCGACGAGACGCCATCGAAAGGATGTTCCGTATCACTGCATTACACCGGCACACTGGACGCAGATGGGAAGAAGTTCGATTCAAGCCGGGACAGAAATGAACCGTTCCAGTTCAACCTTGGGACCGGTTCGGTCATCAAAGCTTTCGACATTGGCGTTGCATCGATGAAACTGGGCGAAAAGTGCATCCTGCGCTGTGCACCCAAGTATGCGTACGGCAGTTCTGGTAGCCCACCGAACATCCCGCCGAATGCGACGCTTAACTTTGAGCTGGAAATATTGGGCTGGAAGGGTGCAGATCTTAGCCCCAAATCGGACGGTGGCATACAGCGGTTCATCGTCCGGTCGGGCACGAGCCGCGATCACCCGAAGGGAGGCGATTTGGTAAAGATTCATCTGGTCGGTCGTCACGAGGGCCGTGTGTTCGAGGAACGGGACGTAGAGTTCTGTTTGGACGAGGGTAAAGAATTCGGTGTGGTGTCGGGCGTCGAGGTGGCACTGGAGAGTTTCAACAAAGGTGAAATGAGCAGATTGGTGCTGAAACCGGCTTACGCATTTGGAGCAGAAGGAAACAGTGAGCTCGGTGTGCCACCGAACGCAACAGTCGAGTATACGGTCTCATTGAACGACGTCGAAGCGGTCGTCGATCGGTCAATGATGTCGCGCGATGAAATGATAGCCCAGGCACAGCTACTGCGCGAGAAAGCCACCAAGTACCTGAAGGAGGACAAACACGAGCTGGCACTGAAATTGTACGACAGTGCACTAACATACCTCATTCATCAATCGAAGGAGACGGATGCGATTAAATTGGCCATCTTTTTGAATAAGGTTTTGTGCTACCAAAAGATGCAGAACCACGACGAAGCGAAGCTTGCGGTAAGTTTATCAAACGAATCTGCCACTTTAAATACATCACTCAACGCTGGCGGTTTTGTGGTTTCCGTTTCATTTGCTGATAGTGCGTCGAGGCATTAAAAATAGACAACAGAAACGTTAAAGCACTGTACAGGCAAGGCATGTCGAATTTGGCACTGGAAGACTTAGATAGAGCCTTGAGAGATTTCTCTGCTGTAAGTACTTGCAATCACATCGTTCTTTTGGGTGTAGCATTTAACATTCATTGTTCTCACACGTACTCACTCACAGGTTTTAGAAATTGAGCCGGAAAACAAAGCCGCACGTAATCAGGTATCGATGTGTAAGCATAAAATTAAAGCCTACAACGATCAGCAGAAGAAGGTGTTTGCAAACATGTTTACCAAGTTTGCACAGAGTGACTCCAAGGTAAGTTTTGCACCGATTGCTAAACCGATCCATTCCCCCAAAAACACACATAACGAGATGCCTTCCTTCACAATCGTGTTGTCGCTAGGTTGGGGTTTTGTTTACACGGAAGTTAGTAAAATATTATTTTTTGTTATTTGTCCTTTCTTCTCTCCTCTTTTTAAAACCGAACCCGGGGTTTTTGTGCCTTTCCATAGTGAATACACTTACCTAATGCTGTAAACCTTCTGTGCAGCACGGCTTTCCTTAGAAGAACCAGTCCATTTATTTGAAACAAAACAACATACATTGGGAGGGCAAACACAAAAATAAAAAAATCTCACACCTCATTCGACTGATAAAGAATAACCTTTTATTCAACACACCTCCCAAAACATCCTTTTGAATTCTCCATTTATTGCTGCACCGTGTGCCCGTCACGCGAACCGATGCAACGAAACATCCGCAACAGAAAGCACAGGAGGAACAGAGCCGCCAGCCGGATGTGATGAAGCAAAAGTTTGGCGAGTGGGGTGACGACGAACGTGAACACGAACCGACACGGTTCGAGCAGGAAAACCCGGACGTTATCATGCTGAATGATTTGCATAAGCAGTTCCGCAACATGTGAAGGGCAGGGTAGGAAGTTTCGTTGCCATAGCAACAGCAGAGCAGCAGCAAGTGATTACTACGATAGACAGCAAATCGAATAGGGTGGTTTTCTCTCCTCAAGAAGGACACATCGTGGTAGGGGCGGAAAAAGGGCGCAAGCTATATTTTTGCTACTTACGCGTGGGGCAAAGTGGGAGACATTAAATGCGAATTAAATTTTGGAACGCTGTGTGGCAGTGGTTAGAATGTAATAAACTCGAAAAACAAGTCGCTCTTTGCTCGTAGATCTTTTATTTTCGAAACTAGTATTAGTAATCTGACAAATCCTGGGTGATTCAAGCGGAACGTAGAAAAAGGTGATCGTTCTTTTGAAGTCGTCCAAAATTTCATCCGTCCTGGGTCAAAGGTAAAACACCTGTCGCGTCCGGCTACACCTGACTGGTCAAGTCATTAGAATGGTACTGCATGATCAAGTCTGTAAAGTCTATTTTGATCGTCCACATGGACAGAGAAGGCGTCCAGCAGTTGCTCAAATTGAGATGGTATTCAAACGTCCGGCAGAATGGGAGAGATACATACAACAGCGTTCGACCATCAGCAGTTAAAAGAACTGCTAATAGATAAATATCCTTCTCTAATAACTTACATTCTTGTACTTTATTATTTTACAGTTGATCGAATCCTTTGTATGCCACGTGTGTATTAAGCCTAGCAGACCGCTATATCCGCATCATGTGCTGGGAATTGTCGATAGTGTTGCTGCAATTCTCTGCGTCTAACGAAGGCCATACTGCAATTGTTGCAACGGTGTGGTTTCTCGCCGGTATGTGTGACCATTTCGTGCCTTCGGCGATCGGTCGCGTGTGCAAACTTACGACCACAGTCATACCGACACGCGTACGGCTTTTCGCCCGTGTGCATTCGCATGTGCAGATCGTACCGGTGCTTGTTTGGCATCTTTCGGTTGCAGTGGCTACATTCGTACGGAAACTCCGTCGTGTGAACCGCCTGCCGATGCTTCTTCAGCTGATAGCCGAAGTGGAATCGTGCATCACACTGATCGCAACCGTACTGTCGATCCTGCCGGTGGGTTATCAGATGCAACTTGAGAAGCGAACTCTTCCTGAATTGTTTGCCACAACGCTCACACGGGAACTGTGGCGATGTGTCGATATGCAGCAGCTGCACATGATCTTTTAAAGCACCAGGAGTAACAAATCCTTTACGACAATGAATGCAAACGTTGTTCTGCTTCAACTTCCAACCGTTTCGGTGTCGTTGCAACGTTTTATTGCTTTTAAAGTTTAGCTGACATGTGTCGCACACGTACCGATCGGATGTACGTTCGCTTCGATGAATCCGTTGACGGACGGCGTGCAATTCCCGTACGTGACGGTGCAGCTCGGTTTCCCGATCGAATGTTGCATCGCAGCGCAAAAAACAGCATCCGTAACTGCTGGTTTTGGTAGACTCGCAGTTCACTGACTGTTGCTGGGTGATATCAGTTACCTTGGCATTGTCGAGAATGATCGCAACATGGTGGTCATTATCGTCTATTTCCGTCAGTAGATGATCAGCTAGTGATTTTTTCTGTTCTATATGTTCATTTTGCTGACCTTCTTTCTCTTGCTCGATACACGTACTCAAGTGCCGCGTTAGATGTTCTTTACAAGTGAAACCGTACGAGCAATAATGGCAAACAAAAAGTTCCGTATTTAGGAACCACTGCCGATGGCTCTGTAGTTGATGCTCATCTTCGCACGCTTCATAGCAAACATCACAAACGAATGAATCGTTCGGTGCTTTTGTAATGTGCGTATGTTTCGCGATAATGTGCTCCATAAGGTTATTTGTACTTTCAGCAACAAAATCGCAACCGCAACACATTGGGCCGCTTAACTCTACGTACTCGATATTATTAAATAGCATGTGAGTATTTACATAATCGAGCTTTGGTATTACGAAGCGCTTCCCCAACAATTCTGGTTTTCGGCTTTCTTCAAGTTCCAAGTGATGTTCAACATCTGTATTTAACATATCGTGTGTTACCATGGTTTCCATGGAATTTGAACTTGCGTACTGTTGAATGAACACATTTCTTAGCAACTCTTGAAACTCGATTGCAGCTCGCAATCGATCATAGCAATCTTCAAGACAAATGAAACCTTCTTTGAGAGCAGGCAGTGACGTGAGCTGAAAAAAAGAGACCAAAGAGACCTCATTAAACTTCTTTTCGATAGAAAACCGTAGCCAAACTTTACCTCTATATTTGCAAACTGTGCAAGAGTTTCAGCAATAGTTGAATCACTTGTGAAAGCAGCAGTTACAATTATTAGTTCTTCCCGTGATAGTAATTTGGCACAAATTCTACACTGTAACTTTTTGCTGCAGCTGTCGAAGTGGGACATTTTTTCTGTGTCTGTGATGTACAGTATTTTCTAAATCGGAAGTAATGCACTGGTTTGCTATAGGAATTGTCTCTCGATTATTCACAAGCCAATTCCAATTCGAAAACGCAGCAGGCTGGAATTGTAAACAATAACAGCAATCAGTGTTGCCAAGAATTATGATTTTCTCGAAATGGGCAACGCATCGCCATTTTCAAGAATGTAATGTAATTTAATTTAGGATAATACAACGATATTTCAATATTACCTAACAAAGGTAATATTATGTTAAATGACAAAAAACAACTCAAAAGCGATCGAAACTTGCTTTACTACAATAAATTGTTCACTTGCAAAGGATAGCACAATTCGAAGAAAAAAACATGATTTGACTGCTGCTTGTCACCCCGCAGGGCCAATAAAAAGCCCGCAGTGTACTTCATTCGTATGCATAAGTTTGCTACCCACTGGTTTCCTGAAAATAGCAGGCAAAGATAGAGTAGAAACTGCAGTTTGAGATTTTCTGCTTATTTGGCCATCTTAAGCCGAACAAATAGTGAAGACCGTGGGTAAATTGTCGGATTTGACCGTTAGCTTCCGCTAGTGTATCAAACGTGCAACACATTCCAATTGGTCGGTCATTTCGTTTACGCTGAAATGCAGAGAATTTCGCAAAACCCGCCGGGCCCTTTTTTTCGCATAGAAAACTGTGAATCTTAGTGTGCTGAGAAATCCGCGCCACTGGTAATGCTTTTTTAGTGATCTGGCACCATTAGTATCCAAGCAACATGTAAGTATGGTTTGCGAATGTGCATAATTCGATGGACAATAGTGTTTTTAGGCGGAAAATGGTGTGATAATCAAGCGAGGAACGCGTTCATGAGAGTGCTGGCGTTAGTTCTTTGTTTTTGTTTTGTATTGTATCTCAGTCACGCACAAGACAGTGGTTATGTTTGTGTACTCTTTCTTTTTTACAGTCCCGCTTACAGAAAACGAACGATATTCAGTTCCAAATTGTGTTTTCTTTTTGTGTTGCGGAAATGGAAAAATCCTACAGATATCAAAAAAACCGAAATGCTATTAGCATGTAAAATTTCTCTCGAACCCAGCGCAATAGGCAATAGGAAGTTCAATCAGTGCACCTCTCGCAACAGAATGCAATCTGGGCATCACAGCATCAGTACTAGGCGTAGTGGTATTAATTTTTCAATAATTCCCGGTATTATTCACACTACACAGGTCTGCTACCGCGGAGGAGCCGGATCTTTTCAACGATGTTGAAATAATGGAAGTCGGTGATTTTACGGAAAGTGACGAAAACTACGTTTCGGTGGAGTTGCGTTCTGACGACGAAGACGACGATCGTATTATACTTGATGCGAACGAATTTTCGCCTCCAAAATCGTTGCTACAAGCTGAGTTTGAAACCATGGCAACCGAAACATCCACGTATGCCATGAATTCCTCGGTACAGAACAATCGTTTTCTATCTGACCATGAATACTTGAACGACAGCACGACTAACAACATTTGTGCACCAGAGTTTGAAGCGACAGCTAGTGGACGGATAACGAGTCAAATCGAGCACACCAGTAGTGAGCGGTTTAGTGTTCCGTACGTTGAAGATCTTGGACTGCAGGATTTGTTTAACAAAGATAACGCTCCGGATGGGGCAACGCCGATAGATATCGAAGAAAGCGATGACGACACAGCGTTTGACCAGCAAGAAGTAAAAATTGAAATTGGGGAACCGCAAATCCAAGAGACAATCGTGGATACCGATTTCATTGGGAATGAACAAATTGCCATTGATGGTTTGCAGGAAGAAGTCGATGATCCGTGTTACGACATATTGCGGTCGCTCGACAGTACATTAGCTAATTGCGAGACAAATAAAAGATCGTTGCTTGATAATGATCACTCCTACACGACGTTAAACTTCAGCAGCCCGCTGCCCAGCGACCAGGACGATTCAGCCTCCGATGATGGCAGCAGACTTAGGAAGTTGGTAATGCTTTCTAACAAATTGGCCTGCGTGGGTGATGTTACCACGACGAGTGGTAAACAAACGGCAGAACGAATTGACGTGACCGTCAGAAGATTACTTGAACGCTCGAAAAAGCATCGCAAATCTGTGGTAGAACATGAACAGCCTGTCGCGGAAGGTTCACCGACAGCGAACGGTGATAGCCCGGGCAGATTGTCCGTGTTGCTATCCACCAACTGCTCGGAACGTTTGGAAGACGATGGAGCTCTCCCATTGTCTGGTGGCTCGTCGAATGAGCAGGTACAGGAATTTTCTGGCTCGGATACAGACTGTGCAAAAGACGGTGCTACTGCGACGGATGGGACCGCAACAGAGCTCGATGACCTATTATCATTAGGGAACAAATTTGCAAAACAATATGAACAATGGATAGAGAAGACGAAAGGTGAAGAAAATTTGGCATCAGTCCCGAAGAAGGCTTCTGAATTAGAAGTTTTAATTAAAAAGGTTAGTAAAACACATTTTTATTCAGCTTTTGCCGTTTTGAAGGGATATTTTAAACTTTTCCGTATTTCGTTTTAGATTAATAGACAGAGCAAGCAGAGCTACCCTAACAGTTCAAAGGTACGGCAGTATTCGTCCGAATCGAACGTTAGTAGTTCAAGATCTAAAGTAGAAATAGCCGTACAGACGGATAGTTCAAAGCACAAACAACGGGAATTGAATGAACAGTCCAAACAAAAGTTGCTAAATTCTTTGAGCAATAGCAGCAGCGATCAATCCGGCAGCGAGGGTTCGACCATGGCGCGAAGCTCGGATACCGATAGCGATGGTGACGAAATGATGCAAGAGTTTGTCAGACGCAACAGACGATTGCGAAAAAGTGCCAAAGACAAGCGGAAAGCTCGCACGTCTGAAGATGTTGTAAAAGGCAAGCCCGCTGCTAGTAAAATCTACTCAGACAGCAGTGCGGACGAGGAGAAGCATTCCGAGCGGGATGGGGAACGTGTGGATGGGGACGAGAACCTTCTCGACGGTGTTTTGAGCGGAGTAGACGACATTATTTCCGATTGTCCGGACGTGATGGGTGTGATGCAAGATTACTTTCAGAAGGCAGAAGAACGGCAAGACGAAGAGGATCGTTCGCCGAAACAAAGTCAACTTACTACCGATGAACAACTAAGGACGGATCAACGAAGGCAAGGTTTTACCAAGGTGCTAGATAAGGCTTCTGCTACAAAGCATGTTAAAGACATGACCGAAGCCGAACGAGAGGACTATGAAGACATGGAGATCGAACGATTGTGTAATTTAAACAATATTGTCGTAGGCAGAAATGCTTCTAATGTCGTCTCAGGAAATACGCAAACTATGGTAAAAGCAAAGGGCGCTAAAGAATTCCCAAAAAAGAAAAAGGCAGAAAACAGTATGGAAAAGTTTTTAAATGATGAAAACGGCACCGATAACATGATCCAACTCGAACCACACTCTGAGGAATCGAGCGAGAGTGAAAAGGATGTGGTGGAAACGGAAGAACAATTTTTACAAAAGTGCAACGAAACTGTGAAGCTGCAGCTGCTAAATCAGTCCACGAGCAGCAGTGAAGAAATGACCGATGCGGATAGCATGGACGATCGGAGCGATACCAGTGATGACACAAGTCAAAATAGATCTGACGAATCTTCTGGCTCGTTGGTGGAAAACTTTTTGAAACGTCACGGCAACAAAAGAACGAAGATTCAGGAAAAGAAAAAGCGGGCAATGGAAGAGCCCAGCGATGTAGAAAACAGCAATTCGCAGTTATTAAGTAATGGGAGAGCTGATTCCCCGGAACACAAAGCGGCTGATGTGGTAGAAGCTTCCAGTGGTAAAGACACATCAGCGGAGAAACCACCTGGAGAATGTAAGAAGCAATTTCGCATGGAGCTAGCAAATCCGAAAGATAAAGAATTGTTCAGCAACGATCTGTTTGACGACAGCAAAAGTGACACATCGCAGAAACAGCCTCGCAAAAAGCGAAAACGAATTGGTGCTCGAAAATCACGTATGTCGTCCAATTCTTCGGATTTGGAATCTTCCAGTGAGGCATCTGATGAGGAAATAAATAAAATTTCGATAAAGAAACGTCAACGGAAACGAACGGTACCCTCCACAGCGGAGGCACTAGATTCCAGCGCAACAACGGCTTCTCCTCGTAAAGATAACTTAAAGTCGGGTGTAGGTTTGGTAACAAGTGAGAACGATGCAACGACAAAGAAAGCCACTATATCCGAGTCTGATTCTTTGGAAAAAACATCATCCCCAGCAACTGGTTTAGAGTCGACATCATTTGCCACAGATCGTTCGGTAAAATCCAAAGCTTCGAAAGATGGTCAGGACTGCATTAGCCTCAGTTCGGACAGCTCGGATGATGCCGAATTGATTTCGGCCGATCCGGACGAAGGTAAGACACCACCGGACAAGGATGCGAGGCGAAGAATTCGGCCCATGCTGAGCAACGACGAACTGGCAGAGGAAACTAAAAAAGCCCAAAAGGAAGAGGAAGGTCGAGCAGCAAGGTTAAAAAAGAAGCAAGAGCAGCTGAAGAAATGTCTCACCACATATAATCCGACGTCGGGTGAGAGTGATTTGGTACTGGATTATGATTCGGTGCGCCGCCAGGCAATCAGCGTTCATCCGGAGATTGTGAAGCTTTTAAAACCTCACCAGGTGGAAGGCATTCAATTCATGTACGACAACACGTACGGTTCGGTTGATGCGCTACCGAAACATCCCGGTTCTGGTTGCATTCTGGCGCACTGTATGGGGCTCGGTAAGACACTGCAAATGATTACGCTGCTGCACACGGTAATGCGCTATCCGCAGCTGATGACGAACCGTGTGCTGGTCATATGTCCGAAGAGTACGGTAATGAACTGGAAGGAAGAGATTTCTCGATGGCAGGGCACTATTCGCACAGGCTATCAGATGCGGGTGTACTGTTTCGCGGACGTTTGCACGCAGAACGATAAGATATCGGTGCTGAAGCGATGGTACTCATGCAAGTCGCCCACCTGCGGTGTGATGTTGATTGGATACGAAGCGTTCCGTGCACTTATCAACTACGAGCGCCGGAAAGGTTCGGAGAGAATGCGCAGCACCAAATTGGGGCTTATCAAAGAGTATCTGCTAAATCCGGGTGCCGATTTAGTGATATGTGACGAGGGTCATCAAATTAAAAACAAGCGATCCGCTATAAGTGAGGCAGTATCTAAAATCCATACGAAACGGCGAATTATTCTCACGGGAACTCCGGTGCAGAACAATCTGAAGGAGTGTAAGTAATCAGAAATGATCTGAAACGTTTCTCCTAATTCGATCCATGCACAAATCGTTTCATCTTGTTTGTTTCTTTGTTTTGCAGACTATTGCATGGTCAACTTCATCAAGCCGTCATTTCTGGGAAGCGACAAGGAGTTTAACAACCTTTATGGGAATCCAATTAAGAATGGGCAATGTAAGGATTCCGATCAGCAGGCCATTAAGATTATGAAGCAACGATCTTACGTTTTACACAATAAGTTATCAAAATTCGTACAGGTAAGTAGTGCTATTTTGAATCAAATTGCAAAATTATGCTGAAGTAGGATTTGGTATTTCTATTGATGTTTTATTGTTACATTTTTTTTTTATTTCCCCAGCGAAAGGAAGCAGGAGTATTAAAGGAGTTCCTTCCTGCAAAATATGAGTACGTGTTATTTGTTCCACTGACACCGGTACAAGTAAGTCCTGCCGCAATTATGTGGGCAGAAGCGATGCGCGGAAACTTTTCCGAAAAATTCCGTCCAATGGGAAACGGTAAAAGTTCTCACTATTCTTTGCATTAATCGGACATTTTCCACTTTGTATCTTTGTAGGAGAAATTGTACGAAGTATTTTTACAAATGAACGAATACACAAGCAGCGACATTACCGGCGAACCTGGTAGGACAAAAAAATTCAAGCTGATTGCCGATTACACCTCATTACGCAAGGTACACACTATTGTAACTTTTGTAGAGATAAGAGACTGTTTTTATTTTTTCCATATTTTGTGTCTCAAATCAACCATTGCAGATATGGACTCACCCAAAAGTATTAGAGAAAGCGTGGGAATTGGCAAATCTGGAGAAAAATCGCAAAGATGCGATGCGCAAAACGGCTACTCCGGACACGGACGATGAAGCGCCCGACGATATCAACGATATCGCGAGTGGGCAGTTGTCGGTTACGAATGATTGGTGGCGCCGGTATCTACAAACGGCCGATTTGGAATCGCTCTTCCCAAGCAACAAGTTGTGGATCATGTTCGAAATATTGAAGCAGAGCAATGAGCGTGGTGAAAAGGTGCTAATTTTTACAGCCTTTGTGTCGGTTCTTAACATGGTCGAACATTTTATGGCCAAGATCCATAACCAAAGCGAAAATCAACAGCAGTCGGACGAGTATGGTTACAGCGCATTTAAGGGTCCGTGGCGCCGAGGCAAAGATTATTATCGGTTGGATGGAAAGACACCAAAGACGGAGCGCCATGACATGATCACGTCGTTCAATGACCCGTTAAATACGATTACGAAATGTTTCCTTATTTCGGCAAAGGCCGGTGGTCAGGGCATTAACTTGACGGGTGCAAACCGAGTGATTATTTTGGACACGTCCTGGAATCCATCAAATGACCAGCAAAATATTTTCCGCATTTTTCGCCTCGGCCAGAAGCGTCAGTGTTACGTATATCGGTTGATAGCCGTGGGTACGATGGAGGAAAAGGTGTACTCGCGTTCGGTTACGAAGCAGGCCCTCAGTTACCGGGTGGTGGACGAACAACAGATTGACAGGCATTACAGTTACGGCGAATTGGCGGAGCTGTATACACTGACAAGGCTTACAGAGATGACGCGCGAAACGCCAATTCTTCCGGCAGATGATATTCTGGCGTCATTGTTGCGTATCTTCCCGAACAAAATTTTCAAGTACCACGAGCATGACTCACTGCTGGAAAACAAACCCGAACAAGACCTAAGCGAGGAGGAAAAGAAGGAGGCTTGGGCAGCATACGAGCGGGAAATACAGAACAATGAAAACCGTTCCTATTTATCGCAGATTGGTTCGCTAGGTACGGCTGGAGCGGTTGGGGGTCTATTTGGTACATCGCAATACGGATCAACGATGGCTTCGTACTATGCCGGGTTGGGGTATGGAGGTATGCCAGGTTTTCCCATTGCCGGTGGCGACATGTATCGGAATGATTTCTCCTACGGTAATACGATGAGTAGACCACTCTACATGCCGTATGGCGCACAGCAGTCCTTCTCCGCAATGATGAACGATCCTGCATACGCGTCGGCAATTTCAAAGCTAATAACCTATTCTATGCCCGGCACCGGAGGGATGGACTATGGTATGCCTTCGCTTCAGGGTCATTCGTCACCATTGAGCAATGGTCAATCGATGATGCCACCGGTCGGTCCAACGACAGGTCAAGGGGGACCAACCGGAAAAGGATACGGATCCGCTGGTGTTCTAGCGAGCATGCTAAACTACTACACTGGCAAGGTGGCTGGCGGTAGCAGTGGATTATCGCCATCAGCTCTGAGTGCATTAGGACAAACTCCGTTGCCCGGTTTGGCAAGTTCCTCGTTAGGAGATATCGCTGCGCAGCATAGTGCCTCAAACAGCAACAATCCCATGAGTCACTACAATACGTTAAAACAGATGAGCGATTACGCACAAAGCAACTCGGCGCTTCTGCCACCTAACGCAATTCCATCGCCAACTTCGTCGGGACTGACGATTACAAATATAACCTCACTCCACAAAACGAAACCATCATCCGGTGGAAATCCAAGTACAAGTGGTGGTGGTTTTGATTCTACGGTATTCAATCGGTTGAGCGAACATCTGGCTATTTCACCACTTGCATCGGCTGGCCTTTCTAGTCCATTCTCACCCCGCAATGTGCCATTGCAATCGCCGACGTTGGATAACCAGGCTAGAAATAATGCAGCACATGTCCCAATTACTTCCTCGTCATTACAATCGTTTACCAGCAGCACGAATGTGAATCCTGGCAGTAATGCTAATGCCACAGTAACAACTGCGAACATTCAGCCTGCACCAGCACAATCGATAACGATTGGGCAAAGTATGCAAAGGAATATTAAACCGACGGCAGCCTCATCGAGTCGTTCCACTGTTACCAATTCGGTAGAATCCATTAGATCAAATCCCACTACATCCGTTTTGCGCTCAACATCTGGTACAGCGCTTAATGCCAGCGCAGCTACTATTATACCGAGCGACGAGGAAGAAGATTTAAGCAATACGAAAGCTATTCCTCCAAAAACACCCAACTCGTTAGAAAAACGTGCCACTGGAACTAACTTTGGTATCACATACAATACGATGCAGGACAAATCTACCAACCCGTCAGCAAATACCGGTATCGGAAAAGATTTGTTAAAGAATTTGAAAACTCTAAGCAGTAATATAGCTCAGCAGCATGCAAAGCCTATGTCTCCGAAGCCGTTCACCAAACCGGGCATTATACAAACTTCTCAAACTGTTCCTCCCATAATCGGCAATACCAATCCTAACCGAATTCAACTAGAACGTACGAACAGTTTAGCTGCTCTAAGCAGTGTAGGTACAACATCCGCACTACAGCCAATGACGAAGGCAACGGTACCCATCAAACCAAGTCGATCCTCACCGACGATTAATTTAACAACTCCCGTGAAAAAACAAACTACCGCGGTGAGCAAGCCAACATCGATGACTCGAAGTCCTCTGATGGCACAACCTCCAGCGAACAAGACATTGTTACAGTCTGCAACCACATCAACCGCACCACCAATGCAGTATGTGCGATCTGGCAATGCAGTTCAGCGAACGTCAGGAACAGCTGCTTCCCTCAGCACAATGTTTCCGAAGGGCAGTTCTGCTGTAGTGATTAAATCACTGGGAACTACGAGCGCAGGAGCTGTGCAAGCTACGAACACTACGACCACGGCTGCGACTGCGACAAGAACTGTTAGCACCACTGTGAAACCGGCGCTGGTTAATGCAAGCCAACAGGGCAAAACAACGAACGGCTCACAGCCGAGCCTGACCGGATTGCAAACAATGTCTCCTAAGACTTTGTCGAATACGACAATTACGCAAGTGAAATCTGCAGCAGTTACAATTCCTAAACCAAAGGTCGAAAGTCGTCCAATGACGTTGACAATGACGGCAATAAAGGCACCACTTGTAGGGGCAAGTACCGGTGCAAAGATAGTTAAAAACCCAATTAACCCCTCCACGATGCCGAAAATGGGTCAGATACCTGCAACACCGGGACTGAGCAAGGATACGTCTAACCGCAGTAGCATTTACCGTCAACTAAGTGTACCGTCAAAGGCACCTTCCAATGTTAAAGCCACACCAGTTGCATTGCTTTCAACAGCTAGCATGACAGGTAAACTTAATAATCCCACTGGAACAGGCACCACCAGATTACCTTCTCCTGCTTCCTTGCAACTGTCGGCAGTGAAGACAACATCCAGTGTTACGACACCTGCAACAATCACCAATCAGTCGAGCTTAGTGACTAAACCGGGTGATACGATGTCGCTGATGTCCCGTCCAACAACGATCATTAGTCGACCAGGGAAAAGCCCAATAACTGTGAGTGCTGCTAGAACGAGCGAAGCTACTACAAAGTCTGGTTCAGCGAACATTATCACGACCGGTACAGGGCAACATCCAGCATCTTCCCGTGTTTCTGTCAGCGGTTCGCTTCCACAATCGACGATGACAGTTATACCAACACGAAATATCGCCACTACTGCCGGGTTGCAAAGACTGACCGCTTCTACTGGTGGAGCACCATCGCCATCGGCATCGACCTTAACAGTTATTCCATCCTCACCTACTGCAAGATTGCAGCGAACTTCTTCGACAGGTGGAACGCCAACAACATCAACAATGACCGTCATTCCAACAGCAAACGTAAGCGGAATGAGTTACAGTTACAAGGATGGGGGACGCAACGACGTCAAGATACATAAAGCTGTAGCTTCACCTTCGATGATTCGAATTCTACCGTCCGTATTGGGTTCACAGCCAACTACTCTTAAACCGATGTATGTATTTGCTCGTCTTAGTATCGCAATTGGTATAACTCATTCACCTTCATCTTTGTTTGTTTCATTTCACAGAACATCAGCGTCTTCATCAAGAACTGTGCTGAAACCGAGTGTACCGATAGGGAACGTTATTCGTGCTGGTACCGGCACCACCACCAACACCAACACCACTACCACATCACTGGCCGGAGGTGTTCAATCGGCACCAAACTGTGTTTTTATTCGCAAACGCGGTTTGGATTCAACTACGCTGGACAGCTCGAAACCCAAAAGTTCGATTTTTGACCAGCAGCTGAAGGGCAATGGTAGCAACGAATCTGATACCCCCAATATAAAGCGTACCAGACGTGAACCAACGGTAAAAAATTGAAGTTCAAAATCCGAAAGTGAACTCGTTTAAGAGAAATTAATACACTATCTACTGATAGCTGGTTCGTTGGATGAATTATGTGAATTAAAATTTCTTTGTACATTTCCATTTTCTTTACAGAATATCAATCCTGCCGCCGTTACAAACTCGGTTTTGTCCTCGTTGGGCATCACGAATCGCATGTGTGGAGGATTGCTAGTTAAAACGAAAACATTACCTCCAATTAAAAGTAACAAGCAAGGTAAGTGATCGCTGCGTACATTTAGTATACATGTTCGGTCCACATTTGTTCGCTACAACTATTTTTTTATTTTTAGATGACCCTACCGAAGTGGTAGTACTTGAGTGAAGTACGTGTGCTAAAGATTTGTTTAAAGGATTACAATTTTTGTAAACGGACTTTTTTATTTTGCTTTTGGGCGTATTAAACCTCCAGCTTGAAGAGTATCTTCTGAACGCTAAAATTTGTGTTGTTAATCTCAAATTGAAGTGCTCTTAATGGTTACTTCATCCATTGTTTTATCTACTGCACTATCACATGCTGAAGGTAAATATGTGTAATGTCAAATACCATAATATGGAAAGGTATACAGCTGTTGTCTAGCAGTGATGTACATACTCTGTACATAGCTTTTAATCGTATTGCTATTGGAAGGGTAAATTAATTCAGTATAATTAATTTATTGAATCACAAATAAGTTAAGATAGGTTGGATAGTGTTTGCTAATTCACATGTTACGTGAGTTATCCCGTCTGGTAAGGTTCTGAGTGCGATGGAAATATGAAAATAAGATGCTTTTATCCTAATGTATAAAAGAAACAGTAGAAACACTGGACAGAAGCATTTTGGCATTCTACAATCAGTGTAACAATCGTGTGAATATTGTCGATTAACAGTGAGTCGTGTCTCCAATTCAATAGCTAGCCACGGTTGCAAGTGTACCATTATGGCTTTACTGTGAGTTATTGTTAAGCCGCTTGGTATAGCAAGGAAATAAAGCTGTTCAAGTATATTGAATATCGCCGCAATATCGTGTGAGAAAAATGCATTTTGACGCTACCTTAACAATGCAAAATATTAATCAATTGGAAGCGCACAAAACTATTAACACAACGACAAAAAATATACCCATGAAGTGAAGATGATGGTGACACTGTGTGTGCACAATGTGTAGGGACGATTCGCTTGTAAACAAAAATCTAGAAATCCCGTCAGGTTGTGTAAAGTATTAGATGCTAAAGAGGGGACACTTATGCTTACCTTCTATGTTTAATAAACGGGGATTGAATCACAAAATTACGAACAAAATGAGACAGCATTCTGCTGCTTATCACTTATCATCTCTTTTCGCTCTTGATGTGTCTATATCCAAGTAGATGAGCGGATTTAACTTTTCGGCTATTAGATTGATCGCAATGCATTTGGTGCTGTGTAGGATAAGTGTGGAGATCGCTTTAGTCTTATAAGAACACTTAGCGACGACGCGTTAGCGGGGGTTAGCGAACGAGAAATAAGAACTGATTGCGAGACGAACAATCGCTTACACAAATAAAACGGGAATTGGGAGTAAGTAAAAACGAATGGTGATGTCTGCAACAAAAAAAAAAATACGCTACCAGTGTACATACAGGTGTGTGACATTGAGTTGTGATTGTCATAAAGTAAACGAATTTAAATAAACTTTGGAAACTGACTCAATACCAACTGCTCTTATTCTCTAGGATTAGCAATTAACTTTGTAGAGCTGTTAATTGTTGGTGGCGTTTTGGTGCTGTTTTATTATGTTGTGTATCATTTAGACAGTTGACCAGCCGTTGTGAGTATGAACGTAGTGCTGCTGGATCGTTTAACACTGCTCGAAGTGCGTGTATACTTGTACGTTTCCTGTGCAACCGCCTTAAAATGGTTCCTCGAGCTTTGACTTGAAGGCATTGCCCAAGAAGCTGGCACCCTCATCATTCTCGTCGAATCCGGGCAATTCCTGGCAACGCTCGTACCATCCACTAACGTTCGGATAGGAATCAAACGCTACGCCTACGTGCTTCAGCGTGGCCACATTGGACAGTGCGCACAGATCAGCCAAAGTGCATTCGTCTCCCGCCAACCAATTGCACCCATCCAGGTAGGTTTCCAGCTTGTCCAACGCCTTATGCACGTTGTCTTTTTTGTCCTGTGTGATGACGGTTGCCCCGGACCGGAACACTGCCATCAGCATGTCCCGTAGCGCCGTAAACAACGTGCCCGAATCGAAATACAACCGATGGTTGATGAGGCCACGTTTCTTCGGATCATTCGGGTAGAGTGAACAGCCCGGCTTGTACTGCTCCGCCAGATACGTTACGATCGCTTTCGACTCCCACAGTATGTAGTCCTCGTCAACGAGCGTCGGTACCGTGTGTTCGGGATTGATGGCGATAAATTCTTCCGCCAAATGTTCACCGGCAAAAAGGTTCACTATGTTAACCTGGAAAGATGTTAGGTGATAATAGTAAAGTGTGGTGATCAATGTTAGATCTAGTGAGTTTCAAGGCAGATATCCTGATGATTACGGTTGCCGAAAATGACAGCAGGCTAGATACGGCAAATAATAAGATAAATCCCATATAGATTTATTTGTCCCAATAGTGAGCTCCGTCCCTGGCTAATCGGTGCTCCTAATTGCACATCCTAATGAGCGGTCTCCAGTAATCGGACAGCAAGACACATTAGTGGCTATATAAACACTCTCTAATCGCCACACTGTAGCGCCGCATGCAGGAAATTTGGAATAATGAATGGGTAATGGCACGCGAAACCTGCATGGACAAACGCCTAACCTAGTTCCAATGTAAATGTCCTGGAATCAATAAGCCAGTCGGATGGAAAGGTTCCCTGGAAACATTCCCCCTTGCGCTTGCCAGAAGATCCATTGTTTATTCTTCGGTAGTTTGACTTGGACAATAAATAAATCATGACACTATGGGCGACTCAATGTCTTCGTTTCGAAATTGCACATTCCACCGACACTACTCCCTTCAGTAGCCGAGCAAATGGGAAGTATCGATTTATTGCAACTGAACAAAAAATAAACCTTCATATACAATGTAACTGACCAAGTTGTTGAAAATGGAATTGAAAGAATGTTTTACATTTTAACTCATCCCTGAAATGGGAAATGGGCTTCACACTCAAACTGGGACCCTGACGGCCTAACAGCGAAAATGCATGATGGGAAACGGTTACTTATTTACCAGATGGCTGCAAAGGTGTTTAAGAGCTGGTGTACTGAATTAAGAATGGTCGTAGAACGTCGTACGAGTATTATGGGGACGAAGCAGACTGACCTTGAATGAGGGCCAATTGTTAAAAAAAACCTTATCTAACCTTTAGTAGAGTTGTCGATTTGGATTTGGAGGCTGTTTTTTTCATACATTCTCTACACACATTACTAAAATTAGGATTGTCTGGAGATAACGTACGTTGGCACTATTTCCAGGTGCATTTATTATCACTTCATCGTTAACCCTTACCTCGGCATCCAGATCCAAATTTCGTAAAGCAAGCAGCGCCGATCGCGATGGCGGAGATCCGGGAAAATGGTACAAAATCAATGGAGCCATCCTGCGTTCTTTGTTTTAACAGATCTTTTACTTCGTTCTGGTGAAACACTATCAAGAACAACCCCCTACACGTATTGAAACTTCTGGATATGTTCGTCCTTTTCTCCGGAACACTTCGAACCGACTGACCAGGACTCGTGGCATGGTTCAAGCTTTTAAACCCATGTCAGTGTCCGTGTCTGTTGCGCGTTGGTCCGTTTGGTAAACGCTCCTGAGCGGCAATTAAAGCACGGAAACACGGTAATCATGGGAACACATTCGTCATGTATGCATAGGATTCTCTAAAGCCGGCGGAAAATGAACGACAGTGAAGGAGATAGAAGAATTTATGTGAAAAATATTGAAAGGACATGAGTTTGTTGAAAGTTTTATGCTACATAAAAACAGGTTTGAATGCAAAGGCAAAAATAATAAAAATAAAAACGCATTTAATTTTGTTAGGTAAGATGTTGTGTGCTTTGTTTTTGAATAGTTTGAATGATAAAAATCTATATATTGCATATCTGTAGGCGGTTACAGCCGACACACTAGTCAACGGTGCATTGCTGTGCATGTTCCAACGCCATTGGTTTGTGTCATGGATTGAGAACGCCTGAAGGTATGCTTGCTGAACTTGAGCATTGGTACAAGTGTTAGACACCTTTGAAAGTCCCAAAAAAAACCCAGCGACCTAGCCATGCCTCATCGTGCCACTGAAGTCCTGATCACGTGGTTAGAATGCCACCGGAGGTTCTAACCCATTAAAGTTCTGGATGGGTCCCATTAAAGGAGATAAGCAGTACTGTAGGTTCGTAATGAGATTGAATTAGCGTGTTATTAAGTCCTACGTTAGAGAATTAAAAACGATTCCTCCAGTTAGCCGAAGCGATACTGAATTGTCTGATAAGCTAGCGTCACTCACTCAGTCGTATAGCAATACTAACTTTAATCTGGATGAAATGAAGATGGTTAAGAAGATACTTTGCTTAGCTTAAGTAGAGCTTGTGCGATAGATCATATTCAAAATGCAAGAAAGATTTCTTTCGATAGATACTGCAGCTAAAATGTAGTGCTGTTGTTGACATTAGATACCCGGTTCAACTCAAACGCACTTATCACTCAAGAGCAAAATGCAAGCGGTGTATGCATCTGTCGCTGTGTGTGCGTTTGTTGCATGTTGCAATGCGTTTGTTCAGCACATTCAAGTTACAGTTTCCACCCTGTTCTTCCTGTCTTACCTTCGTGACACTTGCAGCAATCAAAACGATGAGTCTTCTGAGTAAAGAAGATGAGCATCATTAAAAGGGGGAAAGGAAACACAAGCCGTAACACAGGCTGTTGAAAGGGGAGTGCACTGGGGGGCGGCTGGTTTTGTTGCTTTCTTTCTCTCTCTCTCGTAACAGGTTCGGGACTGGGACCACATTTTTAGCACCGCCCGAGAACAGGTCAGACATGGTTGGGCGGCGGGTCCTCTGTTACAGTTATTAGTGGACCGAGTGGCACGTGCCAAGATCAACCAGTCGGCGAAGAAGATGTTGTGGTCGCACCAGTGGTTCTACCCATTCTACCGTATCCACCAAGGGCGAGACGAACCGGCGGGTTGGAAATTGGACGCAGCCGGTTTGTGTGGGGATGCTTAATTGAGTAGCAAATTGACCACCGTCAACACAGAGATGAGTGAGAATTCCAACGAGAGATGGAATCGAAGGGGATATACACTCCGGGGTTTGGGGGGAGGACGCGGCCTGTTGAAGGTCAATGCTGGTCAGCTGTGCGAACTTCCCCGAGGAAATATCGTCTCTCACACAACCGACGAATGTGTAGCGTTTACTTCCTTCTGGTGTTCCAATGCACATACGGGGTATTCTCCGTCACGTCGTGACATACGTTTGGGCGAATAATGAGAAACATCATTATGCATTAGCACATTCGAGGGTTATTGTATTTTCCTTTTGCACGATCCCACCTGACCCATCAACGAGGTACGAATTGACCTATCTCATAAGCATCTACCAGCGGGGAAGAAGAGACCTGACGAATTGATCAATGAGACCGCGTGCGGACTTTACAGCTCATGTTTACCGAACGTTACCACACATACGCACAGGAGGGACAAGTCTCTTGTGGACGTGCAAAAACAAACAAACTCCACCCCTTGTTCAACAAACACAGAACTCAAAGAGCGCGCAGAACATCTTCGTTATGTCTCACAACACCAAGAAATTCTTATCTTTTGTTTTCTTTTTTAGTTTTGTAGTTTCATACTCATAATGTTGCGTTTTTATTAGTGTTTCGTTCTTTTTGTTTCCTTATTAGTGTAAAATGCTAACCAGTTATGTTTGCCACCATTGACTCTCAACCATGTCGCTGTTTGTTTTATCTTCATTCCTCTTCTTTACACGTTTTTTTTTGTTTTGTTTTTAGTTTACGTTTTCAACATATAGCTTAATGTTTTGTAAATTGTAACATTTATGCACGACAACCCAAGGGGAGGCAGGCGCATCACCCCCACCCCGCATACACTAAAAGTTTTGCAATCTTGCTTCTGCCTTGCTTTACCATCCGCTTCCCTTTCGTACCGTCTCTCTTTACATCTTCTTTTATTTGCCTTCGCACAAACTTTGATTTATACTTTTGTTTTTTTTTCTTCTCTTTGTTACTACTATGCTGCACTTATACCACACACACGCACGCACGTGTACTCTTCTATATAAGCCCTGCTTTTAATGGATGCTTCCTTTATTCGAAAGTCGAACATGTTTGCCACCTCCCAGCATCCTCGTCCTCCCTGTACTTGTGTTCGAGCGTGTGGTATGAATGCATTTCAGTTCCTTATTTTATCATTCAGGTAAAAGTCCTGTACGTCCCTCTGTGTATTGTGTGTGTATGCGTGTGTGTATATATTTAAGCTACCCCTCTCTTATGCATCTACTGGAATAGTGTACTTGCGTGTATCTCTTCTATCTGCGTAGTTTTGTGTGTATAGTAGTGTGTACTTTATAATATCCACTCCTAGCCTGTGTTCGCAACTGTTATAACCCACTTTTTTGCGCTGCTTATTCTCATAAGTAACCATCATATTATTCCGCTTTATCGTACCCGACCAAAACGGCCCTCTATGTATCATCCCACCCCTTGGCAGCATCCCAAACCATCAGACTGACAAGTGGTATTGATGGAGATGGTTAGGAAAATAGTAGTAAACCAAGACCGAAGGCAAAGAGATTGATAGAGCGAGAGAGAGAAAGAGAGAGAGAGAGAGAGAGAGAGTGAATGATAGGGAAAGTGGGGGTAAAAATAAACCTACACAAAAATATACATATTTATGCACATCCGAGAGTTGTTCGATAAAATATAAATACACCGTCCGGCCAAAGACACATCCTACCGCCCCGACTATGGGACATTTAACTGGAAGCTATTTATCGATCATCGCGTTGCCTTCTCCCGGGTCCATTTTCCTTTTTGTATCCCTATACTAACCCCTGCCGAACTTACATCCCGTCCGTAATTCCGTAATTTCTAGGCTGGCCGGCCGGTCGTTCTGCGTTGTACACGGTGCCTTAATATGTAATCTTTGCTGTTTTCGCTAAAATAATACCACCGTTAAAACGTAGGGGGAAGGATGGACAAAAACCACCATAGAAGTGTGTGCCTGATGCGTGTCCTAGTAGTCTCTATTAATATCAAACGAACTAGCTTAGCCGCACTGCATTTGGTTTGTAATGAAGGAATTGTCGTGTTAGTGCAAGTGAAAAAAAAACGGTAGGGTGATTCAGACACGGGTGTGCCGTACACATCCGCAACAACTAATAACAATTGATCCTTACAAAAGAAAACAAAAAAACATGCGCTCGATATGCCGACTAACATCCACACATTAGAGAATCTACTTGTTCTGTGTGGACAATTTTCTTACATCGCTTTATTCATCATCCATCATCCTTTGAGAATGTGTATGCGCGCACCGTATCACGACGTGGATCGGTGACCGGTCTCTAAAGAGGTTCGTTTCCTGCTGCCCTAATAATCCTTACAACTGAAACAGTCAAAATAAGAACCTAGGGGAAGCTAGCTTGACCGTCCTGCGATAAGCTACACAAGGGGCTTGCTTATTGATCTTTATTGTTGTATGATCTCTTCTATCCACCGATTATGTACAATTCCGTAAAATACTTCCTAGCCGGAGGTTTACAAACAAACGAACAGAAGAGGGAAACATGTGGCGTGGAATTTGCGTGTGATTTAAATATCCAAAATTATAGATCCTCTGACAACTTTCATTAATGGTTGGAATACATTTTCTTCAAACTTGATTCATTTAGTTTTGTTTCTTCTATCGATTTGTTTTTAGATGTTTCAGAAATGACTTTTTCATTACTCTGCTCGTTGGTTTGCTTCTTTCTAAAAGTATGCAAGAAATTATATCAAAACAAAATGCCTAAGAGAGAACAGACTCTGGTTTTGTGAGTGGGCGCAAAAATGGAAGTTTAGGATGCTCTTGTCCATGTGTGTGTGTGTATGTGTTTATGTGCGTGTGTTTATAGGACAGTCCACTTGGTGGCATGTCAGTTTATGTGCTACTGTGCTGCATCGAACGTCGATCGTACACGGTGGACGATGGTGCCGTGCCACCTGAGGACGTTGTCGTCCTACCGTCTGCCATCCCGTTCATCTGACGGTGTTGCTGCTGGTGGCTAAAGTTACTGCTAGTCGGTCGGCTCGGGTTGCCCGGTTCGCCCGAACCACCCATACTGCTCGGTTCATCGTTCAGCGTTAACTTACTGTTGCGGAAGGCCAGATCCTCCATCTGCTGCCAGAGCGTTTCACGCTGCGCCAGCTTCTCATGTTCCATCTCCTGCTCCGCCTGGTACTTCCGGTGACACTCGTCGAACAGCAGCTGGTTCATCTCCATGAACAGCTTGATCGCGTTGTAGATCAGCCCGTGGATCGTTTTGTTCCAATGCGATTTGCTGTTGCTGTACAGGGCCGGAAACATGATCGGCATGATGACTTTGGAATTTTCCGATATCAGCGACATGATGTAGTCATTGTTCCAGTAGTAAAGGGCCCGTTCCGCCACCTGAAAGTGTGGGCTGGAGACACACTTTGCGATCTGGCGGAACAGCGGTTCCATCACCTTCTGGAACTCGGCCGGCTCGATCACGTCCAGTATTTCCTCGAACTCGTTCAAAAACATCACCTCCTTCGGGCTGTGCGTTTTGGGCCAAAACTTTAGCAAACACTTAATGACGGGCTGCGTCAGGCTGGCATCCTTCTCGAGAAACTGCACCACACAGTACGCCAGCTGCGGATGGTACACGGAAAGACTTTTCACCTTGTGCAGCGGTAGCAGTACCTTCAGCAGGAACTGCTTGTGTTCCTCCTTCAACGGTAAGGCAAACCCGTTGATAATACTGCCCAGAATCTCGAGCAGCTCGGCTATTCCGTTGTGGTGCTCCGTCTCGTAGATGAACTTGTAGAAGATGTTGTTGATCTGCTTGCGGATGAAGGCACGCAGCCCGAGAAACTTGCCGTACACCCGATGCAGCACCGTCTTGAGGAAGTCCCGCTCGCGCGGATCCTCCGAATCGAACAGCTCGAGCAGGTTCAGGATGAAGCCGTGATCGATATACCGCTTGGCCACGTTCGGCTGGAAGTCAGGCGATTCAAGAAATCGCAGAAACAGCTCGTACACGAATTGGAGATGTGGCCACGATACCTCGAGCGTTGGTTCGTCCTCTTCCGGATCGAACTCAGCCCCGTTCGGGTTGGACGAAGGTGGCAGCGTGCGGAACAGATTAATCGCCACCATATGGAACGCTTCCGGATAGATCGCTTCCGTGATTACGTTACTCTGGTTATTCAGATGTTCGACAATTTCCTGCAGTGCGCAACGCTTGATCTCCTTGTATTTCAGATCGTTCAGTGGTTCGGAGAAATCGAACAGCACGCAACACTGATGCAACTTCTGGATGAACAGTTCCTCCCGCTCGGAAGGGTCGGCATCCTTCAGCGGAGGCAACGTTTCGATCTCGTAGAACTTCGGTATGATGTAACGGCCGCTACTGTTGGCGCTGGTGGTACTGTTTGCACCCGCACCGCCACTACCACTGCTGCTAGTCGACCGTTTCTCCAAACTCCCCGGCTGCGGTGGTCCCAGCGACGGTGGCTGCTTGCCATTCTGTCCGTTGCCGTTGTTAATACTAATGCCGCTGTTGCTTAGTGCCGTTGCCGTCGCAGCCGCTGGGGTGATATTAGAATTTAGGTTGTTATTATTAATTGTATTGCCAATCGCATTGCTACCACCATTCGGTACGGTGGCCGCCAGCGTGATACCGCCACTGTTCCCATTGCCACTGTTGCCGGTGTTGCTGCTATTGTTGTTGATATTATTGTTGTTGTTCGCTCCGTTGCCCCCATTTGTGCCAGTGCCGGTTGTGATGCCGCCTCCTTGTGCTGCTGCCCCGGACACCCCAACCGTGGTGCCCGGTCGATCTGATCCGGTTCCCGCCGCTGATGACAGTCCCGTTCCACTTGCTGCCGTGACAACAACATTATTGCCGCTGGCCCCATTCTCATCGTTCAGTGTCATCTTGAAGCTGTTTCGTTCTCCTCTTTTCCCTGACGAGCGAGATTACCGCACGGTTTGCTCCACACGTTTCTCTCTTCCACTGCGCTTCGTAGTTTGCTACCGCCTTGTGTGTATCTGGTGTGTTGCTAGTGCCCCGACTACTATGATTGATGCTACGGTAGCCGTTACAAAAGAAAAAAAAAACAAACAAAAGCTGGCCACAAAATGTATGCGCCTACTGCTGCAACTTATATTTGATCGCTACCGTGACCGTCATTTGTCCATCTTCGGCATGCTGCTTCTTGCAAGCTTTTACTTTTTTACTTCGCACGGACACACTTGCCAGCCACTTTACATCGATCGCACTGCGCACCCTTACGGCGAACGGAACCGACTCACACGCCACACCGCACCGAAATCCGTTTGTCGCTGGTGAATATACGGCCACCAACAAAAACACCACACATCCAATCGATTGTGTACCGATAGTTGGATACGAGGAGGGTCGTCAATACATTTGCAAATCCCTCTCGCCGTCGTTCCGTTGCTCGGCACTACTTTTCTTCCCACGACCCGTACCGTGATAGCCACACACAACTCTCTCACACGTACACACCAGCACCAGCACTGAACTCTACTGTGCTGTGGGGCCGCACAGCGTTTTTCTTCGATAATTTGAAATTCGTGCACACGCGAAAAACAAAAAACCAGCACTGTGTTAACACAACCACGGGCGGAAACGATTCACACCCACTTGTGCACCGTCGTGCGTCGGTTATTTGTTTCCTGCCAGCTTTCGTCAATCTGTTTGCAGTAAACTGTCCGGTGCTTTCCTTCACTTGCACTGTGCTGGGTGTGTGAAGCACCTTTTCCCCCCAGAAGCGAACCGGACACACGGGCCACTATGAACGAAGCAACCCAGTTTGGGAGAAGAGCAAAAAAAAACACGCACACACACAATACACGACACGGGAAACTGGATAGAAAACGGGAAGTTCTAGTTCTATGAGGTGCGGTTGGATTAGCACCTTAAAAACTCCTCGGTTGCGGCGTTGTGCACGGGAAAACTCCGGAAAAGAGAAGTGGATCAAGTAGATGCAGGATTTCGTTCTTTTTTCTACTCCCTTCTGGACTCTGTGCAATCGAGAGCACACAATCACGAAAAGAAAACACTCAGCGCTCGGATGACAGCAATCTCTACCTCTGTCATTGACAATCAGTGGAGGCGGAGTGCGATACGTTTAGTTAACCGGTTCGAGATGCTCAGGACGTGACATGATGAACGGTTTAAATTTACAGTTTGAAACGGACAAGCAATCGCAATGAGGTAATTTACACGTATTTATATTACGCTATATTTATACGTTCTAGCAATATCACTATTATTCCTCTCATTAATTCGTGTCGGTATTGGCCTTACTTTTTTACCTTTCATTTTTTTAACCTTAAAAGTTTAGCGTATGGACGAAAGTGTACCATTCATCATTTGAAATATCTTCCAACAGGCATGTTGTCCAATTACGTATCGTCATTTTCTTTAAATACATTTTAATTAGTAAGAGTTCTACGTTTCGGATTCCATAACCACTTATCAGCAGGGTATTTCTTTTCCGAAAAAATCCTATTTATTGAATGATATCCGGCTTCCGGGATTCACTTTCTACTTAACCCGCTCGCAATCGAGCGCATCTTGCTGACATGGCCAGGTCACCAATCCATTTCAGCAGCCAGCCACTCTGGCTTCCACGCATTGATCCTCAATCCACTCCTTACGGTACCGTTTCCCAGTTTAGTCAAATGTACGTCCAATGTCACTTTATATGCCACTTATTTCCTTAATCTATTTTAATTTTCTAATTTTGTCGTTGATTGGATCCTATTGTTTAATGAGCTTTTTCCCGTGACCATCTACTTTGTGTTTTTGCATGTGCAGATTTAGTTCCCTGTTGCGAATGTATGACGCCGGGCAGAGCTTACATTTAAATGGTCTCTCTCCAGTATGGGCGGCCATTTCATGTCGCTTACGATCGGAAAAATGTAGAAACGTACGCGGACAGAATGAACACTCAAACGGCCGTTCGCCGGTATGAACGCGTTGGTGAATTTTCAGCTTTTCCACCACCGCAAATTTTTTCGAGCAAAGTTTACATTCAAACAGTAGATCGGTCGAGTGCAGTGATCTGCGATGGCGTTTCAACAATCCCTTATTAACGAACGAACTGCCGCAAACATCACAAGTGTGATCTTTCCGGGCACTGTGTATTTTTTGGTGAGCCTTCAATCTCGACCGTATTACGAACGTTTTGTCACACTCCGGGCACGGGAAGGAGGGTGGAGTTTCGCTGTGATCAAGCTCCACATGCATCTTTAACTTTAGCCAATTGTTGAATGTTTTATCACACTGTTTGCAAGGGTACTTCCGAGGCACAAAGCGTTTCACTCGATGCCACATCAATTTGGCAATGGTTTGGAATGGTTTGCAGCAGGCGGGACACACGTTCGTGTCCTGCTTTCGTTCTAATTCGTTTTCCCGCCGTTGTCCATTGTGCTCCTCCCGAGCATGTTCCAACAGTGCCTCTTCGTTCGTAAACGTTTCCGCGCACTTTGTGAAGCAACAGTGATACCACACAAGATGCCCAACCTTCTCCAGTCCCGTTTCTTCAACCGATCGGTGTAGTTGCAACGCTTCCATAACACGTGGATCGGATTCAACCGACTCGGCGGGCACGCTGCTAGATGGCTCCGAATCTTCTTCCCGTTCGTCACCCTCGCCGGTACGATTCGCATTGGCATCGACAATTAATCTTGACAGATGGTTCGGTGCCGATTGCATGTGACGCGCTAGACAAAATTTCTTCGAAAAGAGCATCCCGCACAGCTTGCAGACAAACAGCATCTTTATCTTGGCGCGCCGGATAGCATTGTGCATAAAAAGTCCCCGTTCGAAATCGAACACGGCGTAGCAGAACTCGCACTGATGACCAAAAACTCGCGCATGTGAACTCAGTGGCAAATAGTGCTCTGCTTTGCAATGTAACCGTAAGTCAGCAATTGTATCGAAGAATTTCGCACACCCACAGCAATATTCTCCCTGCACGGTGAGAGTGCTGTAGTTGTTGTACTCCTGTTTGGTCTTAATGAACCGATCATCCGGCATTGGTATCACTTTCGTTCGGTAAGTGCCCTTTTCCGACAACAGTTTGCCCAGCTCATCGACAACGGCTGGTAGGTCTATTTCCACAAATGCTTCCGATCCTACTATTTCGATTCCCGCCTGCTGGAATTGGTGGCTCTCCCGTTCCCGATGCCGTTTATTGTGTCGCTGATGTTGCCGCAAGCTTTCTTTGTTAAGGAAGGTTTCATCACACACCGTGCAGAAGAATAGCTGTTTAGTGGTGAAGAAGCACCAATGCTGCACCAGCTCTTTTTCGTTGGGGAACTTTGCCCAACACAATCCGCACGATCGGTCGGAAACGGCATTGCCATCCATCGGATGACTTGTTTTTCTGTGCTCTACCAAAAGTGAACTCGAAAAGCAGGTATAAGAACAACCGCAACATCTAAATCCCCGAAGCCGAACGTACTTGAATGTGTCGAAAACATGCAGAGCAGCTATTTGCGTATCCTGCACGTTCAGTTCCGCTTCGGTCAGTGGGCTTGATAACTTCTCGTCCGATAATATCTCCTCGAAAAGCGCTTTGTAGCGGTGCATGACTCGAGGATCCTTTGCGTTTTGCAGATCGCCGTTCATTTCGGGTTCGTCGTAGGGCTCCGCTATGTCCGTTCCAGTTTGCAAATAATATTCTCCATACTCATCATGTTCCTCCTGGATTGTTTCGATGGATACTTCATTGTTTTCTGCTTCATCACTTAAAATCGGTGACATGTTTCCAATATCTTCCCTACAACTCTGAAGATGCTTAAACAGTTGGGAACGTAGGTTAAAGAAATAGTTGCAGCGTAGGCAGACGAACATCTTGCTCAGCTTAAACTCTTGGATGTGTCGTTCGAGCTGTTGATCGGTCGCAAATTTGTAGAAACAAATTGGACAATAGTCACCGTGGTCATTAATTTCAACGCAATGCACGGTTTCCGAGTGCTGTAGCAGTTCTTTGCGCGTTTGGGCAACGAAACTGCAACCACAGCAACGTTCACCAGACACCTCAAGTACGCGGTAGTGATCGTTCAGTTCAGAACTAACGATCGTCGCAGCATTGGGCATTTTAAACTGGCGCGTTACTTTACTACGTTCTGCGTTGATCTCTTCATGTTGCCGCAGCTGTTCAGCTGATATTTCAATCACAATATCTAAATTACTGCCAGTTGTGGACTGTTGTTCATCGTCGTCTGGCTCTTCCTCCGCATGCTCCTCTTGCAGGGGATCCTCGAGATATTCGATCACATATTCACTTTCATGTTGTTCTGACCCGTCCAAATGACCATTGCAGTCGTGGTATTCTTTCTTGAACACAACTACTTCCTGGTTCTCGAAATTTATCTCGTCATTGGCATCATCAGTGTCCCTAATCTGGTCTTCCTCTTTAACCACTACATCACCATTCTCCACGTCTTGTTCATCACTCTCATAATCGTCCTGTTGTTCTATACATTTAGAGCCTCGGATTTCCTTTTGTATCGAGTATGCTGCTTGAATTTTCGCCCAGCAACCACTGCAAATGCTTTTTTGAAGATGTTTTACCTAAAAAAGACGAAAACTGCAATATATCCTCCCATGAAAACATTACACTAAAAACACCAAATCTTACCTTAATACCGGCCACATGTTCGACGATTGCGGCAATTGTTAAACAGTTACTGCTTTCTACAATCGTAGAAAGTTCAAGTAAATCCCCTTTCGGCTGCATGGAGCAGATACAGCATCTTGAGCAGCTGTTGTTGTCTGCGAGCTCTCGGGTTGATGCAGCATCTTCGTCCGCAGTGACGAGTTTTTTACGTTTAGATAAATGTCTCATTGTACGGTCTCTAGGCGTTTTCCTATATGTAAATTGAAGGAAAAGGGAAACTTTTAGTTGCACAGAAGGAAAAGATATCCTTTTTCGTGTTTGTCCCGAATTTTGTAAACAAACAAGTACGCCAAGTTGTCAGCTGAAACAGTTTCCACAAGGTGCTTACAGGTACATGCAAAATAGCAACAATTCTAAAAAAAGACAATTACATTTGAAGCCTCCAAAACAAACTGAAATCACTGAAACAATCAATAAAAAATAAAATTATTTGTAAATTAAAGCAAACCATACCAAACGCACAATTGATACGCCATACACCGAATGTAATGAAGAGAAAATGTTGTCATCCAAGCGACTCATGCAGTCCAAACTCGTTCATTATACCTCGGTGCAGTGCGTGCTGTCAAGCCGTCCGTCGTCCATTTTAATTTGAAGCTTTGCGCTAAATTTTGAACGCAACGAACGCTCCTCAATCGGCGGCAGGTAACAAATCTTGGCCACAGTTATTGTTTGGTAAACCTACCTAATTGTTCCCCATTATCTCTTTGCTTAACCTCACTGCAATGTAGAAAACAATAAGAATGGCACAGTTTAAACACCTTGCAGAGTTGAACAGCTTCATGGCTATGGATGGTGAAAATGTGAAAGGACCCGTGCCGCGGTGGCAACGCAAGCTGAACCTTTCCGCAGCCTCAGCAAGCTTCAACAGTAGTGCGCTGGCGAATACGTCCGCCCGACAAACGCTGTCGGTGTCCATGTCGGGCAATGCAAACAACACGCTCCAGCTATCGACGACGGGAAATTCGTTAAAAACGCCGCGAAAGAATGGCATTAAAACCGCGGTGGTGGCGTCATCCTCTAAGAAAACTTCGCAAACACCTAGCAAAGGAGCTAGCAACGGGCAAAGTCAACCGGGCGGAGGTGATCGCTTCATACCGAGTCGAACGACGACAGATTTTGATCTGGGCCACTACATCGTGAAACAGGGCGCAACTGGAACCGAGGAAGATGCAGAGAATGAGGATGGTTCCGCAGCGGCAGCTACAAACGTCCCCGCCAGCCCGAAACAGAGCGAACGCATGAAGAGTCTTTCGGAAGCGATGAGTGGTTGCGATATAAGCAAGCAACGGTTACTTTCCTTCCGGACGAAAGTTCCCGCCCCACCGGAAGGCCATATAAACCCGCTAAAGGCAATCTACTCCGTGAAAACGCCCATGTCCGCAAAGAGCGGTAGCCGTTACATCCCCAACGCGCCGGAACGAATACTGGATGCACCGGAAATTATGAACGATTACTACCTCAACCTGATGGACTGGAGCATGGACAATGTGATTGCTGTGGCGCTCGGCTCTTCCGTATATCTGTGGAATGCGGCCACCGGTACGATCGAGATGTTATTCGAAAACGAAGGAAACGATCACGCTTGTTCGCTGGGTTGGATCCACGAGGGTCACATTTTAGCAGTAGGCACAAGCGCCGGCACGGTGGAGCTGTGGGATTGTGAAAATATCAAGCGTCTTAGGGTTATGAATGGACACTCGGCACGGGTCGGTGTGCTGGCGTGGAATTCGTACGTGCTCTGTTCGGGCAGTCGGGACGGTATGATCATCAATCACGATGTGCGGTCACGGCAGCATAACATCGGCATGCTGCAGGGCCATACGCAGGAAGTTTGCGGGCTTAAATGGTCCCCGGATGGAAAATACCTAGCTAGCGGGGGTAATGACAACCTCGTGCACGTGTGGTCCGCAGCGAACGGAGCACCACACGCCACCGGAGAACCACTGCACGTGTTCAACGCACATCAGGCCGCCATTCGAGCGCTTGCCTGGTGTCCATGGCAACCGAATGTACTGACGAGCGGTGGTGGTACGGCTGATCGTACCATCAAGTTCTGGAACGTCGCCAATGGTCAGTTGATGAACTCGGTCGACACGAAGTCACAGGTGTGTGGGTTGCTGTTTTCGAAAACCTACAAGGAATTAATTTCGGCCCACGGTTACGTGAACAATCAACTGTCGATCTGGAAGTATCCGTCGATGACGAAGCAAGTGGATCTGATGGGACATACGGGCCGTGTGCTGCAGATAGCCATGTCACCGGACGGCAGCACCGTGATGAGTGCCGGAGCGGACGAAACACTTCGTCTTTGGAATTGCTTCCAGCCCGATCCTCTGCTGGCGAAGAAGGAAAAGTCTGGTGTTCGGGAGAAACCGAGCTTACTGAAGCAGAACATGCGATAGGGAGAGACAGACGATGGATATGTGTGTTGCGAGGGAAGGACAAAACATATCCGAAGAGTTGCTTAATTCCTGGTGAATGGAACCAAATGCCAATGGTTTCTTGCAGGTGCCGTGTAGTTTGGAAAGCAAAATGACTGAAAATTGCGTCTATTAGCATATTGGTAGATAATGTTCTGTATGATTTTAATGTGTATGTTTTATAACGATTGTACTCAACTGTAGAATATGTTTTAATATCCGTTAATAAATTTGTGATTATTTCAATAATCGTCGAGTACTCTATTTTTTATGGAAAACTAATTCAAATACCTATTGTTCCCAAATCCGAGTGCACCTCAGTGGACCTTTTCCACGTGTAATCGCATTTCTCGCTTGCGAAGAAATCCCGCATTACACACTGTGCACGTGTGGGGCTTTTCTCCGGTGTGGGCTGATCGTTCGTGGCGTTTACGGTCCGTGCCGTGTGCGTAACGCTTGGTGCAACCTTCAAACCGACAGGCAAACGGTCGCTCACCCGTATGGCATCGCTGGTGTATATCGAGTGATTCCTTCGTCCGAAACATCTTCTGACAGTGGCTACATTCGTACGCCTTAATTTCCAAGTGCACATTCCGATAGTGCCGCTGCATTAGCTGTTCATCGCGAAACATGGCCTTACAACCATCTACCGAGCATGGATAGTTTTGGGACGGCTCATGTACCCGCCGATGTTTGGTTAGTGTGGACCGTGTGACGAAATGTTTGCCACACACTTCGCACACAAACTCAGGCTTCAGGTTCAAATGTTCACGCAGCTGGTGTTCCCGCAGACCGGATGCTTTCATAAAAATGCGTCCGCACTGGCGGCACGTTTCTTTGGGCAGGGTAAGCTTGTAGGACCGATGCTTTCGAACCTTTTCCTCGCTATCAAACATTCGCCGACAAACGGGACACACGAGATGTTCCTCTATTTCTGAACCATGTTCCCATAGTTTGCTTTCGTTTTCCTTTCTCCGTCCTCCGTGGATCGCTCGAGCATGGTCTAAGAGTTCTTTCTCGCAGGTGTATTCTTCTTTGCAGCGTGTAAAGCAACAGCAAAAATAATCCATTCTACTTTCAGGAAGATCACTTGCGGTTGCCATTTCTGTAACAAGTTCTCCTTCTTTTAGAAGCGTTGTACTCTCGCGCTCATTTTCAACCACCCCATTGCACCGGTTTTTAGATGTGGACTGGAAATGCTTCAGCAGCTGGTACTTTCGAGCGAACAGCATCTGGCACCGTTTACATTGGTAAATTTGTTTCAAATTCCTTCGCTCTTCCTCGTGCAACATTTGTTCCTGACGAGATGCAAACGTTTGGCGACAAATAATGCATCGCAGTTCGTCCGGTGATGTTTCCAACATGTCCACCATATCGATGTGCCATTCAGCGGCGTGAGGTTCGAGATCCGATAGATGGACACCGCATACACAGCACCGTTCGCCGGAAACCGTGTACAAACGGTACTGGGCATAGTCTCGCGTTTCTCGGATGAACCTTGGTTCCGGAAGCGTGAGTTCCGAATTTGTACCGTAATGCTTGGCGGACGATTTTCTTTTCCGTGGATCTCGTTCACTTTGCTGGGGCAATTCTATTTCATGGTGTTGTTGTTCCTGTAACTGATGACTTTGATGCAGATGCCGCAACAGATGGCTTTGGAAGTTAAACGCTTCCTGGCACACGGTACACAGGAACACGTCGCTATACTGGTAGTATTGGATGTGCTTTTCAAGCGCTTCTGCTGTTGTAAACTTTTGGTAACAAGTGGCGCACGTGTAGCTACTGTCGGCGTAGTACTTTTGTGAATGTTTTGCCTTCGCATGTGCCATTAGGGCATCACGGTTAGATGCAATGTGTGCGCAACCGCAGCATCGTTCACCCCGAATCTCCAAGTATTCGAAATGCTCAAACTCGATCCGGATGCCGATAAGCTCGGGCGAAGGCATTATAAACTGGTGCTTGTCTTGCTGGACAACGTCGTCCTGAAGCGAGTTTATATCATCTTCGAACAGCAGTTCATCTCGTAGGATGGTTTCATCCATTGGTTGGATCGTTTTATGCAACGAAATTGGGTCTATTTCATGTTTAAATTCATCCAAATATTCGAATGCATAATCCTGTTCAGTGATATTTTCTATCTCCAAGGACCTACGAGAAAGTTTCACAATAGTAAATCAGTTTAACTGCAATTACTAACAACAATCCAATACGTACTGTAAAATCGTTGGTACTGCTTGTTCGGCGGTGCGTATCAGTTGCCGAAGGTTGGCCGCTTTCTCAACTGCTATCTTGCATACTATGCAGATATGTTTCGAACGGCCGTCTTCTAGACTAATCTATAAACACCACAAATATGCAGATTCAGTAGTTTGATTAGAGTAGACAGCAAACCTCCAAATATGAGTTTACCGTAACATCCGCGAGTTCCCCCATCATCTCGGCGATGGTTCTGGCTGAATCCTTCTCCTCGGTTTCATCCGTTAGCGAGAAGATAAACAGCGCATATTGAGACTGCGTGGATTTGCTGCAGACACGACACTGAACAACATTTTTCGCAGTTGGAACAATTGTTTCGAGACTTTCTGACGCCATTTCGTATACAGCAGAGGCTGGCTTAGAAATTATAAGCACAATAGGCATAGGAATCACAGAAATAAACAAACCGATTAGCACGGTTGTTAGAGACTGTTTACGAATGATGAGAGGGAGTACAGCTGCATTATAGTGAGCTTGATCAATCCCGCCACCGCACTGACATTTCCCAATTTCTGTTCTAATTTATTAACACGTGCGAAGCGTGTGTGCAAGTTCTTGTTGATTTTCTTGGTGATTCGTCCATAATTTGCTTGTTGCGTATGCAAATCTATCTATAATATGGCAGTGAAGAGTAAAAATCAAACACCACCGAAGAAACTGCCGGTGGCGAAGAAATCCGCACAGAAGAAAAAGGATCTGAATCCTGACGATATGCTGGATAGCGAGGAGGAAGACGACGACATGATGGAGCTAGAAGACGATGAATCCATAGCACCGGACGATAATGATTCTGACGATGACGGAAAGATGGAAATTGAGCCACCAACATCGGCGAAAAAGCCAAACCTTGGAAAGGGTAAATCACCATCCTCTAAGGAACCGAAAGGAAAAGGAGCTGACGAGAAGCAGGAAAAGGCGAAGAAATCCGCCAATGCAGGAGGACCAACGACACCGACCGGAAAAGCCAGCCGCCAGTCGGAAAAGCAAGCCGCACTCGCGCTAAAACCGAAAGAATCGCGCTCAGGACGGCTAGATCGGACAGTTTGGGTGAAGAATCTAAGAGCGAACACCACCGATGAGGATATTGTGGAATTCTTTGCTAGCGTGGGCAAAAGCACCATAGTTAAACGTGTGCGCAGCAAGGCTCTGGCGATGGTATTGCTAGAAAGTACCAATCAGATCGAGAAGGCCATCAGTCTGAACGGAAAATCACTTAACGGACATGCGGTTATCGTTGAACGCTCAAAGTTCCAAGCCATGGAAAGTGCGCTCAAGGAGAAGAAAAAGCATCGTACGAAAAAGCGGAAGTTGGAACGTCGCAAAAAGGCAAGACAGGTGGCAGAAGGGGCTGATAAAAAGGAACCTACCACCGAAGCAAACGGTAACCAGCAGAAGAAAGGCAAGAAAAACAAGCAGAAGGCAGCAGGGGTAGACAAAGCGGAACGTATTATCGTGGCAAACGATAAAGGGCTGAAAAAAGGCAAGCAGAAGGCAGCGGGGGTTGATAAAAAGGAACCTACTACCGAGACAAACGGTAAAGGGGCGAAGAAAAGCACCACAAACAAGAAGGAGGGCGGTAATAAGCCCAAGAAGTTAGGCAAAGGTAAAGATGTTGCAAAACCTACTGCGGACACTCCAACGAGTAAACCAGTTAAGTCTGCATCGGAAGCAAAAGCTGCCAAGAAGAAGGAATCAAAAGGCAAAAAAGTGACAAAATAATGAATCCGTTGGTTTAGCCGATAGACGAAATCAATAAATTACGTGTATTTTTTTGTTTTAAACTTTACGGCCCTGTATACAAGTATGTAAGTATCGCCTACTGCGTGTATGTGTCATACTATATTTACAATGATGCGTGCTGTGTATATATGTCACGTTTGTTAACTATTATACTAACTATCACACCCTTTTCCATATTTATCTGTAAATTTTTAACCCGAAATGGCTTGCGGAGCGTGTACCGAGTTGGGCATTTCACCCAATTAAACCTGTAAAAACAGCCTAGGGAAGCCCATGTTTGGAACCATGTTCATGTCCGGTTGAAAAACGCGCGGTCGATCGATGAATACGCGCCCTCGTAACACTGCCAGGCTTCGTTCCGTCACGTGAGGACACTCGCGTACCATGAGCGATTCCAGCTCCTTGCAGCAGATTGAAATCGCCCTGCAAAATATGCAAAGGCTAGTATAAGTATCGGACTACTTCCCACTAAATCGATGATACTTACAGAACTCCGCGATCAGTTATCAGGTAGCAACCGACTAGGTTGAGGTTTTTGATGAATTTCGAATGTTTGGCAATGGCCAACAGCAAATTATCCGTCACTGCGGGCACGTTGGACAGCGATAGCGTTTTCAGCATGCGACAGTTCAGCAGAAACACCGAGATGCACCGTTCATTTAGTGCGGCACAGTGTGAAATGTCCAGTTCTTGGATTTTGGTATGATGCAGCGTCAGAGCCTCCATCGCCCCAATCGTTAGCCAGTGGCAATGAGACAGCTTCAATGTGGTGAGCTGCTTACAACCGATAATGATCGGTTGCATCGAGCGAGGCGTAATGTTGAGGCATTGGCTAAGATTGATTTTGGTCAGCTTGTGGTTGTATTTTAGCAACGGGCAGAGAATGCTGTCCTGCAGCCAGTTGCATCGTGCAAGATTGATCACACGAACGTTGCGACAGTTTTCGGCCAGTACTGCGAAAGCAAGGTCGAGATGGGGCGAATTATTCCCGGACAGGTTGATCTCCCGCAGTCGGCAAAAACCATTGTCCACGAAGGTTTTGGCGAGACGGGAGCAACACCGTAGGTTAAACAGATCCTTCAACGATAGCAACGGAAACAGCTTCACGTACAGCACATCCTCCCAGACGATATCGAACAGGCTCAACCCATCGTTATCGTTTTCGCTGTCCGCCATTGAACATCCAGAGTAGGGACAGATACACGGCGCTAGGCGTTATTTGGGGGATGATTGCTGCTTTTGGGATGCTTATTTTCTTCCACTATCAACAGCATTTATAATATGCGTATCACTATCTCATGTAGCACACTTAATTGTTTCTTTTTTTTGTTTTTGCACGTAATGTTTTGATATTGTGTACCAGCGCCATATAAAAAAGTGGTTTGACGTTTAAAAAAATGCGCAGGCTATGTTAACCTTGGTCGTTCCATGTTGCCTCGGATTATGAGCAAAGGAGTTCATAATTTGTGATAAGAGTTGAATAAAATACCAAGAATAAATCATTGAACGGCATGAAATATTGATAATCCAGTTAGAGAATAGTTGTACCATTATTTTGTCGGTGCGTAATAGGAACCCGGATGAACGGAACCGGGTGATTGTGTGCGATTGACAGTTGACAGTCGAGTGGGTTTATTTCTTGATATTTTTCTTCTTTTCTCGGTCATATGACGTCTTGATCTTGTGACTGAAATTTTGTGTATTTGTTGCTGCTGAAAATTTTGTGGTCCAATCGCGCAAAAGTGAGTAAAACGGATCGATTTGCCAGTGCCGCTCCGTCCCATCTAACCAACATTTCGTTTCCGCAGGAAGGCAAAGATGAGATACACACTCGGTTACATCTTCTCGACGTCGTTCGTGTCGGTAGCGACCGTATTGATACTTTACCATGTCCTCACGGGCAAGGGCGAACGAGTCAGCGTTGGGTGGTTCCTGGAGGAGACCTCCCCGTACATGTGGGCAACACTGGGAATCGGGTTCGCCGTGGCACTATCCGTCGTTGGTGCGGCCATGGGTATTCACACAACCGGTGTGAGTATCGTCGGTGGTGGTGTGAAGGCTCCGCGCATCAAGACGAAGAATTTGATCTCGGTTATCTTCTGCGAGGCGGTCGCCATCTACGGTCTGATCACAGCCATCGTACTGTCCGGTATGCTGGACAGCTTCAAGTGGTCCGTAGTGGCGGGCAATGAGAACATTCGCAACAACAACTGGATGTCCGGTTATGTAATGTTCGGTGCTGGAATGGCCGTCGGGTTGGTGAATCTGTTCTGCGGTATTGCTGTCGGAATCGTAGGATCTGGTGCGGCCTTGGCCGATGCTGCTAACTCGGCCCTGTTCGTAAAGATCCTGATCGTCGAAATCTTCGGTTCCGCCATCGGTCTGTTCGGTTTGATCGTCGGTATTTACATGACCTCAAAGGTGAAGATGGGTGACAAGGAGTAAGCAGCAAATAATGGGGAAGGCAAACCGACGACACCATATGTCAACCAGAAAGCACAATTGCCAACCATTTCCCCGAAGAAAACGAGTATATGATGTCCTACAGAAATGGTACGTGGTTATTTTCTTGGGTGAGATCATTATATCATTACCTTTTCTTACTGATTTCAGAATTCCAAAAGTATTCTACAATTCAGCCACCCAATATCGGCCGCAGTAAAAAGGCGTAAAAAGGACCTGTCATGGATGATTGTGTTTAAGATTATTGTTATTTAATTTGCTAGAACCAATCCTCGACGATCACCGTCACGAGGACAGTACTGTTTGTTTGGCCATTCCAAGTATGTAAAGTATGGGCACCGTTTTAAGATCAGAGCTTCCCTAGCCCGCGATGCGTCATCCCACGAACGGACCTGTCCGACAATTCCATCAATTCTTCATCACGTCCTGCCGTATGCCGTTGCATGCTGCGGGGGAAATTTGAAACGCGGGAACTTGGGAAGCAAATGCGTTCAACATCCGCAATGTTGTATTTCCAGTCGCTGTGTATATTGATAAAACGCCCGTTTGCGATGGTATACTTTATTTTGTTTCGTTATGCATTACTTATTTTTCTCCTACTCTTCTGTCCGATAGGATTCATTGTGTATAGACAAGAACGGAAATGTACTTGATGTATGTAACATTACTCACTCCAATTCCTTCCTCCCATAGCTTAATTGTGAGGCTCGATCAAAGAATGTGCGATGTATCGAACGCAATGAGTATATAATAAACTTCTCTCCCAAACCAAACATTTAGGGGTTTTGCTGTAGTCACTAATCTGTACATGAAGTACATATAAAACATAAAAAGAGTTCTTCTTCACAAGAATAATTAAATCAGTAATTCGACAAAGTTATATAGCTACAGATAACTTCGGGTTTGAGGGCGTTATCCATTCTGGTACTTGGATGTTAGGTCTAATATGCTGAAATTTTTGGATCGAACCTCATCTGGATTATTCTCCTGAAAAATCAGCGCTATATTTCATCGATCGATCGCTTTTTTATTACTTTCAAAATATTCCTATAATTTCTGAGTGAGTCCATTGATATGCTCTTCAAGGGGTTCTATAGTACTTCTAAGCAGCGCACTATCTGTTTAACGGTGTTGTTGGTGTGCTGTCTTGATGAAGTATTCAGTTCTTTGAGAAGGTTTAATATGCTTTTTTAAAGTTGTTTTCCATTTTATGTAGCCTTTATGTTGCTATATGCTAAAACCGATGCAAACTTGGAAAAACTAGTATTTTTTTAATAACTCATGGAAGCATCAATCGGCATTGTCCCTAAATCGTAAAGAGTTATTCCGATGTAAAATCTTTGTTTGTGGGAACTGAATCTTATGAATCATTCAAGGAAAAAGAGTGTTTTTATTGCTTATTACGACTCATCGCAATTGGTATCACCCAATCGCCCAATAATCTTCAACGACGAACATTCATCAACCGCCAAAACTTGTTATTGTTATTCCATTCTGGTGTCAAAAAGGCCTTTTGCACCAGCTCGGCTCGGTTGAAAAGATCTCGGACACTCAAGCTGTCAGCCGAGGCATTCTCGTTCCGAACGTCAAGGTGTGCGGATGTGAAAAGAAGTTACTGCGACTAGTGCAATCGAAAACTATTGAATTGAAAATAAACTCATAATTGGAACTACTGAAAAGCGAAAATACTGATAATTGGCTATATTGCTTGCTGTGCAAAAAAGCGTACATTGGAGCTATCGTACAATTTCGTTCACATCTGTCGAGCACAACATAACTTTCTGGTGTGTGTGTGTATGTGGAAAAGAAATTGAGTTGAGTGTGTGTATGCGTATATCGGTTGAATTCAAGTGAAAGAGGGGCTTTATTATTGTTTTCACCGTAATTGTTCGACCGGCGCGATCCGCGGACCCGTTTATTGTTTCCGTTTTTGTTCTACTTCTACGCGGTACAAGCAGACACCCCCCAAAGAACGCGTTCTGAGTTGGGTTACATCACCGCGTACTTCGCGGCACGGCGGCGTGCATTTTCGCCACAAGGCGGCCGACAACGTGGGCCACTGGAATAGGGCAAATAGGACCCGGGAAATAGCGGCGGTGATAATTGGCACATCCTTATCAGCGTAAGTGAAAGCATTACAAAGGAAACACAAATGGTTGGATTCGTTTCGTCACGAGAGTAAGGAAAGCAGAATTTGTGTCCGCGTGTGTGTGTATGTGCGTGAACCGTCCATAGAAACGAGTGGTTGTGTGCGTGTGTGAAGTTTTCTGTGAAGAGAGAAAAAAAAACACTGAAAAACTTTGTGGAGATACATTTTTCTTATATCTTGCCTCTCCGTGTAAAGATAAAGAATAAGTGGCCTTTGGAGGCAAATCTTCGCACCACACGTTATTGCCGATAAATTATGTCACAGCGTGACAGGGAATCCTTCATTCACTTATTCGCCGGAGGGTAAGTAAACTGTACCTCGCTGTGCGCTCGCACTATTAAAAGTCTAGATTGATTTGCATTACAGATAAAACACAAAATTCCCCGTGCTCTCGAGTTCACTGAGTGATATGCAATTAGTGTGATATGCAAATGGAAAGTGCATTCCTTGCAGCTAGTCACGGGGAGTAGGGTTTTTTCTTAGACACACATTTCCCCTCGATACGATGGTATGCGTGAGGACTCTTTTCTGCCTTCCCTTCAGCAATGGGCTGTGGTGTTTGCCTACTTTGTTGGGGAGGCTGGTGCGTACGATACAAACGACACGTACGCACCATCAACTTCGAGCGTAGGCTTCGGTTCAACACACCAGCAACGAAGGGCCGCTGGACAGGTTTTTTGTGGGCTCAAAATTGGGCCGGTTTCGAATATTATTTGCGACGCAATAGTAGCCCACCGGGTGCTAAAAAGGGAGCATGCACAGAGGGCTTTTGCAATTCCAGCAGGTTTAATGTTTTATCTTGTTTACTCACAAGCGTCGTACATACACACCGGCGATGGATTGTAGCGATATTGTTTCATTTGGTAGCACTACCCTATTACAAGGGTGATTATTTTTAGCTTAGAAAACCGGTGCCTGATGCATTCCCCATGCATTTGCAATCAACGTTGGCTGGAATATTCGCTTGTTAGTCAGGAAACGAGACACTTCCCCCGGCTTGCTGAGACTGTGACGCTGACATGCCATTTCGAGGTATGGAGAAGAATGAGATGGCGATATAGAACCCCGGGCATGCATGAGTAAGATAGATATACGCAGGAGTTGCAATTATTTGAGTCGCAATTCCATGCATGACCTTGAACCTGATACGTAGAACATCGGTGGAGAGCGTTCTAAACTTCCGAAAACTGCATCTCCATCGAATCGGGTTGTGTCGCATTTGTGTTACACAATCTACCCATCGATCACACATACACGGTGTAGATATATGGATGCAATGGGAATCGAGCAAAAAAAATCGAAATGCGCTGTTTGTTTGATACATTTGAAGGTTGGTGATGTAATGGAAGGTTATTCTATATCGGGTTTTGGAAATCGTGGTCATTGGGTCATGAGTTCGCGTTATTTCCTAATGCGTTATATCAGCTTATCAGGCGTTAGGGTAGGATCTTGTAGCATTTAAAATTGGACAAAGTTGTACAAGGGTTTTAAGTCATTAAGACATGAGTTTGGTTGGTTGATATCATGACAGAAGCAAAAATCCCATTCTTCTACTTACATCTGCTTTTATCGCATGATTGACGTTTTTTGTTGCAGGAGGATCTTCGGGAATTGGAGCTTATCTTGTGATTGCTTATCATAGCTTTGATTAATTGCAGTCTTGATGGGGCGAAGACAGAGATATTGAATCATTTGTGAAACGAAATCCTTGTTCCTTGTTCCAATTCTGTAGAATTTCTCGTCCAATGCCATGTTAGATCTATGTTGCTATTAGGACACTCACTCGCTAGCCCTCGGACTGGCAGTTGAGGACAGTCGCGTGCAAGTCTCCGACGGCTCTCGTGAATACCACACATCTCGAGACACGTTGTGATTAGTAATTCTGGTCGCGACCTACCTCGCGAGTGTGTACACTCTGGCTAGAAATATTCATATTACAAAATTTGTTCCCTCCGCGCGCGTGAGATGGCGGTGAGAACGTGATTTTAACTGCATCGGCAACCCGACGCCATGTTTTATCGACGATCGTCGTTATGTGTGGAATGGCGCGGTATGCGTGAACGCACAATTGGTTCCACCACTACAACCGCAAGCTGTAACCGCTGCTGATGACCGCGAGCAAGTTACGGGCAATTGTGGATACTGCCGAGCTAAAAATAGCCGTGCTGTTGACCATAGAGAGCCCCCACTTCCTCCCTTTACAAAAGGGCCCCTGTCTAGCGCCAGAGCTCGAACAGAAGTTCCATTTGGAGGGCCTTGTTTCTCTGTTCGCCAAGACCGCAGAGGAACACATTCAAGTTGTTTATCGCGTTGATCATCAATTCACTTTCATTGCGACGGATTTTTGGGTTGCGCAAAGTGAGCGATGCGAGGATCGTCTTGTAACGAATCACACTACCTAGTCCCCTTGGTACAGCTCGATCACCTTGCATAGAAAAGTTGCATACGGAAATGAATGCAAACCATTGGATGTTGCAAAGTAAGCTCACAAAGCGGCGCAGGCAGAACAGGTCTTCCACCAGGTCTTCAAACTCGCGTGTACTCGAGAGATAGTCCGCCAGTGTGCCCAAATGTCGCAACTTGCAGCGCATAACTATCTGCTGAACCACCGTAAACCGGTTCAAAAATCACGTTTCCGCGCGGCTTCGGGGAATTGTGTGCGGCCGGAACCTCAAAAAGAAAAACATGTTTCGTTCGTTGTAGCTCCTAAAATTGAGATAGTGCGCGCAATGGGCTGGCGGCACTAAAGTATAGAACGTTGATAAAGGGCGCGTACACACACACGCACATAGCCGAGATTCATTCAAAGCGGCCCGATTGGACAAACAAAGTAAATGACTCCGAAATAAATAAATAGCCGATAGGTTCTGACCTAACGGCGGGATCTGTCCTGAATGACGTCCGTCCGACAGACGATTCGACGTGTTCCAAAAATACACCACGGTAGAACGGTAGGATCGCCTGATCGTTCATGGAACGTGTCCGCAGAGCCGGGGCCGAGATTAAACCAACCAGGCTGGAGTGATTTTGTTCTGAAAATAATTGTTTACCATATTTGCGCACCCGTCGTGCACTGTATGGCGATAAATCCTGCAGCCGGGATTGGTTCGAATGATGATTATGTTTCAAAAAAAAAAAAAAGGCCAAACCATAACGACATTCTGATTCGTCGAATTGGACGATGAAGCAGCACTTCTTGAGTATCATCGCAGATCCAGCCTCCTTGCGGGCAGATTGGTGTGGCCCCTATCTCAAGACAGAAAAAGCTCTGTTGGTATTCTGGCAGAAGGCTCGCGTTGGAAGAAAGTGGCGGCTTGTAGAGGAAAAGATTTGATGAAGCACATCGCGCAGTCCGATCCAAGTTTCCTGTACAGGTCAACCGACCCTCGGATTGATAAGAAAACCGACCACCACCATTCTACCTCATTTCTTTAGTCTTAACGCAGCGAAATTTCCAGTATGAACTGGACCAATGGTTCGAATGGGGGGGGATTTTAACAGATTACCCCTGTGGTACAGGGCCCCGTTAAGTCGTGCGAGTCACAAATAGGGTGGGCACTTGTTGCAAGTTTTAGAGCTCCCAGTTTGAAGTCGATGGATGAAGCAATTCTGCCAGCGGTTCGATGCGTGTCCTTCTATTTGCGATCATACTTATGATTTATTTGATTCTTTTTTGCTACAATTAATACATCTTCGGAAATGCAATTCTATTACCACCTGTGGGCGACTGCGAAAAGGTACAAAAAAAACAGTATGCGACATATCCCGTCAAGACATTAATTGTCTGACGGAGTATTGATTGAGCTCATAATCGATCGTATGCTAATTCGCTCGCAATCGTCGGCGATAGATCCACGACCCATCTCGTGTGTGTGTGTGCGCGCTGACGAGACATCCGGCGCCAACCTTCATCCGGAGGCTGGAAACGTGGAACTCCATCACTCCCGGAAGAGGGTGCATCTCAACTACGCCATTCGCGTGCGCACTTGTTTGAAGTAACAGGTCAACGACAATTATCTTCTCAGCACAACAAACTTTACTACTGTACGTGTCAATCAGACACAATGCACAATGCTCTGCTAGAAGTTACTGTGTAAGCTGCTAATTTGTTCATAAGAGCAGCGAACTTTTCCACCGTGTGCACCCATTGCTTACATTTCCATTTATTAGCTTCATCTGAAGCAGCGAAATCGCGGAAAGGAAATTAGTTAAATCCGGAATTTGAAGCTCACGATGCTGGTAAATTTTCGACGACGTCTGGTGGCCACATTGAGTGACTGCGAGAGAAGTGTGTATTTATAGACATCTGGCACCATTTTTGGGATGGTTTGGGCCTATGTGATTGGTATCAGTAAATTGAACGATAATCAGTGAATCAATAATGTACGCTGATGATCAATATTGGTTCGTCCCCAAAAGTAGACAGTCGTTTTACGTTTGGTGAGGGCTCGGTGGTCCAAATGTTATGTAAGAAATGTGCGATGTGACGACGTTGAATTTCGAACCTAATTGTAGAAAATTGTATTGATCAAACGGTAAGGTGGAGCTCATTTGTTACGCTTTTAGGGGACAGGTTCCGTGACCCAGACCAATTACGGTGGGATATGAATAATTCCCGACTTGATATGCGACCTTCACGAACTTTCGAACTATCGTTGATGCTCTTTTATTTGATCAATAGTTGTGCTGTTTGCTTGCAAAGGTTTTTTGGTGGTAAAGCATTCACTAGGGATGATTGCAATAAAGAAATAAAGACATGAGATTTCTACTTTAGTTATCAAAGTTATTTTTCCCATGACGTCTTCTGTTTTTTTTATGATTATCATCTCAACTCTCTGTTAATGTGCGCTTTTATCAGCGTCGTGTGCACCACCGAGAACAGGCACAGGTTAAATTGTACATTGCTTAACATCTTTCGTCTAGTTACCATTGTTATTGCTCCCCACGATAAGATAAGATTAGGCCGGATCGTCGTTCCTAGCGAGCTGCGAAACTACGGGGCCATTTTCTATGATATCTTTCCTTGTTTTTTCTTTTCAATTGTGATAAGATGGCGGCGGTATGCTTGCTGCAACCTACGGGTTTTTAGTATCTTTCATGCGACACAAATGCGTTGTTGTGTGTGTTTTAACCTTTGAGCTCAACTCTCATGGAATTTGGGAACCGTGTGTGGTATGACACGGTTTGCGGGATACAAATGGTATGTCTGTAGGTTGTGTGACACACGAGGATTAAAAACGGAAGTGTTTTTGCATCTTACGTTTGATGATTCATGTAAATCAAACGTACAGACACACAGGATAATAGCAGAAAGAAGCCGATAAACACAGCTCTTGTCAGTTCTTTCTCTCCCAAGCAGACGCTTTCACGCGTGTGTGTATGTCTCAGGTTTATTGTCGCGATCAAAGGTCGATGGCGGTCGGGTTTTTTCATTGTGGCAAAAAAGAAATATAAAATAAGAAACACGCACAAGGACGCGTACTAGTCAATCCCAGTCTCTTTGCCAACTTCTGATCGCACTTTTCCTTTTGGCTGCCGATCTTCGTTTGCTCTTGCGTTCATTTAACACTTTGGCACTAGGGTGTACACGACGTCGCATGATGCACACAACACCGACACATGCACACAACACCGAGGGCGGACGGAGGTGGTGTGGTATTAAAAATATCGAAAAAGTGTTGGGTATATTTACTCACCAGGGGGGAATTGCCACTTGAAACCACCCTACCGAATATTATTGGCAGCGAGAGGCAATGCCGGGCCGGGAAGCTTGAGAAACGGGGAACATGCTAAAAATGTTAAACAAACCCGTTTCGGCTGAGAAGGGAGACTATTTTTTCACAATGGAGATCGTGTGACAGCTACTTCACACCATTTAGATCGCGTTTTTGTGTGCATCGATCACGCTTCTGTCACATGTTGATGTTTGGGGGTGATTTTTAATCACGCAGATATTAGAATATGCTTCACAGAACGCGGGATGAACCATTTTTTGAGATGTTTAGATGGAGGTGACACCCCGCTTTCAACACTATAAATGTCAGTTGTGCAATTGTTTTGCTCTCGTAGGCCTTTCGTCCTTCTCGCCCAACAGGGCAGAACTTGTTTCCTGTTGTGATCTGTTCAGCCATTCTCCCCGTGCAATACAAACAAATTGTGTTTATTATTGTGATATTTATACGCCTCATCGTTTGCTTCTGTTGTTTTGAATCGGCTGTGCCTGGTAAATGGTAAACGGAATCGTCTCAGCCACACCCACACGTACGTTTGGGTGGCATACAACAAGAGAATTTAATGTTTTGAGGATCGCCAAAATAAAAGGGAAAACATTCACGCATCGCTTCACGAGACGATGAATGATTGGGAGGGAAAAGAAAATGGAAGCGCGTCAAAAATCTGGCGCCACCACATCGACATACACGCCAAGGGGGGTGATCATGATAATTGGTGTTCTCTTATCGTATTTGCTCCTCTCGGCTCTAGAGGCCGTTATTGTTTGTATTTGAAATCTTTCTGGCCAGGTAAAGGTAGCGCAACAGTCCTTGGGGGAGGATGGTGGTGTGAAATGACCTTTTTTTGCAATAACACATACAAGAGCTGCACAAACGTTGATAGGAAGGTGACTGCTTGGTCATGTAAGCCTCTTCAATGAGCGAGAGAAAGCGAGAATACAAGTAGCGAGCTTCTTACGAAAGATGAAATAATTCATCTCATTTAATCCTAGCATGACACGGTGTAAGGTAGCGAACATCAGCGGATGATAAGAAGCTGTTTCCGACGATGCATACGAATGGAGAATTGTACGCTTATGTAAAGCAATCACACAGACTCATTATCGAAAGTGCAAAAGTGGCATCTTTTAATGAGCTTTTCCCCATGGGTGATAATCCTTGTCTAACCAGCGAATAATGGTCATCTTTTTTTATTTTTAGCCTCATGTTTTCGTTTCGAACTGATCCGGAATTAGAACTGAGCGCCGCCGAGATTTGCTGCACAGCGGTGCAATCGCTGCTAGTTGTCGATCATCATCATGATGTATACTCGGTTTGAGGACGATTGAAAGGATCACGCTCGATCGCGTTTACTGTGGATGATCGCGTGTGGTATATTAGCTGCAAAAAAGGTTGCTCAAAGGGCAGCTTAATCCGGTACATACTTTTACCCGATCTGGTTTTGCAAGCAGGAGCAGCCAACCACAAACGAGGGCTACTGCTTCAAGCTATTGACGAGTATCGAACATCAATACTGATCAGTATCAATCGATCGGATGTAGTACGGTCGAGTCTATTTACGAGCCAACTTTTTACGGTCTACGAGTTGTTGTCCGAGAAAACCCGATGGCGTGAGGATGTATGGACAAGGCTTCTTCGTCGTTGTTCGCTTTCGCGCAATGGAGAGTGAACATATTTCAACTTGATTGATTGATCGGTTGCGCAGACAGTGACGATGTAATACCGCGACAGGAGAGAAAAGCAGATCCACACCCAGAGTGTGATGCTGATAGTGACCGGCTGTCAGTTCCCTTGGGACGTAAAAGAATTAGATGATTTTTTTTTCATTTCACCACGTTTAGCTCGCGCATCACGAATGGCCTTTACCGTATGTTGATTTGCCATGGTGCTAAGGGCTGATTAGGTTTTTACACGGGGTGTGACGTGTTTCGGCAGAGAAGCTCATGATACAATCGTTTCGGAGCGTGATTAATGATGAAGCAAACACAAATAACTTTGAAAAGCGATCCGGTTTTGTCCGGGATGGATCGAACCGGATCCTGTCGCCATGCGTACACACTAGAATTAAGACGAATTACTTTGAACATGATAAGGAAAGATGTCTAAGCTACATTTGTTTATTGAAATTTTCCGTTTTTTCTCGTTTTAGTATCGCTGGTACTGCTGGCGCCGTAGTGACATGTCCGTTAGAGGTGGTGAAAACACGTCTGCAAAGTTCGTCGTCGTCGTTTATCCATGCGGCCGCCTCCACTAGACATGTGCTGGTTACCGATGGAGGGAAATTGACCGATCATCACCATCACGTACGCCACGTGTCCGCCATTAATAACGCATCGTCAGCATCCGATCGGCATCATAGTGCAGCCCGCCATCATCAGTCACGAGTATGCGCTAGCACGATCCTGACCCGACGTCGTCCTTCGGTAGGTTTTAGTAGCGCAGATTAGAACGAACCGGTTTGCATAAGAATGTACTACGCTTGAAGGATCTGTGACATCCGTGTTACATTAGGGCCCGTGGTGGAGCTGGCAGCCGCTTCAAACTGGTTTGCTGATTGCATACGGATCCAGTTTAGAAACTGTACTTTGGAAGGCAAATCTAACGGGGGCACCTCACATCCCAGATGTCGGAGCACCCTCGCCTTGTCGCTATCATTGATACAGTGTTGCATAATCTTCCGGTGTGTTGGGAAAAACAGACCGCCGTAATGCGATTGTAATGCACTCGGCGGACCGTCGAGGGCAATCAAAACCAGAGTCAACTTGTTTACTAGTCTGGTATTAATGCTGGACGTAGAACGGAGAACCTGTAAAACAATTGATGAGATAGTGGCAGTACGTAACCTTTTAACCGAGCACGAGCCACCGATCTCTCTCGCCGACCGGTTATCAAATCAGAGAGTGAAGTGGCTACGGTATAACAGGGAGGAAAATCTGGTCTGGTCCGGTTAGTACTGGCAGGGAAGCGTTCTGGTTGGGAAAAAAGGGAGGCCGCCGCCACTGTGCTGGACCTGTGGAGCCCCATGGGTCACGTAATGATGGGGCCGGTTCCGTTCTTATCGTCATGTTTTTACCACTGGCTACTTGTCCTCTTTGTGGCAGAACGCAATGAAGATTGCAGTGGAATATGGGCGCCTTGTTCTAGATAATTCCTGAGCAGTGGAAAATAACCAATCGATGAGGCCAAAATTAACCAACTCCAGTTACATGCGAATAATTTACGCATACAGTCGTATTAGTTGTTTACGGCATGCGGCATTTTTATCTTGACTCGTTAAGCAAATATTTGGACCAACGTAGTTTATTATCAGTGGATCTTTTATATAACAAAGTGTCTCGACATTTTCTTATTACCGTTTCAGATACTGGCCATTCCGCAATGTGGTTTGTCTACCTCGGTACAATCGATTAGCATCTGGCAATGTCTGAAGCATATCGTCCAAACCGAAGGATCACGAGCCCTGTTCAAGGGTCTCGGACCCAACATCGTCGGGGTGGCTCCTTCTCGGGCTATCTACTTCTGCGCATATTCTAAGACAAAGAATACGCTAAATACTGTTGGGTATGTTTGCTGTTCGGGCTCGCCTAGCAAACATAGTTGGAGGTTTTTTTTTAATGAAATGTTTCTCCCATATTCCCTTTTCCATACCTACCATAATAGAATTATTCCAGCCAATTCTCCTTTGGTGCACATTCTGAGCGCATCTTGCGCTGGGTTCGTTTCGTCCACGGCTACCAACCCGATATGGTTCATCAAGACACGAATGCAGCTGGACAGCAATGCCAACGGTCGGATGACGGTGGGTGAGTGCGTACGGCGCATTTACGAATCGCAGGGTGTCCGTGGGTTCTACAAGGGCATCACGGCCAGCTACGTCGGCATCTCGGAGACGGTGATCCACTTCGTCATCTACGAGGCTCTGAAAAAGAAACTGGTATGTATCGAAGCGGCCAAACCGGCAGCTCCCTAATCGCATCAAATGCCACTTCTCTTTCCACTTCAGTCCTCCGGTGTGCTTTGTGCCGTTCACATTGTCCGCTCGCTCATCCTGTGGCGTCGTCGTCCATCATCGTATATGTGTGTTGTTCATGTCATTGTTTGCGAGGTTTCATGATGATGCATGCTTCCTTAACGCTAGCGCTCCTAGCGCAAGAGTGATCTCTAATAGTTCCAAATGGCATCTCGCAAGAAAGAGAGAAAGATAAAATATGGAAAACGAGCAAGCCATACCGAGTGCAAATGCATGTGCAAAAAGCCCGCCCCACACCCACAGCGCTCAGGGTCGAGAATGGAAGAAGAATAAATGGTGGCGATGGATATCCGACGGGTTAGAATGTCCGTATTCTGCGAGAAGCGCAAGAGATCCCCGGTAAATTGTAATCAGCGGCAAAACATTTCCTCCTATACACACTCAGTCATAGTTTTGTAGGTCGAACGCTTTTCATACGTACGTGAAGCAGCGGAGACCCACACCCAAACAGACAAGAGTCAGAGAGAAAGGGAGAGAAAAGGGAGAGATTGAAAGATGGGGAAAAACTGAGAGATAGAGGAAAAGCAGCGAAGAACATCGCCTCCTGCGCGTGCTCTGGCTTCCTCTCCAGACTTGTGTCCAAACCCCTTGGGCCAAGGTATCGTTGAGTTATGGGTGTAGCGTCCAGTTCCTAGTCGCGTTGGGTACCGTCAGATGGTTAAAGAAAATACGATCGTGGAGGTTAAAACCAATTGGAAAAATGGAAAATGCTTCAATTGCAATGAGATCATTAGTTTTTAGCAGTTAAAATTATAAGACGTTATCGAAATTTACGCCTATTGCTCAGAAGAATATAAATCGAATTTCCTTTGGTTTTCTGATGGTTCCTCGCTAAGTACTGCTGTCGTCTACACCCAAACAGCAAACCAAATTCAAACCAAATCATCATCCACCCTCTTTGCCACGTAAAGGGCGCACGTAATCGTTTCGTACCATTTCAGAACCGCCTCTCATCATCACGCTCGATAAGCGCCTGTGTCAGTCTGAATGTTATAACCCGCGTGTAGCTCGTGTTGAGACGCAATCTCAGACGCGATAGAACAAGAAACAAGTTACTCTTAACAATTACTTTATTAATTCCTACTCATTAAGCGAATGCCTACACAACTCTCTTGCTCATACTCATAACGTTACCATCTTCTGGGCTGGGGCGTTGATCATCTCGTTCGAAACTGTTGTCCTCTGTACATCGTACTACACCCACCCAAAAAATAATACAGACACGTTACATACACGTACACTCACATACCAAAACAGAACGAGAGGAGCATTGACCGTTGGGAAGTGCTCATCTTTAGCGGGCAAGAGTTTCGAAGGTGACGTTCGCCCCTGGTAGCTAAACGGCAACATAACGTTGCCGCAGAAGAAATTTGGTTTCGGGACTACAGAACGTAGAATTGGACTAATCTTCGTACTTTTCTTCCTTGTTTCGCTACCGATATAGCTCGAGCTGCGTCAGTCATCTCCGGCTGCTAAAGCCCTTGCGGGCGGCGACTCTTCTGCTGGACGCGAGGGTGGTAAAACGTCACGCGACTTCCTGGAATTTATGGCGGCCGGTGCTACGTCCAAGACGATTGCATCGGTGGTGGCATACCCACACGAAGTCGCCCGCACTCGGCTCCGGGAGGAGGGCAACAAGTACCGTAACTTTTGGCAGACGCTGCTGACCGTGTGGAAGGAGGAAGGCAAAGCCGGCCTCTACCGGTAAGTAACTACAGCACCGTTGCACTACATTGTATACATTAACGTTAACGTATGTTTTCGTATGGGTTTGTTCTATTTATCTATCTATCCAGTGGTCTTGGTACACAGCTGGTACGACAGATCCCCAACACAGCGATCATGATGGCCACGTACGAGGCTGTCGTGTACGTGTTGACAAACCCGGCCAGTGCCAGTCTGCTGCCAACCGGCGCGGGCAACTGAGATCGGGCTGCTGCTGGGCTTGAGGCACCGCTCGAGGGGGAAATGTTATTGTCGAAAGACGCAGCCATCGATGGTGACTTTCTGTTGCAGGAGGATGAAGCCTTACCGCCACCATCGTTGGCCTTGTTGTCAACTGCTTTGGCCACCCTGGTAGACAGCACACGTAGCACCAGCAGCAGTACAACAGCCATCGTCGAAGAGCAAATCCCCATCGTTGCAGCGCCAAGCACGGCCGTGGAAGAGGAAACGGTGGGCACCGTCAGCCCTGCATTGATCGTGCATTGTATTTGTGATTTCTTCGTGGATCTGTAAGGTCTAGGGAAGGGATGATATTACTGTGGTTTTTGATAGTATGTAAGTTTTGTCGATAGCAAGTAGATTTTAGCAACGGAAGAGACGAAACATATAACAAACTACCAGAGTATGGTTAGGATGAGTATTTATGCAGTTTAAGGACCTGCCACTCACTGGCGTTGAGAGAGCTCAGAGGGAAAACGCAGCAAAAGCACGCTGAAAGGCGGTGAAAAATGAGAGGAAACATGTTGCTGCACAGAGAAGTAAACCGGATAATAGGTAATAGACACACACGGGAGGGAAAAGGGGTTAGCCCTTCACTGGTGGTGGCACCTTTTCTTTATCCCACATAGACTGATTGTTCGTATGATGCAAGCATATGCTGGAAACGGAATCAAAGAAATCAAAGCTGATTGGTTTTACTTTAAATTTATATGTTTATTGTTTTGTTTAAATGTTTCACATTGCGTTCCGTTATTAGAAAGGTATATGTGCTTTCGTTGATGCGAATGCGGTTTATAATTCTTGATCATAGTTTCTTCCGTTGTAGCCGTAGTGTGCTAACTGCGTAGGAACGAGCTAGTTCGATTAGTGTTAGCTCTTTTCGTTTGTTTTATTTCCATACCAGAACCCTACAAAACGATAAGATTTTTTTCCTTTCTTTCGTACCGTTTAGTTTGTTTTGCGTAATACTTGACAAAACAAATGATACGAAAGGCAAGGAGAATCGATTTTTGAAGCGAGGAGAGTTCAGGGAAAATTATATTAATTTTTTGTCGAAACTCAAACCCGCTTCATTACCGACTATATAGAAACGAGTGGTTGAAAAGGCCTTCATCGGGCTTAACACCAGTAAAAAATTCCAAACGCGCATAGCTATCGTTTTTGTTATGAATGCATCGGTTGTCAATTTATATGGCAGTGGTTATGGCTTAAAGGGACAGGTATTTTGCACAGTAGCAGTAGAGGAATACAACGGATTCTTCCATATGCAGAATGAAACGGAAGAACATCGTCGTAAATGCCGTTTGAACAATTATGTTAATTGGGCAGGATAATATTTGTTTACGATTTGGTAAAATAATTGGCAAATTGCGCGAGAGCGAGTCCACGGAGAGATAAATAAGCAGCACAAAAACAGTCAATTTAAGTACAAATAGGTTTTGTTTCTTTGTAGCGCACACTGTCTATAGCAAATAGGTGGGAGCGTCTTCACGGATATCCACAGCAACAGGACAAATAATGATGTATTTACTGTATTCTTCTGTAGCGGTAGTTTTTGAGGAAGCCAAACAACAACAGCGTGGCAACAAGATTAGTTGAAAATACTAACATGAGTCATGCCGTATGATGAATGCTAAAATCCTATCAAGTGCAACGAACATTCACTTTGCCATTGGAATGATGCTATTTAGTGTGGCAGTACGGAGGCGGAAAAGAAACTAGAGAAACGTCTCACTCGCGGTCTCATCCGCTGGTTCGGTCAGGGGCGTCTGATTGGCGTCAGAAATGACGGCTTACAGGCCGCAGGAATATTGCACATTAATGCGCATTGGTCGGCTCTGCGTTGTTGCTAAAGAAAAAACCCCGAACATGCATAATTAGTGTTTTAAAAATAGCATCGGGTCAGTCGAGATCAACAGTGTGTTTCCAACAGGCACGATAACCGTCAACAAAACCCTTAACCAACACTCTGCTCATATACGCCCAATTGAATTGCGGCAGGATAATTTTGCCCGTCATACGGGACACAGTAAACAACCCAATCAACCGTTAATAATATCCAAAAATTAGAAATGATGTGCCAAACCATCGCTCCCCGAAAAAAGAAGCAAAGATCCGATGTGACATGAAATAATAAGTTTCCCCATTTGTTTTCGGACCTACCCTAACACGTTGCGGAAACGGAACGTCTGCACATTTGCATTGATGGTGTAATCTTTTCGGGGCGATTTTCTGTTGCTCGTGAACGTACGACGACCTTTTCACGCTTGCCAACCAGTCGATGGCCACTTGCCAGTCAGATCTGAACCATGTTAATGCCCCGCTCGCAGATGAAGATGATGGTGCATAGTGACGATGATGATGTAACAACACAATAATTACCGAATTCTCTAGCAACGAGACTTAATAATGTAGAGTACAAGCTTAATGAGCCATAATCACTTTCATTCATTTATGTTGAAACTTTTACGTATCATTCGTGGTAGTAGCAATGCGCGGTGCCCTCACGCGGTGCTCTCACAGTGCAACAAGTAAAAATTTGATCGCTGCTTTTGAAAGCGACGGTTGGATCGTTAGTTTTCTGTAGCGTTAATCCTCGCTTATGGTGAGAAAATGAGTCAGTGCGACACGCCAAGAATTTATCTGTCCCTGTGAAAACGCAAGTTAACCTGATATAAAAGAGCATTAAACATTGGTTGGTAGCAGTAGTTTGCAAACTATGAAACATGATCCCAATCAACGAAAAATGCTTATGCGAAGGATTTACAGTAGTAGAACAGAAGGAAAAGGTTGTCTTGAGGGTGTGTGGCGGAAACTGTTGCCGCTTGGCACACCCAGGAGTCAGCGATCCCTTGCGAATGTGGATGATAATTGTTGCTTTACAGTGGGAAGTGAGAGCCTTCGATCGGGTGTCGTTTACGTTTATGGATACAATATCTCTATACATATACACCTAATATTGCATACACCGTATACAACAAAACCGCATTATTGTAGTAAGTACATATTTGAAAACAAAACTAGTTGAAGAAGCGAAACAGAAAACTAAAACAAAAATTGAACGCACGAAACAAAGCAAAAAAAAAGAAAAACAGAAAAAAGCAAAGAAAGGAAGAAATAAGTGTTTATTGAAACAGGATGTTATTTTGTTTTCTATCGTTTTTTTAATGAAATGAATTACTATATACATATGAATAAAGTTAATCAAAAATAATTAATGGTTGTGATAGTTTTAATGGAAAGAAATAATAGAATTCTTTCAATGGAATGCAATATGGCCTTTGCATTGCATGAGATACCATGAGATTTGAGATCGTTTGAGGTACTTATTTATCATTGTAACTATAAATTCAGGGTGAGTTTCTGCGGAACTCTTCGTGGATGTCATTGGGAAAAGAGGCTTTTTACAAGTAACAGTAACAAGAGATGGCAACAATGGAGCAGGACTTTTTACTTCATTCCCTAGCTTAGATTCACCAACGTCACGGGAAGTTGTTGATGCTCCACATATGGCGGGATCGAAGAGAAGTTGATTATTACGAGCTGCCCAAAACCAATGAAATAAAAACATTAGTACAACACACACACACAGTCATTAAGTGATACTTACTGTCTCCGTCTCACTGTGGGTAGTGATCCACAATCTCGGAAGTTCGGAACAGAAGCAATTAAACACCACACATTTGAAAGTTTGTTCCATTTTATTGCTAGAATTCGTTTTGAATTTGGACTTTGATATGGCTTCGCAAATGGGCGAAGAAAATTGGCGATGATCCAAGCGGGCAAGAAAGGGCGTTTTTGTATTTGCTACATCCCGTGCTCTTTAAACCCAAACTTAAACGGAACTTTTTGTAAGTTTGAACCATTGTGTATTACACGTTAGCTATGCACCTAGAGTCCTTCAACAAATGCGAACGTAATGTTGTTTGTATTTGTCCCAAACTTCTGAAGGGTAATGAAACGAAACTCTGTTAAAGCTTTTCGTCTGGAACGGAGTATAATTGCGTAACTGGGTAGAATGTAACAAAATGGAGCTTACGAAACAGCGAAAATTGCTATGAAACTTCTTTCCCTACACAGTTTTATATACGTACTCTCCGGGTTGTTTTGTTAGTTGGGTATGTTATCGCGAAATAGTTATTGATCGAATCTTCTCTCTAGTCTTGGATTGCTAGGATTTGCTAGCGACCGGTTCATTTACGTTTATTGTTGTGCCACTACTACAGGGCTGTGGATATCATTTGTCCATTCGGTTGGCAATAATTACATTCTATTTTGTTTCTGTTATAATGATGTTTCTTTGTTGATTTATTGGGTTTTTGTTCCATCTGCGTGGAATCGTGGGTGTACGTTATATTCATCTTTTTTTCTATAATGATCAAGCTCGGAAGTTTTAGTGAACTATTAGTGTGTGTTTCACGTCGTTAGTCAACATGGCCACTTTCATTGATTGTATTCTGTACCTTTCTTTTTCGAATATCTATGGTTAATAGGTTATGCAGATTGATGTGTGGATGTGTGTGTGTGTGTGTGTCTGTAAGCATGAAATGAAACGATCTAGTTATAATTACAGGATGTGAAATTAAAAAGTTGAACTTTTTCTTACAATTATCGCACTTGCCCCCAATGAAGAAAAACCGATCGATGTTTAGCATTGGACCCATCAACATAAAACCGTTTATTGTGGGTTGTCTCTAGTTTAGTATAGTTACGCTTATCGGTATGTGTCAATTGAGCAGTTAAGTATTTTCCTGTTTTTTTTTTCAAGTGTTTCGCTACACATGTACCTAGTAAAGATGCTTTTCTCTGAAATATGCTCATCTTGTTAGCCTTCAAATTGAAAAGTGCTTGTACGTGTAGGAGCAAATCTTTCCATACGTACATTGGGAAATAAATCATCCTGTTCGCGTGTGACTGTATTAACTCCTAAAAGGTATTGTGATTATTAGGGACGGTTCTGAAATTGTTCTATCAACGGTTACAGCAATCTATGCCCTTTAAGTGAGACTTCCGTTCGAACCCGACTCGCCCGCCTTGCGAACTCGCCCGCACTTACTTTCTGATGAATCTTTGTACAGATGCATTGATTATCCTTCGAAAGCTTCTATATTATTGGTGTGCAATGGAAAAGGTGTACACAATTTAAAGAAACAGTAACATATAAGATGGAAACTGCCGCCTTAAATGCACAGAAGAAACGGTTGAGGAAATAGAAGTAAAAAAAAAATCGATAGACAAGACAAAATGAGCTTAGAGTAAACTGTTGTTAGTGTGTAGTTTAACTCGACTCTATAGTAAAAAATGCGAATGCTCCGTTAGTCGTAGTTTCGAACACTTTCGTTTGTTCTTTTATGTTTGGCCTCAACGTGTACAGGTTTCGAGTAATGCGGAATATTACTTACGACGGTTGACTTATTATTATTCGAGCTGTGGTTTTTTGTAAGTCGTTTAAGGAACGAAAGTAGTGTGATGGATATTTTTCTAGCTTCTTACACGAACGACCATCGTTAACATTCATTACGGGGTTCTTTCTCTCTTTCAATTCGCATCTTTCACATTCGCGCTCAGTAGCGATGTTCCGAGCGGAAGAGTGATCGCCTTCATACGAATCATTGCCGATCGTTTGTTTCAGCAGCATCATGTTCGTGTATGTAGTTTAAAATAATTGCATGAATGTATACAGCCCTAAACCTATTCGTTCTGTCTTCATCCCGTCCACATCACATTGCGTCGTCGATTGGCGCCCCACAAGTTGGATATAGGTTGAAATTTCTTTACTTTTAGTTAGAAAAAGTTGTATAGCGTCGTATTTCCTCGCCGTCCGATCGTGTACTACGCTCGTTTAAGCTAACGGGTTCACTTCGCATCGAATCCGTCCGAACTCGCTGTTCCGTTTCTTAATGCCAGTGCCAGCATGATCGAATTTACTTGAGATTGACTTCCAAAATATACTGCTTGGTTGCTAGCACTGAGCTGATACATTGTATCGTAATTTTTCTATCTCTTTTTATATTAACGTTATGGTTTAAATACTGATTTTATCCTTGATTGACGTTTGTTCTTAGTTCCTTTGGTTTACATTTCGCGCCTGTATTCTCGGGGTTCGTCTGGATCGGGTTCTCCAACGTCGTCTAATTCTGTTCAAGGGAGGACTGCACGCGGCATCTAGGAATGTTGATGAGCAAGAAAGAGCAGACAATTTGGGTATTTTGGAGAGGAAATTTGTGAAAAGTTTGAATTATTATTTGTCCTACATTAGAAGATTCAGAAGTAAACATTCTCGTCTAATATGTACTGGCAAAGTGTATTGCGTACGGCAAGCAATAAAGTCCCTGTTTCAATTGTATCCGGGGGGGGTTTGTAAAAGGTCAAACTTTACTTCAAGTTGACTACGCTATAAAAGACTGCGACTCTACTGGAAATACTTCAGTCCATACGAGTGTACGTGTGGGCTGGTATCGTATAGCAGAGAGCAGATCCATCTACTACTCCTCTTGAGAATGTCTTAAAATCGAACCAACGGTTTCGCTATGAAATTTGCTACAACTACGGGCCGTTACCGGTCCCGTTTAATCTCTAAATAGAGTTTAGAAGGGAAACATCTTGCTCTCTACCGGTTGGAACTGTTTCGGGGGTTTTGCTGTTATTAGGAAAATGGTTAATAAAATGTAACATTTTGCTCTAAATGTTGCTATTAAAAAGACCTGTTTTGTTACTTCTGCTCTTTGTTCTTTGAAATCACCATCGTCACTCTCTCTCTCTTTCTCTTTCTTTTCTTTTTCACTCTTGGCCAGGTTAAGCTACCTCAAGGAGGCCACATTGTTCCCCTTTTTATAGCAGTATCTCGACCTGAACAGAGTCACCGAAGTCATCGGAAAAGCGGTTTGCGCACCCGACCCTGCCCAGATATTATCACAACATTTGTTCCGATTCTGTCGGCGAGATCGGCGACAGCTCCATCCCATCCAGCAGGGGCGTTTTCTCCTCATTGCCACTGCCAAACTCATCGCTGCCGGCAGCATCGTCCAGATATTGGCGTACGTCCCGCGGCGCGTGCTTGTGTCGGTTCGGATCAGCATTCCCGGCACTGGACGATCGCTGTGGCACGGGAGACTTGAGCAAAGAGGTGTCCGTCGTGCTGACGCTCGTTGCATCTTCGCTGGCCGTGTCCGAAGCATCCGACGTGCAGGTTACGTCCGAAGAGAGTGGTTTAACTTCAAACTCTAGTGTAGCGCCATCACCGGTCGACGAGGAGGAAGCGGCACTAGCCGCACTACGGCACGGGCTGGCGGGACTGTTCGAACGCCCGGTAGCAGCCCGGAGTGACGTTTCCGAGGAGAAGTCTTCGATGGACACACTGTCCAGGATTGTGCTGTGCTTGAACCGTGCCAGGGAGAATAGTTGCTGCCGATCGGTTCGGTTCGGTCGCAAGCGGCTCGTCGAAGCGAGCGAGGCCGCCGGCGAGGATGTCGTTGTGGACGTCACCAACGAGGTACAGGAGGGACTTCCGGGTGGCAGTGGTTCCGGAGTCAGTATGAAGCGATCACAACTGATCTCCCCAATGCTACCACTTTCGGTTGTAGGAAGATCCTGTGAACCGTGCGTTCGGAACATGGAGCGATCCATCTCCAAATGGGGACCCCCGGAGAAGCTGGAAGCCGAGCGGAACTGATGGGTGTGCAGTTGCTGCTGGTGCGCAACAGGAACACAGTTGAAGGACGTCTCAAACAGACACTCGTTTGATTTGATCAAATTGTTGCGCCATTGGAGACCACGCTCTCGAGCCGTGGGCACAATCGTGTGCAGATTTTGATAGGACGCATGGTTCTTTCTCGACACTGGGGACACTGGCGACGGTACGTGCTTGGGAGACGGTGTTGACGGTGGGGCCAGCATCGGCGGTAGTGATAGCTGCGGTTGCAACTGTCCCGCCGGACGGGGAGGCTGTGAGCGAGAGGTATCGATCGGCATGAACGCCGAATCGATGCGCCGCTCCTCCTCGAACGAGCGGAAGATCTTGCGGCTCGTGTTTTTGATTGACTTGCGCGTGGAGTTGTACGACATGTCCTCGAACGAGGACACACGGTACTTCTGCGAGAAGACCTCGGTAGTGGCACACTTGCGCAGCGGGGAAAGAGTGTAACACAGCGAAGAGTTCGTCGTGGACGACGAATGATTGTTAATGACGAGCTTGGGTGGTTCCAGGAACCTCGAACGACTCGGCGAGATATCTCGGGAAGCGATCGAGGGCTCCGTCCGGGAGCTGCTCACAGCACACGGTCCGGTCCCGTTGTATCCCGACGCTTGTGGCAACACCTGTGACTGCGAGTGGTGATGGTAGTCGTGACAGGGTGACGAACCGGTCGAATCGATGTACTTCATGTTGGCAATCGTGGTCGCAAGATTGTCTGCAGTGCTGGCACCACCCTGCTCCACCAGCAGATCCTCAACGCCCTCGTCGATCGGCGAGTTCATCGAGGCGAAACTGCTCAGCTTAAAGCTGGACGCCCTGGACGATTCGCCGTCCGTCATGGAACCGAACGCGGAGTCTTGCGATGGGTTGCTGAGCCCGAGTATCATGCCGCGCCGGCTGTACTCCATTCGGCGCGACTTGGAGTTCTTGTACGCGGAGGACGGATTGAGGCTGACGGCACCCGACCCGCCCGAACCGCCCGCAACCGCGCCCACCGACGCCCCCGTGGCTGACGTGCCGGCCCCGTGCGCTTCTTCGATCGAATCTATACGAATGATTGTGTTGTTGTTACTATTGCTGTTGTCGTCCGAGTGGACATTATTGTCACAGTAATGTATCGGCGAGCTCAGTGGATCGTAATGGCATGGATCGTCGATGCGGGCTGACGCTATAACTATTTCATCTAACAGATCTTCAGAATCACTACTAGACAGATCGGAGGATTCTACATCACTATAAAGAAAAAAGACGGATTCGATACGGACACGGGAGAGAGGCACGGAGAGAGGCAGGGAAGGAGTTGTCCCATCGGTTGTGTACCGATGATGATGGGTTTGGGGGGAGGGGAGGTCGGGGGAACAGGACGAAGGAAAAGACCGTACGGGACGATATAGATAAATCCACACGAACAACGTACAACGCCACACATGACAACACGGTACGACACTCAAAGAGGTATAGTGCCAGCCATGGGATAGAGCTTGGCCTAGTAGGACGTATGAATAGCTGTGTTGGTGTGGTTGCTTGTGTGTGTGTGTGTGCACGCAAGATAAAACAAAAGCACGAACGTAGTGAACAAGTGAAGTATAGCATCAACTCAAAGCAAACTACGAGATAACATGAAATGGGCTATAGTGATGGACAACTACTAATCATCCCGTGTCTTTTTATAGAATCGATAAACTACTCGAGCCGACTAAGTTCTGCTACCAGAATAACACGGCATGAACCTAACGCAGTTGATGTACGAAACATAATCAAGCTGTGGAATGTATCCGGGCATTATTAGGTGTCTTCTCGCTGTAACTGCTTATGGTCGCTGGATATGGGGTGATTGAATACATACAGAACACGACAACAACATCATTGGAATGACACTTTTTGGGGAGTGTAAGTAAGTAAACATTAGACCACCAATGGAAGGCTAACGATACCGTTGTAATATCGTGTGAGGACAACAGATTTAGCCGAAATTGATTTATACGTCCACCTATGCATTGTTGGGCGGAAAGCGAACGTTGCGTAGTGATAATGAAGCAAACATGATAACGATGGTCGCTTTAGTAATGATGCGTTCAGGTGGACCACGGGTAAGTAGGAACGCGAATGATAACGAACAACGATAGCAAAGTATCTATGCCAAGGGCACCGCGTACCAACCAGAACCTGCAGCAGTGCTGGAGAAGAAGCACTTGGAGCCAAGTAGTGCTGATTAACTTTCGCACTCCATACGCTAACGAACGGAAATGGGGTGATACCGATAGATTTCGGTTTATCTGGCGTGGTTCGAAGATAGCAGAAGATGATTAATGGAACTATTTTTGGACTATTCCTGGAAGCTGTAGGTACTAGCGGTTGGATAATAAATGCCTAGCAAACCGAGTGGAGTCACCCAGTCAGTTAAGAAGTAATTAGTGGACAAGCTTTGGGACGGTTTTGGCTTTGGATAGTAACAATGGCGGCTAGCTCTAGTTGCCGTTGATGAGTTGTATATCCGTCGTTGAGACCCAGAAACAAACTTCATCGCTATACAAAAAACAATTTTCCAAAGCAGATTGCATATCTTGGGGCGTTTTATTATACGAATTGCGCCTAAATGAATGCAATAGGTTTACATCGATTGCTGCTGCGGTTAGTCTGTTTGTGGGTCTTAGAACGGCAATACCTGGGGCAGTTTTCTTGAAGCAATCTTATAACCGGATCTAGATAGATAATTCTGTTTCGCTGTCTTACCTAAACCATATGTTGCTCGGATATATCGGTGAGTACACGCTGTTCTTGCTTGTATAAAAAGCAAGAAATACTGCTCGCAAAGGGCAATGAATTTCTAGTTTACTACAATCACACACAGACACAAACACAATTACGTTAACCCATCTAGACTAGATTACTGGAACTGCCACACGTGTGTACACACACGGGTGCTTTTCTTTTTGTGGAAGTCAGGGTCGGTGAAAGTTTGCGTGTTTTTCTTTGCTTCAACGCATCAAGGATCTTGTCAGCTGGATCGGCGCGTAACCATTTGTTAGGAAGGTTATTTTCTTTTGCGAGCGAACGGCAACAAAGGCAAGCAACAGCTGGTGGTGCCATTTGGTGGATGTGTTGCTAGTGTCGGTGCGTCAGCGTGGCTTGCAAAAAGATAAAATTACACGCCCCCAATCCGGTACCTCCCCAAAACTCATCGTGCGAGGGATGAGCGTGATGAAGCGTTTTGGAGAAGAAAATAATCATAAAGTATAAGAAGGAACGACCACCGATCGCACCGGAAGCGCGAGTGGTTTGGCTTCGTTAGGCCAAACGAAACTCGAACTCATCGTAATGAACTTGATGGTAATAGCTGGTGTGCGTATTTGGACGTGCGGATCGATCATCGAAGATGCCAAGCGTGGACGATTGAACCGACGGACCCGATATGCCGATATGCCCCCGGACGGAGAGGCAACGGTTTGTTGTTGTTTGTTGTTGTTGTTGTTGTGGGTGGTGTTGTTTGCCCCGTATAGAACCCACCGTGGCGAGAGATGCAATGGCGAATGGGACGTGTGGAAAATAATAATATAGAAACAACATAACAAATACCGAACCGAAGTACACAAACAACACACTCATGTTTACATAACGTCCTGCACAAGGACGGCTCGATAGATGCGGGGCGTGATATGATTGGGATGCGGAGGATGAAAGTCATGAGTCATGAGAAACGCAGATTTTCCGGCAATTTTTTGCAACATCAACCAGTTGTCAATTGACTGACGGATGGATTTTATTTGTATCTCTTCTTTGAATGTTCGATAATGGTAGGAACAGATTTGTTTCCGAACGACTATGCAAACGAGTCTAGAGAACGCTGGTATGCAATGGTAAGCAAAACATAAAACTTCTATCACATGGCATTGCGCGTCATGTACTAGAAAAATTAAAAAGAACCAAACCTCATCTGGCTAGTAAATCCATGAAACAATCTATTCAAATGAACAAGTAACACAGCAAACAAGAGTTGCAAGCGTAAGCAAAAGACAGAAACGAAAAAGAAGGTGAAAAAAATGCACGCATCGCCGCTTGTCGATTTCATGCCGATGTTATGCCTTGGTCTTTGGAAGAATGTATGTTTGTGTGTATTGCCGCGTGAGTGTAACAAGGCTGAGAAAAAGAAGAAGGAACGCCAGGAAATACGGGGGAAAAAGGTGAAAGAAGACCGAAAGAACCAAGATTTGAACGAGAAAGTTGGAAGAAAGCGAACGGCGTGTGGTGAAAAGTTTGCTTTGACGTGACGAAACGAGTGCTAATTACCTTTAGCGCGCCAAAGAACTTCTAATACTACGATTGTGTATGAGCGTGTACAGGAAGGCAGTTTATAGCTGTGTGTATGTTTGTGATGAGAGTAGAGAATGTATCTTTAATGCGATAAAAAAAACTGTACTACTGTAGCATTCCGCAAATACTACTGATGCAGTCTTGATCTCTTGATCTGCTTTCTCATTACCACCATAAACTGGAACGGTATGAGAAGGACAAGCAAACCCCTCCGTTTTGATAGCATTATCAGTGGAATCGTATAATAAAAGAGCAATTTTGTCACGTAGATTGCATAAATTGAGGCGAATAGCGTTTGTAATGCAAACGATTTCGCCTAAAAGTATACTATCAGCACGACAATACACCATGACAAAGTTACTTTTGCAAGGGTTTAGCATTTGTTTGTCCCGACAATGCTTTCAACGGGGAGCATATTCAACAGAATCGCAAAAGAAAAGAAACGATAGGATTGTTTAAAAAAAAATGACCTCAAATTCGAACGCAAAAAGCACGCAACCGAACGGGAATAATGCAAGCCAGTCCAGTGTTTGGTGAGGTGGGAAGTTGCCCAATGTTGTCCCTTTCTTGGCGTATGGTGTTGCTGTGTGTGGTTTTGTGTAAGTTGTTGCTTAACGTTTTAGCTTTCTTAATTCTGTTACTTACTGTCGATCACATCATCGGGGATTGAGAACGGAGTACTTCGGTGGAGTGTTCCAGGCTGGCGCAAAAGAGGTTAAAGTGTGGGGAATGGGCGGAAAGGGTTTTTTTCGGGAGGACAATTTTTTGTTTTTGTTTGGCTACCGTAGAACCAGTTAAGAACGATGTTTGAATATTGTTTCGTAGGGAAAATGGCCTTGTCGAAGGAAGATCTCACATTATGTATGTACCACACAACACCTCATGGGGTGTCAACTATCCCCTCACGAGCTTGATCTATTCTAGAAACAGATGTCTATACGATTCTTATCATTGTACTCGATTTTGCAAATGGATTTAATGCAACTCAATAGACGATATAACGATGAACGAAATGTACAATACTAGCAGTGGTTTTAGCTCATCTAAAATTTCTAATAAGAAGGGTCGTTATCCTAATAGATTGCTTCATCGTTTCTCATAACAGAGTGGATTGGGAGCAGAGTGTTAACTGATGCTCACTATTGCTACAGACCATACGGTCGTGTCTGCAACGTGTCTATTGCTTTGGAACAGAACATAAGTGGGGAAGATTTACATCGTTTTCTGCTTGCTTTAAAGCCCAAGGATTTATCAGCGTATTGAGGATTATTTTTCATGTTGACAAATGTTTAGTTTTGTTGGTAGAAAGATTGTAGTAGTAGTAGTAGTAGTAGTAGTTGGTGGTGGTGGTGGTGGTAGCAGTTGTGTTTTGTTGGCATAACATCGGATGACAAAGACATACAACGGTTAAATATTAGAGTTTGAACCAGAGAGCGTGGCGAGATGGTTGAGGATAAGAAAAATAGACAAAACAGAAAAAATCCAACACAAATTAGACCCATGAATCTTGACGATGAACCGATGAACTGGTGCTTGCAATAAATGCCTGCAAAAGGTATGCAATATGCGAGTGTCGAGCTTGACAAATGTTTTCTCAATATTGCATACCTTTAGGCTGAGAGCATTCAAGGCACAGCGTAATAGTTGGTGATCCTGCTCAATTGCGTTTGTTTTTCGTAATCGGCCAAAAATAAAAAAAAAAAACAGATGACAAGCAGCACAAACGCGCAAATTATGATAAATTAAAAGAACCATTGCTAAAAAACTGAAACGAAACGAAAAACAACTGCACACCCTATCCTGCGAAATCTGTCGTAACATGTCGTTAGGGAATGGACAAATAATGGCTACGATTTTAATGAGCAGTGTCTTGGATGAATGCGAATGTGTGAAAGAATGCATGTTTGCCGGTCATGGCAGTTATCGTCGACGTCTTGGTCGCTTGCTTGTATATATGAGATAGAAAGATAGATGAAGAAGAAAGAGAGAGAGAGAGAGAAAGAGAGAAAGAAAATGATGTGATAATGAGGTGAAGTGTGTGCGAACGGTGATAAAAAGTAGTAGAGGCAGTAGTGATGGGTTTGAAGATGACGATGGAAGTGGTGGTGATGGAGCGATGGCCAGAAGACGGCAGTAGATTAGACATAGAGTACACACCCGGTTTTTCGATCACGTGGCGTCGATGGTGGTGTACAGGGCGAGCTTCCCTCGCTATACGAACCGCTCAGGATGGCTCCCTGGCGACGCCGTACCGCATTCAGTAAGCTCAGGGTGGAGCTACTCAAACCGTGTTTGAAGGACTGTGCCGAAGAGAAAAGAAGTGCACGTAACGACATGTTGAATGGTGGATCTCATTATTGGAGTTTGGTGTTGGTCACCGCGCACTATACGTACAGGCACACATGTTCCTCGCATTTCTCGTAAATCGATATTGCGGAAAATATCACAAAGCACGAGCTCCTCCACCGTCGGGTAGCGGCCATCCGGTGACTCGAAGATCATCTGAAGTACATCGACCACCTAGTTGGGGAACGCATTTGCAGAACGGGTATGTTAGAACAACCATATCGGGGTCACTAGGTTACCGCCACCAATACCTGTGGATATCGCTCGAGATCGAGCTGGTAGTGGCCGGGTGTTGGCTGGGGTGATGTCAGCTCATATCCGGCACACATCTCGAACAGCAGGTGACCGAAGCAGATGACGTCGATGTTATCGATGTCCGGCGCGGATCGTGCCCAGATGACGGCGTTTACGCGCGAGTTCAGTCCAAGCAGTCCATTTTCTAAGCCGGATAATCTATTGAAATAGTGTAGAAGAAGCTTGTGGTTTAGTGCTCTCGGACGGCCTAATGGATAGATAATAGTTTTGAGCGATGCAGTAACTCTGCATCAAAAATCTTCCGAGAATAGCGAGAATTCGCCAATTCCGTACCGTAGCATTGGGCCTACATCTCGAAGAAAAGGGAAGAACCCTAATTTTCTACACGAGCGCGTCCATTACCAACCGGATTCTCGATATTGAGGTTAGGTGTCGTCGTTGAATGTGTGCGTTTCATGCATCACTGACACCGGAGACTTCGGTGTGTTGCTGGGCCCACAACAATAAACATTCCTCTCGGAAATTTTCGTTCCGTTTGTCACGCTTACCCAGGGGTGAAGTTAAGCAATCCTTTTTTTTCTCTACACTACAAAGCAACCCCTTGCAGAACATTGCCACCACGGAGCAACCTGTTCGAGCTTTGTCCATTCGTTTTCTATTTAGTACAATTTTCGTTACCAATACAGGCGCCATTGAAAGGCATCGGGTTGGTCACGTTTTTTTTCTCCCTTCTTTTCATACACCAAGAGCTTCATTTGTCAAAGTCTTTCCGTGGAGTTGAACACACCCACCGCTGCTTGTGAAAGTGGTAGGACGTTGACGTCCGATGCATTGAAAGTCACATTAACGTCAGCCATAATGTGTGTCGCCCAACGCGTTGCCATACGCGTGATGGAAGTTGCTCTGACGCATGGATACACTCATTCTGTTTGAGTTTGATGGTGGATAGGAAATGGTCCGCTGCTCGGAAGTTTCCCATTTCCCCTGCCTGGAAATCCGATCCTACTAACCCTTGTATATATGTGTATGTGTATGTGTGGGCAAAGCGACACTTAAACAGATCACTTCCTGGTAGCACACGGACGGTCCAACCGGCGAAATGAACGTACGAACATGGCAGCAGCGTACGTGCCACGGGTCATACGAAGAATGGATGGACACCGGAAGACCGTCGGGCATAGTAGCATGTCGCATGTCGACTGCGAACAATGTGCCCCGAACGGGTTGGGTGCGCTTGTCGGCTTCGTCACCGGTACATTGAACTTTGGTTGATTTGAAAAGTTTTTCAATTGTAGGTAGATCCAAATTGAATGGCTCGTGTTACGTCCAGACTGTTTTTGTGATTGAAAAATACATTCCCGAAAGGGGATTCAAGTAATGCCGTAGGGTGGGGAATTGGAAAAAAATTTTCTCAATTCATTTCCCAAAGAGATATATCCCAATAGATGAGAATTTTTGTAAAAGAATTGTGTTTCGAGTTGTTTTCACATTACGTGGGTGTTGCGTTTGATGCTTGTTTAAACAAGTAAAATTATTCATATAATCATTTTGTCATGCGGATTGCATAAATTTAGGCGCTCAAGTTTTCAAATAATTGAGCATCTTAACTTCTATCGTACCAGTAAGTAATGGAAGACGCAGAGACACAGCTTAGAGGATGACCATTCAAATTACACACACTGGAAGTAGGAGATATGTTATAACTTACCGAGCGACTCCATTCTGCAGGATGACATTGCCGCTATGCAGATGACCGTGCGAAGGAATGCCGCGCTCGCGTAGGAACAGCAGTGCCTCCAGAATCTGTCGCCCTAGCCGCTGTACCTGGGACAAGGGCAGACAGGTAGACTTTCGCGTGTACTTGCGGCTCCACGGTTCATTCCATTGTGACTAAACCGGTAAGGGATACAAGAAAGGAGCGAATGTTACCCAGTGAGCGTTCTCCATTGTATGTGTGTCGTGTTACCTTGTAGATAAGATCCTTGAGGCTACCGCGGGGATTGAATGGCATCACGAGACTGGTGTACTGGTGGGAATCGGAGGGGAAAAAACCTAGATCTAGCACCGGATAAATGTACGGATGCTGCAGCGAGCCGAGCAGCTCCATCAGCACTCCCTGGGGACATTCGGAGGGCGGCAACTCTTCTAAGGCAATACAATCGGGAGGTAATGGTAGCAGCGTCATAAGCCGATCGGTACGTATCTGCAGGCGAATGCGAGATCATAACATGAGAGAATGAGTGGCCAAAAGGCAACAACGTGCTGGTGACTGCGATGTCGATGGCGATGCGTACCGTGCAATCGTTCAGCAGGAACCAGTGCTTATTGGAGCGCGATCCGATATCATCTAGGTGTGCGATGGACTCGTACCGGCCGCCCGTGTTCTGCAGCCATTCCTGGCATGCGGCATACGCCCGTTCCCGTGCCGCTCGTTCCCGCGGACTGCGATCTGGCGCCCCGATGCCACTGTCCAGTGCCGTATACTGCTGGTAGCGCACGCTGTGTCTGCATGTTAAAGAAGAAACAAATGGACCGCGAAAATAAAGGTTAGTAGAAACAATGGAACACCGAATATAATGGACTTTTCCCAGGTAACATTTGTTCCCTTCCCTTTACCATTCCCTTCTTCCCACGCTTCCTCCTTCTGCTCCCCACCCATTCCTCATTTTCCCCACAGCACTAAGAAAAATCACTAGTTGATATGTTGGATGGAGCAGAGAAAGAAAAACTAAATGGAAAACGCTATATAGAAAAGAACGAACATATTGAAATATCGAATGCAACAACACTGGAACACGACTATACAAACCTGCGGGGCTATGCAACACATATGCACAACGGTAGATGAACTCTTGGCAAACGGAAAAAAACTGCCCCTGACGCCTAGCCCGTCAGTGCATACTAATACGTGCGAGCTAATTGGACGCTAGCGAGCACGGAATTATGTACAGAAGATGATGAGCATTAGAAGAAATTCAAGAGATGGAAAGTAAACACAGCGACAGACTCGACAAACCGCCCGCGGGACCCGCGGTGACGATGGAACGGAAAGGTGGGATCGGAAAATTGCACAAAACATTCAGCATTCCACACATACACACACGACAATCGATGGCGATATGATCGGGAATCTTTGTATTTTACGTCAAAATTCCCTATGACCCACAGCTTAAAACAATGAGCTTTTGTGGCTGTTCACCTCACCCAAACCCGCCCACACCTCCTTCTCCTGCTCCACACTCATCATTAAGGTGTCCCACATTGTGAGTTTCGCTTTGTTTGGAATTAGCGGGACCACGTGCGTTTTGGTTTGGGCCAGTAATTGCATGGTGGCTCGGTTGCCGTCGATAATCGATGGGGATTTGGTGTTGGTACCGGTACCGAAGTCCACGTGCACACTTCCTCCCGGCTGGTACAACGGTACAAAGCGTTCCAACTAATCGCATTAGTGTCGACGAACGGTCGCAGACACAGCCGACGGTCGACGTCTTACGGTGACAATGACCAGGCGCCTCCATCCGGTTGGATGGCCTTTTCCGGTGGTAACTCATTATGGATGGGTGTTCGTTTGTCTGCCGATGGCATGATGGTTTCTTTTATGTTGTTTGGTATAAAAGACATAATTTGTATGTGTTTGTTGTTGTTGTTGTGTGTGTGGAATAAGTTGGGGACGCTTAGTTTAGGACGCGTCGTTCACGAATCAGATTCAGGCCATGCAGGAGTGCTTTTGCAACACGTTAAGGAAATGGTTATCGTGTCGATTATTGCATAGAACATTATTATCGATGAGTGATTTGCAAATTATTTGCTTCGCAGGACTAACAGACTAACAGTAGGGAAACATCGAAATGGAGAGCACAATAACAGCAACACATTTCAGGTTGGGTGAGTAACATACACACATTCATACATACAAGAATTTGGGTTTGAAGAAAGTCATAAACATTGAATTGAATAAAACATGAGCATTGAAAACAATGAACATAGAAACAAAAGTGATGTAAGCAGGTAGAAGGTGTAGCAACGAATGACATCGTACCAAACGTTCAGGGTACGGTGTAAAGTGAATATGCACTTGATGTCTCACAAGGACAACACGTTCGTGGCATGGTGTAACTGACAGATGGAGCAAAAGTTTCACACTAAATTGATAACGGACAACCTTCTCCGTGCGGCAGGAAACGAAATGGCGTGTAGTAAGCCTGTCAGCCTGTAAGAACGCACAACCGGTAGCGGCGGTATAAATATAGCTCAAGCGAACAGATTAGCTTGAAAGTTACTCCGAGCGGGTAATGCAATATTCACAACACTCCGCTACCAGCTCAGTTTCCGCTGTTATCTGCCAAAAATGAAGCGAATAAGAAGCAGCATGAACACTTGCAGGATGCGCGATGTACGATGGGAAGGCCAGCGGAGTGAACAATGAGAAACAATGCAGTGGCGTGATGGTTTGATGGTTTGAGATAAGAAGGCAAAGGCGGAAAGGCAGAAAGAACCATTAAATTATCCATTCCCGAAGGACTTGCGGGACAGGATTGGATTGCGAAGGGAAAGCGACGTGAATGACAGGCTGCACAGCAAGGCGAAAGCTTAGCCTTGGATCAAAATACGGCTTTGTGGTTGTTTCCATCCGCGGCACAATTGAACCGTGGCTACTGCACAGTAGTGCGCAATAAATAGCACTAAACACTATTCGCTAACGATGGAAACAAGCGAAAAGGCAAAGCTGATAGAGGAATGGAGTTAAAAAAGGAATGAACTCTAGAAACCCTAAAACGCTATCTTGAAACAGAACGTTGAAGATGTAAATGAAACAAGAAATAGAGAAAGTGTGATAGAGGATAGAACAAACAGAGAAGAAGTGACAGAGTGACAGAAGAAGGTAGCTATGAACCGTACAAATATAGATAGGATCGTGAGATATATGAAAAGGAAAAATGAGAATAATATGAAACAAAGAAACATCCAGTAAAAAAACCGTCAAAGCAAACGTTTCATTCGAGCAATATAAACAGAAAACAACAAATGGCACTCCATTATCGAACTGCATCGGTTTGTTTTTGTTTTCGCTCTTTTCTTTGCGTGCGCCTTAAGATAGATTTTCCTCTTCAATTGCGTGAGAGTGTGCGTGTGTTTGGAATGTTTGGAAAGTTACACAGTTACACTTTCCCAACACTGACACTGGTGTTTGTGTGTATTTTGCAAGGGTTGTGTATGGGTGTAGTATACATTTTTCTGTTTTTGACAGTTCAATTGACAACAGGCATCGGACGGAGTAGTAGCTGTCGAATGCTGGGGCGACATCTACCGGCAATCCGGTGTACCAGGTAAATTTTGGAATCGATCAATTTTTGGGATCCACACGCTGGTGGGCTACTTTATTGTCTCTTAATTGGTTTGTTTACATTACAACAATCTGGGGTGGTGGGTTAACTAGTGCTTAGCATATTACTAAATTACTTATTGTTGATTAATTGTACTTAATAGTCCCTTCGGTTTTAGAAGGGAAGAATTGGCATCGTTTGAGCGGGCAAGTGTTTTGTGTGTGTGTTTGTGAGTATTTTGTGATTTTTGTGTTCGAATTGCTTGCTTTTGTATTGAATTCATCACAATCATACATGTACTGTTTCAATTATGGAGTGGATTATTTTCGTACTTGTAGTTGTTTGAAAATAAAACAAAAACGGAAAAGAAAGTTTCATTACATAAGACATGTAACACAATCCGAGAAAACCGCGGAAGAAATGAACGAAACCCACAACATGGGACAAATAAAATGCGATACAGATAATTGTTCGGAACAGATGAACGGGAAACAAACATGGCAAACTGATGGTAACAGTAATGTAACACGAAACGTTCTCTAATGGAATGGAGCATTCGAAATCCTATCGCACGGATGAGAACTTTTTCTGTCGAAAAACTCAAGCACCCGAGCACGTAGCGTACAAGAATTCTTTCCAAATGTCAGCTGAAGCCAACTGCAATGTCTGAGTGGTGGCAGACTCATTAACTGTGCCACCTTGTACACGGAATCGGATCCGTTGTGTGTCGTCCGTCTACACTAGCGTAACTTTTCGCCACGATTTGTACTTTCTGCCTGCACTCCACTGGGAGCTTTTTCCCTGGCGATAAATTTCAAGATCTATGCACAGAAAAGGATGGTCCTAGATGATGACGATATGTATGTTGAGGTGGTGGAATTGGTAGCAAATACATTGCGAGTTCCAATTAGTATGAAGTACCCCAGTTGTTGACCTGTTTTTTTCTGACGAGTCGTCCATTTGATACAAGGCGTCCAGGCCAAAGAAAGTGGCGAGAAAAATGAGAACGTATTTCTACTTAAGCGAGAAAATTGCAAACGGTCTGCTTGCGGGCAGGGATTGGAATAATGTGAACCTTTCTCGCTTTGCCTCTATTTATTATTTACTGAAAGGTAAATAAAAGTTGCCTGTTGTTCTTTGGCCTAAGTGCCCGACAAAGGAGAAAAGTGACTGGAGATATAGATTTCCCCGATCGTGGAAAACATTGGGTAACTTTTCAGCTCTGGGGCACTATTTATGGCAACAAGTTTTCTTTTTTTTTATGCCAGGCGAAATGCACGGTACAAAGTACAGAAAAGTGTTAGACCTTATTTTGTGAAATGGTTCACTTGAACCGGAAACGATGAACCGGCCATTAGGTTGAACTTTATACGAAAAATGCAAACATTTTCAGTATCTATCTACACTCGCGAGAGTTGCTAAGAAGCGTTTAGCTTCACCTTTTACGAAGGAGTTGTTGTACCATTAGCCTTTCTTCTAACCATTAATTTTCATAATCTACAAGTTGTTTCAGCATTTCTATGAAAGAAAATACTTTAAAGAAAACAACATGACAGCTACTCTAAGAGTTATATTAGAGAAGGTAAAGAAACTCATAAGAATGCTAAAGAAAAAACTAAATTCGGTGTAGAAGCAACTAATACTAGCTTAGTATATCCTAAATGAACAATAAATAAAGAATAAAATATATGATGAAACCGAGAAAAAGGCATCCATTTTTCTTTGGGGGTGAACGAAAAATAACAAGAGCGCACGATGAGTGAAGAACAATTATACAAAGACTCTAGATCCCTAGAACGTTCCGGCATCGTGCCGGTTTTCATTGTTTTATGGGCATGAAAAAAATTATCGAATGAATTATCTATTTTTCTAGCCCTGCAAGGCAACACAACGCTAGCTGTATGTGTGACGTGATGTATTTGTGTTGGTTTTGGATTGTGTGTGTGTGTGTGGTACGGTCATGAGAAAATATGAAGGATGAGTGGAAATTATGGGTGGAACCAACGAAGAATGGGGATTTTTGGATAAGATAAGAGAAGCATGATGATCTATAAAAAATCATATATCTAAGCAGATATTTCACTAAAAAATACATAAGTATGTAAAATTAAAATTAAGACAAAAAAGCACAAACAAAATCGGAAAAGAAATAAGGTGCGTGCTGCCAGACCGATAAGCTATAATTTTCATGTAGATTGCATACTTCTAGGCTGATTAGTCGACAGGATAGAAAGAAGTATGCAATTCGCTCGTAGGCAAAATTCGGTTAAATGGCGTATTCTGCGTATTCCACAGTGAATATAAATAAAATCTCCTTTCTGCAGGACATTCTCGGGAATGGGAAGAATAAAGGTAAATGGTATGACGTGTATGGGTAGACTGTGCATGTATACATTCAAATGCAGATACAGAACATTAACCAACAATAAAGTAAATTGATAAAGTGGCTACGGTATGGTAGAGGGCACAGTAGAACATTGTTGTAGCGGTAGTAGTAGAAGAGGTAGTAGTAGTAACAGTAGTAGTAGTAGTAGAAGGTAGGTAGTATGAAGAAGTAGTAGGTATGGAGTAGTATGAAGGGCATAGAAACCTTGTCGGCGAATCGTTCTCTTTGGCCGCGCTCGTACTATCCTGCAGCAGGCTCCGGCTGAAGAGGAACTTGGCCAGCGAGTCGAGCTTGGCGCTGACCAGTGGCGACCGTTCGGAATGTTCGGTTTCCGAGTTGTTGTCGTGCTCGGAGCTGATGGACCGACCTCTGAAAGACGAAGAGAAGAATGGCGCGTGCGGTAAGCGTAAATGGTTGGCGCGAGGAGTGAGAAACAAACGAATCATAAAAAGAAAAGCAAAAACCAGGAACAGAACTTATGATGCTGCACAATACAGAAGGGAAACAATTAAGCACAAGCCAGAGGCAAAAACGGAACAAAACCTCTGGGTTTTCGAAAAGCCACTCGGTCTTCATTTTAGCCCGCGGTAAATCAGATGCTGTTATTCAAAATAGAGGAACTTCGGCAAAAGGATGGTAAAGGGCGATCGGGGAACGGGTAAGGTGAAAGCATTCAATTACCTGAACAACATGCGTTTGCTGGCCGCCGTAAGGGGTGGTTCGGAGCGCGGTTCCTGGAATTCGGCCGCCGACTGGGCACGTCTCATTTTTCTCTTTTTCCGCCGGTAGCTCGACCTAGGAAAGGTTACCGCGCGTTCGTGTGCGCGTGTGTTTGTTAATCGGTGGTAGTTGCGCCAGGCCACAGGCAACACCATGCAATAGGCAGAAACGGTAGCGGGGGTGAGTTACAGTTGGCAAACGCGGGGATGTTAGGAAATTAAGCAGGATGCAGATGCAATCGGATGCAATCGTGTGGTAAAGTGGAGGATGTCGTCGAGAGAAGAAAGAAAACGGAAGGAATGCAAAACGCGCACAGGCAAACACATAGTGAAACAATTGGAACAAAAACGAGGCAACAAGGAATTGGTAATGAAGGGAATGGAAATTCCGAGAGCAGGGAAAGAGAGCGAGAAAGAGAGAAAGAGAGAGAGAGAATAAAGCAAAACACAATTTTAGGTTTAATAAGCTGTCGTGCGAACGCTGTGCTGTGGGGTTGCGGAGGGAGTGGGGAGCGGTTGGTGGTGGTAAGAGGGTGAAAGGCGTAAGCTTCTCCCGGTGTGCAGCAGATGCAAAAAGATGCATTGTTAGATGGAAGAAGTAATGCAGTTCAAGAAGCTGCAGTAATTTATGTTTTTTTTTTAATGGAAATTAAACTTCTTTTGTTAGATGTTAGTTAGCGCATACACTGAACAAAGTGTTGATAAGCCCTATGAAAATAGGTTAATAATGCTTTGAAGCACAACTTTCGTCATGTAATTGGAATGTACGCCCTTTTTTGCTCCTAATGTGCAATTGTGATGCAGTCTATAACCTAAAATGCCTATATTTTTAGGCAATTGCATGTCAATTGTAGTTCTTCGTATTTCTTTTGCGAAACCGCCTAAAGCTATGCAATGCGTGTGACAATTTTTTACTACGATGACTTTTCTTAACTGTTCCTTAATGTTGCCATTAAAAATGGACCATACTGAAGGTCCATAGTAGGACAGGTTACAATATATTATGCACATTACACGATCTAGTCTTTTCTGTTCTAGCTATACCGCGAACACTTCAACTGTGGTTAAAACTGTCAAACTGTCCGCTTCTTTAAACAGTAAATTATTCCCCTTGCCCTTTTCACACATTCCACAGCACTTACTTCTTCACCTACGCCTTCTTTGCTTTGACGCATCTTGGCTTCACACTCGGGAGGAACTTTTACCATCAACCGGTAACGGAACCGGTACCCCGGGTATACCACACCGTACTTACCTTGAGGGTCGTTCTTGACAGAACCGATCGTGGCCGGTCGTTTCGACCTCCTTAGCCTCCTTATCGTCCGCGCCATTGCGCTTGTTCATCGTCGAGTAGAGATTGAACATCTTGAGCTTGGTCTTTACATTGGTTACCTCGCAAACGCGCACTATAATTTTGCGGCTGCTCTTGATCACCGTATTGATTGTCTTGTAGAAGGAAAAGGACACTGGCGCACCGGTTCCCGTGCCGTCTTTGGGTGGTTTGACCGGCGTTTCGAGTCGTGGTACCGCCGTTCCGGTCGACCCGACCGATTGGCAATGAATTTGGACGTGTTCTGATGGTTTTTCCTGTATGGCCGAAAGTTCCTGCTCTTGCTGTAGTTGCAGCTGGAGCTGTTTCGATGGGTGTTGCTGTGGCAACGGTACCGATACCGGCAGTAGTTGTTCCCTTTGCACCGTGCTGTGCGGTTGCTGCGATGAAGGTGATGATGTAATGTCCGACGTTCGCAGTCTTTTCTGCTGCTCGGGATGAGGTTTCTGATGCTGTGATCTAGCCGCTGCTGCTGGTGGCTGCTTGTTCGTTGTATCCTGTCGTTCGGTGGCACGCAACAAAGTGAACGAGGGGCACGAATGGGAAAAGCGTTTAAAAGCGTTTGCCAGTATAAAAACACACGCGAACACGCATCGTACGGCTCGATAGCAGCGAGAAACAGAGCGATTACTTGTAAAATGTGATTGTGACTTAGCAACGTTGGGATTTGCTGAACATTTTTTTTTGTATTTATTGAAGCGTAGCAAAGCAACAAACCTCACGCACGTGTTCATTGAACCTAGTGGAACGTGCATCGTAGTTCCATCATATCGTACGGGCGTTTGGCAGGTTTATGGTTCGGGTTGTGGACTCAAACCAAACAAGTAAGCTAAGCAAACATGCAGGTAGTACATAGAAAGATGGCTATTTTTCATGAAGTTTATACCATCACCTGTTCCATACACGTGTATCTGTGCCGTGAATGAGCCACGAGGGAAAAGAAGCCAATGGCATTAAAGTGTAGCGCGGCTTTACGCTCGGGCGTCTCCATTTGGATTCCCACACCTTGTGCATGGGAGGATGGGAGAAGTTGACAAGGTTGGAGGAAACAAAGGCAATGCAAGTAAGCGCATTAAGTCACCTGGTTGCAGCCAATTGCCGGCCGCCATTTACCGTCGGTCACGTGTGTAAACGTTTGCGAAGGTAACAATTAAGGTCACCAGAATGATTTGGTTTTATTTGGTGTTTAGAATATATTAGAAGCTTTTTGTTAGTTAATTTAAATAATTGAAGTACAAAATAAATGAAACAATTTATTACTGCAGTACCACTTAACAACTCTACCTCTATCTTTGCAATGCAAGAGAGAAGCCATCAATATGAAAGCTTTTTGCCAAGCAGAATGACTGCAATGTTTTGGAAATGTTACCAGTCCAGATTGCGAAAAACGTCACTCATTCCCTGCCATTTACAGAAAGTGAAAACTCATGACCCACTGTCACCCACTTTGCTTTTTCAGTTAGCTTTCAAAGTCATGCATTCTTTCGATTTGCCTGGACCCTTTTACACTGTGAGGCAGCCACTTCTTATTGCCACCATGTCAGCATAATCGCACAAAACGGTTAGTAACTGCCTGCTCCATCGTGAAGGGAAAGGAAGAAATTGCATCCACAAAAGCGTAACTTTACCATGCACCACTACCATCCAAGCGCCGGAAGCCCGTATTTCGGATGAAAGTTCGACGTGAGCTTGAAATGCCTTCCAAGCGAACAAACGCCAACGCAACGGATCAACACTTGCACCAACTACTGGGACTGCAACTGCACCGGTTCTGTACAACCGTTCATCGACATTTTTACGCAAACAACTCAACTGCACGACATCAGCACGCAACCGTTTTAGCGGAAGAACGTTTACATCCGGCTTTGCCTTACTGCCGGTAGAACGCACTGAACGCACATTTCGGGACGCCTTCCGCCCAGATTTTGTTCGCGATTTTCAGCTAAGCACCCGTCGATGAACAACCTGTCAGTGTCGACGGACGGAACGGATATGAATCCTGGGAACAAGCCCGGTGAAGCTACCTAGCTGCGGCCTTTGTCGCGGGCGTACTAGCAGCAGCAGTGGTTGTGTGGGTGTGTTGGCGAATGAAGCGTACGTGTGCGTGTTGGTGGAAAACCGACCGACCAACCGACCGGTCCGGGCCCAACCCGCGTGTGTAATGAAGGAGCTTGTTTCTGTGCGTTGGCGGAAAATGGGAACTGGTTATTTCGCTTCGGGGTGGTTTGGTGTTGCCTTTGCCATTTTGCTCGGTGTTCTTTAGATATCTCCCTACGAATGTGTGGAAGAGGTGTGGTTGCTGGAAGAGCGTTGAGGCCGTGTTTTTCGGTCATCGGAATCGGTTTGTAGCGCGATTTGGCAGGCTTCAACATCACACATTGGCCATAATTATTTGTTTAATTATTAATGTATTTGCTGACAAGAATATACCGAGGGAAGTACAATCGTACAGTATGACAAACAGCTGCAATACAGTTGAATTGGAAAAAGGGCCATTTTTAGACATTATTGACAGAATTAGAAGTAAACGAAAGTGGCATTCATCTCTTCGCAAGAGCTGTGCTGGGAAATGTTGAAGTTTCATTCCAAACCATCTGCGCCCTTTGACATTTAGCGCGGTTGAGTGACTTTTTTGTGCTCTTGTACGCCTTACATACCTTGCGTGCGTGGGCGGTTTGAAGGTTTCCTTTACCTTTAACGAAGATGGAAACGCTTTAGAGCGCTGTTAGCAGAATGAAAAGATTGGACATCATCCTTTACCTATTCCGGCTTGAAGGAGGAAAGAGTGAAGCCATACATTTTTCCTGAAGTTTGTTTAGTTATGGCGAGGAAATGGAAACAACAAACGTAGAAGAGATACAGCCGAGTTAAAGGGGAAGAAACCCAGCATGCCCGGAGTGCCCCAATCCAGGCAGAAAATTACTCAGTTTTCGGGCGAAGGGAACGATTCAAACGCACCACGACGTTCAGGCGCTCAGAAGTTGTCACCGACACGGTCGATCTCATTATTCTGAGACGCCTGGGTCTTGGGTCTTGGTTGACATTTCTTCCCGGCTGTGTGTTTGCGGAGACGTAAAAGTAGCTCATCTATAAACAGTGGACACACGTGTCTGTGTATATAAACAGAAACCTTACCAGATGTCCAGAAAATGACACTTTGAAGGAAACACTAGGTCCGGTCCTCCGGACTGGGCATTCCATCGTCAAACAGCTTCGGGCATACAAGACCCCGACAAGGGTTTGGTTTTGAGTTATGAATTTTTAAAATTTCATTTCACCAACACCCATCGAGATTTGGCGCAACGAGACGGACCATTACGCCCGCAAGCCACCAAGCAACTGGCAGCACTGCTTCTGAGGCAAAAGTGTCGCCAAAGTGAAACCGTAAACCGTTTTAATGCTCCGTTAGCGTTGAGTGTGCTGAATATCACACGTGTACGTATCTCTATCAGCTCATCAACAAGTGAACGAGCCGCTAGTGTGTCAGCCTGTAGGCCTTACAGATCTGCTCACACAAACACAAACACTCTCAACTCCCGTGGGTTACATTGCGCTATATAGCGGCTCACGTGAACCACATAGGGTGTGAGTGCAGTATAAATGATTTCGAGTTGGTGGAACTCCAATGAAGGAAGAGCAACTACCAAGCCAGAAGCAAAAACTCCAAGAAAAAAGCTGTCAGCAAGCGGACGCGAAATGTCAAAATTAAAATTTCAAAACAATAGCACGGCCCGAAAAAAACCACCGAAGCAGCTTGCGGAATGAAGTGATCATCCAAATGAATAGCGTAGGGGAATGTTGGGAAGAAGCGGTACGAAGGGAAGGTTTTTGGGGGGCGGACAAGAAAGGAATTATAATTTTTCCATCCAACCTGCTGCCGAGCTTTACACGCCAAGATGAACGCTGTAAACAGTGCTTAACAACCCCATGGACCAGGCGGAGCAGCGGGCTTCTTTTTATGCCCATGGCAGCAAGAAATTATGATCGAGAAATTCTCCTTTACCCTTTGACCTTTTTTGAAGGGCGGACTGATATGGAAGATGGTGGGCGTACTGGAAAGGTTGAACGTTTCATCTTTAGAAACTGTCAGCTATTGCACCGTCCCGCGCCGGGAGAACGATTGAGAGCGATGGGGAGAGGGGGATGGTTGGGCTGGAAAACACAAACCCAAAACATAAAGAAAAGAAAATAGATCACTCTCGCCTTGTGACAGATACTGCAGAGGTCAGAGCGAAATGTACGCTTCAAGAAGCCACTTAAAACTTTGCAAACCGTGCATCCAAACTCAGCCATGTATGAAGATAAGCAGTCCTATGGGGGAAAAACCGACATAATCCCAGCTCGATTTGCAAGCATACCCCCTTGTGGGACAAACAAAACGCCTTGCACTGCCGTACCCTAGCCGCTGCGGTTGGGAAATAACGAAGGAACAACTGCTGATCCACTCCTGAACCGCCACTCGCAACTGGAATGGAAAGTTAGCCTTACTGACCGGTACATTCGCACTCGCGGTTATAGACGCTGTTGGCCTCCCGAAAACTGTCACCATGGCAAACAATCGGTGCATGAAACTGTGGTGCACATGAATAATAAATCATTGCACAACTCGTGTATGTACGTACGTGCATGCAGGCAGATTGTTGGTGTGATATTGCGCCCAAACGTTGATATATGTGGAACGGAAACGATGGCAGGAAAATTGGTGGCATTCGAAACGGAAATTTCAGGCCAAACAACAAGTTCAGCGTCGGGATGGGAAGCTTCGTGTACGTGCTGGCAAAAATTCAGATGTCGATTTGCAGAAGGTGAAAGGTGGCATGGTGAGATAGGTTTTGCGTTTGGAATCTAGTTCTTAGTTGCGAAACTAGGTTGATTTCTAATGTGAAAAGAATGTTTAGGAGGGATGCAAACGCAATAAATAGGGAAATTTTGTGCTACAAATTGCATACCGCAAGGCGTTTTCCATGATGCTTCAATATTGTTTTGAAAAAGTGCCCCAAAAGTATGCAATCCGTATGGCAAAATGGCTTAGCTGTGGTTTTATGAACCAAACGATTCGAATTAATGCTTCTGACCGAGGTCAAACATTCTTTTACTACAAAAGGTGAAAAGTTCATTAAGGAATCGTTCAATTAGTTCATTTTGCTTTTTTCCAACCTCGTTTGCAACCTTCATAGTTATTCATTGTGTAGTGCAAAACTTTCATTCGAAACCGAAACATCTCGATAGCAAATATAAAGGGTCAAATGTAAAGCCATCGTTAAAAACTCGTTACCGACAGCACAAACCCAACACACTGGCTGGGTAGGCAGTAAAGCCGAACAAACAAAAAAACCCACAAAACAAACCGCTCCTAGGGTGGATTTACACAGGCTACCAGGCAAATCGACTGCACTAAATGATACAAACGGATAGGGAAGTTCTAGTGTTTGGCTTGCTCTCTTCCCAACCGTAACGGAAGTGCAGATCCATACGGTTGACCAGCTCGCTTAGTCTATTTGCATCTCAAAGCGTCCCAAGCGCTAGTTAGTATAGGCAGAAGTGGAAGGAGCATTCGGGTGATATTGTAAGCCAAGATAATCTAAAATCAATTTCCATCGGTTACAAAATAATCAATCATTGTTTTTTCTTGTTTTCTGCTGGTAGACACACCTTCCGCTCTTATGGCATGTTAGGGCGACGCACGGAAGGATCTTTCTATATCCGACTTGCTTGTCGGAATACATAACTGACACGTCCGACTACACCAGATTCATTGCCGAATGGGATGGATTAAAAATATACATTGGCATTGAGTGTAGAAGGGTTGAAGGACGTAGATGCGTCGTGTTCAATGAGTCCTTTTGCATGTTCTTGGGGGTATAAGTGTCCGTATACCCCGTATGTCCGTATGTGTTGCTACTATGAAACAGGGATTTTGATGTTCAAATGTGTTCTTCTGTTGATACTGAGTAATCTGCTGCAAATTCTTCTTTGTCAGTTTTATGCAGCAATGTCCTACAAAAATGTTTCATGCAGTAATGTCAAAATGATTTAAAATTCGAGTTTGTTGCAAACATTGCATAACTTTAGGAGTTTTATGAATACGATAGAAAAGCTGCCTAAAGTTATGCAATTAAAGGGATAAACTGTGACGTAAAAAATACGCTTCTCTTTGAAGTAGCAGCTCATGCGAAGTCTGACATGCCTGTTTTTGTGTAGGGTAGTTGAATCATTTCCTTCCATTACACACACCACTTATTGTGATACATCCCCCCTATTGTTAACGCCCTCGGCGTGTTTCACATTCTTTGCCTGCCATCGTTAGCCTGCGGCCCAATTTCATTACATTTTACAATGGCGATGGCCAAACCAAATGGAAAAAACGGAACAAAATTTTCGAACGAAGTACTTTACATTGTCGAGTTGGAACGAGACGTAAATTTCATTTCGTATTCACAGCGGAGCCTCCGAAATGTGATTTGAATTGGATTGCGCCCCGAAAAACCGTTGCAGTTCGTGTTTCGATAACCCGTCTATCGGTAAAAAGCACTGCCAGCGGTAGTTGATTTGACGGTCTCACGTAAACTCACGCCAGTGTGTTGTTGTGTGGATTTAGGGGCTTCTTTTTGCCTATAGACAATGTTTGATTTGTTGTAACTGGTTCTTTTTTTTCTCTTGTTTCGACCGCCGATGAACCGATGCCCACGCCTTCTTCCCCACTGAACAGAGAATCGATTGTTACATTTTATACCACATGCCAGAGACGCTGGCACTGATTCACCTGACGGTCGTGCCAGTGTGTTGCAACATTTTATGCTGCTCGTGTCGTAGCAAACAGGTACAACCCGGTGGGTCTGGTAAATGGCAAATGAGAAAAGGGCATTCCCCCGGGCATGTAGGCGAATCCCGACTGTTGACACACTGTTTATGGCATATTTTTGCACAATTCACCTTTCACTGCATTTCATTACATTGCACTCGATGTGTGCACACAGGCACACACACACACACTCTCACAAGCACAAACACGTTTTACACACTAACGTTGGCCCACATATGAACCAATCTTTTCATTTTGTTCTGTTCGTTAGCCAGTGCAAAGCTTTCCCCGTACGAAAGCTCATGTGGATCATTGAGAGCTGCCATTTTCCCACAGCAGATACATACATACACACACGCATACACATACTCTCATAAGGATAACAGATTCCTGACAGCACGGTGATCCGTGTGGTGCTTGTTTAGCGAGCAACTTTATTTTCGTGTTCAAGGGATTATTTTTTGCTGCTCTGTTACTATTTTTCCTTCTTCCCCAGCACAACCCTATTTACCTGCATCGTTTTATCCAACATGAAATCACAGCCACAGCGCCGAATATGATGATACCGACCGTACACCAGAGTGCACCCTGAAACAGTGAAAAGAAATAATGTGTAAGAAGGAGAGCAAGAAAGAGAGTGAGAGAAAGCGCTATTTAATCAAGGTTGAATGAGTGAAGGGAAAATAACGAGGGAAATCATTTATAGGGCATTGAAGTGAAAACTATAATACATTGTTGAGCATGGTTGGCATTTTCCGCATCGTATTGCTTATTCTACACTGTAGAAAAAGTGCCCGAGTAGTGGTGCTCTGAAGTGTAACAAACTTCTTAAACAGGTACGGCGTGGAATAAATGTCATTAAAGAAAGCTTTTTTGTTTGCAGAATTGCATACTTCCAGGCACATTAGTCATTAGCGATTGTAAGTGCTGTATTCAACTTGCAAAATGATTCAATCCTTGAAAGGGATTAACTGTTACAAATCTGCCATCTGGGTACGCTTTCCAAACTCCACTAGGAATAACAATTTTGAGAACTGTATCGATCGATCCAGAATAAATGGGCCAGACATCCTTCACAACCCTGATGATTACCTGTCGGCAATAATTCAATCTTCCAAACTGACTGTATAGTAATTTATCACAAAAATTCCATCCAGCCACGTTGCGAACCCAGGAAAGGAAGAACTTTTCCTGCCGGCTCCTTTTAAGAATTCAAACTTCAAAGCATAACCACACTCGGTTACGCACCTGGGCGTTCTGAACCCACATTTCGACAGACACCGAACTATGGTTCCTATGTTTCTCGTGGAGCTCATTAAATTTGCACTTAATTTTCACAACAAAAACGAAACCGACAGAAACGGACAACCTGATGATGAAGGTTTTTAGGGCACAAGCTGGCAAAGTTGTGGGTTCTGTGCCGCTTTGATCTGGTGATGGGTAATAAATTCTGTTCAGTTTTGTGACGTACACACATCCACATCCATATCCACAAATGAACATCGCGCGGCTGGAAGGTCACACAAGTCGCACGGTGAAGAAAAGGTCAACAGTAATGCGAAAACAAATACTTTCCCGGTGGAAAAGTTTCCACCACCGGAAGGGGAAAATGTGTGGTAGGTGTGGTAAATTAATGAACATGTGGTGCCCAACATTGGTATGTGTGTCTGTAAAATGTCACCGGTGCGGTGATACTTACAATCCAAAAATGCGGCGATGAGCTGTAGCTATTGTTGTGGTGTAAATCAACTTTCATTTCCCTTCAAGCGCAAAGTCACGTTGACCTGGAATGGAAAAGATGGAGAATAGGAAAGCATGAGTGAAAGGTAAATAGTACAGTCACGGTTTTTTATTAACACGTCTGGATGAGATAGGGATATTTACGAGATGCTTCCATTATCAATGACACTTTGCTTTGACATATACTTCATTTATCTCTAATTATACTTCATCAACCGGTCAATACATGAGCGGGTAGCTGTCCCGGGGAGCACAGGGTAAAAGGTATTCTCTCGCACACTGTAGTTCGGATCCGATGTGTGACCCTTGACACGAAGGATCAGGACGCAGCCGAAGCGCATCACACGCGTGACCAGGCGTCTCCATGAAAGGGTTCACCATTGTGCACGGATGTTTTCCGGTAGTGGAATCCACCGTTAAGGGATGCTAAGATTCTCACGCACATACTATGGAAGGGGGCTGAAACCAATAAGGACTGGGCCAGTACCCTTTACGGTCGCTTTGCTTTGAGCTAAGGATTTGCTCGTGCTTGACGACAGCTGTCAGATGCAACACTGCAGGGTTCGATGTCATAAAACCGTTAGTAGAATAGTAAATTATCCCAATATGATTGTGTTTTGTTTTATTATCTCGTTGTAAGATCATTAAAGAAACTATGAATTGCAGTCAAAATAATTGAATTACTAAAGGCTGAGAAAATAGTGTTACTGGAACAGTGAAATCCCTGCTTTCATCGTGCCTTTAAATAGGTCTTCGCCGTTTCTCAAACTGACTACCCAAGGATTCCAATTTCATGGAGAATTGTTAAGGGAAGTGAACCCAAGATTTATGTGCGCTAACGGAATGATTGAAACTGTCACACGACTCGGGAACACCTCATCCCAACGGTGTGGTCACATTTGTGGTAACAGCCGGGCAGGCGGTTTTGATTAGATAATGCTCTCGGGTGTGGGGGTTGTCTTACAATGAACCATTCCGAGCAGCACGAAACAAAAGACCCGGACGATTTCCGAAATAGTAAATGTTTTAGCCGTGCCAGCTCAAACTCGACGGGCTCGACGGATGGGAAGTTTGATGGGGAAACCGTTGCAGCGTTCACGAAAACACGCTCGCCTCGAGTGGCCCATCAGCCCGTGTGCCCTTTTTCCGATTGGTCAATTCCATTCCACAGCCCCCACAGTTGGGTGGTTGAGAAGATTTTTCAACGTGTGGCCCACGCTTACTTACGCTTACGTAAGAGATTACTTCACGCCCAGCAAACCGTCGGCATCGTCGATCGGATGCGAATGGTTGGCAGGGCCATAGTTTTAGAGCAACCAGGCACGAACGGTGGACGAGTCTTGCACGCGCCATGGTACGCGCCTGGTTGGGGCATTAACGGATTTATGCGGCTTAAAATGTGATGGAGAGAGTGTTCTCACTTAATGGGATTGGCTTGGCGCTGGAGCGCACCAGCCCGTTTGACATTCGTTGGAGGTGAGGTCGAGTGTGAAAATCTCTGTCATTGTAATTGGAGCGTTAGGGTGTGGGGAGGGGAGGGAGGAGTGGAGGAGGAGAGGTGTGGTGTTTGGAAAAGACGAAAAGTCAGCGAAAAGCGAAGCCATCCATCGATGGTCTCGGTGGAGTGAAGATCATGGATTGGCAATTTTTCGTAACAAGCATGACGGATTTTATGTCGACGTGCGGAGCAGCAAGAGCACGAGACGAAGCAGGTATTGTAAATGTAATTGTAAGGCTTCGGTATTAGGATAATCGTGATAGAAAGAGGGATTTGATTGGAAATTAAATTGTAAATTTCAATAGATGCTACCTGGCGAGTGACGGCATTGTTTGAAGCGCCATCTATGGTATACAGGAAAAAGGAAAAATTTTTACTACAATTAACGGCAGAATTGGAATCACGACAGTCATTGCTCTTTCAGTGTTGCGTTTCTCGCAAGCCTCAACCGTTCCGGGCATTGTCACCGCTACAGCAATTGTATCATTGAACGTAATATTAATTGAGACCGTCGTTAATTAGATCCGGCACGCAGAACATTGTTGCAGCTTTGCCACAATGCCGATTTTACCGAGAATGCAGGTCACATAATTCAATGTGGATCGGTTAGGCGATATGAACGATTTATGGAATTGCTTTCGCTTACCCGGTGCAGAACTGTCACACCGTTTATTGACCCTATCCTTATCTCTAATTCCACCACTGGCCGTGCAGTGCTCGGACCAATCCAGACTGCAGAACGAACGTACGACACGGACGACCATGTTTCTGTCCATGCTGAACAACCTGCTAGGGATGCAATTTAGAGAAGATTCATATTTCATTGCTGGACCGTGCAAAAGGGAGGTTCACTGAACTTCGTTGCACCATTCTGAAGGCGGTTGAATCACGATCGATGTCAATTTGGTAGCCATTTTGTTGAATTGTGTGGCTGTTAGTGGACAGGAAATGGGCGGAGAGCATAAAATGGGTCAACAACTTCTGTTTAAATCGAATTTTCAATGCCTATTGGCTTGCATATAATCAAACAGACAAGTTTTTGTTGGATGGGTGGAATTTCAGCCTCACAGTTTTTCTGCAATTTTATACAAATACACTCGAGAATTTGCTGCTTAATACAAAAACTGTGGATATTTTAAATTCTTATAACAACAACACATCAATGTATGCAAATATCAGTAGTGGCGCCTGAAGTTATACACATCGCTTGTCAAATTTGCTCCGTTAACAGCTTGTTTGTTATTGTAGCAAAGGCCTTCAGCTAAAAGTGAAAACAATCCAAACAAGCTTGTGAACAGAATGAAACTACCTTATCTGGAACGATAGTGGAAAACGCACATTTGATGAGCCCACGCGAGCGCCACACAGTCACCCTGACAAACGACGAGTCAATAATACAATAAGTCCCGAAGCTGACGGCGTCTCGGTGGCGGATGGTGTCGCTACAAATGTCACCTCCCGGAACTGGGTCCGATATGAATTTCTGCAACCGGTCGCCCCTCGTTGAACGCTATAACTTTTGTCCTTCTCTTAGCTTTTCGGGCTCAATTTGCTGACGTTCGTGTTTTTTTTTCGCTGCGAGAGGTGGAAGTTCTGGGAAGGCACACACGCGGCAGGGGAAGCGATGAAGATAATAAAAGCAAAACAAAGTGAACACCCGTTAACCGATAAAAAGAAGCAACGAGTATAGCTTCTGCTTCCTTCCAGCCTGTTGTCCTTGATTTCCTTCCGGCTCAAATCTAAATTTATATGCGAGTCCGTCACAATCCACTAAGGGGCCGCTTTTACTGAGTTTATGAGCCCATCGCATGGGAAAAGAGTAGGAGTATAAGCGGGCGACGGCCAGCCGGGTGTACAGGCTATTGAATAAATGTATCGAACAATAAAGGTTGTTTTTTATGCGCTCATTTTGTCGCCGTCCAGACCGTCCGTAGATCGCGAACGCGGGTGTGCGCGCATGTCGTTATCATGCTTCTGTTGCCTTTGTCACCGTGGGCTGGCCTTTATGGCTGCTGCTGTTCCTGTTGTGGATGTGGATGGGTCTGTGTGTGCGCCGTACGTTTTCTATTCATCTGACTGTTAGCTGGAATCATTCCTCTCCCAGTAACAAAACGGCGTTTCGATGCTACTTATCATTATCGACTTGAATGAAACTGTGTTATTTTTATCCAGGCCACGGCGTCCCACCAACAGGAAGCCGCACACTTTTCAATCCGCCAACACACGAATGGTCTCGACACGGAGTGGAGTAGCGAGGCGGCATAAATTATTGACCGACTCCTTGGACAAGGGAAAGTTCATCGTCGATATCGGGCGTCTGCACTTCGGCATACCTTGCAGAACCAGCAGGCTCGGATGGGTGGTTTTGCGAAATGGTCGATCCATGTCATGCAATATGTATGAGCGCATCGGTGGTGGAGCCACAAAGGGACGAGCGGTGGGACCCAATCAATCATTACACCATCAATCGAATCGGTTAATAATGCAATAGCGGGAATAGCATTTTTGCGCTAATGTCGGTTCGATTGGAATCAGCAGCATGTGGTTATTTTTATGCGAAATCATTTTCCCTTTAGTAAGCGTTAATCGCGGAAATTATGTACATTGGGACGGATGGCATGCATTGATAGAATGATACTGCATTGGGATCGTTTTATTTTCTGTAAATAAGCTATTCAATGCAGGTGAAGTGAATAGTTTTAAAGGATTCGTTTAAGAATACGTCTAAGGTTAAACGATATAATGAACAACATGTTTGTGTCATGGCTAAACTTATTGTAAAAGTGATGCCTGAAAACGACGAAACAAAAGCGCCTAAGGTTATGCAAAACTACGGACAACATGTTTTTGTTGCTTTACTGCTAAACTTATCGTAAGTGTTGCCGATAGGAATGCCCTATGGTGTTGAACGATAGTTGAACCTGTGCGTAAATACTATTTACGATAAATTCCATGTTTCTGGAATAAAATAGCGTGAAAAATAGTAAGTGATAGCATACTTTCAGGCGTTCTAACCACTTCATCGCTGACCTCTAGTTCCATAAATCTCATACTTCGACCGGCGTTACGTTAACATCCAATGAATAACAAAAACCGCTCCGTCCCAACCAAATACTCGAAAATCATAAGCTTGCTAAGCAGATCACCCGTGGCCATTCAATCATAACATCGAATCGAAAGTGACCCGAAGTGGTTGGGAAAACAAAACCGAAAAAGGGATTATCAAAACATTCGCAATAATTAACCTCCACTTCGACGTCTAGCCTTCGAAGGAGGGAACGGCCGTAGCTTCCGGTGATCACCATGGTCCAACAATCCTTACCGGTCTTTTCTCTCTCTTTCGCTGTCGGAAGCAATTAAGCCGTCTCGAGGGCGCGTGTGTTGGTTTATGGTTTTGTGAAGGTTTGTGAAATTCATGGTTGGTTTACTTCATATTTTCCTTCCGGATCCGATCGTATTTCAAGCTTCAATGGAGCCGCCACCCAACGCGTATTGATAGCGAAAAGCAGGAACCGAAAAATAACCAAAGTTTTTCAACATTTTGCACCAACAAATCGCGGGGTTTTTGGGGATCGGGATCAAACGGGGGTGATAATTAAAACCCGAAAAGGGCTGATCTTTGACCGAACGGTTGGTGTCTCTCTTGCACTCACCGTCGGACACCTCCGTCGATCCTTTCCTGAAGATTTATTTTTCTTGCATGTACATATAACCCAACGGATGGAAAAATTTGTATGTTTGCTTTGTTGTCAGGCATTATTTTAGGTGGTTTCATTCCATTTAAAGTGTGATAGGTGGGTTTAGTATTTCAAGCATCCCGAAAATCGCAATCCCGAACAAGCACAAAGTTGTTCCTTCGCTAATGAAGTCGTGAAAATTGATTTTAATTCGGTTGAGTTTTCAACTTTTCACGATCCGTCCTTCCGTACGTTGCCAAAGTTGGGCTGTGTAGCTGTTTAAAGTTTTAGCAAAAACTCCTTAATGGTGATGCTCAAGCTCAAGATTAGGGACAGGTATCGGCAAAGGCAAGTGCGAGGGAAAATATTAGATTATATCCACTCAATCTGGTACCCTTCCACTGGGTTGGGTTCCATTTTTGGATGCTGATGATTCGTTTATTTGTCGGGTAGCCATTGAAATAAACGTGTCAACAACGCCGAAGCCCTCGGCAATTGTTTTGCTGACGCGGTTCACAACCATTTCCATTTCATTCGAAAACCCATCCCGAAACGTTTGCTCTCACATCTTGGAATGAGATGCAAATTAAAAATCAATGCACACAGCATCCCGAAGTTTCACTCCCCGACACTATTCGTTAGGAAAAGTACGTGCATTGTCTTTGTCTTTCGGTCTTGCTACTCAATAAAACCAATTATTGTCCTCTTTTCTCCAACAACTCAAGCGTATGAAAATCCGTTCCGTTCCAAGTTTGTCTTGGTATTTTTGTTTGATGAGTTTCCAATGATCGTTTATTCGTCGGCCAGCTTTTTTTCGCATCTGTCACTGTATGCTGACCTAAATACGGATACATGTTGAGGAACAGGACTCCACCACGATGGAACGTTGAAAACGCAAGTGACATTTAATTTCTAATTCAATACACATCTATGCCAAATGTGTCACGTCAAGTAGACGGCATACCTTTAGGCGCGAAAGGCGTACTTGTACATCTTTGCATTGACTTGATGGTGATGATATTTCATACCCCACACTCCCGGTGAAGGTGTTTCTTAGCAACCGTTGATCGGTAGTGGTGTAGGTCGTGATTTTACAATTGATTGCGCTAGAAAAGCGAAAAGATTGCTCGAGTTTTCCGTTTTTGCTTCCCGTAAGAACTCGACCAAATAGGATCGTGAGAGTTTTTCTTTCCCACTACCGAGGACTATCGACCTTACTGAAGGCGTATCGAATGGTATTCACCGGGAAGACGTAAGCATGGAAACATGCACCTGGCAAAGGATATCGGTCTACAACGGTCGGTGGCTGTTTCTGCATCCGGACCCTGTCGGACTGGTATTGGATGAGTTTTCCCGGGAAAAGCCGAGGTTTTGTACGCGCCCGGTTATGATGGGTGGAATAATAATTGAAACTCAATGCCAATTTGCTCGTTTGAGAGGTACTATTGCGAGACGCAGACAAGGCCAGTGTTGCGTGTGTGTGCATGCTGTGGTGAGGTTCTTTGTGATGGATGAACTTCCAACACGATACACGGATGGTTCGTGTTCGTGTTAGGAGCTTGATTAGTAACCTGGCTGCTCTTCCATGCTTGTGGGGTTTCATTGTGTGTGGTTGAGCTAATTTTGTGATATAATAGGATCAGTGCGATGTTGTTCAACAAGCTTCTTTCACACGGGTTTTCAACTCGTATCACACAATAAATCATAGCGAATGGTTTAATACGTTTAATTTCGGTACGATAACGGTACCGCAATTCAGGCCGACATCAACACAGTGTGAGTCTTTTAACACATCTTTACAGCGGAAAATGGCTCCATTGGGGGGAAATAATATTCTGATAGCTAGTGTTGGTAGAGCGCCCAAATAGCTGCAATCTCATGCTCAAGGCAAAACATCCATTGAGATATCCCGATTTCCGGCCTTTCCGGTACCGTGTCACTCAGACCGACTGTATCCACGCTGCAACGCAACAGCTTGTCGTTGAAGTGGTCGTTAAAATGCAAATAGTTGTTGTACACCTTGTGTATACACCGCGGCTCACATCAAGATTAGAAAGGAGACGCCTCGTTGGTGTCGCGGAACCGTCCGTATCACGTGCAAACGGCACAACTTTTGCTCGCATTAGTGAAGTGGGCCTTTAATTTTTGACTTGCAGGCAACAGGACCCGCTAGATGATGCACACATACATATGAAAAAAGGAAGAAAGAAAACACCGGAAGTTGAAAAGGAGAACGAGCACGCGCTTCGATAAGAAAATAGGCGCTTCTTTTCGTGCTCATTTCCGGTGGCGATACGCCAAAACAAACAAATAAAAGAAGGACGAAACGCGCTGCAAAGGATTGCCCGGAGTTTTTCCCAAAGGTAATCAGCACGAACGAAACAAACCAAACACACACAAAATGGAAGGAGGAAAATCATTGAGCGAGGAAATAAAATTCAATTGCGGAGGAGTTTTCTCGCTAGTAGGGCTATTGAAAAACAAGAGTGGCTATAATTTTGGTTTTTACCTTGGCATCGTTTCCTCCCTTCAAATACCAATTGTTTAGATGGGGTCGGTTATGGGCGGGGGTGCTGTATTAAATCCGGGCCGGAGGGAAGAAAAGCGGTTAACCATAAAGACCGGACGATAAATTGAAGCAGCAGTAGGTAGTAGGCGTTGTTCCTCCGTTTACTCCTGCACTACTAATTCACTCACACATAAACACACTGACACCAAGCAGCAGATTCCTTCATTGAAAAGTAATGACGTAGCTGTGTGGAAAAAAGGGAAAACCGAAACACCGAAACGATGACAAAACACGCCAAACCGTAGTGATGACGTTGTACGAAATTTTCCACAACACGCTCACCACCACACCCGCATGGTAGCGGTGTGTCGTACTTGCTCGTTTGACATCATATTCACACACACGCACACAACCACTCTCACCCAAGTTTGTATAAACACAAGCAAACGCACACCGTTACGTGCACCGCACTTCAAATGTAGCAAAACCCACGCGATATTTTGCTTGTGTTTACTTTTGTTTGTCGACTTAATTTTCTCTTCAATTGCCAACGGTTACTTCGTTGTTGTTTTTTGCTACCTTTACCCGTGAGTTTTTTATTTTCCCAGGAAAAAGATCCACTGTAATGCTTACACACGCCACACACTGTTATTTCGTCATCAAAGCAAGCGACGGGAGAGCTCCCCCTTTTGAGGTAGTTTTCCGCAATGAAGCCGATTTTGTTTTGCTCACTTGGTACTATTTCCTGCAGGTAACACTAATCGGTCGTAATCGGCCATTCGTTTGCATGCAGGCCTTTCCACTACATTTTCCAAAGGCCTTCGTCTGTGCGTGTGTGTACGTAGCGAACGATTAACGGAAAAGGTAAGGTAAGTCCCTGACCAGGCGGGTCGTTCGCCTAATCCTTTTGTGCAGTGTTCCGGCTCAATTAGCCAAACGCACCGTGTGTTTTGCTGTATCTTTGTTCCCTGTCTCTAGGACGCACGCAGTTTTACCGCTCTCGCTTTCGCGCACTTTCTCACTGCGTTGCTCGGTGCTTAGTTACTCGGGCTCGGAATCTGGGTTCGGTGCTCGGCTGCACGATTTCGTCGTCGTAGCCCCCGGTTTGTCCTATTTTCCGTCTGGAGCTTCCTGCTCACCCGTACGAATGCTCGTGCGTGTGCGTTTGCGGATCGTTTTCCGTTTTATTGAAACGCGGCCAACAACATCTGCATGCAACACAACTCGCAACCGCGCTAAGCGCTTTTTATTCCCCACCAAACGCTTGCACAGTGTTGGGACGGGAATGATGTTTTAGAAGACTAATCATACCCGCAAGCAGCAGAAATCGTCGATTCCCTGTCGGACACTTCCGCGTGAGCTACGGAATGGTGACGTACGTGCACTCCGAAATAGGGTCTCCCTTCGACTGATTGAAGTCGAATTTTCCTAAGCCTACGATTGGGAAAAACGAACCATTTCCTTACTCAAACCGTTCAGGAAGAAGAGAGTGCTCTACACACAACACGCGCGCACAAGTGTTGACGCTTATACGCGGGCCGCAGATGAATCCTCTCCGTGGCACTGCGGGAGAGCATCGCATCTTTCACTCTTGAGCGAGTATTAAATATTATTTTGGGCAAACGGTTTCCATCCTCGCCTACTATATGGCGAGCGAGTAGGTGAGCGTGCGTGTTCCACAAAAGGTTTTCCACGCTCCCATAACAACAGAGAATTTGGGGAGGAGAGCTTTTTCCCCTAGCTGCATATCAACAACGCATCCGTCGTGTGAGAGTTGATCTTTGAAGGAACACACGAGAGCATAATCCACTCTCACGCTCTCGCTTACTGCGTTTTTTATTCTTACGTTCTCCTCTCACGCTATGCCTGTACAATGCACGCTATACGCGGTATGTGGCTTCATCCCCATTCATTTTAAATACATGTTTTTTTGTTTTGTTTCTCTCTAGCCATTCGCGTGAGCGAGAAGGAACATCGTATTGGCAGTGGTTTATCACAATGGCACACTTTTAGCATTTTATTTCATCAACCCATACACACACACCTGCACAGGAGGCATAAATGAGATGAAAAAAGGCATTTGTGGCTTGCGTGTATATGAGAGTGTTGCGTCTCTTGATAAAGAGCTGGAAAATGAAGGAGTTTTTTCCCCCATTCTCCCCGGGTGCGGGAAGGGTATGTGGCGAATAGAGGATGAAAATAATGCACCTGTTTGCAAGGGGTGGCCACGGGAGTGGGAAATCATAAAGATGCGATTTTCCGATTTAAACATAATCAGCGACATGCGAATGAGCGAGAAGACGGCGAGGACGGGGAAAAGCGTGAGAGCAACGTGTGGAAATGGGGAAGGGAGAGTATGGAGTGGGGTAGAGGAGCGTGGTTCTGGAGCCTGCGGAATGTTAATGACTAGGAAATAGGTGGATTAGGAGCACAATCGGCGACAACAAAAGAAGAAGAAGTGAAGAAGTGATGAAATTTATGAAAAGCAATGGTAAGCGGGCTCTTTTGTGTTGCGTTCCGCTTGTCGTTCATTTGTCCCGTTGACAGGTTTCCTTTTGAAGAGGCATATGAGTCTGTAAGACCTTCATAATGAGGTAAATGAATGTGAATAGCATACTTTTAGGGGCAATTTTTAAAGCGAGACATGTGTAGATTGCAGTTGGGAAAATAAAGTGCCTAAAGTTATGCAATGCGCACAACGAAATGATCTGGGTAACGAATTTGGACGAAAAGCTGTAGGCTAGTGTGTAAAACGGAGTAAATATGACCTATTCCTCTATGTTCCGCTGCTTTTCTTCTTACTTCACCCAAAAGAGACGACCTTTCTTTGACAATGGTTTTATTAGGCTAGAATGATCGCCATAATTTCACTGCATCTTCACGAACGATGTGGAAGAAAGCACGAAAGAGTGGCCCATTCCATGCGAATGCATAATTATCTGTAATTTATTTACACACATACACACAAACAAGTGTTGAGCGCTATTACTACATCCGTTGAGCCGATTAAGCAGGGATTACACGTTTCCTTCGTAGGGCGTAATGTGTTTGTGTTTGGAAATAAAGATTTCCGTAAGCAATGGCGATTGAGCTTTTACTGAATTGCATCAAATTGTGAAATTACGGAGCGATTTATCACAAAGACGATGGGATATAAATATCGGATACATGCAATCGATAATCGAATCCTCACCGGAATTCCATCACTTCACCGACCGATGACCTGGGTTCGGATACGGATGAGCGGATGTGTGTGTGTGTGTGCGGAGTGCCACTTCCACTTCACCGCACAGGCTATTCAAGAACGGTTTCTTAGACGCTGACGTCAGTGGTGGCACTTGCGATGTCGTGTGATCCTTTTTTTGCTTTGCCTCTTAAGCGAATTCTTACACCAAGCTCGATCGGTGTAACGATTTCTGGTGTTGGAAAAAGGGATTTTATTTTCTGTACACTTTGGTTGGCACAAAGCAATGGAGTACTCGCACTCGGCTGTCTGCTTGCATAATCGAGGATGGGATGCTCTGTTGCGGCTCGAATGTACTCCAAATGCGCGACCTCAGGAAGGGTCCTTACGTAACGGGGCGAGCGTGTTGCTCTTGTAGGAGCCGTCAGTGGGCCATGTTCCACGCTATCATTGAGCTTTCTTTTTATGGTCAATGGTAGCGTCGTTTCCCTTACTTATTACCACCGGCATTCTGAGCCACGTACGCCGAACCTTGCGTCTTGCGTTGTTGTATTATAATTTGGTGGATTGGTGTATACACTTCCTTGCTGAAGGAACGAAGACAGGCGTGCACTGCATGGGGAGGGAATGTTTTATCAAGCACTTTATTTTGCTTTTACGAATTTTCTTTCCCCTCTCATGCGGCATGAGTTTGGGAGAAAACTTTTTGTTCCCCCACTGGCCACGACGCACACTGGCCTGGACGCTTCTTTTTCCGTGATTCTCCTTCGAAGAGTTGTGCCGTGTGGTTGTTGCACATGGGTCCCCCGCTCAGTGCTAAGGGTAGTCGTAAGGTCGGGACGGATCGGTTTTGAGGTAAAGTCTAGGTGAAAGAAATAAAAGTGAATGGAGTACCGACGATTTCGCCCGAAGCGTTCCATAACAATTGAATGCGTTGTGGTATATCGGGTTCACTAGCAATAGCCTAGCGGCAAAACAAGCAAAGTAAACCCGATAACAAGGCTCTACCAAGATGTTTTTGACATGCAAATTGAATAACTTTAGGTACTTTTATCCTTCACTGTTCTAGGCATGATTATTGAAAGCGTCTGTAAAGTATGCAATTGGGATGACAAAACGCCCAAAGTTATGCAATTTGGTCGGCAAAATCGGCCTCGCAAAAGGACTGTACGTCACTTTTGGTACGAAAAAGAATATTTTTTATTGTTGTTTGCCAGAATGCAGGCACGTAGGGTACATATTGGAAAACAAAACCCATCTGTTGAAAACAGTCTGTTTTCGCCAATCATTTCAAGAGTTTTTTTTTGCCTCTCGCATGCAAGTTCGTGCAGAAGGGGGTTTCATAAATTTCTCCTTATGAAATTACAGTTTCCATTCATCTCATTTGCTACCGACGGTGAGTTTTCTATTTTTGTGACTCCTACAAACCACGTACGCTGAGTTTATTTTCCCTATTCAACTGTGCTATGTGCTATGATGAGGAATTTGCTTTTAAAAGAGGAGTGCAAAAAAAAGGACACCTCTCACGTTGCTTCTCGTTCCGTTTTCCCGACTCCTATCGCAGTCGTTTATGTTGCCCACAAATAACCTCTTTATTACGAACCCACCGTTCCCCGGTCGGTTCTACCGCCTACCGAACCATTTTCTTCTTTGTGTTCGTGAGGCTTTTCACCTTTCCCGATTCGGGATGCGCGTTTAGCACTGGTCGGCGAAGGGAGCAAAACTTTTGGCGCCACATCTAAATGCTCTGCGGGATTAAAATGTCCCAGTATGGTTTGCCCTGCGGCTCACCCACCATTGGTAAGCTCCGTACGGTGAGCTCCGATTTTACGAGCTTCAGAGATAAAGCTAAGGCAGTGGCCGTAGGCAATGAGCTTAAGGTTATCTTGCAGGCTGCATTCTGCTTGAATCGGGGCCGTGTCTTCGATACACCTTTGTGACGCACCCGACGCACGCTTTACCTTCTTCTTTCGATTTTACGATCGGTTGTTAAAACTAAACAGAAGCTGGAACCATCATTTCGGTCAAATAGAATCAGCCGTGGGCCTTCTATTTCCACACGCCGCTTCGGTTCTGGTGTATGACGGGTATGGCTGGACTTTTACTTACTAGGAGCACCTTTTTTTCTCAGCCCTACCGAGTAACATCGACACCGACGCCAACGCTAATGTTAAATAATGTAAATCGTTGCCGCACCTTATGCTCCGGCCGGTATCGCATTACAGCACGAGAAGAAACAAGCCTCTCTGCAACGGTGCGTCACGTTCCAGGGAAGGTTGTTTCCGTCACCAGCGTGTGTTGCGTTTCGTGCGGCAGGAAATTGATTTTTCAACAAAACCATGTCCTTGCCCACTCAGCGAACCATCACGGTACACAGCATCATGGTGCCGTTTTGTTGTCGGATAAGTATGATTAATTGGTGGCTTATAAAATATTAATTAAAACGATGCTTTATTATGCTACACGAGGTGTGCGAGGTTCTCTGCAAAACGAACCAACGGTCGACGGATCGTAACAGAGGTGACGGGCGAAAGGGTTCACTGAATTATGGATGAGTGTGTCATTTTTCATGAGAAAATTAAAGAGAGCATGAATCTTTAGCGATCGTAAAGTTTTTGTCCGTTGTTTTTATTCATGGTTGGTGCACATAACATCTTACAACTACATCCTTCCAGGAGCGTTTCAACCGATCCGTGGCCTTGTGGATATGGAAACTGTTTCAATAGTGGCTTAGATTAATTAATGTTCGGTTACAGGGCACTATGGGCTTTAAGAACCAAGGCAACATCATGCATCATGCATGATAATATATTATTTAATAAATGCTTCAAATATTTATTTCAAATAAGGTCATGGATACTTTATTATTAATACAAAGGCAATTTTTTTTGTCTCAACTTGAATACTTACAAATAAGTACATAACACCATATTTTATATAATAGCGTAAGTGCTGTTTGTTAAGGTTATTTTAAAACACAATTGAAATGTAGGATCTATAGCTACTTTGACCGTTGATTAACGTCCGAGCAGACAGTAGAAGACTTGAAGAAATTAAAAATATGCTTTGCAAATTGCCTACCTTTAGGCGGTGATGAAGTTGGAGCGATATTTAAGCAGTCATTGGCTTTGATTTATAAATTTGTTTGTTTTTATTTTTAGAATAAGGAATCTAAAACGATATTTGCAATTGTTTTTAGAAATGTTTACTAGTTTTGTTCCTCACTATCATGCAAATGATGAAGAAAACATACATTAAATCACCAGGTAATGCTTCCAAAGAGAGCTCCAATGCTAACTGCGGTCAGTTTAAAATAATTAGCCTTCTGGAACTGGAAGTCCATTTTGCCCGGATGCTACACGCGTTAATAGCCCTATTAGCTGGCAATAACTATTACACGTTTGCTGTGTTTGTTTGTGTGTGTTTTCGTTTGCTGCTTCCCATTTCCGTACTGCTGGCACGTTCGGAAGCGCCCGGGAAAGTATAATTGATTTCTGCTATCATTAATTTTCATCAGCAGCTCAAACGATCCTGGCGACTCCCAAGCGGTTGATCCCTATGACTGGGCCATACACAAAAAAAACAAAGGGAATCTGAGATCATTGCAGGAAAAGGTGGAGTGGAGTAGTGCGGAAAGGTATAAAATCGCACATTGGGAAATGAACAAGACGGTGGATTCTGCTGGAGCAAGCAGGTGGCAAATGTTCATAATTTTATTTGTGTTTAAATTAAACCGAATAAATCTCATCACACCTCGACTGGTTTGAGGAATTTCACGCAAAAAAGTACACGCCTCCACACAAAAACTTACACAATTCTCAATTGAAATGATGGCATAATTTAATTTTATTTCTTTGGGAAAATGAATCTTTTTAAATTTGTTGAAGGTGCCTCAAAAAAAAAACGAATAAAAAAAAACGATCAGAAAGGGCGCAAAAAACATGCTTGACTTGGCGTTTCAGGCTTGTTTTTTATGTGCCCTTACCGTTCGTGCCGTTTGATTGTTCTCTTTGTTTTTTTTTTCTCAATCATTCCATGAAGCGCTGTGTTCCTGCAATGAAGGTGATAATACTTTCAAATGAAATTCAAATTGCAATTCACGTCGCATCCTGTTCGGTTTTCAAAACAGCACTAAAACAGCACACGTAAGAGGAGAAGCGAGGGAGAAAGAGAGAGAGATTGGAGTAAAAGGAGTAATAGACAGTGGAAAAAACAAACAAATAGAGACAGTAGACGAAAAAAAGAAAACTAAACAAGCGATGAAAAATAGTGAAAAATACCAGCCTGGCGAACAAAAACTGGGCAGCCAATGTATAAAACGGTAGATTGATGTGGAAATAAATATTCACGAGTGAGCACCAGAGGACACAATGGGATTATGGAAATCCTCACTAGGGGAACGGCAAAGGAGGAAGAAAACACGGAACAGTACGGAAGCGGATTGTTTGTGAAATGCTTTTTGATTGGGCAGAGCTTTCACTTGTTTTCGTTTGCAAAACAGACGCTATTCCTTCTACCGCTTTTGCGCTTTGATCGGGTTAATATCGGGTTTTGATGAATATAGGTAAGTGTGGTTGGATTGTCTGTGCTTTGTTTTCCCTGCTTGCGTTGTTTATGCCCCTTTGTGAAATGGTTGAACACCTAAGGGTGGGTGAATGAATGGGACAAAAACGACTTCCCCTTCTCAGCACGCTTATTAAAGTATAATTTCAAACGAATGCAACATGTTTTTTCGGCGTAGTTTTGTTTATCGGCTGCTGCCTGCCGTTTTTATGTATAAGAAGACACTTGCATATTCACATAGATAGTTGGAGCCGCATACAGAGAGTGATTTAGTAACAGCTATTCAAAAATACATCCAACGTGATGTGGGCAAACGTGGCAATGACTAGTCCGCTGGTGGCATCCTACGATTTCGCTTCTCGTTGACCGGACCGTGACAGGGATATACGATTGGAAAGAAGTACGGTGACTGGAAAATTAGCGGGTGTGTGTGTGTGTGCGTGTATTATGGTTGGCATCGAGTAGCGCTTATTCGCCCGTCATCATCTCCATGAACTCTGCAAATGAGCGGAAGGAAACCGGGAACTCGGATTAATACATGCGTTTTTCGGTTGGCATCAGTATTGTCTTACCATCGAAATCTACCGTTCCGGAACCGTCCGTATCGATTTCCCCAATGATGCCGTCCAGATCTTCGTTGGACAGTTTATCGTCGAGTGCCTTCAGAATTTCCTTCAGCGTGCTGTGTAGGGAGAAAAACAAATTCAAGAGCTCAGTAAAAAAAACATTCACGTGAAATATTCTCATCTGATGTGGAAAAATGTCAGTGTGCTTTCTTGTACGGATGCTTCACTTTCAATTCGCTGCCCATTTCCACGCGGAATGGTTGCTGGTCGTCCTTGAACGGAAGCGTTTCACGCCAAGCGTAACATCGATTCATCTTGCTGGCGGAATGAAGGGTCCAGCAGCAAGCGAGAGACGTAAAAAAAAAGAGGAAAACAAACCGGTACCAGGTACGGCACATAACTTATAACACATCTAGAGCATTTATAATTCAAGCAGCAGCTACACTGCACCATGACTTTTCACCGTTGGCAGCTGCCAGCAAGAAGACGTTGGTTCCGAAATCAAGGACCATTATGCTACTCCCCGCCATGAATGGTACCGTGCTTCCCTCCCGAAGACATTGAAGATGAAGAAAAAGAGCAACCAGCTCCCGCCTCGGTTGCGCATCGTCGGTGATGATGATATTTATGCTATCCGTCCGCTTTTTTCCACCTTGCTACGCACCGTGGGATATTATGTGTAATTCCTGTGCCGAGCAAACGTGGCTTGACCCGTAACGAATGTGAAACGATGGACTCGGCGGCCATGCAACGGACGTGCAGCTGGTGTACGGCAACACACAGCACTGCCGCAACCAAATGGAGGCGCCCGGTGCTTTGTAAGGAAAGATTGGCTGCGTACTGTACCGTTCCCGGTCGCTACTCGCTTGACGCACCCACCCAACGTGATGAGCGTGTGGCGGGGGTCGTGCGAGGTCGTTTTGTTTATTCGCACTACGGAACGGAACGGAAGCGCAGGTTCCAGGTTCCAGGTGACGCGGTGGATTAAGTGGATTTCCGCAGATGAAAAGCAGATGGAAACGTGCGTAGGCCGATCATTGGACAAACCATTGGAATGCGGCATCTGCAGTGTTTCTCCCCCACCGTCCACCTCGTCATTCATCACCCGACGGAGGGGGTGTTGAAAATTTCGAAATATTTTGTCAGCGATGCAAAATTAACTTCCCACTCCGGGCGACTGGGTGTGTTCCCGGGCATAATCTGCTTCGGTCTGGTTGGTTGGAAACGATGAAAATATGATACTCAAATGAGCGTCCGTCGAAAACGTGTTATTTATTGCATTTGTTATATTTTTACCTTTCCTTTTTTAAAAAAAACTCGGGTTCCCCTGTCGCTGTATCGTTGTCGAATGAGAGACACGAAGTTTATTGAGCTCTCGGTGGATTTAAAGCGTTTCCGGTCGGACGGTGCTCGAAGCGTGGCGGCAGAGCAGAAAAAAACCCTGAGCCACAAGCAAGCATACATATGGTGGCAATAAATTTTCACCAAACCACAAACGCAACGGCAACGGAACCAGGCGAGAGCTAGGTGTGTGTGTGCGTGTGCAAACTACTTTTCACCAGTAATTAGTTTTTCACCATCGGGCGAGCGTATTTTATGGGAATCGGTCGGAAATGCCCGTTGGCAGTAAAAATGCGAGCTCCTTTCGCACCGCTTTCCCAACCCCGGTCTTGGGCAGTGTGGTTCGCATCGCATGGAGATAGTGTTCGAGAGATTGACTCGACGAGGTGTGAACAAATTTTGACCACCATCGTGTGGAGTTGACGCCATTTTGTGGTAGAATTAAACCATACGTTAATCGACGAAATAAAACGCGATGGATATTGATCTAACTAGCCAAGTATTTGGGAGAAATGTCTGCCAAGGTTCCGCAAAGACTTAGAGGGGTTTGGACACAATCCGACTGGATTTGAGGTTTTACAATCGCCATCGACCATAAAAATCAGAACTCTAATGCAATTCGAGCCTTTGCTGTGGGATCTTGATTTCGAATGTGAAAGAGGCCAAAAGTACTCTTCCGATTGTGGCCGTAAACCCCTCTTCGGAATGAAATGGAAATAACCCCAAAATAATAAAAATAAAGAGTTTTTTGCTAAGCTTCTTGGAAAATGTGTTCTTGTGATCCCAAAAGCGACCGGACACACACTAGTCGTCTTGTTGGCATTGTCGTCACGCGTCGTTCGAGGATAAGCCGCATTTGAGCGCCGTACCACTTCCGGTAACCATTCGCCGAGAGCGGTATATCTTTCCACCATGAATAAAGCAACGAAAATTTGTGGTCGTTAAATGTTTGTGCTCACACGGTGGCTTCGTTTTCGCTTCATACATACACTTCTGTTCACACGGATAACATGTCGAACGTCTGGAGCGTTCGCCAAGAGGTCACCGAGCATAATTTCTTCACGGCTAGCCATATCAGTGGCAATGGAGGAAACCAAATCCCGCCAGCGACTATTTCAACGCTTGGTTGGTTGGGGTTTTTTTGGGGTGAAAAGTAAAAATAATGACACTATCGTACACGGTAAACAGCGATAAATCAAGCGTGCGGCTCGTCGGAACTTGCCAAAACCGATGCCCGGTAACCGTGTAGCATGAACGGGCGATAAATTAAAGGCTTATTTGACGTACACGTGCAACTGAACGGGTCGGGGAATAAGAAGGGAACGAACGCGGGTGGTAACAGTTGGACATGAAACGGAACTGTGTCTTGGTGTGTGTTAGTGTGGTGAAGGAGGACTTGTCACGCTATCGACAACGCCACCCTGGAAGGCTTGCCGTGTGTTACCTAGTGGTGATGTAGCCGTTACCCTCACGGTCATACAACCGGAAGGCTTCCTTCAGCTCCTGCTGCATCGCCTCCGCATCTTCCTCCTCCTGCAGGAAGTTGGAGGCAATGTTGGCGAACCCGTCGAAGTTAACGCGGCCCGTACTTTCCGGGTCCTCCTCATCGATCAGATCCTGCAGCTCGCCCTCGTCGAACAGCTGGCCCATCGTGTTGAGAATCGTCGAGATCTTGATCGTCTCGATGAAGCCGGTTTTCGCCGTGTCAAACATCTGGAATGCTTTGCGCATGATCAGCATTCTCTGTTCCTCATCATCCTGCAACGGGAAGTGAGTGACAAATGAATAATACGTTAGTGTTTGGATTATTATTTCAATGCGTGATAGTAGCCGTTTCCCTTGCACTTCCAACTGACAGCTGTCAAAGTGACAGCTAGCGATTGCAGTTGGTAGACGAGAAGCAATAGTACACGGCTTACTTAAACACTAATCAACGACCTTGTTCACTGCAACTAATTGCGTTTCGTGTAGTAATACTTTGTTGCCTCACGTAGCAAAATTGAACCGAACGCTTTGCCGTACTTCATAATCCCGCCATGTTTGTACGACATTTCCGATCGGTAAACTAACTGCACTGTCCCACCCAGCAGCGCTGTCCTCTGCATCGTCTCAACTCTGCCACGTTCGCATAAACAGGTGTCGATCAAACTGTCCATTGCCACCGGTATGCCGCTCTTGAAGCATTTTGAATTACCCTGCGCTGTTCGTTTCAATTGGACACTTCAACGAACCCCGGGGGCAACCCGGGCAGAGGGTTGAAAGCGGAAACATTCATCCACCACTCAAATGGGCTGTGAAATCGAAACCCCTTTTGCTGAGCGTCTGAAACCGTATCTCGTCCTCTTCCATTTTCCGCTAAATGCCGGATGTCGTGTTGCTTCGTGCTGTTTTTGTTGCTTTCCATTTGGCCATCGTAATGGCATTCCGTTTGGGTCATTTTTGTGCCGACTTTAATCGTTTTCACAACCGATGCTCGGAATCAAAGGAAGGTAAAGACACGCCAGCCACTGCAAATGGCGAACCCGAGTCGCGATTCCGTTATAAATATTAATGGAGAGGAATTTTTAGTGTTTGACTGGTGAAACGGCACCAACTGGCACGATGGCCGTAGCAACATTTCCCCGTTACTGAGCAACTCCCCCTCTCCGAGCGCCCCCTCCTATGTTGCCAGCATTAATCATTTTCTTCTCCAATTCACCTTCACAGATTTCTTCCTCGGCCTGCTTCTCGTGGGGAAAAACATAAGACAGACCATTTGGCAACGGTAAGGGCCAAATCGGCTCGGTGGAATTCTGGCGCGCGGCCAACACGGTCGCTCACGATGGTCAAGCACTATCCGCTACGGACCCTGATGTAATTATTAACGATTGATTCATGATCATCGCGCGGTGACACGATCGCCCAGGGACCCCCACGACCATCTCGTGTTACGCTTATTTACTTTTTTTCCCCCACCGCGAACGAAAACGTCCCTACTGAAAATGAAGGGTGGAAAAACTTGCGTTAAAAATATATCTCCCATCTACGCCAAATGGGGGTGGGAGCTAAGCTCGCAGGAAATGATCCGTGGCGTGGTTCGTGGTTTTTTGATCTTCGAGGGCGCGGTTTGGATTTTTGATTGACACACTCCACTGCCGCGTGTTCCCCGGTTTTGCATCCTCGCTTATTCTGCGGGGGTTTTTTTGTCACTATTATTTCACGACCCGGTTAAGTTGAGTGCTCGCTGACCGCGAAAAATTTATCCTGCGGCACTGTTCGCTATGATTTATTGGTTTTTGGTGGCGGCCGCACATTGCATCAATCGACCGAACCGAAACAGCAGCTGTCAGGGAGCATTCTACTTGTCACAATAAACAATAGAATCCGGTTGCGTGTGACAGAGGGAGCGAAAGGGGGATAGCGTGAGAGAAAGAGAGAGAGAGAGTTATGGATGATGTAGTGCATGCGGCACAGACAAACACATTGTCGGAAACATGATAGGAACATGCATTCCGGAGCAAAATTGATGTTGTTGATATGGGCCGCTTTGTTTTTGTTATGTGTCCAATTTTTCGACTCTAATGCATAAACACAATTAGAAGTAAATTTACGTTACCGTGGAGATCGAGGGCGGTTTCATAGGAGCTTCTCTGTGTTGGCGTATTAAATTACTTTGCAGAAATATTTAGCGGAAAAGTATTATGAACGACTAGAACGAAATACTTGGAACTGCTCTATTCGACGCATATTTTAATATCATGTGTACTTATAATTTATTGTACTGCGAGCAACATCAACAACAGCAAAATTCCAAAATGTTAGACTGCTGGATATTCTAGAATAGAATTATGTTAAGCATCAAGGCGTATTGAAATTTCATTTGAAATTCATATTTAGCTGATCTGTCCCATAAATGCATCACTTTTTGCCTGGTTTACCAATAAACATTCATCGTAATTTTAATTGCTCTTTACACACGGACAAACAGTACGATGGCCGTTATTCTCGTTACTTCATCATCAACGCAAAGCGCCCTGAACCGTAGAGAACTTCATGGGAATTAGCAGCCAGAAAAAATGGAAAACCAGAACGTTGATTTATGTTTTACCCTCCGGATAAAATAACGATGCAAAACATCAAACGACCACCCCGTCAGCCAACAAATCGATTTCAACAATATTTTAATAACATTTTTGCGGTGCGTGTTTGTACGGGGCGTGTTTGACTGTGTTTCGTTCGTACTAATTGAGTTGAAGTTGAAAGTAGTTTGCCCCCAGGGAAAGGAAATTCCGTCTCTTTCGTCACTGGACACTAATTAAGTGATGCTCGTCCCGCACCACGATGTGACACACTGTCGCCAACTCCTGCAAACGGTCGGTCCATTTGGAAAGTGCAGGAAAAATCGGCCCGCTGACAGATGGAAATGTGTCACGCTGTCCGCTCCATTAGAGCAGAATCGATCGTGCCACTTTCCGTTGGGGAAGGTTTGCCGGCTTTGGGCGGAAGAATTTGTGCAGCGGTTTGCTGATTTCGTACGAAACAGAAACCGAATATCCTGTCGCAGGCAGGCAGCCTGGCACTGTACACTAATTGGAATTGGCCGCCTACTACGGCAGTATGCACACGCTGTAAATTAAAAGGACGCCAGGGCTGTCGATTTAACTCACAAAATAGTCCGACATCTTGATGCTCCAGACGTTTGTTTTGGGGTGGAAATGTATCGCGCACACGGACACTACTTGAACGGCAGCAGCAACTTCCGGCAGCTGTGCAAACTGCAGCAGGGTCACACTTTACGGTTGAAGCACCAGCGAACCAAACAGCGACTGGCCGTGAATTGCGATCAGCACCTGCAGGCACCCGATGCACCGATCGATTGTGGTCCGATCGAATTAAGCACCGCCACACCGAAGTGTTGGCAAATGGTGCCGAAACAAAGATGTCGTCCTGGTCGGCTGCAAGAACCCCCCCCAGGCCTGCATCAGGGCGTGAGGTGTGCAAGTGTCTCTCACGCTTGTCAGCCTCTCTTGATCGAACCGCAGGGTGGTTGCTCGATTTTTGGGGTCCGCAAATGGGAAGGGGTAGCCATTACAGTGCCACGGCCATCTTCGATTGAGATCCAATCATCAAACGCAATCGCCCCTGGCAACGGGCGTGTGTGTGTATGTGCACATCTCCTAGTAGATGTAGTTTCGTAACGGACATCACGGAAACGTTTTTCGGCAGACAGCTCAGCTCCGTTGGAAATGGGAAATGAGAAGTTAAGTTTTATTTATTTACACCTGCATCTGCTTTCCTAGAGCGATGGGGATGAGATCAGGCCGGGAAGAAAAGGGGCCGGGGTGAGATAAACCATTCCACTCCGGTCTCGAAACCGACGCGTCATGTCGTTGTACTGCTCACTTAGGTGGTTAAAATGATGGACCTTGTTACGATTTTTTTTTTGTATTCCAAATGGCCAGCAAAACCTGGGCTTTGCAGGTGATCGTGCAAGACCGATCAGTGTGGATAATTTATCCACTTAAAAATGGACATTATTTCATGTGCGGGGTGTTTTTTTTCACGGTGGAAAGTTTGTTTTCCCTTTACGCTTATCTTTCTGTTCTGCTCCCACACACCTTGGTATGTACGGCGCTGGTTCGGTGCTAATGCATATAATTGCTCCGAGCGGGTTGGTAATGTGCTGCTGGTGCGTTAAAGAGACGTTAAAGGGAACCGTGCTAAATAAAGCCACGGCAAGATGGATTAAAAATAGCGACTCATTAATAAATCTACTCGAGCAGCCGTGCAAAAAAAAAACACTTACTTAAATAGGAGGAAAAAGGGCGACAGACAAAAGGGAACAAAGATATCCATGGAGTAATAATGTGATTTTGTTCGTTTTGCTTGATTGAGTTGTTTCAGTTAATTTCAATGTCATACTACTCAACTTCTAGGGTTCGAACTAGGGTTCGGTCAATGAAATGATTAATATCAAATCACTTACCATATCGGCTATAATGTCTACTACTTGTTCGATAGTAAATAATCGGAATAGAGCGAGAAGAGCCTAGCAGCTCATATTTATGTTTCTCAGATAAGAAATTCCACAAGAATCCAGGATGGGAATCGCCATCAAGCTAAAATTATACCTTGCTCATTAAAAACTAGCTCCTCCGTTTATATTGATTAACCAAGATCAAAGTTCGCACACGCAGGAAAACCCTCCTGTTCCTCTTGCATCGGACCTTGTTTTTGATCTGGAAAAGTGACCGGCTTCCTTTGAAATGTACTGGAAAATAACTCATAATCGGTTTGGCTGAGCAAGTGCAATAAACACGGTTAGCAGTAATTGATTATTGATCTTTTCGTGGATGCATTGCAGCGATTGCAGCGATGTTTATTTAAATTAGAACTTTTGCTCAGACAAATTCGTGCTTATCTCCAACCCGCTTCGGGTGGCAAGTGATCGATATGGCAGCGCCAGTTTGCTATTGGGTTTTCTGAATAGCTTTCACTCAACGATGAAGCAATGTCCGATTACATCAACCTTTGACGGAGCGGCAGGCAAGACTTTACCAAGCATAGCATAGCTGCGTTCCATCGTTAATGAATCATTTGCAAAGTCCCATCACTCACGGCAACGGCAGTCGCACCGGGAGGATAGACATAGCTGATGATTAATAACCGTGGAATGAGTTGAGATTTATTAATAAAATCCCATGAACAGTGACTTCTGAACAAATGGGATAGCAACGAAAGCGACAAGCCAAAGCGTTCTAGCATCGGTCGCGAGCAATGCGCCGGAATGGGAGAACGTCAATTTCACGCCATTTTTTCCCAATTCAACACAGCCACTGAATGTGAAGCAAATCCCCAAAAAGAATAAAAAATACGATGATTCGTTCTTTAACACCTTCCGCATGGGTTACGTTGAGCACGGAGAGGATGGATGATTTGATCTCGTCATTGATTCGTCTCCCGGCTAATTAATATGTGCCAGGCGAATGTGACGAGCGATGTCAAAACAGTTCGCTATTTTGGCAGTTCCAACCCGTAACATTAGCTGTTGCCTTTAGACACGCTGGTCCGCCACATCATCACCAGCAACACTTTGGACTCGTGATCGGGAAACGAAAATAAAAACCTAAACAACACCAACGGATGACGCATCGTTTCACTTCCAATTTTTCTGGCCCCGATGCCACATTTGATTGATCACAACTTTTACTGCCCATAATGATTGGCGTGATTATCTACCGCCCGGTTTTCTGTTCCGTGGGCGTTTGGGTTTGGCAATGTATCCGGAATTCAAACGTACTCGCTTGGGAGATGGAGACGCCTGGTGCCGCACCGTACTCTACTGGCTGCGTACGTTGAAAGACCACGTGACGGCAGTGCAATAATGAACGCTCGGTGCAACATGCATATATAAATGATTGTATCGCATTTTGCCGTGTGACAGTACATTACCATTTTGTCGCGTGTAGTGTCGTTTGCTGGTCGGGAAAGATGTAACTGGAGTACAAACAGAATAAAAACCTCACGATTTCACACAAGTTGCCAGTCGGGCTCACAGGTGTAAAACGCACAACGGACGCGCACTTGGAACTGAACGCACCGAAAGACACCGAAAGACTCGCGGCTAAACGTACCGATCGGCTTGGCCGGTGAACGCTTCGAACCGAAAACAGTTAATTAACCGAAGGCGGTTCAATAGGCAACTAGAGGCGAAAAATATCATTCAACATCATTTATATTTAAAAACTCCTCCGCACAATATTGACCACGTACGCAGGGAATAGTGGAAAAGCGAAAGTTTGCAAAGGAAAAGGGGAGGGGGGAGGCTGTGAGTCGCCAGCATGCGTGAGGAGTCCGACCACTCGTGTGTTGGTTGGTGTTCCCTCGCACGATCGGTAAATGTTGAATATTTCTTCTTGACAGAGCCAACCACCCGAGAAAAAAAAAACTTTCCACACTCACACACACCCGCAAGAGGGCGCATACTGCACGCGAGTTATCTCGTCTCTTTCCGTTTTCCAACCGAGAAGGCATACATGTCCAGATCGCCATCGAAAAAGCGAAACGACCCCTCGAAAAAAGGTTCATCTCCACATCAAGGGAAGGTCGCTGCCGGAGCGAAAGAGAAGCGGCTAGCGCAGGATGGCGCGCTGACTGGTATGACGTTCTTGCCCCGACGTGGCCGACAGTCGCAATGGGCAGGAAAAATCGCTATAAGTAGCTCTAGCAAGCGTGTATACTTTTTCCATTCGGATACCCGTCCGGATCGGTAGCATGCGCTCGGCCGCTCGACCGCTGTACCGGCATTTGGAAACGTGCTGTGAGTGAGGCGTAACAAACCGATTGCCAGCGGTCCCCATGCCCGGCGTTGCACATCTCTGCCAGCAACCAGGCAGAAATGTATGGAAAGGCAGGCAAACGGAAGGAAAGAAATAAGCGAAGGAAACATTCTCGCCTTCACACGTCTGCCTTCGTAATGGCTGGCCAACGGTCGTTCTCGTTCCATCCGAGTGCATGCCATCCTTCGATCCATCATTCCAAACGGGAAATCCGCACTTTGACACTCGAACAGTTTCATATCTACACGTACGCAACCGCACAACACCAACAACGGCAAAAAAAAATCACACCAGAACAAGAGTGTGGTTTACATAATTTCAATGAATCTTTTCCGACCAATCCATCCCGCATTGGAGGTGTGTGTACGTGTGGCACTGCGCTCCAATCGTGTTGCCCGGCTGTTTTCGCATCGTTGGACGATGAATCTTCCTCCATAAGGGCGGGGAGCCAGGTGTTGAACAGGGTTTGCGCCTAACGAATTGGGCGCGGGAACGCGCTGAACAGGGCAGAAAAGGTTAAGAGTGGCCACACCAAGTGATGACGGTGGTGAGCATTCCATTCCGCGCGGTATGCAGAAAAAATGGACGGGTGGGAGGGAGTCCGTCCGCCGTCCGTTTTGTTTCATGATAATCCACTATAAATGTACAGGTGCGTCTGAATGGATCGTGTGATCGTGCCGTTGTGCTGGATGTTGTTTGGGAAGACTTCATTAGTTTTGCCCATTTTTGATTAATGGAAATGTTGGGCAGCTTAATTAAACTTCAAACTATATGTTTGATTTGATTTATACGGTCCAGCAAAGCAGCAAACGATGCAGAAGAGAGTAAAGAAAAAAACAAATTGAACATTGTAACATATTGAACATCACCAACATTTGTAGTAAAACAGGCGATCACATGATCAACAAACACAGCTAAAGTGTCAAGAAATGATGTTAATCTTTCATCTTGCCAGACACATCTTCACAAACATTGGCAAACCAGTGGACTATCGTGCAGAATGGCACCACCAGGTGTTCATATCGACAGCGACGATTTTCTTTGCCATTCGTTTCGGGTGGTCTCTCGGGAACGCTGCATAAACAGGTACTGCGGAGGGCCACACTCGGCGGTGGCGGAGAAGCTTACTAATGATTTGCTCTTAAAATAGTGCATAAATTGCACTAATTTATTGTTCGCTCGGTGTGGTATGGGGGCCGTGGCCACCACCACCGTGTGCGTGATGGAATGAAGTCCAAGTTAACCACTCGTGCACCACGATAACGCGGATAAACACGTTCCCGTACAGTCGTAAGCCACCGTTAAGCTAACATTGTTTCAGCAAAACGGTTAACTAATTGATCGACTAATCGCAAATGGGGGCCTTTTGTGTTGCCTTGTCACGGATATAGCTTCATAACGTCTGGCAGGAAGCCCAGTGATTAGGGTACTAGTTCGTTCGGTGTTGGAAAAGGTCGGATGGGATGACAATGTGATTGATTATCCGGAAATGGTATCTGTTAGTTAGGTAATTATTATTTCAAGCGAGAGATAGATAGATATAGCGATAGAGATAGGTAGAGAGAGAAAGAGAAGAATTATAAGAAAAAAACATTTGACATTCTGTAGTCTGTAACGGGTGCCTACAACAATGTTTAACGTAATAAATAATAAATCATTGCACTACAACGCTAGCCTCAAAGTATTCTACGACATAATAAAAATTGATCAGAAGTATGGGGAATGCATACTTTCAGGCGTTTTAGCAGAAACCATAATCTAGCTCAGTTACGTAATGGTAATTCATTTATTACATTTAAACATGCTTTTGTAGTAAAATTTTACTTCTTTTCACAACCTACTCTTTCTACTTTGAGACGCTTTATTTTCGTCATTAAAAGAAAAACATTCGTAATCAATTTGTGCATATACTCTTTAAAGGCTTTGGGTTTATGATTTGAACCACCCTTAACAATACACTTCGCAATACCATTAACGCGCTGCGTATCATAGATCTGCCATGGGGAAAATCGCATAAAAAAAAACACCCGAGTAGTAAACTGAAACCCCGTTTGTGACCTCGTTCCGCTCCATCTGCTAGCTGCAAACGGGGAAGCTCATCTTCAGACGATTCCCATCTGCTAGGCGGGCGGTGAATTGATTGATTGAAGCATCTCGATACGAGTGCATTTTTACGGCGTCCTCAGTGCACGGTTTGCCTTCGTGCACAACCCGTGTGGCAAATAAAACGCCAAGCAGCCGTTTTCTTGTCTCGTTCGTGTGGCTGGCGGCAATTAAATTGCTGGTCCTTCAAACCTGGAGCAGTACTGACAACCGGGGAGGTATGGCAATGGGGTGACTTTTCCACGTACCGTTCGAGATGCAGCTTCAATTGCACCATGTGGAACTGTATTTTACATTGACTTCCCGGTTCGCTTATATCCTTCCATTTGGACAGACGTTTGGCGCAATATGGCTGCAGCTTGCCATTTTCACATAGTAGTGCATAGCAGCAGTAGAACTGCAGAATACCTGTCAGAAGCACACAAACACACGTAAATAAAGGCGATCGGACAGCTTGTTCTTAACCAACATTTTTTTAACTTTACGAGGGGCAGTAAAAATTTGATGAGTTTCAAAGTTTATTCACTCCGGACAAGTACGTGGCAGACTGTGGATCGAAAAGACTCCTTTAAAACACTCATCGATTGGGTGGAGAAAAAGAAAATCGGGCAAGGAAACGATCATTACCGACAGTGTTTTATGTGTTAGTTTTCCGTAACCTTTTACGGCTCATAAATTCACACACGGAACTGATTGAGTCGGATTTTCATTGTGCGAACCATAATTTTGTATAGATTTTGTTCCGCTTATTGGCTTTATCGCCTCCGAGCGAGGAACCGAAAAAGGAAACGCTGTAGAGAGATAATGAAAATGAAATGGAAAACATGAATAAAGACTTCATAAGTGTATACGAACGCAACCTGTTTTTGACACCACCCATCACGCGAGATCACGCCGTTGACGTGTGGTGTTAGGTGAAGGTGTGTGAGTGTAGCCAGTAGCAACCGTTTGCCATGTGGTGACGTACCGCAATTAGCTTTACCAGCGCAAGAAAACAAACACATCCACCAAGGTGAAGAGAAACGCGAGATGGCGCCACAGTGATGGCCATTCACATTTTTGGTTCACCAAGCTCAAGAAGGCATTTTTTTCCTCGGTTGCTTCTTTTGTTTACGTTTGCTCCTTGTCGCTCCTGTACCACGCCGTCGCTCGTGTAGCATCTCCTTCACACCAGCTCACATCGTGAAGCTGCCATCACTAGGATCTTTTCGCTGATGAGCTGGTACGTCAACGCGTTCCGCTCGTTCGCACCATGATAACACGCTTTGATTGACAGCTTTCCGTTTTCAAAAAAATGGGGGTAACCGGTCAATTGTACTCCATTTCGAAGTGAGAGGAGTTTTTTTTCCTGTTTGGCACACACCGTTCGGATCCGTTCCGGTGTGCTCGTTTGTGTAGCTGATTTTAAGAGATTGCCCCACGCGGTGGATTCGTTATAGCTCTTTCCAAAAAACGCACACCCCAATGTGGGGAAGCTAAATTTATGCACCCATATTGTCGCCATGTTTGTTTCTTACCAAACTCTGCACCATTCTCGCGCACGTATGAATCGGGTTTGATGGACAGCGGCACCGTAGGATGTAGTATCATCGCTTCTTAACCTTCTAAAATAAGCAAAACCATCCGAATGAGTGCCCAACCCCGCTCCAATATAGGCCAGATTGAGCCAACATCAACAAGGTTTTGTCGGGTTTTGCTTTTGGAGTAATTACAGCTGTTGTGAAGGACACTCTTGAATGCTGGCCGATGGGGAAGCTTCCGATAGAGTATTGTTTTTCTTTCTGGCTGTGTTTCGTAATCAATGCAGACAATGAAAATAACAAAAACCCTCTTATACTCGCCACGGGGGATATCCTTCGTGCGAACTGGGACGATGCAATAACTTTTTGAGCAGCAATGGCGTGTTTGCATGTTGCATTGAAACATTAACAAGGTTACAGGGTTTTACCTTTTCGGCAATCCGGAATATTACGATCTAAAGAGGTCTAATACACAAATACTGTGTAAAAACTGTTTTGTTTTATTTATGTTAACCTTAGATATGGCAGAGTATAAGCTAATAATGTACAATTCCACTAAGATGTCACACTACTTACAAACGGTAATTGGTGGTTGTGTTGCGAAATCATGTAAAAACCCCTGCAATTTACCTGTTGGCTTCTTTTCTGTTTGAAACGCCGGAAAGTATGCAATCGTTAGTTTTTCTATGGCTATCTCACCAACTGATGTAATAGAATCTTACACGCATACCTTCAGGCGCCTACGCAAAATAAAAATCTTAAATCTTAAATATTTTAGCATTATTTGCAATAAAATACATGCACTAGTTTGCGATTACCATTTAAAGTTTATATTTTTTTTACAAAGATGAGTTTTATTGAGTTCCAGTCAATAAATAAACAAAATAAATACTACTCCCACCAGAGTTGCCTCAGACTGCTAGCCCACCCCTTCTGTTATTTTCACTGATTAACTAGGACAATCGCTCTGAAAACTAATTACAGCCAGCAAACAACGAGCGCCTTCACCGCTTATTATACGTTGCTGGGCGCTTCATAGTGCCTGTTGCATGTGATGCATCGGTGTCGGTCGGTTGTTGTGCTGTTGTTGCGAAAGGAAAGTAATTAAAATTCTTCGGAAATCCAATGACGTTGTTGTCGATGAGGACATCAAGCCGTGGAAATAAAAGGCGGCTTATGGTTCCACTGTTCCGGGCAATAAACCCCTTCCTGGGAGGTCGTGTTTATTGAGGTAAGTGTGTGCACGGAGATAGTTTTGCTTTCTTTGAGCAATTACAGTGTGTACAGGAACACGGTTCAACGTCATAAAAGTACGCAACATTGAGGTCAAAATGAGATGTGCGCGATGTGAAGTTGAGCTGCAGGCAATTATTTAGAAAATTGGCACAGGATTGACATGAAAAAAATTGTTGGAAAATCTAGTTCAGCCATGGATTCTTCAAATACATTATCGCTGTTTCTGTTCGTAGCTCGTTGGACGGAGTTATGAAATTTGAATCAACACTGGAATATTACTTTGCAAAACGATGACAGACGTTAAGATTCAAATTTACACAGACACAGACGTTCGCATCTTCTTGAGAATAGTAAATTCCCTTCGAGCAGACATAGACGTTGATGAAACAGACATTACAAAGTAGAAGAAAGGAAGGAAAAGCGTTTCACCATCCGAACAAGTGGTGCCGGAGATAAAAGGGGAATGGATGTTTGCTTGGTGCGAAACTCCACGGTAGAAAATGCGGAAATTCCAATGGACGTGAGAAGATTTTGTTGCGCTCGTCTGTGGCGTTCCTTCCACCGTCCATTCCGTTCGTTTCTTTGTCACATTCCGCAACGAATTCCAAACCTGGAAAGGGGGGAATCGCATTCCTGAGGAAGCTTGGATAAGTGAAACTAACGATTCTAAGAAGCGGGAGGTTTTGGAAAAAGAATAAAATTATAAACAAGAAAAGTTGAACAGCAACGAAACGATTATCTTCGAGCGTGGGGAAATGGGATAGCACGCATCTGCTCCAGACTGGATTAAAATTTCCAAAATACAAAATCATGGCTCAAGGGCAATGTACCCCGGGGGAGGAAAGTCGGAAGAGAATTTCTTGAAGCCTTCGCGCACACTTAAAAAATAGCAAACGGGTGACTAAAAATAAACAAGAATGAGAGAAAAAGGAAAAGAGAATGGAAACATCCAGCTCCTTATTTATTTTCTCGCTATCAGCATCGCATTATATATTTCTCTTTTTGAAGGGCAATGGTCTATAAAAGTGGTTACATTTATGCCACAATGGACTGCTTTATGTAGAACTCTGATACATCCGTTCTTCGGTGTTCGGAGAAAATTCCGCGATAGATTTTGTTGACTTAAACAATCGACAATAAAGAGAACGCAGCCTAAGCTTGACGAATCTGCAGTTAGTTTAAACAATTAATCACTTTAATGGATTTAAGACAACTGTAAAAAGTGTTTCATCTCCTATTCTTCCATCAAAAACACAGGTCGTAACGAAATTTATCATTACAATTTTTGTTTAAGCGTCCCCTGCATCTCTGCGATGTTTTTGCTGTTTACTCGCATCTCTTCCAAGTAGTTTATACCACAGCATTGATTTCTCACGCTGGCTCAGTTTAGCGCCCTCTATGAGAGAGATTATTGCGCTGGCTCTCTCGGCGTCCCGACCGAGCGCCCTCTGTGTGTGAACAAATACACCGCTCATCGAAGATTCGATCGATATTACAGAGAAGTGATGGAACGACCAGGCTCAGCTTGAATTGTTCGGAGCAAATAATTACCAACATCGCTCACTCGATGCGCTTTTGGGTCATTTCCATCAACGGAGAAAGAAAACAAAAGGAGTTTATGTTCGAATTGTATTTTTTTGTTTTATTTCACTACACTACAAAGATGTTTTTGTTTAAAGAAATAGAACCTACTTACACAGTTGTACTTCAAAAAAAAAAACAAAACTCTGCTAACATGTTCATAAATTCTACATAACTCTAACACACGTACAGACACACTTGCTTTCCTTTGCTTACAGTTCCGCGCACGGAGTTGGCTTTTGCCTGCTTATATGTTCTATACGCAAAAACGAATAAGGTACGCAGCGGGGCACGAGCAGAGAACATATTATATGATGGCTTTGTTTGTGTATGCTACTAGTTAGAAATTAAAATAACTATCTTAATTAAAAACAAAACGAACGACTCTTATCAAAAACGAAGAGTCTCTCATGCCGTTACGACGTGCGAATAGCATCGCGCTTAAGTTATGTACAGTTTGTGGTTTGTGGAAACTCTCTCACATCGTCACTAGACTAACGGTTCTCATTTCTCAACATATGAGAAAAGAAGAATTTGCTGGGAGGCAAATAACTGAAAGGAGTTCTAGAGGGACACAGAACGGAACCGCGCTAATGAAAATGTTGTGCCTTGTATTAACAGTTGCTCACACGTAAACACACGTGTTGTGTCTTTCCTCTAAATCCAACCTCCAAACAAACGGTTGAGAATCCCGTTTGGTGGACTTTTTTCTTCGCCCCTACATCTACGAAGTATAGGCAGGTATATGGACACTCACACAAAACTAGCTGCTTCGTTGTCTCATTTTCTAGAGCAAAGAAAACTAAAACGAAACGCTAAGCAAACGGTCCACAGTTGCTGTTGCTACCATACTTACTAACACTATTGTTTACTTAAGTCTAATACACCTTACTGTTTAGAGTTATGGCAAATACAAAAACACAGAGAGTTCGCCGACGTGTGAAACCCGTGGCAACCCGTGAAAAAGGTTTGATTCGGGAGAGTGATGTGCGTATCCTTTTCGTTTACTTCAATCCGGATACAGCGAGGCAAAGGGGAAATGAAACAGGGCAACTAAACCAGAAGATAAAAATACATTATGATCAGGACTTTGACAGGGATATAGAAGAACAAGGAGACGTATGAACATATTTACAAAAATAAAACTTTGCACCCATCACTCTCCAGGACACAGCGAACTTCACAACGGCATGGCGAAAAATAAATAAGGGGTTCTTACAAAAAGGAAACGCATCCCACACGCATCTCTCTCTCTCTCTCTTACTTTCTCTGCCATTACACTATCTTAATCGTACAGTCTGTCTCGAGCTTGACAAGCGTTTTCTTCACCCGAAGCGCCGTTAACCGTACGGCCGGGCTCGGATGCCAACATTCCTGCATAATCTTCGATAATACTACGAGAATGTCCTCGTCCTGCCACCGCTGCGGGATGGGCGGTCGGACGCCCTTCACGCACACGACCGCATACATATCCTCGAAGCTCGGATCGGACGGTACTACATCCTGATACGGCAGGGCGTAATCCTCGCACGTGGTCGTGTTCTTCGCACCCCGCACGGTCGTTATGCAGCGGCGTGCCATCTCCCAGAACACAAGCCCCACCGAATACATGTCCGCCATTTTAAATCCTTCGAACACTTTCAGATCGAGCGTTTCGCTCAGCACCTCCGGTGCCATGTATCGCCTTGTACCGACGCGCGAATTCGGCGCTATCTGTATCTCGTCCGACTCGCTCGTGTACTTCACCGCCAGCCCAAAGTCCGCAATTGCACACTGACCATTCCGCTTCACCAGTATGTTTTTGCTCTTGATATCCCGGTGTGCGATCGACGGTTTGCCCGGTGTGCCGAAGATTTCCGTGTGCAGATGAGCGACACCGGACGCTAGCGAGAGGGCAAGCGTTTTCAGCATGTGCGGATTGAGGACGCGCTTCTGGAGGTAGTCGTGCAGCGAGCCGAGCTCGTGATAGTCCGTGATTAGCAGCATCTGGGTCCACGAGCCCGTCCCTTTGATGTCGGCCGCAATGAACCCGAGAATGTTTTCGTTACGCATTAGCACGGTCTGGTAGATTTCGGTCTCCCGGAACCAGGACGCTTCCTCGGTGGTGAAGAAAATCTTTACCGCCACCTTCTCGTCGCGCCACTTGGCCAGCCACACCTCACCGTACCGGCCCTTGCCGACCGAATGGACCATCTGGATCTGTTTGGCAATGGTTCGCTGTACCAGCAGGGGCAATCCCGATCCGCTGCCACTCGTCTGTTCCACCAGATCCGCTATCGGTAGATGGCCGTTGGTGGTGTTGTACAGCGAGTTCATCAGGTAGGCCGGTTTTCGCTTTTCGCGCCTTCGGTACACACAGTAGATGCCACCGAGCAACATTATGAGCCCAGCCACGCAGAGGACGACGGAAATGATGAGCACAAACAGTGGTATACTGTTCGTATTCACTAGCGGCGGTTCGGGTGTCGTCGTCGTACGCGGACTATAGAATGGTTTCAGGTCCTGATTGCAGAGATCGTCGTTGTCGCAGCATAGGATACTTTTGCCGTGCAGCTGTGGGGACACTGTACCGACTTTGCACTAAAAAGAGAAAGGAGCAAAAAAAAAAAGCGGAACGTGAGTGAGGAATGATCGAAACAATAGTCAAGTGACAATTCAACGTACCTGTAACAATCCACCACCCTGCTCCGGTGACATACATCCGTGACTCCACTCCGGTACGATCTGCTTCGTTTCCTCGTCCAGCACTGCCTCGACCGATGCGAAACAGGAACCGCCGGGTCGGGTATCGCACGTCCCATTCTGCAAATCTCCCGGACAGTGGCCTTCGCAGTAGCATGTTAATACTCGCGCTGTAGTGGAGGAAAAATATACCGGAACAAATTGATTAGAAAGGCTCGAACAGGTGAAGGAAGAAGTGGTTGTTCTCTTTTTTTTCAGTAGCATCGCAGTTGATTGCAAACACAACAAACAACTTCGATTGGAAGGCGATAACCGATGTATACATACATCAATAACGTCCAGATCACTGAGCATGATCTTGAGCTTGAACTGGAATGGAGCTGTGTTTGACAGTCGGATAATACATTCATCTATTAGGAGTCCTCATAAGGCAAAATATTGATTTGCAAATTGTTGTCTAGAACCCCGTTGCACGCCTTTTAATGACATTAAAAAAATTTGCCTTAAAGTATGCAATCCGCGTAACAAATTTTATTCAATCAAATTAGGACCCGATGCTTAATTCTCTTCCAGAAATCCTGTCTCGCTTGTGCGCTAATAGTTCCCCACTGCAATGTCTAAGATATCGAACAGGCGGCAACCACCAAGTGTCAAGCTGTAACATGATCACACCGTACGCAGCTCGATAGCCCATTGGGACTGTGTGTGATTTATCGGTTGATTTGATAAAGCTGCGCAAAAATAAATAAATTGCCCAACGTGCGGACGGCATCGTCCAAAACACACTTCCTTTCCATTGCATGGTGGCTAGGGGTGGGTTATGACGGTGCTATGCGCAATTTGACAGCACTCGATCAGGAAGGAACGACTACGAGATGGATCGAATTTTAATCCCTTTCCCAGTTTTGGCCAATCAAACATTGAGTTAGAGAAAACTAGAATTATGTCGTTGTTGAGTTATCACACCGCAACACCTCTGGCAGCGGTAAACCGGAGAGTGGCTTTTGATGTGATACGCGTGCAATAAATCTTGTAAGCTTTCATCCGTCAACCGCTGGCAACGAGGAACGATCGCGTGGTTTTTAGCTGTTGCTAAACACCGACCTCGCGGACTTCGTGATCGCAAGATTAGAGGGGGGAACTGGTTACAGGAGTTATTGAGCTGTGGAGTGTAGTTTGTTTTAACCGAATCGTCGGATTTTTCGAAGCTCTTCCGGGAGGTGAATGTGATATTGCACGTATCTCCCGTGAAAAAAGGGGCATGCAACGGTTATGTGTGTGTGTGTGTTTTTTAGGGAGATCCTCACATCACAAGTTCATTGTCGAAGCTGTTTGGCCGACATTAAGATAAGAAGCGTGAGTGGCTGTTATCAGTGCCGTCTGAACCGTGTGCAAAGCCTTGTATAGTACGCTTGATATCAAGCGGATCTTCGCCTAAATAAAACACGACAGCAAAAAAGACACGCGCATGCAACTGCATCGAAATTTTCCATTACGCTTACGCAGACAGTGCAGTAAGCAGCTACACCCGAAACATCACAACAAATCAAAACAAACAACACATTAATCCTTCTGCTCAGGTGGGGCCTTCTCTCGCGGCGTGGAAATCCAAACGTACGGCCGTGTAAAGTCGTGACCAGCTGATATTCCGCTCGGGAATAGGGGTTTGTTTTCGCAAGTGCAGAACAACCGTCCTCTCTTCTTCGCACACATAATGGCTTTTAACGGTTATGTTTAAGACGCACCGAATAAAAAATAAGGAAAAAGTTGTAAATTATACTCCCGTCCTCGGCTTTTGGGGAGGCTGAAATATGACACAGGTTGCTGCCGGCGCGATGGGGGAGACATCACGCGAGTGAGGGATGAAGACGATTATGGTCGGTAGCTCGAGGAGCAGAGCACGACAGTAGCACGCACAAGTTGTACGATGACAGCTAAACCGATGACCATGACCATGTCCTACATTAATTTGCATAAGCTAAAAGCTGAACGCACACGTCCGATGGGGATGTTTCGAAATCCTTGAGGAGCACTGCGGAGAACAAAATAATTCTTGCAAAACAGGAATTGATTTCTGCCAATTCTTTCGCAACAAGAATTCCCATTTTGCACACCTCCAAAACGTTACCACGGCCTACGTTTCTTTACCTTGTCGCGAGAGTTTCTTGGAGGAAGATGGCAAATTTTGCGTCGCCGAAATCTAGACTTAAGCCTCAGCGAACTCATCGATCAACGAACTGGCGCCAAATGGAACTGCCCGGTGTGCGGTACCCCGCCTGGTACAGTACACAATTCCATCGGAAGATAAGTCGAACATACGAGACTGGCGTCAAAATAAGGCCTTTTCCTCGATGAGCTTGAGGACGAAACTATTGCCCATCCTACACACTACACTGTACGACACGATTGCTGAAGATTTTGCATTCAATTCCAAATTCCCCAGGTGTTTTCGATCGATCAATCAAGACGGTGAAGAGGCGAGCTGATTTGGCCCAAAAAGGGTGCGACCGAAATGCGACAAGACCCTTCACGCATTTCCTGTTGTGTGTTGTGTGTTGTGTGGGATGGGGAGGTACTTTTCTGCTGAGCTGACAACAATACCGCGGGTTTTAGACGAGACAGTTTGATGGGCATTGCCAATTTACAGGACAAACTTCCTCCGCTTGCCCCGGGAAGATGATTGGTACAGGACATACTGACATGGTTTTAATGAGAAACAACTGAACTGTTTAACAAAATTCAGCCACAACACAGCTCCGGATTCCTCGACTAAAGATGGGACAAATTCCCAGAATATGGTGAACCTCGCACACAGATTCGTTCATTTGTCGCACGCGCGCTTAACTGTATGACAAGTGATAAGTTTATCAGTGATGAAGAGCGAACACACAACCCATCGACGACACACCTGGTGTGTTTGGGAGGGCATGAAGGTAACAAGGCTGTTTGCGCTCCACAATCATCAACACCATCATGCTATCGGACTGGGAAGGGGCCCTGTCGTACATACCCCTGATAAGGGCAACCCTTGAGAGGAACCGTTTCTAACAACAACAAAAAACCGATAATAAACTCCACCCCACACAGAACTACCCTCTATAATTCCTTTGATGTTTAATGCTCGATATAAAACTTTGCGTCCCTTTGGGGCATTCGCTTTTTAATAACCATAATGTTATTGCCCGTTGGGAAAAAATGATTGTAGTTCGTCCAAATTCTAAAGCACCCCACCGGAGGAGTATGTTTGTTTTTCGGCTGCAACGATTATATGGCTTAAGATTCTCGGGTGATCTGGAATGCTTCACTAGCACATATTCCAGCCAACCTCAGCATATGTGTGTGTGTGTGTGTGTGTGTGTGATCGGGGTTTTCTTTGCCGTGCCCTTTTTCCTCGATTTAAATGTTACCTCATCGCCTGTACCAACAGACCAGGGGGGGGTTGGGTTGGATTGGTGGGATGGGATGGCAAAAGATAAACAAAAATATTATTTATACATTCTTCCTCATTCCCTTACGTCACACATTATGGCATTCGGAGGCACACCAGAAACCCCCTGCAGCATCGATCAGGGCGGCATCCGTTCCTAGGGGTTTTGGGTACGATCCAATAGAAAAAATTGAACCTTTTTTCTTTTGACCAAGATTGCCCCAAAACACCAACAGGATGGCCAGGAGAGTAGATCGTCGTTGTTTTGTGGGTGGCAATGCAATATGTGAAGGGGTTTCCGTTTTTGTTCCGAAACATTCGACTGCTACCTACTACGCAGTGATAAGGTCCACCAAAAAACGGTCTGGTTATACTCCCCGGACATTCGGATTTGCGTCACAGCAGCGCTGGGTTAAGCTGACAGCCAGCTGACATGTGCAGGCGTGCGGGATGACGCGAGCGAAACAAACAAGAGGAAATCCCTGCTAATCTTCAGAAACATCACAGCACAGCTCGAGTCTCGCACTCGCGGACATGGGGGCAGCATGTATGCTAATTGTTTTGGTCGTTCACTGTGGAGGATCGGTGAGTGTTAGAATCGAGTCTCTTATTGATTTGATAGACACAACAACATCTTCCGCAGTGAAGAACAAGGTGTACGGTGTCGCACCGAGATGGCGAAATGGAACTTGTGCTTGAGGTCCATGGAGTCCATTGCAAGAGCTAGGGCATTAAGCTAATCGGATCTTCGACATAACAGAGATGCTAGAACCGAACAACTCAAACACACACGGTTGAATGTCGCTGCCTAGCTCTCTATCTAGTTTGATCTCTATCGAGACAGACGGCGCGCGAGACGTCCGAGAAGATCTGTCCCTCCTGCCACAGTGAGTTGTCCGTTTGCCAAGCGCAGCTAGCCGTGTACACGTCAAACAAACTGTTCAACCAAATTGTTGACACATCATCATCTCCCAGGTCTCTGGAGCAGCACTGCCGTACTCTAAGCACACCCTGTCGCCTCGTTGCCGTTCAACGAAATCTCTAGTTCTTCGCGTAGTTTGGACAAACTGGCGTGTGTATCGTTACACAGAACAAATATGACCCCGAGAGAGAGAGAGCTGAGGGGCAATAAAAGAAAGGGAAATGGTTCCAGCATTTGTGCTTCCAGTCCGTTTGGGAGGAGGATCTGACTATTTGGAGAGGACAATCTAAGTAATTGAACGTGCCCGTGCTACATCACAGCCGAGCGTTACTGAACGGTTCCACCAGTTCCAACGTTCACACAGGCCCGAGGTACTAGGAAAATATTGAAGTTTCATCCTCGCCTCCGGTGATCCCGGGTGGAATAAAGCTGAAGGCAACAGAGAAATCTTATCTATCATAAATTATCTCCGGAAAGCCTTTCGAAAGGCAACCCTCCCCAGGAAAAGGGCCTCTCCGCTGGAAGGTGGAGGTCCATACACACGAGCGTTCGTGTGCTTAACGACATTCTGGAGATCTTTCTGGAGTTTCTACTTTTCGGTAATATTCCTCCCACCTCACCTTCCGCCCCGTTCTTCTGCTTGCTATTCTCAACATCCCGGCAAATACTACACACCGCGCCGGATGACAAACAAAGTATAATACGTCGCGCCCGGTCGGTCAGAATTTGCATAACAAAACACATGTTTGAGTTGATCTTCGCCTCGTCCCGTATACGGTCCCCTCCCCGGGTGGGGTGAGAAAAAAAAGGAAAAGAAATACGTTTCACACGTCCGAAGAAGACAGGCCGTACAGAACAGGGTTCAAAAGCATCAACGTCGTCGGTCGATTGAACTTGCCATCTCACGAAGCAGAACAAATGTCAAATGGAAACGGGCGAAACACCGTGTCCAAAGAACCACACGGGCGTGGACCAAACGACGAACGGCGACTAACTGTTGCCGTTTGCGTTTTTATCGGTACGGATCTTTGCCTCACCGCTGCGACGAGTAGCGGGGAAAGGCGAATGGTGGTGAAAATGATGATGCTGCAGTGATGCATCAGTTTTCGAAGATATTTCGAAGAACAGTGCTGGTACACTACGAAAAGGGCTACGGTATATGTGAACACTAACTGCCTCGTTAATTTCTTCTGCTCCAGAAAGAAAGAGAGCCAAATCGAACCATGCATAATGATTCCTTTTGTCGCAGCACTCTCTAGGGAGAGGCTGCAGTTCGTCGACGGGAATCCATTGCAACCGTTTTTGCAGGGAAAGTCACTTTTCGTCGGGTTAAATGAATCGTTCTTGCCACATCTCTAAAGAGTGATTTGTGTGGCCACACACATCCTGCCCGTGCTTACACATTGTGACACATTGTAGCACAGAATATACATCATGGGTACCTTTTCTAGGGACAGGGCGGAACTGAGCGTCTGTCGGCTGGGACGTGCGTTTCGCGGCGTGCACCCATCCGTATAGCTTCTATTAATACCCAACAGTGTGACTCTGAGCCGACGCAACACGTAGACAGCAGGGCGCACTGGGCGAGGACACAAATGTCAGTGAGGCCTGACAAACGTCACCACGTCACGTCGGATGATCCATGGAGTGCGGTCAGGGGAAGATGAGGAGAACCTTTCCACCCACTACGGACAGTAATAGGCGCATAACTCAACACAAACGATGACAACAACGTCCGCTTACTGGTCGTGCGCTACACCGCTGCTGACCATGGATGACATTTGTCGAACGACTAAAAGTGTTGTTTTTGCGTGCAGGGCAAAAGATCAATATTTGCCTACCACCGGTCCTTTGGTTCACGTCCGCCCAAGAGCCATCTCCCGGATGATGAACGATGGGAAAAGAGTTCAACGCGATTCATCTCGAATGCACCCCAGTCACCTTTTTATGTGTCGGGGGCTTCTGTTCGTCTCACAATCGGGCATCGGAGTCGCGTTTTTTTTGTTTTGCTTTCAAATTAAATTGAAATTAAACCTCCACTTCCGGCTGAGTGTGAGCTCATTGGTGAGTGGATTGGACCGTACCGAAGCCGGTTCCAGCGTTCAACGCCGTAGATCGAAAATGATCGATAAATTTGCCACACTAAAAACCATAAAAATCAAAGCTTGAAAATATCGTACAGTATCACCAACGGCGTAGCAACGTAAATGACTCTGGCACAACGCGCGCACAAACGCAGATTTGTTTCGCTTCTTTCGGTTTCGATCGAATGTCTGGTACCCTGCTGCGTCAAATCGACACCGAAGTGAACAACAAACCGTCAGCTTTGAAGCCTTTCGATCAATCACTCGGACACGCAGGGGACTACGGGTGGGAGACATCATGGGAGGGAAGAGAAGCTGTGCTTCTTTTGCTAAACCAAGAAGGTGAGGACGATCTGACAGGACCTCCTGCTGGGGGGAGGTAGGGACAGACCGTCACAAAACGGGTGTCTCCTTCAAAGATCTCATCAGTGCCTCTTCCATCTAACAGACACGAAGGTATTGAGCGCGTCGGAATTGAGGAGAAGCAACAACAAAACAAAACCCAAGCACACCCATTCAAAAACTTCCCGAAAAAGCATTAATCGAATCTGGCGCGCGAATCTCGCATGGTACGCCTTGTGTATTTTTTCTTTTGGTGTGCCACCATTTCGATCACCTCGCTTCCACCCCAAAAGCTCGTGGATATATTAGCATATTTATTTCGTATCGCCCTGACTCATCGATCGTACCGGCAAGATACCACGGCGATTGCGTTCGTTTCGGTGAATGAATCGGTCCACCAACATCGAACCTGGGGTGTCGATCGATTATTGTTGGGGTGGCTAACTTAAAAGGAGACGGCGGGGGGGAAAAAGGCATCGAATAAGCCCCCGCTACTCCGGATCAACTCGAATGAGCGAACGAATGTGTCACCGATCGGTTTCACGATCGGAAATCAAAACTGGCCATAAATGTCCATTTTTACGAGTTAGCGTAGAATTCGGTGCTGTATACCGGGTGGGCATTAACGTTCTCGATGTTACAGTGATGGCGGGTGAGAAAAACAAAAACCATACCACCGTGAGCAGAATTTCGCATTACTATTAAACCCGTTAAAAAAGGTCAAACGAAAAGGCATCAAGAACACTCTGAGTCACGAGATGAGGATCGCGAAAAGACATCCAATGAACCCTGTAACTACCTTTTTCAGTCGGTATTTTCATCATCGGCTCACCCTGAAGACCCAATTGAAGCGTCCAAAACCCCAAGATAAGGTCAACAAGACGCATGGCACATGACAGGACTTCTGCTATGGGACCGGGGCTTCAAAACATCCCAATCAACCTTTTTTTGTACACGGGTTCAACACACTCTACCGCACGCGTCTCGGCATCGCGCACGAGGAAAGCACCAAACAACACCTCGTGGTTGAGGAGCTCGCGAAAAATTAAGGTCGATGTCACGTAACAACAACAACATACCGGCCGAACATGCTAATTTTACGGCGAATGTTATGTGACGGAGACGTCACACACTCGCCTGTGCGTTGCTAAGAAAGGTTGGCCGAGCATTCGTAATCCCGGTCTCCCGGTGGGTGCGCGTCCAGAATAGCGCTCGGGTAGCTGTTCCAAACATTACAAAGCGCCCAACGCTAACGTAGTTAACGCAATCCAATTTGTAACTGCGAGCGTTAGCACCAGAACCGGAAGATTACCATATATACCTGATTCCGCGCAAGGTACACCGTACGTAACATTGACGTCAACCAGTCTGCCTGTTCTTGCCGGCAGGAACATCAGGTGACATACAGCGTGAGGCGTTGACGTACAAAATGGGGACCTTTTTTTTAGGGGATGGTTTGTTTGGTGTGGGTAGAATCTTAGGCTTTTCGTCTAAGGTTGTGCTTGTTCAGCAGAGACACGTGCGGATCACTTGTATCTCGTGTAGACGCTTACGAACCTCCCCAGAGGCAGTCTATGCTATCGGTATCGGTCGATTAGTAACCGTTTCGTGAAGGACATATCTGTTGGTCTAATGAGTCGCTACCCCTTTTTTTCACTGATCGCTAATCGCTCACGCTTGCATAGGGGTCCCCGATTACTACACAACTATCTGTCAACGAGACACCAGTTATGGAAAGTTGCTCCATGCCGTGTTTGTGTGTGTGTCTATCCATCTCCACCAACGAAAACCAGAAGCCAAAACATAACAAGCCCTTTAAGGGGGTGGACTGAGAGCTACAGGAGACCTTCGGTTTTAGGGGAGAAAAACTAGATACATGTACATCCACAGGGCTGGCAAACATACGGCCAGCCAAAACAACGCATCTGGCGCTGGAGTGCCCCCCGAACGAAAACGTTGATTGATGCCCGCAGGGCGAACTCGCGAGGGATGCTCGTGTTGGTGATTAGTGAGTGATAAATCAAAACCATATGGTCCATCAGACGAAAAACGGGCTAAAACACATGTTTGTGGCGCACTGCGGGCATATTAGTGTGTTTGTGTGTTTGGTATGGCGGCAGAGGGTAGTGATGGTGGTGTCGATCGTTCGTCAGCACAGAACAACTGCCAGCAGTAGAACGTAACATGGCTTAAGCTTTTTCCTTCTCGCCTGTGTTTGCACAACCGATCAGCATACCGAGCTTGACGCCTACACGCCCATTACACCACATCTAGCGATCGATTGCCGGAGCATAGTAAGAGCGTGCTCGCGAGCGCACACACACAAATGCCCGAGAACCACTAACAGCTCGGTCGAACAGCTGCCATAACCACAGCACGAACCCGCTAATTCAACGCGTTTCACTGCAGCATCCGGCCACAAACAGGGCGTCGAAACGATCCGAATCATTGATCGATCTCGAAGCTCCGACCGCAACGGCCAGGATTGGACAACACGGCAACGGCATTTGTCAGTGAGTGGGGGAGAGGCTGAGTGAGGGTGAAGATAATTTGAATAAAGCATTTTTCTTCGACTCCCCTGTCCGTTGCATGCTGCTCTTTCAATCAAACATCAAACCACCCACCGCAACACACCCCAAAAAGCGAGGGATTTATGCGCAATATGGTGCTGCTGCTGCTCTCCTAGCGCACCCCGAATCGATCATTCCACTAATCGGATGGGGAAACAAGATCACTGGTAAAAGAGACGATCGCACGGCACGATCGCGATCAACTCGGGCGATTCCTGCATGCTGGATGCAGCAGTTGTGGTGGAGCAGCTCTGCACAGCTCTGCTCCAGACAAATCGCGGAGGTATCTCCTTACCGGCGGCCGGTGCCGTATTTATGTAGGCAGCATTATAATAATTGTTCCGCCGCTGTGTTAAGTACCTCCTACGCGTTTCTCGCCTCCCACTCTGCACGGTTCCCCCTTTCGAGATGAAATCATATTCAACCGCAACCGAAGCACATGCCGAGCGCGTGTGCTAGTTATTATGCGGCGCACCAATTTCTGCCAAGCAATATTTGGCTCGTGTAGGAAGGAATATATAAAAATGGAATGGTTGAATATATTAAATCCAAAACCGATATCCATTCTTCAATCTACGCAGAAGAGTGACAACGTTCTAGCTTATTTCTATTTAAAAATGAACTATTTCCAAGAGTGTTTGACGAAAGTCCTCGGTTAAAGATTTTTACTCAGCGGAGTAACACATCGATGCTCTACATTCATACTTGTTCCTTATTGGAGCCTATGAACAGCTGAAGAATAAATCTTCATGCTCGATAATAACCGAAGTAAACACATCTTGACAATGAATTGTTTGTACATCGCTCAAATTGAGGTGATAAATAGTTGGGCAGTCTTTTGCTCTCGTCTAATATCTGTTCCATTCTGCATGATCTCGTTTAATAAAATAATTAGAGTTGCCTTGGGTGTTAAAGTATGTAAAGCTCCTAAGGAAATGATGTTTTTTTTTTTAGAACTCCTAACTCCCAACTCTCCAGTGCGCTGAGATGCATCTCTATTAGGCAGGATTATTGTTTGTTTGTGAAGCACCCCCATGCAGCTGCAAGAACGTCTTGGCAAAGCCTAAAGTCTATGTGACCATACTTTCCACCCATAGACGCGAATGAGCTCTACAACAAAACCAGAAGCAACAACTTACACCCAACACCCTAATAGATCACTGTCGCTTAGCTGGAGTTCCCGATAATGCTCCCGCGGTACCCCCGTTGTTCCAGAAGCAGCCCGAAGTCAGCAACAAACCGGTCCTGGTCAGAACCGCGGGGAGCTCTCTACTCTCCAAGGAAAATATGCTGCGATTGTACCTACACAACCTATCACTCGCTGGCTTCCGCCACCACCCGTGGGCTACCGAACAGCACATAAATTTCAATCAAATTCAAACGGTACCCACGACACAGCATCTTGCCATGGCCGTGGCGGACCGAAATCTGTTTCCCGGACCAGCGATACATACCCAGCCGGCATAACAATTGGTGTCAATTAATCATTTCGATCAACCGAAAATGAATACCATAAATTATACATTCGCACAAAGGGAACTGCTGGGACGGGAACGGGAAAGGAGCGGGGCATAAAGCAACTCTGAAAACCCATCTCTCAGCCATTCGTACGAACCGGTCTAAAAAACACAACGGTTCGTACATTTTTATCGCACTTTCCAGAAGAATGATGGTTGGGGGATTTTTTTCCCTCGAGAAAGGAACAAGACTGCGGTTACGGCAACTCAGACAAAAAAGGAGCTTATCGATAAAAAGACCCTCCTACACGCTTTTAGGGCCAAAATCGACTTCAGCATCAAACTTCAGATCTGCCTCCCTACAGTTTAGATTTCTTCACGATGTTGTATCCTGTTTCGCGGTCAACAGCATATTGAAGACTCGTATTTCAGGAGCATTTAATTAAGCATCTTCTAATATATGATTAACACTATTAAGCTCAATGCTTGACAAACGGCGAAAAAAAAAACGTAAACGCAGTAAAGAGCTCTGAATCGCAAAGAAATGGTGTTTTCTGGGTTTGGAATAGAAGAGAACCTAATGAAACAAACGCTTAGAGCCTAAACCAAGAATCAAGCAGCTAAACAACAAAAAGCCTCAATGAAGCGCGTAAAGAAGGGCGCACTAATAGCAGGAAGTAAATGTATCCACCCCGAGGCGCCCAAACGGGCCCGCGCGCGCGTGCTCCCAGGGGGCATCGAAAATCGCACGATCGTGATCTTGGCCGTACCGTTGGCCAAGATCGCGGAAACTTCATCCCTCCCGTGTACGAGCGTTTATTATTTATTGCTATCCACCGTCACCACTACTACTGTGCTGGTTCTTCTTCTTCCACAACCACCACCAAACAAGCTAACGGCCAAGATCGGCCACATGGCAATAAACATCCGTACGGCAAAACCAGACCAGACTCCAAACGAGCCAATTGATTATGATCTACAGCCAACCCTCTCCATGTTGCGTCAACATCCATCCCTCTAGCGCTTTGGTGGTGGTGTTTGTGTGGTGTTGTGTGGAGATTCCCTGAAGAGCGTGATCGCGTTCTCGCGCACGAGTTCCCCCTTTCGAGAGAGTGCGTTGCTCGAGAACTGGTTTTTTGTGAATCTCGAACGCTCCATCAAATGGTGCTTTGGGAGTAGAAGAAGTATCTTCCCTTTGGGAGACAACAAAACCAGGACATACATGTGCTTGGAGGATGTTGTAGGGCTGAAGTGAGAACCGTTCCTTGTCTCATTATCCTTTTCTTGCCACTTCCAACACCAAGATACCCGGTAAAGAGATACTCGAAATTAGCAGCGTTCCAGCTGTGGAGAACGTCATTAGACGAGATCAATCTCAAGCTCGACAACTCGCAGAACGTGTATGGCCGGGGATCACTCTCCGGTGAACCCGCTCACACACACATCCTTGCGGCCGCACAACACACAACGACCTTCTCAAACTGCGAGAAAGAAGAGGGAGAAGTCGAGCGTGTTTTTGGAAGACGCAAACGGCAGCAGCATCACACACCAGACGCCTCCAGGCCCATATGTTTGTAATCATCTAACGAAACGGCTACCACTGGCTCCATCTTTCTCGTTCCACTCGATCCATTATTCATCTTCAGCTGCGGGCGCGGTTTTCTGGCGTTGCCATCCCGCTTACTCACTCTAGCGAACGCGGTCCCACTCGCACCCAAACCCATCCATCCCGCGTAGCATGGAGGATTGCGCGCGCGATCGCGAGTGTTATTAAACTGTTTCGACTGCTGCTCTTTTTCGTGTCTTGCACACACGGCAAAGAACGCGTTCTAAAGGCAGAGGAAAATAAGCATCATATGATTGTGTTTTGAAAACAAAACAAACCCACTGTTTCCTGGAGGCAAAACGCCACGCGATCGAGCCAAAGGGGTGACAGGATGAGTTCGGTGGTTAGAGATGTGGTGTGGACTTCAGACTGCGATGTTGCGCGGGTGGTTGCAGTAAGGATCAATTATTTTTCCTTTTTAATAATGGTTAGGGGAGCTGCATTAATGATGTTTGAGTCAAGAATTAGATAACACTCGCGGACTGTCATTGGCAGAGGAAGTTGGATCGAAACCAACAGGCGATCTATTTAGTCGGATGCATCCTGCAAGTGCTGGTGGCGGTTCTCGATGAATTACGGTTTTAAATTAATATAAATAAATCTCCCTACTGCTTCTCTATCGTTCAATTAATATTCCCTCACACACATGCGCCATGAGGAGTGGTGCTTGATTAATGCGAAAATTGCTACACAAGCATAAACCGCAACCAAACGAAATGGAAAAAGTAGAACATTGGCGCAGCTAAATTGCCTCCGCTGTGTCGCTTGCGAGCTAGAATCGTAGCTGCACATGAACGCGACCAATCGGAATAAATCGGTGCATAAACATGAGCAAGTGCAGCAGATGCGAGTGAAGATCATCCATAATTAGCGGGCAGCAGTGAAACATGATCGTTGCACTTTTGCGCTGCGAAGAGAAGAAGAACGTGACGATGCAGCGGCAGTACAACGGGACCTAAATTGAATGGCACTAATTTTTCTCATTCTTTCTCTACCGCTCGTACCTTTTGTGGTAAAGACGTATTTGCTAATGACGAACGATGCTCGCTTTGTGGCTGGGAACATGGCAAAAATGCTTCGCATAGCATGACGTACATCTACTCTGGTTCTTCGAGTATAAACAAACACACTGCAATTAATAGCGGATGAATGGTGCAAATAATAAGCAACAGCCGGATCTACTGGTAAGAAAACGGCTAGTTGATCTTTTGAACAGCTTTCAAAACAAACATGACAACACATTCGCTTAATGTTATTGGGTTTATCAGTTGCCTCTGTTTCCGCGGGAGGTGGGAACTCGGGACGCGATCTTCGCCGTACAAAAAAAAACCAGAGCACTCCGATAAGGAAACTCCGGTCCCGTGCGGGCGTTAAGGACCTGAAAATGGAAGCCACCTGTCGTTCGCGCGATCTGCCGGTTGTGCTCAACCGAATTTGCTTATCGTTAATAGGAGGGCTTTCAAAAATTAAGACAAACCAACCGAACGAACAAGTCTACCTGGTCTTACTGGCCCGACGCGCTCGTCGAGCGTGTCACATGCATAATAAAACATGCCATATCTTTTGGTCGCTCCAAAAGTTCCCACTCTTTCGGTTTGAAATTATAAATACTGCCTAAAAATCATTCCAACAGCCTTCAATGTCGGAAGGAAAGAAAAACTCCAACAGAGCCTCGAACTGCTCGAGTTTTATCACTTTATGGGGCCGGTAATAATCTACCGTCGTGTAATTTATGGGACAGTATTATTGGAAACGAACTCGCAAACGCGCAAAAGAGCACGCAGCAAAGGCTGGCCGAAGATATGCCATGTACATGATGCTCTCGGCTGCTGTTCTGGGTAAGTTCGGTCTGTGTGTGTTTGAAAATTGCTGGGACGAAAATAAAATCATCGATGGGTTTGAATACGTAAACCTCGGATGGGCGTACCACTTTTGGCTCTTCCTCCACGCGAACGATTTCCCCATCTCACATCCTGATCGAGTTTAAATTGAGTTTGATTTGAGAAGTGCATCAATTAAACCGTACCCATTAGCGGCCAACGTGAAGGTCTTTAAATAACGGATTCAATCGTGGCTAATTTGTTGATTGAAGCACGACCCGGTGCGGTGATGCGGCAGGACGACGGTTTGGGAGAGTCGTATTGATTGACTCTTGAAAATCGTAGACGGTGGATGAAGTTTATTTATCCTCCAAAGCTACACATCATCTGTGTTACGGTCCGGACAGATCTAATGTACAAAAAGGGGAACATTTCTGCACGGAAAACTCTCATCCCTGATCAGAGGAAATTCTGAGTGATTGAGTCTGCGGTCGATTGCGAGAATAAAAAAAAAAAAAAACAAATTGGATCGGTGAACCCATAACACCCTGCATCGAATGCACTTGGTAAACGAAATGCAAATAAGATGATTAACTTATTCCACAACCGTCCAAACGCTCGGCATGGTGTGAAGGGCGATATGGTGATGGCAAACGCATTCGCAAAACGGCAAGATTTCATTCATAAAATTTTCTTCTCGTGGGAGCCAACACAAACGCACACACACACAAGAAACAGCTTGTTTTGCTCCCCATCGTGGTTTAGTCACTGTGTTTGGGGTTCATCGCCGAACGAGTGTGAAAGAGGGAGTAAATAGTGTCGTCTCTGCGACTGCCGCGCGCTGGTGAAGTTTTTAATGATTACGGCTAGCGGTTGAGGGAAACCGGAGCCGGTTGGGAGGTGCGGGGCCAGATCTGCATCTGCCCGATCCTGCACACGCGCGTGCATCGATGTGCACGGGCAATACACGACAGGCAAACGTGAGCGCGCGCGCAAGAGTGCGCCGCGAATCCGCTGTGTGGTGCGCTCGTTTCCGATGGTGACAGAACAAAAACAGCTGCCACAAGGGGGACACCACCGCATCACGTCGTACGATCGACGTTGTGAGCGCCGCAAACATTCGACTAGCGAGAGGGATGATGCACTATTTTTAAAATTAAAATCCCCTTCTTGCCACCATTGCTAACTGCTAGCGGATGCCAATGGCTATGCCATTCCGTTGCGCAATTTCACCGATTGCGACCTAGCTTCCACGATACATTGCGTGGGCGCTCTCTCTCTCTCTGTCCGTCAGCTGCAATTCGCTCGGCAGGGAAAAAAATATACTTTTAATTTCCCGTTCCCATTCGAGGTGGGGAAGCTGTGCCGAGTCAGGCCTTTCTTCCATGTCGTGATGATGCATCCGGCATTGTCACGTCATGTTTTATCACTCGGCCAATGAGCAATCCACTCGAGGATGGGCGTTTCTTACATAACGTGTTATCAAGTGGGGGTTCTCTTCGTAGGAATACATGATTGCTTCAAGCTAATCTATCTTGTACAAAAAATCGATCGGAAACCTCCAGATGTGTGTAGTAGATTGAAGTATCACAACTCCTCCAGAACTCATTCCAGAACAGTGTCCCGATTTGTGCTTCAATTCTGTTATTTCCTAACCTAACAATCCCACTCACGTTGATAACAGCAAACAAAGTGGGATGATGTCATTTGTGCGTGCGTGCGTTGCTTCCCCAACAACTATGCGAAGGAATGTGCTTTAGTTCATGCGCGGAAAGGGTTGAGAAGCAGTAAAGCCCACTTCCGGTTGCTCGGGCAGTTTGCATCGTTGCGAGTGCTTTCGGGAGGCGTGATTTTAGCGCATTCATTCAGCACCCGCCCTTTCTCCAGCCGGTCTAGAGGCAAGTTGGCAAGCGGGATTGGGATTTCCTGTCTTCATAGTCAACTTTACGACTCAACACGTTTACATGTGTTGTGTACCGCGACCGCGTCTTATCATAATTGACGTGCCAAAGGTGTATTATTGATTGTGTCTGAAAGCGTTCCTTCCTTGTCACCGCCACAAATCGAAACCGATGGTTTGTTGTGTTTTGCTTGTGTACAGTGGTTCTCCGCGCGAGCACTAACAAATCTTGTCAACATACCTAAAACGAGAAAAAAAGAAAAGAAGAAACGACCCATTAGTCAATGTTGTTTGCACGGCGCGCACAGGGCTGTTCATTTGGAACAGCTGCGAGTAATTTAGTTTTATGTTGGCTAATGAAGTTAGCTGCTTTTCCACAACAACAGCAAACACCCGATGTAAGGCAGACGGAATTTTCGGTTGGTCCCACTGTTTGTCCCATCACTCTTATGGGCAGCGTATTTGAATGGCGTTAATGGATGCTTCAAATAGATAACATTCTTCCTTACCAAAGCGAAACACGTACCATCATCATGTTGCCATTCCCACCGGCAGCACACGGTACACGTTCGTCTTCGAGACGGTCTCCTACTCAAAACGGTACACGCACAATAGTAATCCCGCGTATGGAAGCTTGCGGTCTGGCCACTGGCAAGTGAACAAGCCGGTGGTGAAATTAACATTCAATTCAACGCTTCCAAGACCTCGCGGCAATTTGTTTATCTCCTCTCATATTTCTTAAAACCTCCTCCTACGGCATCATCATCGGAGCATAATTTTCATTTGTATTTGCTCGGTTATTTAGCACCGTTCGGGCTGCTGTAGCTGTCGTTCAGGCTGGCTGTAATCTTCGGGAGCCGTCCGGCCCACGCACGCGGATGGAGGGTTCCATTCATCCATCCTTTCCAACCCCAAACGACAACAAGCTGTGGGAGGCAATAACGATGCAAAGGAAATGCACTTTGAAGCCAACGCATCCCGAGAGTTCGTTAGTCGCGATGCGTTCGACCGTTAAGCACCAAAACCCCGTTAAGCTGATGCGAAGGATTCGATGCGGATACGGTACTCCACTCCGCGTATCGAATTGGTTACCTTCGAAAAACCGGAAATGCTCAACACACGCCATAAGCGGATCAAGCACAGGCGTAGCGAATGCGAAGATTGGGCTACATGAGCAGACATGATGAGAGAACCCACGGGAATCGATCACGATCACACCCCGGTGGTGTTGGTAGTATACACATCTAGCCCTAAAGCCACCATTCACCAGCGGACGCTAGCTGACATTTGCTCGTTTATCAGCTTACGACAACTCCGGAGGAGTATGCTGCACACCTTCTATCGTACAGCAAGAAAACAATAATAATAATCCTTCTGCGCAGGAGTTGTGTGGGGGCAGTGCACACGATCAGCATAAAAGATGATGATGATGATGATGAAAAAGATAAACTATTTGATGCCCTTAGGCTTGTGGTACGATGATTGGAGGTTGGAAGAAAGAATAACATGAGCCGATAGTATGGTGTGAGCACTATGAATAATTATGTGCAGCTGCATCGTCGTGCAACCCAAGCACGAGTGGGTGGGACTTGGAAAATAACGGAGGAAGGAAAATAGAAAGCATAATAATTTTCGATTTAAGCTTCATAATTTGCTCCTCTACTAGACGTGCACAAAGGATATATTCTTCATTTAGAAGATGGTGGTCGAGTGGGGGTATCCCAGTATAGGCTTTGCTTCTTGAACAGTACATCTTCAGGTTTAAATCTCGGTTTTAAATCAGGGTTTGTGCCCGGAACTCTCTTACCGACTTCAAGAGGTCGCTTGTGAGCAAATGAAGCCACAGATAGAACATCAGAGTCTTCAGACGTAGAAAATATTGAGGAAAATTGACTAATAACCGAAAAAAGAATAGGAATACATAACTGATTTATCATTCCAACCTCAGATGTTCTATTTCTTCCATTACGCGATTGCTCCATCAGATTGCTTATTTTTCTAGCGCACTGCAACGTGTCCGGAAGAACGTGTTTCACCGTCCAGCACACTTCACCTTACATATTCTTACTGTTAAAAAAAAACCATTCCAATTGGAGCACTACCGCTGCAGGGACACGGTATTTCGGAAGACGCAGTAAATCATTGTGGAGACGCTCGATGTTTTCCTCCATCTGCCAATGGGCGAGCAGACTACGCGCACCGTAGGGAAAAGAAGCAGTAGTATACAAAATTTGAAACATTTCGTAACACATCGTAAAACAAACTTAGCATCGTTATTTTTTTCTCTCTCATTCCGCCATGACCGGCCGTCGGCCCCCGATTTTCCCGAATGGAACTACCACAGAGAAGGACAGGAAAACCATAAACAATTTTTCCACATCGCTCGAAACATGATGCGTGTAGTGTATGCACTCTCTCAGGGGGACTTTTTGGTCCCCCAGGGGTTCTCAGGGGTTTTCCCGATCATCGCTTCGTGGCCTCATCTTACACTTTTGGGTGTAAAATGTATCGCTTTTCGTCTGACGGACTGTGAATTTTTATCATTCCAGGGGTACTACAAGAGTAAAAAAACAACGCCCACATTATTGTAAGCCATGCAACCATAAGTATTTGTTGGAAAATTCTATACAAACTGGATTTGGGATGAGAAACAAGGTCATAAAATCATCTTTCAAATAACACTAGCATTGCACATTGTGTTGGGAACTAGTGCCGATTGTTACGGGAGGCGGGCATCCTCTACAGGGGGTCGATCTTTCGTGGTTCACTTGCGTCTAGACGCATGTTTTTTAGTAACGTCTTCTTGTACATTTGTTTATATTTTGCACATTTTTTTCCTACTCTGTATGTTAAACTCAAACGACCCAACATAAACTTTGCTCCCGTCGATTAGCATTAGCTCCTTACACGCCCCGCCACAATCCCGACCCGCGCCATAGGTAAATCGCTTCCACGCGATTAAGGGGTCTTTACGGATTTCGTCCGTACTGTCCCGAAACTGAAGCGATAAGCGATATGCAGAAATGGTGTACGAAAAGCACGAAAAAAAAACACAACAAGAGACACACCAACGTGCATCTTCTTTCGTAACGACACAGGAAGCAAAAAATGAGGTGACTTGATAAGACGAAAATCCGTGAGCAGCCTGGTTTCTTCGGCGATCACCGAGTTCCGTCACAGTCCGCGGTGGAGAGGATCAACCGCAAAAGCCTCATACCGACCTCACCAAAAAAAAAAAAAAACCACCGATGGCAGCAAGTATAGGCAACAGTGCCCAAACTGCTGACCCGTTCGGAAGAGATGAGCGTTGGGTGCCGCCCAATTGGGGAAAGGGATGCGCTCAAGCGCTAATCAGCAACTGTCTGTCACACATTTGCGCAAATTAGCTGATGAAGCGAGTCGGAATAGCGGTATGGCGCAACCGTTTTCTCGCGGATTTGTCGTTTGAGTGTCGTCGCATCCGATCGTCGGCGTGTTGTGATGATACTATGCTTCTTCTCTACAGCTGATTCTTCGCCTAAAACGATCCCGGCTGCGATGGACAAATTGCAGGATGTAGAAGCTTCGATAGAGCATGTTGGGAATGGGAAATAAACGATTTGGAAAGTGCAACATTTTTCGTCCGAACGGAAACAAAGAGGTTTTTAATTAGTTTATTGCAAAGGCGGAAAGGTATTTTAATCAGCACTCTGTTTTATTTGTGTCTATAATTTAGCCCACGCACAACAACAAAAAAACAAGGCTTTAATTGTAATCGAAGATGATATGCCCAAAAGGAAGTCTAGTGGACAAACCTATCTCCAGGTGCGTGGTGCGTATTATTCGCGAAATAACCTACACTATAAAATAATAAACTGCAATCAAACGAGAGAGAAACCGAGAGAATACAACAACAACGTTCACGATCCACTAAGGGAAGGTAAATAAGCGTTCGGTCGCGTGTGGTTTACCTGGCACGCGGTCTTTCCCGAGCTATTCCCTGACCCTGTCCGTATGCAAAACCCCGTGCGCAATAAAAAACAATAATCATCTGAAACAAAAGTTATGGTGATTGCAGAAAATTACTCATTTATTGCATCGATAAATTATTCATCTCGTAGTACGAGAGTCTCTTTATGATGGCAGTTTTTTCTTGATGTTTTAAACGTTACTAATCCACCTTCTCGTAACGAGCGGTTGTACATTCCATAACTCCCCGAACGAGAATTCAATTGAGCCTCGCGAATTCCATTCCGCAGCAAGCCTCCCACCTTGTTTTACGCGCGCAAAAAAAAAAACAAAACATTTAACGCCCAATTTTGGGTGAGGGTCGCATTAAAGCCCCAAATATTTTGCCATAAGGCACACGGCACAAACAGCCGCACGCCATATGGTCGGACCGTTTGGTGCGCGCACGCCTTACGCCAGAGCCCAGCGGTGTCGCGCGGCTAAGTAGTTGAAATGGCGAGTTTAAAAGAAGTTGCCAACACGGTGTACCTTACGGTCGGAAAGGCCTTTCCTTAGCTGATTACCATGTATGGGGCGACACCAACCACACTTTCCCATCCATTTTAATCCTTTTCCAATGTGGCATGTGCCGCCACAAAAAATATATTATCGCTCTCCAAATTATGTCGTCAAGAAAATGTTTATTCTCTCTCCTTGGTTGCAAGTTTTGGTGTTCTAAATTTGCAATATGGTTTGTAAAAGACGACAGGAAAGAGAAAAAAAAACGGTCCCACCCACTCGCAGGAAACCGGAACAGATCTGCAAAAAATAAGAAATCTGTTACGGCGGTGATGCTATTTGTTTGTACTGTTCGGTTGCGTATGCGAAAAGGATTTCTTTTTACCTCGGGTGGCATGTTATTAACTTCCGTTCGCCGGTCTTACCAAACACAAAGTTGGCGATGGCAGGCTCCAGTCACATCTTCCGATCACCGTTACTGTACGGAGGACCACAGTACCACCGACAAGACGACGTATTATTGTTTCATGTGAATAATATTTACATGTTTGCGCTAGCGAGGGGCACTGTTTATCTTGGCCAACAAATTTCTTACAAAGTTGTACTCGCGAAATCAAAAAATTAAGACAACCGCACGAAAAAAAAAATGGTTTTGCGTATTTTACAAACGTAACAAGCTGGGTGTGTACGGCCGCATTCGAATCGAAAGGAAAAGCATGTACGGATTTGAACATAAAAAAGGGGAAATGGTAAAACACATTTTGTCTGCCGAAAGACAAACTCTTCCCACCGACATGTGTGTCGCAATAACATGGAAAAACGATGTGCCCCAAATGTGACAGGAATTTTTGGAAGATTCCTTCTTGTCAAACAGTTCGATAAGGGACATCACCGCATAAGACAACAACATGTTTGAGGCGTGGTTATTTTTCGGAAATTCAAAAACAACCGAAGCATAGTGTAACGCGAAGTGGAATATTCCACAAGTACGCACGCACAAGCCAACGAGCCAGACGGGATAAAACAAACAAATAGCTGGAACCGATTTCGACACCAGCATTCCATACAGCAGTTTGCTAATCATAACAGAGCAGCACCTGGAGGCAACAGCAGACGGTAATTATCATAATGGTTGTATTGAACTCTGCCTTTCGGCAATATTCGACAGGCAACTCCCTAGAATCACAATCCACCGCCAAATGCAACAGGTGGCGGCTACAACATTATTACTATTTTAAATGCTCCACCACCACGAAAAGGCGAAACATGTGCGATGTTTGCGGCAGCGAAGATAAAAAGTATCAAATGACTTTTAAGCAGCAAAACAGCCGTTAAATATGCCAATCAATTCAAGTATTCTGCACGCATACCTCATGTTAGGCTGTGGAGCAACCGTTAATGGAGGTTAATTAGTCACTAGAATCTTGCACACAATTTCACCAACGAGAACTATGCGTTGCCCACCCGCTTCACATGCCAACGTGCCAACTCATCGGACGTTTGAATCCGGTTCGCAACAGGCACGGCCACGAGCAGGAAGAGATGATTAATTATTCTAAGAAGCGTAAATTTACACCTACTCCAGCATTGATCACCACACGAGACCCTTAACACACCGGTTAGTGAAGGGCAGAAGGGCCCAGTTGACGCTGAGGCTTGATGTGTGTGATAGTGATTTCAGTACCGTTTAGCCCTAACAATGTTATCGGATCTGCGGGATTTGAATTTCAAATCAATTTCCAGCTCATCCTGGATCTTCCAAGCCAAGTGACGTCCACTTTACGCCTCTCGTTCGAAACATGAGCAGGGTTGCTTTTGGACATAGCAATGCAGGCTCCAATTCTGGAACAGAACTACCTCTAAAGAATGATGTGTAGGATTTTTTCTCATTCGTTTTATGTAATAATACTATCAACGATGAGTTTTTTTTTGGTTCAAGCTCTCTCTCCTCAAATAGCCCTAGATGGCATAAATCTTCACCCGAAAGATGAAACTCTACGGAAAAAAAGAAAACTTTTGACTTTTCAAGGGAAATCGATTCCTTTCCATTTCATTCTGGTATACGAAACGGCACAGAAGAAGAATCTCTTGCAGGAAATTTAACACCCGGTAACACACCCAAAGCCGGTCAAAGGGAATGGAACGAAATGTACAAACGAAAAAGGATCCGCCCGAAGTAACAGAAGGAGGGGCAACCATTTTTCTAATTTATTAGGAAACGCATCCTTAAACTTGGGCAAGATCATAAAACCGAACACGATCGTGTGCAGAGCCCTCTGAGGCTTTTCTGGCAGACAACCCAGAAATTGGGCGATCATTTTAGCTTGAAGTTGGGCTGCAAGTCTAGAGAATTTCGGTTCTATTCAAACTGCAAGCTGCAACGCTTTTTGTGCGATGGAATATTTTTGCACCGGTTGGTACTAAGAAGACGTAAGGTTAGAAAACACAACAAATTGGAAAAGAAAAGAATTTTGAAAATAATTTTTCCTTGTACTAATAATTGAGGAGAGCAAAAAACATTCTAGATCTTTACGAACCGATATCGAAAATTGGGCGAATAACTTGGTGTTGAGGTGAAGTGCTTCTGGAGAAGAATTTGTGACCCTTTTTCCAGCACTTAGCACAAATCATTAAGCAAAAAACAGAAGCGATTGAGACAAACATACCGAATTTGAACAGCAAACTCGAAAAATAAATTCCTGTTCTCGCATTTTCTGCTGCCGCGCTGTCGCCGCGAATGCCTTGCTTGCTGGACGCGTCTGTTTTTATTATTTCGCTCCTCTGCTGCTCGATCGCATTCATCTGTTTTCGCACCATTTCTGCCAAAGGGCCTTCGGTCTTTCGGCTTTTGGACCGTCTCTCCACCTCTTTTTTTCCCCTTCTCGATACCCCACGGAGCAATATTATTCTGGGCATGTTTGTAGCTTCTTGTGCTGGTTCTGTGCCACAAGACGCGTCGTTGATCGTACGAGTGTCCCAGCAGTCCCGGGGCTCCGTGCCTGTAACATTTGTCTTTCTCCGCAGCACGGGTGAGTGAGCGAGAGGGATTAGCATCGCCGCCATCATCTTTATGCTTTGTTTTGTTCGTTCGTTTCGGCTTCATCTTGGCCCATGTTGTGGAGGAAAGATTCCCTTTTTCTTGCCTTTTTCTGGGGTGATTTTCAAGGCCGAAGCGTGGTAGGAAAGCTTCCTTCAGGTCGTCCAAGCAAATAGGATCGAAATGCAACAAAAAAGAGAGTTTTCTTGTTTGCAGAAAATTGCAACGGTATGATCTTTTTGTACGATTTGCCAAAGGAAACGGACTTATGAAGCGCAACAACAAGAAATGGCAAAATCGACGTTCGTGAAGTATTAAATTGTGCAGTGTTAGTTTGCAATATGTGCTATCAAATTGTATTAGTAACTTGAATGCACTTAAAACTACTTTTTGACAACTTCACATATAATTTCATAAAAAAATAAGACAACGAACACCTCCGCATGATTGGATATGTTTTCATTTTCAACATTCCATTCCAGCAAAAACAAGAAACTCACTTCCTGAGCAAGTGGAAAGCATTGCTCCTGATGCTTTCTTTTTATGACATATTTTTATCCACTTTGGTTTGCCTTCGATCGTAAACCAGAGTTCCTTCAAAACATTTTTCCTTCCCGAAACAATTAAAAAAAAAAACGGATGGAGAACGTGAAATTAATTCAGCTTCACTTTTCACATTAAAACCATCTCGTTTGGTGTTTCTCTCATTTGCCAGACCAATGTCGCTATACCCTTTTTTCCATGCTGGAATAAATAATCACTTTCCTTATCTTTTCACCAAGCATGAACCAAGCTGGGGATGGGAAAGGATGTGTGGGGACTGCGGACAATGCGGACGGAAGACGCAGGAAGCTAAAACCAGTCGCGACCGATTTTTCGGACGAGAGGAAAAGCGATCTGTGCCTGGTGCCTTCTGCCACAACACACATATGCCTAATTAAAAACATTCTCACGTGCAACGTGGGGCGACATTTTCAACCTTTCGTTCCTTTCGGTACGCTGAAATATTCATGAACTTCCACTAGCATAAACGGGTTTCTTTTCGGGAAGGAAGTCCCCAAAACGGTGGCACGATCGACACTACCACACCGAGTCGCGATCGTGTAGGAAAACGATCCACAAATTAGGGAGAAAAAGTATAGGGTATGGCCTGCCTGCCAGATTATTGTTGAGATTTCGTGCCAGAAGTCAAGCATTTAGGTGAGCTTAACAAAGCGCTGCCCAGTTTGGGAAGAGGTGATGCTCGGGTTACGAAATATAAGGAACGGGACTAGAATAGCCGAAGGACGATAATAATAACAGCCCATTACATCGGAAATAATTGTCCAAACCAATTTTCCTCACCTGTAATCGTTTAGAATGAAACCAAACTACAAGCCAGCCAAGTTGTTGCAGTTTAGGAAGGGATGTGCAAACCATTTTCACCATTACCGGAACGACCCAAAAAAGGAAGGTCGAACAGGAGTATAAAAACACATTGACCTGATCAGGGAAGTGAATTGCGATCGTTGGGAATTTATGGAAAAGAAGCAAAGAAACTTCAGAATACAAAAAAAAACGCAACTGCAATCCACACGCTCTTCACATTCTTTTGCCGTAGAAGAGGCTAGCCTGAAAAGCATCGATGGCATACAAATGTGAATCAACCAAAGAGCAAGAGAAGCAATACCCGGAGGACGAAGGGTCTCTAATCATAACATCGGACGCGTCGACTGTAAAATATGATTCTTTCGCATTGAATGCAATTCGTGGCCTGGATGTGGCATCCACCGAAAGAATATAGCCGCACGGTCGAGTTTATGCTCACGACATGCCCCAGCTCCGCATGATCTCGTCGCTCGTGCCGGAGAGACCGAGAATCGCAGACGATTCCTTGCGTATGATAACTCGCGCATTGCAAGCGACGCCTGCCAGAGCAATGAATGCAATTTCCCTTTTTCGACTCGATGCGATGGGCATTATTCTGGGCAAACCGAGTTGAGCCGGAGGAAAACAATCCCCTCCTCTACTCCCCTTCAAGGAGTCACAGGGAACTTTAAGGTGGGTGGAAGCGGATGCTGGACATCGGAAGGATGGGAAAAGGATGATAAAAAGAGAATGGAAAGTCAACGGAACAAAAACGACTTTCCAGCGATTGGAACTTCTGGAACTTCTGGTGGATGATGGTGGAAAACGGAATCCAATCGTCGCGAGAATCATATGTGTTCCCGTCTTTTTTTTTTGTATATTGAATGGTCAGACGAAGGGAAAATATATTTTTCTAATTTATTATTTACCGTTTGCCTTCTTTTTTCTCGATTTCGGCGCCATGTCTGTGTTGTTCTGTTGAAGTTGTGGACGTTTGGAGTTTGGGGGGCCGCTCCCGTGGACGATTTTAAATCAAAGAAATATGTTTGAAGAACACGCGTGAGTGTGCTCCCTTTTTTCTCGTTCTGGTGACGTTTCTCGGGGACTTCAAAACAACGTTTGATATTCGTTCTTGTTTGTTGTTTTCCAAACGCTTTTTTCGCTACTATTTATCTTTTCACGTACGCTCTAGGCTGAATCACCACATAAACACATTTTTCAGTAGATTAATCGATTTGGCCCTTTGTGATGGGATGTGTAATAACATTGACCTTGCTGCTGTGTTACTAGCGCCATGAAATGTGAGTTGAATATGCACTGATTTTCTCGGGTTATTTTTTATCGAAATATTTTTGAATCACACACAAACACACGGGAACACACTTCAAAGCGAACGAGAAAACACTTTGTGCTGAACAAACAGCTTTTGTAGCAAATACTTTCATCTAAATCGACAACACTTTGAACACTGTATCAACACGCACATGCCTCAACCATCTGTTTCCTCCTCTAATCTTTAACCCAGCACGCCCAAAATCTTGCAGGACGAAACGTTTGCCCTACTCCCAAACGCAACACCCTTTTTCGCTAATGTTTTGTTTTGCAACCCCGCAAGATCGCATCACGGCTCCAATAACAAAAACGGGGAAATAGTGCGCAAATGCAGCTGGGACAATCGATTGCACAGCAGTAGGAGCCACCCGAACGGTGTCGATTAGTGGCGCGATACGCGAATTAAATGCATGCACTTTTATATTTGCCCGTTCCGAGCGGTAAACAAACAACCCTCAACGCTGTCAAAATAATATTCGTTCGCAGCTGTCAGAATTCGCAGCTAACTTTTTTCCTTCTTCTTGGCGCTTTCTAATCACACCACTACTACCACAGCGACGATGGACAGCGCAACGTGTCGAAGGATCTTTCCTAATCGTGACATTTTCGCACACCAACGAAAACAAACCCAATTTCACGGCGGGTTTTTTATGCGTCGAACTCGTTTCGTACAAATGGCGGTTTAGTGGAGTTGTTTTTTTAGGTTCTGCGATCTAATCGCACAGCCTACTGTTTTGCCTGTTGAATTCTATCGAATGGCTGTCAAGAATACTACCCAACAGCGGCAACTCGCAGATCAATCGTCATATCGTCGCACTGTTTCCGTCATTTAACGCAGTGTCAATAACGTCACACGGTTTGGTCGTAAACATCCGCTTTTCGAAGCGATTCCACCGGGAAGTGCGCACTTCTTGGTCTGCAGCTATGAACACACGGGCACTGTCAACAAAAGTATGAATCCCAAATAGCAGTACCAGCACTGTGTACTCTGTGTTGCAACGAAAATCGATAAAACACCGACTGGCGTACACGTCCACTCGCTCGCGTGGTTCAATTCGAACTAACTCATACAGTCACACGACGGTTCAGTTTTACCCCGCGGTTCGATGCGTTTGCTTTTGTTTTGCTTCGCACTCCGTCACGCACACACGGAAACATACGCCTGCACGCATATGGGTTCTCTCGTGTGGCGAAAAGAAACATCGCCATTCCCTTCACGCACACACTTATCGTGTGTATCTCGTTTGTATGCACTGAGATTTTATTCTTTCTCTCTGTCTCTCTCTGTCTATCTCTCGCATAGCGTACGAGAAAAGCAGAGAGCATAAAACAGCATAAAAGTGGTAAATATCAGGGTTGAGCAAACTTTTGACATTAGGCGTAGGGGAAATTTCAGGCTGATCAATTAAATAAAAAATCATTTTTAACAGTGAAATATCTCTTCGACTTTCAAACTATGAAATATTTAAAGATTAAGTGTTCTTGGTAACGACGTTTAAATGGCTTAAAATGTAAACGTATAAATGTTTACAGAAAAATGTACATTAACAACATCATATACTGGTGGATAAAACCAATTTGGAGATTTTTAACACTTGAATACTCAATAGAATACGATCGTTTACAATGTAGTGCCAGTTGATCTTCCCTGTGATAAATAATAACCGTAAGATTCCGTTCTCTCGATTGCTACAAGACGATAGAACATAAACATTTGTCTGGTCTCTCCCTCCCCCTTTTGTATGCTTCGCCCTAAATGTGTCTTTTTCTTTCTTATGCGAACTTGATACCATTTTTTTCTCCTTCAGATGATCGACCCGAAAGGTGGGCGATACACGCGGCATGATCCGGACGATCGTGGTGGTGCCGTACGATCGTAAAAGGCAAACGATACGTTCTTGGAATGAACCCACCGGAAAACCCGCCGGGCACGGTTTTGACAAACCACCAACCAAACACCCCCGGTGCCTATCAAGCATTTGTGTGACCAGATCCAGACAGAATTTAAATTTTAAACCGTCTCGCGTTTCACACCCTCTGCACATATTCGTGCACATCCTTGGTGTCAAGCGTTGAATTTGGATTCTCTGCTTCCCTCTCCGTGTGTTCCGTTTCATTTCCTTTGTCCAACCGGGGCTCAAAGAGATGATAAATAAGTTGGGTTATTCCACCGGGTTTGAAAGCGAGAAAATGTGAAGTCAACGACGCAAGGAAGCGTACATGAAATATTTATCCCGATCTATCATGACCAATTGTTTGCTAGGTTGGTTGTAACATTCTCCATCTTGGGGGTGACTATCCTTTTGATAATGGAGCAATCTTCTCTACGACTTCACTTAACTGGGGAAGACGACATCAGAGATCATTAGGCACTAGAGATCAGGGTACGAAAATAAACGAAACTTGTCTATAAACAAACCGTTTGACATTGAAATTACGTCAGCATTCACCTCTCTTTATCAGAACATGCTGCAAAAGTAGTGTTTTTGTTACAGCTTGCTTATTTGTCAACTAAAAGATGTGATGTACGATCGTTCTAATCGAATCACAATCAATTCAATTAATCATGTTGTAGTAAACCATTTCAACGATAATCATAACAATACTGTAAGCTATTGCACTTCAAGCGGTCTAACTACCCCTCTTCTAATTGATCACGTTGTAGTGTCACACATAGATGGGGATAGGCCAGTATAGGCAAGAATAGGGAACAGAGATGGCTTTCCCAATGCTACGCAGCTTTTCTTTGCGATTAGGTGACTTCCGTCATGATTTTGGCGGTTTTCGAAAATAGACACTTTAAGATGCGTAGGACCTCAAAACTCGGTAACAGAAAAAACGCCTCGAGACTGACCAAAACAGTGTGATTATTTGGTCGGTGGGGACAACACATTCCACCGCCGCTGGTACGACATGGAAGGTAAGAGTTTGTGTGTAACGAGAGCAGACACAATATTGTTATGTATTTCGCAAAAATAGATTACCGACAGACGACATAGATTACGCTGCTTCGGATCGACGTTAATGATTCGTCTTGCGACAAACACACACGCGCATATATCCCCCCATTTGCTAGACGGTCAGCATTGGTTGTGGCTTTTAGTCAGCTTCATCTTCAAGATGCTGCCACACCAGACCGAGTGTCGAGATGCTTAAAAATAGTTCCTTTCCTCACCGAAAAGAAAGGTGCGCCGATGCGACATCTCAGACGAACCTTTACCCTGCTTGTTCCGTGGTGCCAAGATCGCATTCCCTCAAACTCTCCTCGTTCGCCTATAAATTGGGTTTATATCCCGGCCGGATGGATCCAAGGATTTTGCTGTGTCGAAATGCGCCAACAACGAAGAAGTTGATAGACCAAGAGCAGGTCTAACCGTTTTTGTTTTGATTTAAGATTTTCATTTAAAAAAAAAAAACAAACATACACACACTTTTCCGTCTGAGAGCTGTTTTGCGTCCCCTTGCCCTTCCCTTTTTGCCAGAAAACTCCCTTTGGCATAACTTCCCCCCAACAACCAAGACCATCAGTCTGGGATCGTTTTCTACTGATATATTTGTCTGGCATGACAACGGTGCCTCAAATGTGGAGAAATGGCGGGAAATGCGGTTTCCGCGAGGAACCACGGTAATGTCGGTCGAGGAAAACTGCAAACTTGAGAACATCCGAACGGACGGACCCCCTACCCAAACGTGTGCAATTCATTAAATATTCGGTCTTAATCTTTGCTCGCATTTCCCCCTGTAACTGACGTTGAGTGCGGAATTACGAAAGGAAAAGCAGCGAAATTCCAACACACAAAACGACGGATATATACACTCGCACCGAAGGACGTCGGTATGCGGAGCTATCGCTTTGTCATGCTGTACGGCGGAAAATACAGATCTGTCGTCGTCAACATCAGGCCTGGCCACGCGCGAACGAAAGGAATTTGATTATTTTACCAGCCAACGCGCGCGATAAACTGTCGACATTTTGCAACGCAATTGTAATGTAGGGCTCCATTGCTGTGTGGTTTTGCATTGACACACTTAGAACAGCTGAGATATAAAATTGTCAACCTAAACAAAATAATAATGTACGCTAGCCTATCATGCAAAACGTTACCCCATTCGCCAATCGAGTCTACTTTGTTGGTTAGAACTCGTAACAAACAGGTGCATCATGAAGTTGGGAATTACCCCATTAATAGGGACATACAGGATGAACAGGTACGCAACTCAAATCTACGTTACCTTCACCACTCCGTACAGTACCTGCCAGAGGGCACCAGCAACCAACGTAAGTCTTGCCCGGTCGAATTTAATTTCACTTGAGAAATGAATATCAAAACACTTGAGCAGGCTCGTCCTCCCTGCACCCGGGATCACCTTCGAAAAACAAGGAAGATACCACGAACAGTGTGAAGATTGAAAGACACCCCTCCCTGGGGGTACCTGTGCGTACCACTGCGCGATCGCAACACAATACGAAACATACGATCAAAACACAATAGAAAAACTGTCAGATGCTAAGAGGGCAGCAGGAGCGTAGACACAAAAAAAGCAAACCAGTGTACAAAGACACCTGAAGGGATTTGTCCAGGTTTCGGCAAAGGGCGAGGCGAGATCCCGAAAATCTTGACTGTAATATTTATCTCATTTCAATGCGCAGCAATCATTTTTTCCCTCTTCCACCACCATTCTATACAAAATTATTCGAAACGCAACTCAGAAAAACGGACGATCGGGCAACGATCATCTTACCAACAAAAAAAAAAGCTTCATCCTCGTGCATTGTTGCGTTCTTATGCTGCTTTTCACGGATTTCTGTTTTCTTGGTCTTGCTATTCAGCTTGATGCTATTGTTTGTTGCTCGGCTGTTATTTTTTCCTTTAGCACTTCTCTGCTGTCCCGTTCGGCGATGGTTTGACGTTTGACTGTTTGACTGTTCTTTTCTATGTTCATTTGTGTTGTTCTCAGTTTCTTCTCACTTCTCGCATCTGTATGTTGCCTTTAGTCGTTTATTTTGTCTGGCATTTTGGTTCTCCCGTTTTCTCTCGCTTTAATACTTCACTTCGATTTTACCTTCACCCGCTTCCCTTATTCCCTTTTGCCCTTGTCGCTTTTGTTGTTCTGTTCGTCCATTTTTCTTTGCCATTGCCTTTCTTGGTCCGGTGATGGGTGATGGGCTCGGGGAACGATTCTTCCCGCATCCCGATTCATGCCCGGTAAAGGGAAAAAAGGTTCTTCGCAAGCGTTCTTTTCAAGTGTTAAGGAATCAGATTTTATTATTACACTCGTTTCTTTTCATTTTACGAGCTACACAACCCCCCGCTAAGATGGATGACCCCAGGAGAGGCGGAGAAGGAAGAAGTGGGAAGCATAAAGGGCAGAAAACGGGACACCGGTTAAGGGTAAAGTGAGTGAGGCAAATATGTGTTTGTGTTTGTGTGTGCACATATGCACAGGACGACATTTAAGGTCGAACCAGAAGGAGCTTAGGGAAAAACAGGACTGATGATGCTAAGTCTGCGGAACCGAGTGGGACAACAGGGGAGATGGAGGGTGATTTTTTAACACGAGCTTGTAAACGATCAACTTCAAGCTGTCTGTCAGAATCTAATCAGACCATTCCTGTATATTACCATAACCATCGGCGTGTAAGCAACAATGTTGCTTTGAAATAACTGCCTTTAGAAATACAATCCTGGTCATGGCACCAATATAAAACATAAAATATTCACTGTATTTTTAAATTGTACTTTAAAACCACCAAAGAAAAAGCAAATGACAGACTTCTTACTAATTGTAACACATTTCAGATCAATTCTTTTCCTTCTTTGCTGACAATGTCCTCCTTCTACGGCTCAGAACGATAAGTATTGACCAATCTTTTATTCTATCGGTGACTTTCGATCGTGCTGCTTGGAAAGAAATGTTTCTATCCAATTATTGAGGAGCACGGTTAAAGGAACACAATAATGAGGCCAGAAGCGATCATAAAGTAGCCGACTTTATATGACAGTAGCAACGGTTGTATGTTGCGTGACAGACACAACACACAAAGTTCGTTCGGCCCATTTCTCTCATCACACAAACGCGTGCGCGGCTGCCCTTTGCTGTGCCACGCTGTGACGCTTTTCAACACCTTTCCCGAGAAATGGGCGGCAATGGGCAGTTTACACGGGGCGGCTGCGATTGCAGATCGAGATCGAGTGCGGCCCGGTTTTGCATCGTGGAATGCATTATTGAAATTTATATTTAAAACCTCTCCCCTCTCATCATACAGCATACCATATATCCGAAAACCCTATAGTTCTGCCATCAAAAGCCGCGCTACTAAAACCACAGAACGGACGAGAGGTCGAAAAATTTGCATTTTAATTAAAATTTCTCCATCACCTTTGGCACGGTGTTAAAAGGTATGACGACGGTTGCACCCATTCTCCATCACATCTCGCACCTAATTGCGCCCGAGATGGAAACCGTCCGACAGACCGACATTCGGGGTCCATGCTGCGTCCAAATAGCATCGTTTAGCGGTGTTGTAATGAGTTTAACGAAATGACCAAGAATTTTTACAATAAATTGTACAAAGTTATCTGGCCGTGGAACGATGACCGTTGGTAAATGGTGGTACTCGCGGATGGAGCTATTTTCCATGAGAAAAGCAGCTTACATGTAAAAACGCTTACTTTACGCTTATTGCGCACTTTTTTAAACCATTTTATATCCTATTGTAATCCTACTGTGAAAGTTAAAGGCTCGCAAGTATATTGATTTGTCTTTGCCCTGTCCAAATGAGCAACAGTAATCAGTAGACTGTCACATTAGGCACACGATGCAATTGTACCACCATGCCGTCTCTATCCTAGGTATGACCTTTGCCTCCATTTGCCATAAGCTTCCAGAGGTGTAAGCTGTACACATTAAGCCAGATTTATCTATTCTCTCGTTGGGTTGCACTGTTTAGCATTAATGTTTCAACTGGAGGAACTGCAACCGTACACAACACTGGCGTACGTTATACAGTGGGTGACGCTGTTGGAATATAATTCATTTGCCCACTGACCAGAGGCGTTGGAAAATTGTGTCCACCTCTCCGGATCCGGACCCGACCGCCGACCGGGTGTCGTAAAGGTATAAGAGGTGGCAAGCACATTTATTTCCAGCTCCTTTTTAAGCGTCCGCGGAGGTTAATCTTTTGTCACCTTCATCATCATCATGGTGAAGATGGATTGAAAAATAAAACAGTAAAATTACACACATATGCAAAAGAAACCGTATGCCCATTATCTTAAGTGGCAAAGGCTTTTGTGGAGGGATCAAGCACCCACCCACCCAGCACTGTTCCCTGGGGGAGGTGGACGAATCAACAACCATAATCCAGTGACCATAATCGTGGATAATCCAATTAAACAAACGAGATTCATTCGTGTTGGTGTCTTGATTATAATGCACTCGCGGCAGCCGTACCAGTATGGACGTTCAAAGCACCTTTACCGCCAGAGATGTGGACGGGAGGCACGCGAATCAGGACCGATGTCCATAAATCCATTTCGTACGATGGACGATTTATCGGTGGTGCATTATTAGAGAATTTGCATTCTTTTATTTACGTGCGCAATCTTATTAGGGGTAGAAAACTCTTTAGCGTTTTTAATTACTGGTGGTTCTTGCTTAAATGCTGATTAACAAAATACAGGAAGAATACTAACAAGTACGTCATAGGCAGCAAGTAACCTCCCTGGGTTAAATCTGCTTATTTTGTTTCAGTGAATACACCAGCATGAAACCGCCATTAACAGCATTCATTCAAAAAAAGAACGCGCCGTTGTTAAAATGTCGCACTCAATAAATAGAATCCCACCTCATTCCCTCCGCGATGGTGGGATAACCAATAAGAAGCAGCACACACAGACAGAGAGAGGAACATGATTTGCATAATATTTCCTTTGAACTCGGTGTGCGATTTGCCGCAGGAAGAACCATCTATTCTCGACATACAAACCTTTTCAAGTTGCTCCACGGAACGTTCTCCACACCCTCGGGAACATTAGCGGCTGTTGCGAAGACAGGAGGAACCAGCAAAGGTGTGGCGCAAAAACGTAACGCGCGCGCGCGCTCGGTTTATGCTTAAAAGCATAACAGTGTTTCCCGTGCCCGCGTGTAAATTTGTGCGACCACCCCGATATTGCCACTACCCTGGTACTTCGGCCGGTGTGCGTGGATCTCCGTCCCGGATGCGTCAAGGACCGACACGAGACGCTTCACCACGGACATGATGTAAAAGAAACCCACGGCGAATGCCGGTAAAGAGAGCGAACGCGTTGAGTAAGACAAAAACGCAAAAAAAAATCCGATGGACAGCATCCGAAAGGAGGGAAGAAATATTAGCCGAGCCATAGCCAGCACACGGGAAGAATCGTCGCGGTTGCCGTCGTTGAGATCTGATCCGGTGTACGTGGATGGTGGATGGTGGGCGAAAGCACAAAAGTAGAACGTATCTACCGAGAAGAAGGAAGTTTAAAAGCTCCACACACCGTGCTGATAGCACTTTAGCTACCGTTTCCATAAGAAGGAGGAGGCAACAATAAAACAAAAAACGGAGATGAAAGACATTCGCACCATCAGACATTCTTGGTGCTACCAGACATTCGTTAGGTTCTTGCCGATTTTGTGTTATTGGAGAATGGTGGGCAGAAAATGGCCTGAGTCTGCCTTTAAGTCATTTGAATTTGTAAACCGAATTAGAACCAACTCTTCAAGACGTCCTTAAAGTTTGCGCCACGAAACATACAAAACTGTTCCTCCGGTCGTACAGATCCACGAAGAGGTCCTTGCACCAACGCAACTTCCTCTTGTCGAAACAAGCTGTTCCTCAGTATGGGAAGTTCTCCGCCAATAATTAGCTACGGAGAGTCTTTCGTGAATGCACAAAATTCCCCTGGCCCGAACACTGTAGCTTCGTTAAAATTAAACACACGCGACTGGCGCGATGTACAGACGGCTGAAAGCAACAGTAGGAGTACTGTGCGCAGGCGGATACGTACGTCGGCGTTTGGGATTCGACCGGGCTGAACGTTTTGCGCGTACCAGAGAGCTAAGCATTTTAATTGGCCACAAACACTTAACCTCATGGCCGATGAGGGCGTACATGGAGCAGGGGGGATGGCATTAACCGACGAACCGAGCGATATTCATAAATTTGGCTGCATTCACTTCCAGGAGCATAGACATCGAAGATTTGGAGGTCTTTTGAAGATCAGTTGTTCTGTTGCTTTGGTTTCGGTCAGACGTCGGTGATCGCCACCGCAACGCGGATCTCCACCATCCATTATGCCCTAAACGTACTGCACACCTATTACCGATCAATTATCAAATTCCATACCTAAAGTTCATCCAACCGTGAGATGATAGTTTGTTCTTTTTTTTGCGGTGCTTTGCTTCAATGAAAACTAACAATGAAAACGCTTCGGCACTCCACCAACAACAACGTGGGAGGTGCGGTTGAATCATCCACTTACGACGATAAATCAATTCGCACTAGAGATGGATTAGTTTTCTCGTGCTAAATGGCGGCATTATTCAAATGCACTGAAATACCCACGGGGGCACAATGCGGAAAAAGCAACCCCACTTTGTACTTGACGGTTTGATCTGTTTGCGCGAGATAAGGTATATTTGTACTAGGACGCGCGTGCTAACGATGTAACGGCACTGATCCGGTGTATAGGCAAAAGGTTTCATTCCCCGTACGCAATGCACCTAAGGCGAGAAAGAACAACTTCATTAGAAATCCATTAACACGTCAATTATTTTCTGTTGCTTCTCACCTTCAGATGCTACCCTGCCTTACTCGACAGTAGATCGACATTTCATTCTGGTGTGACATTTCGCGTACTAGCAGCTGGGTTCCTTCTCTACGTCTACAGCCTACATCAACGCCAATAAAAAGCAAACATGAGGTACTGGGTGGCGTAGAAAGAATACACAAACAACCCAAACCGTCACCACAACCGTATCAGCAACTGCGGGTACTAAAGAACAAGTGATTTAACGCGATTTTTTAACTGTTACATACCGCCACACGCCGATTCCACACTTTTACAATCGATCGGACCACCGCGTGTAGTCCGCAGAGTGTGTCTGTGCGACGGCTAGTCCCAGACAACCCTTTTGCTATCCAAGGCTCTCCATCTCGATCGACGTTGTCTTGGTAACGCGACAAGTTTTACCACCCAGTGCTGCGTGAACCCAACGACTCGCAAATCCGCGTCGCTTTGCATACACTCGCGATAAGCGGATCGACACAATGCCCGCACAGTGCAGACCATGCAAAAATATGAAACAGGGCACACGAGCGAAAAAAAAATGAGAAAGGGCCCACTACCGCTGGACGATGGAAAGCCGGGTGTTCTCGGTGGAGGCAACCTGCTAACAATTTGCAACACGAAGATTTAATCTCGAGGCAACCCGTAAAGGGTTTTGCTGCACATACCACGTAGGAGGAGGCTGTGCAACGTTATCACCGGTAGTTTGCGACCACCCCCCGGTGGAAACGCAGCAATTGCCCGCTTGGCACAAATTAAGAGATGCCACCGCGGCTTGCCCCTTCCTGTGTGCAGGGTGTCGGGTGGGGTTATGAGGTTCTACGTGTCGATTGGAGCCACTGGAACGGATTGTGGAATTTATCCTTGTCACCGTCACAGCGCAACAAAGACCAGTGTCGGAGTATCGGCGTAGCGCTAAAGTTCGGGTCGATAATGGCGGACGGCTGACGTTATTAGCCGTTGCAAATAATAAGGTACTGCTCGCATATCTAAGGTGCGGTTGAAGGGCAATTGCTGGCTACTAACAGCTTTGCGAAGCAATCTAATTTCAACATGGCATTTCATTCGATTCCGGAGAAAGTTGTCATTCCTAACAAATATCGCCGGGGCACTTTGGAAATCTTGGAATTGTAAGGCTCGGCCAGAGTTTAAGTTAGTATGAATTTGTGTTTTAATTTCACGCTTCTGCATCTCCTTCTCCAAAGATTCCTCACAATAAACTTAAAATATATCCAACGAAACAACCACATTTTACACCTGGTAGTGAAGGTATCTTGGAACATTTCGAGCTACTCGTCCAGTAAAGGGCAATTTCTGCAACGAAACATTAACATTTTTTTTTTGCCTTCCAACAAAGGCGCGTGTCGATGGCGACGAAGATGCAATAAAAAAGCCTAAGGTTCTGCTTCGTACGAGAGCACTGTTTATGGTGCTACTGGTGCCATATACCGGTGTGGGAGTGTAGTGTCGATCAGATATCGGGCTTTTTTGGCAGGGTAAAGATGCGCCGTACCGTATAGAATAGGACATTGACACTGGCGGGGACCGAACAGGAGCGTAAAACTGTTTTATTGCTTCTCCTCGCAGAAACGGGGCACCGGCACGGTCTGCTGTCGGAGTTAATTTCGATTCCGAGACTGGCTGCCGAATGGCTGTCTAATTTAAGATATTCATTCTAGAATCGGTTTTGGTGCTCGTTTCTTTTTTCTAAATGTCGCTCACCAAGCAGAACGACACACGGGCAGTAGTAGTTTGGCATTCGGTCATCGATCCTAGATATACAGTGCGTTTATGGAATTCTTCATATCCGTGGAAGAGCTACCAACACCGTACACGATCGTACCTAGCTCGGCAGGAAGCGTACAATTCAAGACTTCAATTAAACGAGTTGCGTTTTCGGAGAGGCAAATTTATGACTGATATAAAGTCAAGTAATTGAAAATTCAACGCATGTCGTCCTGTTCATCAATCCGGCTTAACTTGCGCACCATTGCGCACCGTAATTAGGAAATATGACCATATATTTTCCAACCATACACATTCCACCAAAGCGAAGGGAACCTCCGCACTCGGTGGGATACGCGGTGACGGCACGGCGAGTGCAAATCATGCAACCATTTCATTCATAGTACCGCTGCGGCTTGGTCGGCGATGAAGGGACAGTAGGTGTTGTAATGGTGATATCCGCGTTTCTTGCATATGCCGGACCATTTGCAGATGTGGCGTAGCGAATCTAGAGGCCTGCGCAGGGGTGATGCTGTCGCTCGCGGGCCAGACCAGGCATACCAGGTAGGTAGTGGTTGTCGAGTGACTTGAGTTGTGACAGACCATTGGATGGTGCTGCCTTCCTTCTAGCCGTCGTACTGATCTAATTTCTTCCCAACCTTTATGCAAAAGCGGTTGCATTTGACGCAATGAAACGACTCCGGGACCGAACCCACCCACTCGTCACGTTAGCACAAAACCACTGGAAGTTGCCACGGGCGGTTCATTAGTTTGTGTTTCAATGTTTTATCTCGACAACATTTTGTTTTAAAGTGCAATTTTAATTTTCTTTCATTTGCCATTCCGCTCTGGCGGGCGTTCTGCTGCTCTACTAAACCACTACCACCGAATGGTACGATTCGAGTATGGGTAGGGGGGATGGCAAAATTTTCGTTGGCGTACGACCACCGTTCGTCCGACCGGTAAATTGCGCTTTGAATGTTCTAATCCTGGCCGTTGCATATTTGTGGAGGTCTCTCTTGACTTCGGTTCGACGGTGTGCAGCCAAAATCAAATAAACTATTCAAACATCAAACAAACCATTGCAGCCAGCCCTGTTGGTCAGTCGCTGCGATCCGTGGACCGGAGGGTTTAGGGCGGGGTGGTTTGCGTTGGGACACTGCACTTTTGGTACTCTGTATACACGGGTCGGGATGTAAAGAGGCAGGGCAGATAGCCGAGAGTGCAGTGTCAATAGACGAGTGAATTTCAAGTGTGCGATTATTTATAAACTTACATAACCATGACATACACCTGTTACGGGAGATTACAAACCTGCCAACGGAGAGACAGAACAACCTTTTTCCTGTAGATTGTGAAGACCAGAGGGACATCCACGTACGTGTGTCTGTTTGTGTAGTTGCCATTCATCAACGCCTCTCATCAAAACTGGCCAGGTTCTGCCTATGGACAGTGTCTCCTGCGTACTGATTTCATCCACCAGTTGGGGCGATTATTTATTACCGTGAGCAAATATCAAAGACGAAGGCACACGGTGACACACCAAATCTGCGCTCCGTAACCAATTAGCGCAGGCAAGGCACGGTGAGTTTCGTGGGTTTCACCACTGCGCCCAACAGCTGCTTCCTGTTTCCTCTGGCGACTTTGGCTTTATGGCACAAATTAAAAAGGTTGCACAGAGTTTTCGCTTACACACCGTCAAGGTAATTAGTTTCAGCAGATTCGTGACAACGGGACCAGTGATTTGGGTTAACTCATTCTAAATTGTGCTCCATCATCCCGAACACTCCTATTGGAGAAGAGCCAATTGGAAGCTATGAAATCAATGTAAATTAATTGGAATCGACGAAGCACTAAACGAACGTATGAGAAATTGAATTGGACAGCTATCATATCCAATCGTGGTGAAAATGTCAGAAAAAAGAACTCTGTCGTAGAATTGTGCTTAACAAATGCTTATGAAAATTTCTGACTCACAGCACAAACTTTATGGTTAATCAAAAACCAGATTCAAACGATCAGATCAGTGCAAAATCCTAAACGAATTGACGTAGGGACGTTGATTAAGAACTGTTCAAAGGAACCTTTACCTCTGCCTCTTGTGTACTATGATTGATTAATACTAGCAGTAAGGTTTGGTTTTTAAAAAAATAGCAGCCAGCATTTGTAAGAAATGACGCCCCAGCAAAAGTATTTCTAAATGAATCATGTCGTTAGTCAACCATACCACATCGAACGTTTTACATATAATGCACGAGAAAAACATCTTTTAAAAAACGTGACTTGTTAGTAGAACGTGATGTTTATAGCGTTTGTCGATCATGTTCTTTGCCTTTCTTTGTTGATAAAGGAAGACGCTTTGGCAGCCAGCTGCAAAGATTTATTGTTGCCGCAATGGTTGTCATGATCCAATTTTGAACAGGCCTTTATTCAAATTTCAAAACCCCAATAATCACACTTTCTGTGCCACGCGTCCACATCGATCCGTATCGATCGATCGAAGTGGTTTCTGGTCGCTCATCTTCGGAGCCCACGCGACCACCGTTCATATGCCGCAGTAAAGACAATGTGGGCGAAGTAGTAAAAAAAAAACGAATAAAAATGATCCCAGAAAACCAGAAACCGAAATCAACGTTGATTGCTGCAGTGTGTTGATCGTGTGGTCGGTAGTGTTGCGTTTGTGGCAGTTTAACTTTGCATAAATTATTGTCCCAGAATAATCAAACCGAGCGGCGACCGATGCGATGTTCATGGGCGAATTTAGTCAATATTTTTCAATTCCCATTTTTGTACAAGAGCAAAATATATTGCAGCAAGTTTGGGGTTCCTATGTAGGTTGAGTCTTATGATAACATGACGTGCTGTATGGATAGAAACGATGTGGATTTACACCTCCTAGCATCTTCCCTTATTTCCAACCAGTGGTTTGCATTTAGTTGAATTAAATAAAGCGATCTAAAATGGTGCTTCAAACTTCATTATAAACTAATGACTCAATCATCAGTTTTTAAAACACATAAATATTATTCACAAGTTGCCGCATTATTCACATTAATAAATCCCCATAATCGTTCAGTGGTATTCATCTTGAACCTTGCTCGCTTGAACGATTACCGTCTCCTGCTTGTAAGTATGATTAACGTCCACTGCAGAAGCGTCCGTTTATTATCTTATCGATCATCAAGGTGACACGCCAGGTTGATCGCAATAGCATACATGTTCTACTTTAGACGAGATAAAAAATGCAGAAAAAGCGACATTCTTCGCCGCACTATGCCACTGCACAAACGACAAAATCGTAAAACAACACAAAACATAGCTGTGAACAAGCGATTAAAATGTTGAAGGAAGGAAAGAAAAATGATAAAATCGTATGACAAATGACATAAGACAATGAAAGACAAGCATGCGACCGTGGAGCGACGGCAGCTACCAATATTTGCTGCATGCGGGTATGCAGATAAGCACGGCTCTGATTGGAAGGTGTGGAAGGTTATTTACGGCACTGTTTATGGTAAATGTGCAATTAAATTACGAAACTACTCATTGTCATTTGCACCTGAATCTTTCAAGCACTGATTATCCGCGCAACTTCATGAAACCAAACAGGAAATGGAAATTGCACCGCTGAGCTAGGAATGGAAAGTTTTATGGAATGCTTCAACTGCATTAAGACGATAAAACTCTCCGATGGGGATGGTGATGAACTTTTTTTTTCCTGCTCAAATTACACTCATAAATCAATGTAGAGTATAGTTAAAATATGATCAAAACAACTGTTATTGTGCTTAAAGCTTGTGGTCACAACACTTAGTCCCATTACGATGCATGCGGACAACTTGTACGAACAAATTGGAAATAAACTTCAAATCAAGCTTCTAATCGGTGTAGGTACGGGTGTACCACTCAATAAACACCACCTGATCGCGGTTGCACCACCGTCCGCACCGGTACACTTTAGCAGCGTGTTAGTTGATAAATTATCGCTTGCACAAAAAGTGCCACATAAAATTACAATTATAGCAAAATTATGCCTACCACCAGCAGGGTCTGTGTATCACCCCTGCGCGATATTCACTCACGCGGAGACGCAGAGAGCAGAGCTGCGAAATATGCATACGCAGGGTCTTAAGGATTAAGGTGCGAAGCTCTTTCTGTGGAAGCGGTTGTACCACTTTAGCGCAGCAGGCACGATTAAAATGTCGTACGAAAAGGTAGAGACAGTGAACGATATTAGCAGAGAAAAACCCAGAGTGCTAAGAGCAGTGAGTTGTGATTTTAACGTAACACTTCGCTTGAAGATGACATGGGACTTGAAGTGCTCTGCAGCAGAAAACCTGGACTTGGTCCCTCCATCGCAGCATGACACATGTGAAGTACGGCATCCATCTTGGAGTGCATCCATGTTCGCTAATTTAAATAAGAAATTGCTACCGTGGCCCGTCGTCGCACATCCGAACGGACAGGGATGACGAAACGGTGCAGACTAACGAAACAAGTATAATGTACTGACCTGTGCTACCGGTTGCTGCCACAGAAGGATCTTGAGGATTGCCATCGTGGGGTGCTTGTTGATCAGCAAGGTCCAAAGGTCTGTCCTGTCCAGCAGTTGGTTGTCCGTCCACTGTGTGGGGAGAAAACAGAACGAAGAAAGCAGATTGTGACGCATTAGATACGTTTTTAATATCCATAATTATAAGGTTTTTTCCTTGATTAATGAAATTGCACGACAAACATCGGGAAGGAAATTATACAACACACCTCAATCCCATCATTTTTCATTTAACTATACCATATCCCTTTTACTTCGGCCTCGTTGTGACAAGGACTTTTCCTACAGAAACTGGAAAATCTTTAACCCACCACCGCCGGCAATATTTGCATTTCCAATTCCCTTCCCGGGGTGAGCGTCGAGCGCACATTATGCATCACCATTCAACCATTCCATTCCGTCCCCGGTTGCAATTAGGTCGCATTACTTCTAATTAAGCACCGAAGGCGAAATCAATCTCCGATGGACGTGTGACACCGGTACGTCGAAACCCTTGCGAGCTATTACTGCTGCTTCTGTGTCCTCCATGTGGCTGAATGCATCATTGCGGATTTCAATTTCAAATGCGGTCCTCATGTCATTTGGTTCTCCTGCTAGATTGACATGTCTGTACGGACTGCTGAGTGTAGAAGCAATTACAGCAGTTGGTGGGTATTTGTGTAAAGGTTTGCCTAGTGGGTATGGTACGGGGAGAGTTTGATGGATTGATTCCAAGGGATTTATGCACTCATCGATAATGCTTGGTTCGGTGTTTGTGTCTTTGTCGGAAAGTAGAGAAATGAATGATAATTAAAAAGGAGTAATTTAGCAAAAGCGGTACAATTTCTAAAAAATATGATAAAAGTACGAAGGCAATCGGTAGTTTTTTGGAAATAAATCAGAGTACAATCAGTAACAATCAGTACAATTCAAGCAATATTGAAGAAGCCAGATTCAGCGTTTCTATAGGTCTACGGATTCGAGTTTCTATAGACATCTATAGGTAAATCAACTCCAGAAAAGGTAAAAGATAAAAAAAAATGTACCACAAGACTATTAAAGAAATAAGGAGGTTTTCCCCCGTGTACATTCAATGGATCTGGGGTAAACATTAGCTACATTTATCTTGAAAAAAGACATAACCACAACATAAACCGCCCACATCATTAAAAAAACCTGGTCAATTCTTAGGTACAAATAGCACTCCGAGCCGTTGTACTACCTTGAGCCCAGAAGCAAAACATCACATCAGTCTCTTAGCGTGATTTAACATTTCCTTGTGATTAGATTTTCAAATAATACAACAATATCTCTCACAGCAATTCATACTGTGAACTGTGAAAAATGTACTTCTCGTCAATTGACACCGGAAGTCGTTGCCGCTCCCAAGCAACCTTAGACGGGACGGTTCGGTTAGTGCGATAGCGGGAAAGTCTCATCAGTGCATTCGTCCGCCACATGTCCCCGGAAGGAGGAAAATAAACAGTAAACAAACATCTTTCACACCAAAACGCCGAAAATCTCATCCATCCTCCGCACTGGATCCGATCCCACGGCAATAGATTCGGTGGAAAAATCTCATCTACGACTAAGATTGATAGGTTATTCTAGCTTCTTTTTTCGGTTATTGTATGTTTGTGTGACCGGACTTTGGTCGTCTCCGAAACACAGCAATAAGCTGATACGCCACCAACAGCCAAAGCAGAATTTCTCTGCGACCCACTGGACATCAATCTTCACGTGTAGGGCGGGTTTTTGTTGACGGAACGGAAGTGTCTCCCAAACGTGACGACACATAGCACGTCCCTGTGTTCCTTCGTTTTGTGAGCATTAAGAAATATCATGCAGTGTTTGAAGTACACCACAGCACGGAGCACCGGGAAAAAGGGCACACGATTGAAGAAAGCCTGACAGAAAGCCTGCAGTGTGTGCCGGAGGGCCCACTATCGTATCATGTTCGACTCTGATTAGGGCGATAGTGCAGGAAATATTATTTATGGTGTGTTGCATGTCTAACCGTTATCAGTTTGTTTTTAGTCAAGCTGTCCCGTAAATGGTTGTAATTGATAGATTAATTGGTCTGGTTGGTTGCAGCAGCCATGCCCAATGGAACTGTTGCATTCTGACCGTTTCTCAAGCCTGTTACTGTGTTTGTATGTGCTTGAGAGTTGTTGGAGTTTATAGACCACTCTCTAAGTACTTGGATGTGAAAACTAGCAAGGGGTACCTGAGGTTAGTCGTGGGCATTGAGGTACCTTTCCGATAAGCGAGTAAGTTCTCTGCGTATAATTATATCGAAAGCAGGTTGCAGGTCAGCAATTACGATCAGAACGAGTATGGGCAGACGTGCAGGTATGGTACAACTTCATGACGGCGGCTAACGTTTAGACGCACAGCAAGTTCAAAATAAGCTATTTTGAATGCTCTACCTCGGAGGGACGGGTTCGTAACGGAAAACGTTCCTACGACGCTAAGCAGACCTACTACGGTGCGGGTATCAAATAGACATCTACCTTTCGCCTATTCCAACAGCTGAAATATCAGGGACAACCCACAATTCTATTCATAAGCATCGCAATACGTAAAAATGTTTTGCAGACACCAAAAACCAATCTCTACCGACAGACAGATTGCAGACAGTTGGAAGAGCCAGAAAAATAAGCACTCTAATTTGTAATACTTTGTTATAAGTGGAGATGTATAAATATCATCAACAGACATAAATGTGAAGCATACCGCAAAAAGCAACCAAAAAAATCGTTCCAGTAGTACATAAATCTGGCTGGCAATGTTCGAGGAGACTGTTTTAACACTTTTGCCACTGAGATGTCATTAGTCATCCACCATACGGGATTTTTTCTGTCGCGCGGAATGCGTCGTCGTTGACGACACGGACCATGATGGAAGTGCATCAGACGGTACCGCGCGCCTGTCACATCAAAGTGAAGAATGATGCATTTTCGATTCCTTACGCTGTAGTTCCTTCTCTTTGGTAAAAGCATAGTTCATGTGTCTTGGTCTTGGTCTATCTAAAATGTTTAAAGGAACTCATTTAGCCGCTAAGTGGTACTGTAGAGGCATTCTGCTACGTACTTCATAAAGCATTTGCATCAACGATGAAGTTTGGCATTGATTAAAATGCTATTTCCTTCCCATTTTCATCATTGTACGAATACCACCGGAAGAACATTTACCTAAATCATGCAGCATTTAAGAGCAAAATCTGCCTACTCGGAAGCGCATAATTCACGCTCTGCCCTTTTCAGCTTTCGGGGCTGCAAGATTGTCTTCCGCAACACTGTACGAAGAAATTAAGCAGGAAGCCGAACACTCACCTCCTACAAATTGCCGGCCCGGGAGTCATTAACGCGAACGGCCGGTCTCGCTTTTGCTTAGTGCCGTGGATAATATGGTGTGTTCGTTCTTCCCACCGTTCTTGACACCCTTGCCGTGGAAGATATTCATCTTGCGCTGGTGCTTGCAGGGAACCGAAACACTTAAAAGGGCTGCCTTACCACGAGTACCAAAGTAACAAACTGATATCGCAACTCGTGCTTGTGTTGCAACGCGCCAACTTGGCAAGGTACTCGAGTAATGCCAATTTGGCTACCAACAACAACCATGCTATCATGAACAATTTCTACATAACCATCTCGAATCGCCCGAATGGATGGGGTACAACAAGGTTCATAAAGGCACACGGTAACATTAAAGAAGAATGGCAGGGAAGAGAGAGACTAGGGACATTTCGGAGGGGAAATGGAAGCGAAATTCCGCCTGCCAATAAGTCATGGGGACGCACGTTCGTGGAATTGCATTGAGCAATGTGCACTGGTCGGGAATGTGATTCGATTTGGTGGTTTGCCCTTATTGCACTCCCTATCATAGGCTTCCGCTTGGCGTGACGAAAGTCTAACTACAGCCCTTTTTTCCCTCGCCAGCCGGTGTGTCGATTTTGCATCCATTTTTGCGCGCCCGTTTAGACCACCCGCAGGAAGGAGATGGATGGAGTTCCCCACAACAACCACAAGAAACAGAAAAAAGTTGCTGCTTTACATTCAGCATAATGAAACACGTGACCGGTAACATATTGTTCGTTAAATGCATTTGCTGCACCGACGGTAAGGGAGATGGAGATGAGATGGTAGGTGGAAGAAACATAACACCCCCGACGCTAAACACTGGCCATCGGACGAAAAACACGCCAAACGTGCCTTGGATACAAATATAGTGTTCTTTGCCACCCCCTTCTTCCCCTGCGAACCCTTACACCTCAGAACCGGGTATGCGTGTTTGGGTGCAAAAATGGCTTGTGGGTGGCATGACCGTTGAGCGTTGCAGCTTAAGTGCAACGGGAAAGTGCAACAATGCGAGCTCATTTTTCCTCTGATTGCAATTCTAGCGTCCAATATCTGGGCCCGATTCGATTGAATGGCGATAGTTCTAGGTACGACAGGGCGTTGAACATTTGTTCGTGCAGTTTATTGCTCGTTTTTTAGGCATTGCTGTGTTCTGATGGTGTAACTCAATCCGGCCAGCAATTGGAAAGTGTTGTTCGTTTACGCAGCTTTTTTTGCAATAAACAAGGGAGTATATTTGATAATCGCAAGAACGAGCAACATTTGCTTAAATTGCAGAGAGAAGTGGAGTATTGTTGATGTTAACAAGGTTGGAGGACGGAGGGGAGGAGTCTTCTGAGCCAATGGGCTAATAAAATGCCAAAATAGATGGACTACAATTATTTCCCACAAGCCACAACATATCACAGATGTTGAGGAAATTGGATAAAACAAAACTATCGTTTCTTCGTGGTCAAGCTGCAAGTGATGTCTTCTTCGTGGAAAATACAGTTTACGCACATCTGCCACTAACTTCGCGTGAGGTCGTCCTTGAACACTGCCATAAGCTTAACAACAAGTTCTTCCTCTGGCAGCACTTTTCCTCGTGACCTCTTTGGAAAGCGAACACTGCCATAAACCACCAACAGTGCCAGGCGTGGAAAATCCTTCAAATATATGTGTGAGAAGAGGGCATAATACGGCATCCTTTCTAAAGGGACCTTGAAGAGCCGATTGCTTCTAAGGCCAACCAACTGAGCAAACACGATACACTCTCCGAAAAGGAGAGCAACAAGCAAAAAGGGATAACTCCTTCCAGGCCAGCCTGCCAACCACTTCAGAGCAACATATGTTTGGGATATGGTGGATGGGATTTGGGACACCCAGAGCGTAGCAAACTGAACCGAGCTCCGGTGGAAGTTTATTCTTGTGCATCTTTTGCCACACGCTTTTGCTTCTACTTCGCGAACCATCCGAACCGCACAACAACAAACGAAATGCCGAAAGGAACAGGAAAAGCGTGTTGAAATTTCATTTAAGAAACACCAGCCTCTAGCTCGCCAACACCTCTAATATGGTGAAACCGGCCGTTTATGATTTATTAGCATAAAAATGGTAGATTCTCTCGGAATACCCCGGCTCCTCAAATTCCACCATTCCCGGGAAGGGCTGATTCGATGTAGCTCACCAATTCGTTGGAACCATTTTTTATCCACCAGTCGGTGGTATTTGATTGCTTCTTCAGTTTCTGTTCTTGTGGTGCAATATTTTCCCACTCGCCTTCGTTAGGCACTGCAGAGGCCAGGAAATGAGCATCATTTTAGCACTTTACGGCTGGCTACATTCTACTAAGCAAAACAAAAAGATCCACAAAGATGGGCTGTATTCTGAGAAATGAAGTTGCGGTTTTGGTGGTAAAACTGCCCCATGGAATCTTAGCATGGTTTGGGTCTGCAAAGGATCCACGAGAGTGTGAAGCTATTCAACATTCAACAAAATCGACTACCAAACGCTCTTCGTGACACAATTCCCACATCGAACAAAAATGGGACTGGTGTTGGTGGTTTTGTGTGTGTTTACTTTTTGGAGGTGGTTAGCGAAATGATTTCCATCCAACGCGCCAATCAATCGCCTGCAGAGCTCCAAAAGCATTGGCACTCACCTCGTGTAAGGGTAAGACGTGTTGGTTTGGAAGGATGCCATGTTTTGCAACTCTTAGCCTTAGCCTCCTCCCAAAGATAGTGCCCAAACACACGAATACGCATAGGTATGATGTGGTCGATCATGGGCAAATGTCCTTAGATGGCTGCCAAGGCTGCACTGCACTAGATACTGCGCCCAAATATGACATTTCCAATATATCGAGCAACTCACAGCAAGACATCAAGATGTTTCCTCCGTTTCGAGTGTGTTGCAGTACTGGACCCAACTAAACCGAAGCCTTGACGTCGAGAAAGTTCAACCGACGACACCTAGCAATCATTATGCTGCCGCACATAAGAAGTCACGTCTCATTAACCTCAGTGATCTCGGCATTCGACATTAGCAACATGCCGACGACCGTTCGGCTGTCGGTGTCGACTTTCTCATTTCGTTGAATAATGGGGTCAAATTAAATCGAGACAAACTCCAATGAACCAAAACCGAGACCGGGGACTAAGGGTTACGCAGAATATCACTGAAGGGGTCCACACCCTACGCAATTGCAATAGCGCAACGATCCTGCAGCGTAGGGAGCGTGGTCTTAATTTCGTTGACATTAATTTGGCAGTGAGAAATTAATCACCGCTGTCATATTGCAATGATCGAGCTGGTTTGCTCGAGGGGGTTGACGGGTTTCTGCATCAGAAATTGGTACGTCAGCCCCGGTTTATGATGCGTTTTCGACCGACCAGCACCAACCTGGTCCCATCGCCATATATGGAAGAAGCTCATTTTGTCTCTTTACGATCGGGGCTCATTATTCAATTGCTTACGGTGCAGTACGCTCTGCTTGGCTTGACTGAAAAGATGACGTTGAGAGGGTACCGTCGGTAAGCCGCCGCATTTGTGCTGCCTAGCCGGGGTCTAGAACGCTGCACAAATACGGACGCCCGTGTAGCGAATAGGCCATCTAAGGCGAGAAAGAGAACGATTAGAGATTGCTGCGTTGGGGGTAAAACACTGCGTAACAAATCATAGGGTCGAAGACAGATAAGCCCTTACGCGAGTGGTACGCTAGGTCGCAGTATATGCACACCTGTGCTTTGAGTGAAGTATAATCAGCACTTCGGGCACACCCGATGGAGCAACTTTTGCGCCGGTGCTACGTTATCAATTTTGAAACTATCAACTTTTAGTCACAAACCTTTACAAGTTGTGGAGGCCACAAACATGCAATCGATCTTCATTGCGATTGGAAAAAAAGTAGCTTATTTCCAGCCTTGTGTCCACACGGTATATAACAGCACTATCGGGTGCCTCTTATCGTTCAATTGAAACTGTTTTCCGGTTATTTCTTTCCACGCGTCCAGGATACGCGGTAATGCGATGAGTTATTTTTATATCACCGGAAAAAGTGTAACTTCAAGTTAAACCTTTTGAAAAACCTTTTTTTTAATGAGATCCTGAAGTAGGAACCCACGGGGTTTCTAAATATTTATAAGATAACTACGATTCCTTCAACAGATCAAACGGTAGTCACCATGCACCAAGTCGATCGATCGCTGTCATTCACTCTGCGAAATAAATCTTATCTCCCTCGCCAATTGGCTACTTGGTTGGGCTTTGGAAGACCTAAGAGCAGCAACACGATACTGCTCCGCGATGATTAAGATCCTCCGCCTAACGTTGCCCACCACGTATGACACAGCTTTGGTTAACCATCGCGAAATCCCATCACGCGTTGCTCCGCCACCAGATTCGCATAAATTACACCGTCACCTGAGAAGTGGTGAGTAACATTTTTGTCACCCCAATGGACTAAAAGAAAACAAACTCCCCGATTAGGAGTTTGGAAATGCTAATGTGTGATTTAGATGCAGAGGAAGATGGTTTGTGACAGATAGTCACCGATCGGGACATGAATTCGACGAACGGAGATTGAAAATTCCTAGAATTGTGAGCATAGCAAACGTCTGTGCCGAGGTGCTACACTCTTGACACGATATTTCACATCAATAGCCCTTCGTGTGTACAAATGATGGAGCGAATAAAAACGCTTGATGCGATCACTTTAGAAAACTTGAATGTAGGTTATGACCAGAACTAATGACGTGTCATTATGTCCACAACTCTCAACTGTGTGAATTTTGCTGCATTCCGGACCGTTTTGTCCTTTGTCTTTTTTATGTCTGAGTTTGTAATGTAACAAAAGTGCATTGAAGACATTAGTCAGGTTGGAACTTTTATTTTTGTAATGTTTTACTTTTCCCTTCTAAATGTTCCCATAAAATTTCGGGTGAGTTGTTTTTGGAAGGCAGGTGACATGTGCAAAGACACAATGGTTCGATAATGTTTTGGGAAAAAATTCGCACGTGGAACAGTGATGAAAAAAGCAATCCCGATCCTTCAGTCCTTTTCGCACAATTTCAGGTAGCACAGCATTGTCCAAGAGAACATCCACTGCTGCTACCAGAAATTTCATCGACCATCGTCATTGTCACCGCAAGTGTTCGGTATCGTTTATTTCGAGGTTACACGCTGGATGCTACTGTCCGGGTGTCGGAGTAGAAGCAATTATGCGCATTCGTAATGCGTCCAATGGCATGGGAAGCTCTGTTTCCACAGCAGTATCCCCCAACCGAAACGAACCGGAATGTCTTTAAAAAGGGATATAGAATTTGGCGCAGCGCATCCGGCCCAAGACAACAGTGCCTAGGCCTCGACCGTCCGGCGACGAGTTTCCAAGCAATGGGGGGGCATCGGGGTGGTGGGATTGCGTTTCCGAATAATTTTAATTAAAAATTCAAATTTATCACACCTCTCGTGTGATCCCCACGGCGTGCTTTGGGGGTTTCCGCTTCTCGGAAGGAACTCCGAAACGATCGAGACAAACCACCCCTCTAACGGAAGCGAACTTACCAAGTGGGAGAGTGTTTCGGTACCGCACAGAAGGGGCCCCGGCAGTTGTAGTTCTTGTGTAGAATTCCAATTTCAGAATGTGAAGAATCTTTCTGCCGGGAAACCGGTTAACCCCCAACGGATATAGGCCATCGGGGGTAGATGGAATCAGGATGGAAGAGCGCCGAAACGTTTGTCTATAAATCTTCCGGAGAGAGAACTTGTTGATGGCGGCTCCAGCAGTTCCTGAGAAAAAAGGCATGCTTTCTACGAAGGAGGAGAAGGCTTTGGCCATGTCCGGGTTTATAGAGTGACAAGATTAAACGATAGTTTAATTTCCTACATGTCACTCTTTTCACGGCTATGATTGGAATACTATACATGGAATGGCAGATTTCAAACGTAGCGAAACTGTACATAATGAAGGAGAAGAATTCGTATTCAAAACAAATTTTTTTCACTATTCGAGAATAAAATAGTGTTAAAATCATTTGTTTCAACCATTTAGACGAGAAGAACTATACTTGAGAAACAATTCATACTGCGTCTTCCATGTTAATACCTTCTTATCCTCCTGATTTGGTTTTCATTTGCTCAAAATGCTCGTTTTTTGTCGGGAAAAGAGGAATGGAAAAAAAGCAGATCACTGACACATCTACATACTTTGTGTTGTGCCACGAGACGGCGGCATCGTTCAAAGGCGATTCACGCTTATCTTAATTTTTTGATGAACTTATTCCTCGCCCTTTCCTACACGCACAGCCAACAGGCACACATACACCGCCAGCCATCATGGGTGCGAGACTTTGGCCATTTAAAATTGCCTCACGCCTTCCCTGGCGAGAAGGTTTTAGGATCAGGCTACCCCGGGAGGGAGTACGGAAGGCTTGAAGTTCTTTTTTCCCGCCAAAGAAACAGCCCGAAGAACGACCGTGACGGAATGTACGACCGTAATGAAGCTGATGTCCGAGGAACACATGAGAAAGGATACACAATAAGACTTGTCAGAGAATGAAATTGGTGTAAATGAATAACGCTCATCTGAGCAAAACAGTTGAACCTCTGGAAAGAATATACGTACATCTAACGTCCATGTTTTTGAACGTAAAACGTTCCAAACACATGTACTTTGTACTGTAGAAGTGTATTTCTCATCCAGACTGGTCTCATCAAACTGCCTCAAGAGCCACTGACACCGGAACTGATTAAATGCGCACAAACCATCTCGAGAACTTTGGAAAAGGGGGCTCCAGAGGAGCTTCATCCTTCCGCTCAGCAGCATCATTGCGTAAACGTATTCCTGCTGCCTGCCACGAGAAGGTGCATAACAAATTGGTAATGGGATTGCTTTCGTGGGTTTCTCCCATTTTTCGCCGACTTCGCTTTGAGGCATAAGGTTTGTTTCGCTGCAGAAGCGCGATTTTTTCAACAATGTGAACCTGTTTCTTACACTCTGCCCACAGACACACACATACACAGTTTAACATCCATTTCCCGTACGATCGGTTCCGGTGTCAGGATGGGTTATTTTGTAAATGGATTCAAGAGCATGCGAAGAAAAGTAATAGTCATTATTTTGGATCCGATCATGCAAAGCAAAATGAAACGCTTACCACAAACCAATTTCCGAGCAACACATTATCATCATGGCGATGTGAAGCTTCTTTTTGATTAGCTACATTTGTTTCGCTATTATCGCACCGAGTGTCTGATCAGATCCTACGAGACGATAGTAAACGATCTTTAAAATTGTCTTTTCGGCACGAAAGCACAGATTTTTACAGTTGTTTTTGTTTACAGGTATTTTATATACTTCTATTAATCACGCCATAAAGATGTTACCAGGTCCAGAGAGACGAGAAGCCCCACAGATGAAAGATAGTGAGACACGAGATGATGAGCCATGAGTGGATGGCTGATGGATTCACTCCTACTGAAACACTGAAATACGAACGATAATAAATCAATTTTCTCCCTTAGAAAACACTGAATGGTACACGTCTGCCCCTTTGCTAGGCTACTGGACACATCCTGATCTAATCAGCACCCTCAACCTCATAACGTTACGGAAAAAGGATTGAATAAAAAAAGCTGATCAACAATTTATTCGCCAAAGGGGTATTCCCTTTGCCTAGTTCGAAAAACAGACTGGAAATACCTCAACCACACTTCAGCGGAGTATATTTAAACATGAGAGATAAATTTACCGACTGTCACGGGTTTGCCGCTAGATGGTACTCACGCTAAATCTTCGAGCCACGATCGATCCGTGATAAACTCCATAAAATATCTCACTTTAGGGCAACAGCGAAGTTGCCGTCGAGAAAAAGGGCTTCAGATTACGGTGAGGCATACAAACGATCACTAAACATTGCGGTCGCAAAAGGCTTCCACCAGCTCAGTCATGAGAAGCAACAAATAGGCAATTAAAAAAATTACACAACATAATGAAATGATTTTTAATACTGCTTTCAAACTTTCACATACCTAGTTTGAGATACTTGTAAAACTTGTTCTTACCATTTTGGGTGATAACTGTGGTGATTGTTTTGATAAGGAAATCTGGCGAAATTGATCCGGACCAAACCTGGAACTGGCCAAAATTCCACCAATGCCTTGAAGTGGTAATGTGATATTTTGATCCGAATCAGTGTTTGTAGCGTCAATGTTTTTTTATATCTTATTTCCAGCCCACTAGGAGCCATACAGAACCAATGAAGTAATGCATCTTGAAAGCTGAGGAGTTTTCTGATATAATATCGTATCAGATTGTTACAGCTAGTTTTGACGGTTTTGCCAAGTATAGATATTAACCAGAAGGACTATGAATATAAGAAGATTTAAGTTCATTGACCTGAACTATTTCTTCCGATTTGTGATGATGAGATGATCCATCTAGGAATCCTTTCGCTGGAACACCAGTCCTACGTACAGGAATACATCACAGGTGGTGGTGTGTAGAGTACCAGTCTTGTGCGTTATGAAAAGCATTACAATCGATTTTGAAGTCGTTGAATGTGAAGAATTGCATAAACACATCCGAATCATCTGTCAGCATACACCAAAATTTTGGAGAGAAACATAAATTCAATTCGCTACCAACACATGCAATCATGAAACGTTTACAATGTACAATTACATCCACGGATAAAGTATCATTTTCCTTTGGTTCAGTTTGTAAAAGTTTGTGAAACATCGTAAGATAAACCAATAATCTAAATACCAAAAAATACAATTTTCATCCTAAATCAATCCCTCTCTGAACCTTGAATTTAGGACTCATCGTGGAGCACTGGAAGTGTCAGCATAAACAATTGCGCTGCCGTCACAACGAACACGATCAAATGTCAAAGCTCATTACCATGCAAGAACAAAAGATCATGCAAATAGCGTCGGTCGAAGCAAGCGTGCATGGTGAAGATTTATTCTAATATTGCGTTTCACGGAAGCAGGAAGCAGTAAGCAGCGACTTCATCGGTAAGAACGTGTAAAGCACTAAAATTGTTCGTTAAAATCGTTATAAAATGGAATAGAATCAAGCCGGCTTTTCTTACACCTCGATAGGTTTTCGGTGTCAATTGATAATGCGCGAGGTAGCTGAATTCAGCATGACGAATACGAAAAATACGCAACAGTCGCAGGGGGACGCTTCATCTTCTTCCCGGAACGACGAATGGAGAAAGGTTCACTTGGAAAACGAGGAACTGAAGCGTAAAATCGAACAACTGGAGTCCGTTGTACACGCGAAAAGTTTCGATATCGCGCATATCAAAGCGATTGTGGAACCGTTTAGTGGCGAAGGAACAGTACGTGTTGAAACGTGGATCGAGAAGCTGGAGGAGGCTTTTCGTGTGCTGAAATTGAACAAATCACAGCAACTAGTTGCTGTATGTGCTTTGTTGATCGAAACTGCAGCCGCTTTTCGTAGCACCGTTAAGTTCAAAGATTACGACGATTGTAAAGCGAAATTGCTGGAAGAATTTCAAGCTTACAAACAGTGCAGCGACGAAGGCATAGTAAAGGAGCTTCGGAATCACAAGTTGGTGGGCCAAAACGTATTGAAGTATGTGTTGGAGATGATTGCCATTGCCAAAGGGCACAATATCGCCGAAGTTGATTTGGTTGACATTATAATTGATGGTTTGGGAGATACTTCGCACGTCGTAGTAATGCTGTACGGAGCGAAAACTATCGCCGAACTGAAGAGTCTTCTGCCTAGATACAAAAAACGACGCTTCATTTCTGCAATGGGTCAACCATCTACAACCCAATCGATAACGTACAGATAAATATTTCTAGCAAGCGGTTGCTTTGCTTTATGTTCATAGAAGGTCAAATGATTACGTTTGACAATAAATACATATGGTGACGGAATAAAGAATTTATTTAGAAACCATTTGTGTATGCTTATCAATATAATAGCGATGGGTATAACGTATAAATGAAAAATATCGCTTCACTTCCAAACAGGCGGTGAACTATGAAGAAAGTGATTGCAACGCAACATGTTATCGCTAGCATAAGATTTCTTCTGCACTTGTTTACGAGCACATCTGTTCTTTAACGTTTTTCATCGCTAATTTATCCACAGCATAATTTTTCTGCTGGGTTTATTTCGTTTTGCTCCAGAGAGTCGACACATGTACACACGACATGCCCGTACACATGCGACACTTTGCAATCCGATATTCCATTCTGTTCACCCGCAACAACAACCCGCTGTTCAAGCCATATCAAAGTCGAATGTGTTTTAGCTGCGGTTAGTGCGTGATGAGTGAAAAAAAGCTTGATTCCTCATGAACAACTTGCAAACGAAAGCGTTTCCTTACTATTGTTTCCCTTTTTGGTGATGCCTTCATAATAAGTGAGAAATGGGCATCTTGTTAGTATTGTTTACCTTTTTTACGCTATATGCAACAAAGGAGTGGCATTGCTGAATACCAGCACAGGAGTATATTATGTAGCATTAATTGTATTATTTTTTACTATTAGGATATACAAATTATTCCTACCAACGCATAACACTATACCAGCAAAGTGGACTTCTACATCTAAACAGATTCCTAATTTTAATGCTTCTTCTCGCAATGTGGAAGCAAAACAACATTTATGTACTTTGTATATTTAATACCTTTCCAACAGCGTCGGCTTTCATTCCAAGCGGCATCGATTGGTCCAAAACAAAAGCTGCATTATATTTACGCTATATGTTGTGGTTTCGGGTGTCACAGAACATTCTTGGACACATTGAACCGGATCGCTTATTTCTCGCTGGTTTATGAAATCTCTCCAGCTTCCGTTCCGAACTTGCTATCGCGTTGGCACAAAACCGATACGACAATGGGCTGGTACGACTAAACGAAGTAAAAAAAAGATCCAATGACGGCAAAATGGAAGCATAAATCTCTCTTTCTTTCTTGCGTTCCGTTTCCTCGCAACTTAGCTTCATCTGTCGTTTTGGGTTGCAGGCGAGAAGCGAAGCAATCGGGTATTCCAAAGCTGCCACTATTACCCGATCTCTGGTGCCAAGTGGAAACGTTGCAAATAATCTAAATAAGGCATACGTAAATGCGCCCCATCGAGTCTGAAGCAACCCTGAACCTTTAGTCTATGCTAACCGCCACCGCTTAAGGCGTTGGTGGCATTTCTTCCTTTGGCTGAATTTGGTTCGCTTTGCGCTTGCCCCGTACTGCTGATGCTGCAATAACGTGCCCGAGCGGTTTGAATACGCTTAGTCTTCGGGATCGTGTTGGCGTGAAGTTTTGAAAACCTATCCGCCGGTCAGCAGAACAATGCAGCATAATTTTTCCCCTCTCTCCCCATTTTGCACCACACCAACGTTGTGTGCTGTCTTTCTGTGGTGGTTTTCGGCGTAGCGGCAGGAAGCTGCACGATTCGAACAAAGTTCCGTTTATACTACCGTTTGCGCACACGACTGTATGCGCGTTGCGCATTTGAACGTCGTTTCCTCCTCCGGTGTTTACCACGTAACGCAACGAAATGGCAGACAAAACGGATAAAACAAATGGTGTGCCCGTCTGTGCCAGGAGGACGACAGAGGCTAGATTTTTATCAATCGCCGCCAACGACTGGCGTCCAGTTGACGCGCTTACGCGAGACGTTCTACGCTCGCGGTGGGTTCAATATGAGGCAGGAAAAATATCCGTAATGTCGACTGTTTGTACACATTGAACTTATGCTACATGCGACAGCTCATGTAGTTCTATAAGTATTAAAAATTATTATTACATTAACATCATTTAAAAGAAAAATATTTATACCTACTTTTTTATCTTATTTGAAAAAACCTTCTCCATTTAGCAAGCATACATTCCCCACCGGAAGTGTGTTATAATCTACTTTATGACATTATTGGCCTTTTTTATTAGGTACAATCCAGGCAGCTCGAAATTGTATCCATCATTTCCCTTTTTCCCCTTCTACATCCAGATCAGTTGGGATGCGAGAAGAATTTTACACTCCAATATACCTGCTGCCGGCCAGCATCAACAAATCGCTGTCGAGAAACATAAAATCGCAAATTGCTTTTGGATATTGAATTGCGTTTTTGCAAACGTGTGAGAAATATTCATCCAAATCGTTTGGCTTGCAATGGGACGGAATAAATAAAACCGAAACCCCTCAGCTCATCCAATTGGTGTCCATTCTTCCGTGACCATCGTGATACTGCGACGAAACTGCACGTCGAATGTTTGCGGTTTTGTGATTCTTATCTTCGTGCCCGGCTATTCAACACCTTGCGGATACGCTCGAAAGACTGCGGCACCGGCAAGCAACGAACCCGCCTCGACGAATTTCACAGGCTTGTGCGCCATTACGGAGGGAGAGCGCGTATCTTTATCCTAGGCACTCTACACCTTCCTGTTTGCTGTCTCATTCTATATGCAATCTTGTTGCATTGAATGCTGATTATGCTCCAGTGCAGCGAACGTTAAAATATGACCAACATAATGACGAAGACGATCATCTCCCGGGTTTGTACGTGAGCCGCATGGTTTTCGTACGTGCCGGTGCTGTAGCAAATCGACCACCAATTATGCCGTGGGCTCTCTTTGAAACGGTGCTAGTGAAACATTTTTCACAAACCATGCCAGCACATGAGATCCACTCGTGAGAGGTGAGGTGCGTGCCCATTCCGGGCAGGCGATCTGATTATTTTGTAATTTATTTTGAGCACCGCATTGAGCGAAGCGTTGCGTGTCCTCGAACGACGATCGGGGCGAGAATAAACAGTGCTAAAAGAAACAACGCCTCTCGAAGCGGTTACTTCCAACCGTTACAAATGCATCCATTCGCAAGACGAGGTCTGTTTTGCTTTGTGAACGAACCCCGATCGGTTTATTAACAGGAATAATAGATTTCTACAATTGATCTGTTGCAAAATAAATTACGCACTGTGAAAAAATGAACGTGCTTTTACAAACCATGCTAAACGAAGTACTTCACTTCATGAGGTGGAAAATTTGCTCATAACGCAAAAAAGATATCGCAAACGAAGGGATCAATCTTCAATGTTTGGACAGCAACACGCTATAACAAGAATTGGCCAACGGATCTTAAACAAACGTATACAAATAAATTAATGCTGGCTCGACTCGAAATCTAACATAGAGCTCCATTCATTTGCCATCGATGACCCAGCACTGGGGCGCCAATTTCTTTCGGCACATCATCTATTTCGTCTATCGTTCCCTCGTTCCGTAGTGTTGCCGATTATCCCATTTGCTAAAATTTATGTACTCTGCTCGGGTGCGGATCGCAACACCCGGACAACACCGATCCTTCTCTATTGGGATTTTTTTTTTGCGGTTGGCGACGATTATGTGCCGGATTTCGAAGATGGTATTTTAAACGGGCCGTAAAATAATTTAGATTTTATTGCATTGCCTCCTTCCGATACTGGAGGATTGAAACAAAACGTTTTGGGGAGCTTTTAAAAAAGTTGAACTTTTAGGAAGCATCGTCACCAAGTCGAGGAGCTTGAAGCTGGTCTAAAATTTTGCTTCGCATGACGATAAATTTTTCTTTTATAGGGTGAATCATCAACCGCGAGCCGTGTTCCCGTGGCAATGGTTAATAAATATCGTACTACACACCGGGGTGGGATCGAACAATTCTCATGTCTTAGCACACGGTGATGTTGGCGCGAATTATGAATCGGTTGAGAATTGTCGAAAATTAATTTTATGACCTTACAGAATCACCCCCGCTATGGTGTCCTCATTTCTACAAAGAGAAACATCGAGCATAAGATCCGTCAGAGACTCTGCATCCGAACAACTGGCTGGCGTGGGTTACTTCGATGTCTATTCAATACTTGATTCATGTTCTATAATTTGTATAGCGATGTGACAAACTGTACTTCACAAAACAAAAGTCAAAAATTAAGGAGAAGCTTTCAGGAGTTGTATATCATAAACTATAATATTAAATTGTTCCCATCCTGGAAACTGATTTCGGTAATAATCGTGTGTTGCTGTCTTTGCCTCAACGGATATTAACCGTTTTTTCATCCAAAAATTGGTTCGTTAAGCCAACGAAGTACGAAAGAATTGGTCCGGAGTTTTCCAGACATCGGAGACTTATTGCTTTGCTGATCAGAGCGTAAAGATTGGAGCATTTTGGTTCACTTAACCATTTCGCTTTCGAATTGCGATCGTTACCATGGTGCACACAACCACCACGATCGTGCCTTTGACGTTCAATGGTCGTTCGTTGCTTATTCCATCTCGGTTCTCCGGGATTAACCTCGTACTGCTCCCGGGGAGGAACTGCATTACCCGAATGTAAGGCGAAGAAGTCAACCGACTGCACAAATTGTATGTGGTTAAACGACAGGAAGAGCTTTTCCTCCGGGGAGTACCAACACTGATCCTATCAGGATTCGTGTTAATACACGGGCAGGTGAATGTGAAAATAAGACACGTACCCTTGGATGGGTTTTCGTATTGAAAAGAGATTCATATTGTGACTTTTCTTTAGCAGAAAAAATGTTTCGTGCTTAATAAGCTGTTATCGAGATTTTCATTCAACCGTTCGCGAGAAAACGCAAATTGGAGAAAAGTGGTCCATTCCCCGGGTGCCATGAAACCCAAATCGACTGTTGCTCATAAATTAAAACCATCTTTCCAAATTCGAGGAATGTTCAGGCACGATATTGGATTACGCTGTCAGGGATGGGTTTCGCGTGTGGCTTATCCTATTTTGATCCCGTAGTATGCAACAGACACACACACAAACGCGCACACTCGTTTCTTTGAAGCTTTTTTAATTTACAGCATAACGCAGCTTCTCGTCAAACGGTACCACGCGCGTTTAAATGGGGATTTTGTGTGAACGATAAAATAAATTCGTTCGAAGAACTACCAACGCACACCACAAATCTCTGCACACGGAATCGCAGGGAATTGATATTTTCGTAAACCGTTTGTTATTGCAGGAACCGGCGGATACGGAACGTCCAGCAATGTAACGTCCGTTGGCGGAATCTGCTTTCAAGGAATCGGTGTACATTTCACATGATGAAAACGGTCTCTGGTGGGGAGGGTGGACGCCGGTCGAAACTAAAATGTGCAAGATGACAGACAGCAGATATGAACTGCACGGGTCTTTTGGCGTCGTCTCGTAATATTGGAACCAAAACCACAAAACGAAACCTCTTGCATTTGCGGCGCAAAAGGCTGTGAAAACTCTCTTGCTGCAAGAAGAGATGCTGAGTTTTGAGTGACTCCAACTCCGACGGATGATTCTAGACTCAAGGTAACATCCCATATCAGCGGGTTATAACCTCTTTAGTCGGCCTTGTATGTATGTGAAGAATATGGACAAGGTATTTAAAAATCGGGACGACAATTTATGGATGGTGCAACAGTTTGTTGTGCGGATCAATGAAATAAAATCGGCACTAGAGCGCACGTGCATGTTCCTCCTTAAGCAGATGCCGATATTTCAGTGTGCGCAAAAGGGTGAGCGCAACCAGAACGGGCAAAGAAGCGTACCATCGTTGATCATAAATCATACCGTTATCGATCGTCTCGCGGAACCGGAATGACGGGATGATATGGCAGCCTTGTTTCGTACGCGCCATCCCAACACCGTTGCTCACAAAAGGTCGAGTGTGTGTTTTACTGCTGTTGCTGGTGAATATGATGATGTTCAGGTAGTTTCGCTTCATCCGAAATCCTAGATCAAGCAGTGGAAAATATGAAAGCCAAAAAACTACGAATGGAACATAGATATGGAGGCGTAAAATTTTATTTACGATCACTATACGCCACTTTCATTTTACGAGTGTTTTTAGAAGGTTTGTTGGGGTTTTAGGAGCAGCGATCGATTTCATTCAAGATTTGGCTTTGTAGAGGATGAGTCACTTTAGATCAGGTGAATGATTGCGAGATTAGGCTAGGATATTAATTTAAACTAGGAATATACCACTGGTAGAAGTGGCGGTCCCCTGGCGTCGTGCCTTAACGTACGGTTTTATACACCGAAGTTAGTGGTTCAATTCTCATTTGGAACAGTTTAATGTTTATTTGTAATACGGATTTTACCAATCTGTTACGTGACAAAATAAATTTGATAATTGCGGACATTGCGGACATCACTAAGCCCAAGAAGCAGGATATCGCAGTACGATGTAATCAATATTGTTCCAAATATCCAAAATGCATTGGGGATATACAACGTAGTTATCGCATTTAATGGAAGTAATGCCAGCGCTATAGTGCACTCCATCTATTCCTTTGCCCCTACACATCCGGATTAAATTGTCGGAGAACTTCTTTTGATCTTTACATTTGATGCCTTATCGAACAGTTACAAAAACGTTCTGCGTGCCAGATTCCCAAATACTCGCTCTGTTGCATAACAGACCGTCGTTTTTATGTTGCTTTTCCTATGATGTGTGTTTACGCTGTGTACTCAATAATCGGTGATCTCCGTATTTTTCCTTCCTACTCGTTGGTGTGTCTAGCAACATTCACAGAGGGACTGAGTAAAAAAGAATCTCCGTATCAAAGACCAAAGAAAACACCCAAGCGACACAACGGAGGAGTTGGTGTGTGGTTCTCTTTCCGGCATCGGGATTTTTTGGAAACGTTTACCATCACGGGAACTGCTACGTACAAGTACACGCACTGGATTGGGGACGATGGGGAACTGACGGTCGGTGACGGTTGATATGTTGTTTGGATACAGCAGAGGCGTCAAACTGACGCGCCTTTTTTTGCTTATATTCTTTCTTCCCGCACCGCAATTCGCTGACTCTTCTCCATCTGTCTTTTCTTATGGCGGCACCTGGCTGCTGCTGATGTATGGCTGTGTACGTGAATGTGTATGTGAAGGAAGAGATCTTCCTTCCCCACCAGTCCTTGGTAACAAACCGGTGGCGAAAGAATCGCCTCAAGAATCCACCAAAAACCTGCACCATGAACCTACACAACATATCCCCGCCTGGTCAGAAGGAGTAGGATGAGCGTTTAAAACGGACAGGCGGAAGATACTGGGCGAATGGCCAAGATATTGTGGCTCGCTACCTTTGGCATTGCGCTCGATCCGAATGCAAACATACCGTTCTTGCGACTGAAATAAATTGAGTGTCTGCCATCATCCCCCACCCAATTCCAGCCCAATCCCTTTCGGTAGCATTGCCCGCGCAGTGGCATGATTTGCCAACTTTTCTGGTGATCTTATTCTTCCTTTCTCCAACTCTCCAACTCCAAAGACCCTCTAGCCTCTCTGATTCCTTTTCTTCTAAGCTTCCAATTCGGGTCTGCTATCGATCCTTTTTGGTAGGCAAGTGTCAGCAGGAGCGTCATTTTACCACCGTCGGCATTCTCCCCGCTACCCGTGCTCGAGACCACCGAGGTTCGAGGTTTTGTCCTCCCACTGCGACACAGCGCAGCGTTACACACTGACAGCTCTTCCTGATTGGCACGAGAACGAGACACGAGAAGGTATCCATATCCGCCTAGGCGTCACAGATTCGCGCGTCGTTCGTCCATTCACGGGGACTTGGTGGTGGTGTTGGATGATGCTGGGTCTCTCTGGAGAACGCTCGAGAATGTATGCGATATCCCATACGATTTCCTGCCACCGCACCCATTTTGACGAATGACCATCATTTCTGGGTTGCCGTTGGCGCGCTGGCGAGATAATAATCGTTTCTTGGGGAGGCGTGTGTGCGTGTTGTTGTTGCTCTTCTTTTTTTTTGATGATAATTCTGGAAAACTGCTTTGGTTGCTTGCTTTTGCCAACGCTCGCTTACCTTTCGTAAGCGATCAGCACAGCAGCAACACAAGGCGTTTCACGTTTAAGAATTATTGCCTCTTTCGCCATGTTCCACAATCCCCGGTGTTGTAGGGGCTACAAATCACATTAGAACCAATCATCTGGCGTTGGTCTGACATCTTTCGTTGGGTGTGGGGAAGCTCACCGTCGGACCAGTGTCCATCAGGCCGAGATCCGCAGCTTGACGTTGTGAGCTCCATTCATTGCCCCCAGGGTAGGTGGAACGTCCAGTACCAAACAGGGGTGAAACCAGCAATTAATATTAACATAAGTGATATTTAGCTGTACCCTCTTTGACTACCGTTTTCGTGGCAGGATAATCACGCTTTTTTGTTTCGTTTTTGGTGTGGAACATGTAACGGCCAGGCTGCAAAAAAAAAACACAATGCAATGCAGAGCATCACGGCAAACCGAAACTGGCCCGTTTAAACACTGTTTGGTGCTCCCCTTTGTTCTGCAACAGAAATCGCCCGAATGACACTTCGATACGGTTTTTATAAACAGCCTAATTATGGAAATGAGTTGTACTGTATCATGAGTGCAGTATGCACTTTTTTTTAAAACAACATCAACGTGCTTGAGGTGTTTCACTTCGTAGCTAGTAGACGTTGGTTAAATGAGTGAAAAACAAATTACTTGCCACGAACAATCAGTTGCAACGTAATCACTGCTTTGCTATACATGCATCACATTAAAAACCAACAAAACCCTGAATTGTACAGCATGAATATAAAAAAGAGTGCTTTATTATGTAAATTTTCATAAAAGACGGAAAACTATCACAGCTGTTATGATAAACAAAAACATGGAAAAGAAGAGCAAAGAAAGCATAAGAAATTAATTCATAATTGAAATGTATCGAAAAATAAGTAATAATCGGCGTTATACCGTAAGCTTAACGATGCATCACCAATCAGTAGAACACTTTAAAATCTCTCAAAGAAAAGGACAAATAACCAATCAAGAAGTATACAACGTTAAGGACTACCAATTACAGGGTTTAAATGATCATAAGCCTGAAATCGCTTCACTTTGGCAACGAAAACATGTCTCAAATTGGCCAGTAAAACTATTCAAAAATATTAAATTCAATCCTCGTTACAGCTTGAGAAAATAAAGTAGAAAAAAAGCGATATAAGCATTAACTATTGGTAGAATTTACATGGCGTGAGAAATTTAGCTTCGTTTTTCACTAGCCAGATACAGTTTCACGGATCGTGAGCGTTCCACAGTAAAAAAGAGTCCAATCATCGCGATCGATAAATCTCTCGCAATTAAGCGCTCATTTTCACACCATCTCGTTTTGGGCATTGGAATGGATAGCACGGCGTTGTTGGGGGTATGCTGTTGGTTGCTGGCTTCTCATCGTCGCTGCTGTTCGAAACATTTGCTTGCGCTGTTCGTCTTCGTAATATTTATGGCACCGGGCCAATCGATGTTTAATCGGCATATGTATAAATATATGATAGGGAAGGAAGCATCCTCAACTACCCGTTCGTGTTCAGGATGCGAGAGGATCGATTTATGCGGATGACGATTCGATTCGCATAATCAGATTAATCTCATCGACCGACGCGCTTTTCCCTCGGTTTGATACTTTTCCTGGCGAAGGTGATAATTTTATGGCATCCTACGATATTTCCCATAAAAAAATTGTGTTTGACTGACAGAAAATATGCTTCCTCTTTGGTACATTCTCGCAGCTGTTTGCAGATATCATTTTCGCTACGAAACAGAAACGGAGGGGAGTTGATTTACGAGCATTACGTACGAACGGTGAAGAAAAACATGTTGTTTCTTGTTGCGATTATCTAGCGGTATCGTGATCTTGTCATCGATCGAATATCGAACATCTTTGTGTGCCCCGGCTAGCGACGAATCATCGGACAAACGGTTTGAAACCAATACCGCGCAAGTGAATTATTCGCCAGCATTAGCATACGACGCGTACCTGCTCTGCTGGAGCACGAAAAAACACCTTCAACAAACCATCATATACACGTCACGCGCGGAACTCTACCGACAGCGGCCACAGCGAGCAAAGGCAACACCGTTTGGTTTGATTTGGGCAATCCGCCCGTCGGAATAAATTATCCATAAATCACTGCTCACTATTTGGCTAATTGAAGGCTATTACTGGGGGAAATTAATGGCAAAAGATCATCACGAGGACGGTCACCTCGGCACGCTGGCCAAATAGTGTGTCAGCCAGCCGGTTGATTGCCCGAGACACCGAAAGTCCGAGACCCGTCATATCTAATCTAAACGGTTGTGCGATAAATTAACCATACCGGTACAGGGCCAGCTCCAATCGTTGGTTCCATATGTGCGCGCCCGAGACAGATGATGGAGTTTGAATGAATATTCTGAAGGAGTAAACCAGGCGAACCACTGCCTAATGTGCGTTTGGGGTCAAGACATCGTGAAACCTACGACTTATCTTTATTTGCTTCCACACGCTGATTACATCTGAACGGATGCTTTAGTCGTCACGGGTACATTCCATCGGGATGGGGATCTTCAAGAATCACGCTCTCTTGATGCTTTCGGGACACTATGCATAACGCTTTCTCATTGCTGATAGATAAGAAAAAAGCCTTCTCTACCGTCTTCAGCATCGATCGGATGTTTGATGCAAATCAATTTTCCGGTTTTCTCCCGCACTGTACGATCTTCCTTCCAAGTGAAAGGTTCCGCGCACCGACCCGATCAAAAGGAAGGAAGAAGGATATGTGATTGTTGCGTTTCGTAAGGTCCCACTCACCGTACCGGCATCATCAAAGTCGCGGTCAAAGTGGAGTAATAAAAGAAATATTGTCGCACGGGAGGTCTTTCCAATGGGTGTTGGTTTAATTGGATTTCATTTTTCTTTTGTCGGTCTCACGGCAAGCTGTGAGCGTTCGTTCGCACGCCGTAGCACTTTTTGGATTTTCGATGTAAATTTTGGAGTTCTCGTTTCTCGTCTAATGACCAATCGTTCTCAAATTATGCTAATGGGGAATCTTCATGGTGGAAGTCTTGCTTTTCTTGTTGTTGTTGTATGGTTTCATTCTTGACGAAGGTTTGTTCGAATGAACGAGTTTTCTTTACGTTCTTGCTCGGTGGAATGCTGGGGAAGATAAGCTCACGATAACTAGCGGATTGTCCCAGGATGTAAGGCCTTTCGATGGATGACTACAATAAAAATAGAATTTAATATTATAATTTTACTCGGGCGAATAATATCTCTGGATATGATACTTACATCTTCGACCTTTAATATGATCTACAGCATGCGACTAACACTAACAGGTTTATATTGGTGATTTCGAAACTAATCTCTCAATGCCCCCGTCGGATTTACGAACAGCTCCACCAATTTTGCCACTATGGGGCATCACCATAATAATCAAAGTCGCCGAGACAAAAGATTATGATAATTTTCCACCAAACCAATAGGTCATTCATGTCACCAAACATTAGCAGACGCCGGACAGAATAGCTCTCGAGCACAAAACCATCCTCCCCGGTCGGACCTTTTTTAGACGATGGCGCCTTCCAAAACGTCATTTGATGATCAGCGATCCGAAGCTCAAGGAAAAAGCTGATTAAAAACATTAACAATTTTGACGGAAAGATGATTCGTGAAGATCACCACCAAAATCGTAAAAATTTGGCGCTCGTCGAGAGGCTTTCCCGTGCGGTTCGCAGATTGGAGAGAAATTTAACGAAACGCCATTAAAACGCAGCACGCCAAAAACCGTTTCACGCGCCAACCAAGCTGCCGTGTTTTGGCATGCGCGCGGCTCTACGAGGATATAATCGTCCGATAATCAGTCGCTAGTTCGGAACAGGATTAACTAAGCGCCGAAGATCTGTGTAAGAAGTGTTGCCACAAAAACTGCCTCACGGTGGGCAACAGACGTAGGAGAGCAGCAAATAAATAAAGATCAATCCTGTGTCCATAATTTCGAACCGTTTTATGAACGCCCAAACGAAACTTCCCGTGCGGCCGTGAAACTTCCCGTTCGCGATCGTGAAGCCATCCCAGTACAACCCCCTATCGTGCGTAAATAAAGATTATCATTTGTTTACCCCTTTATGGATCACGCGATCGCAAGCTTTGAGCGATTGAAAACACAACAAAAAAAAGGAACCATTTTAACCTAAATATCTCTCGCGGGTGGAGTACGTTGCTGGACACGCACCCGGAACGAAACGTCCTAAAACGGTGCCCGGTACAACGCAAAACGGTTTAATCGGAAGGTCTACCCAGCCCGAAAAGTGTGCCAAAGCACTAAACTATCCATTCTATATGATGGAACGCGACCATTTTATCTGCTTGAGGATCTTGGAGACACCGGATGGTTTGAAAGGGGGCAGTCCCTGTTCAGGCCCGATTCTTCTTAGCATACCCGGAAATGGGCAATATTTTCAAACGAGGTGGTATTTATGAGTATGATGGAGATGTGTAAAGAAATCCCGTCCAAAAAGTTCCACTTTGGCAGTGGCGGAAAGACACGGAACGGCGGGGGATGTGGGCCGCCCGATCGACGGATTAAGATAAGCAACGAGATCATCCGGGATGCCTGGACCACCAAGGGCGCCCTCGACCGTGAAAGGATGTAAAAGTTTCACCCGCAATTCACGGCTTTCCATGGCTCCGCGTGGAAGGCGCCTTCGCGAATCTTCAGTAAACAACGGGTTAATTTTGCTGTTTTTGTTAAACAAACGAGCACCAAAGCAATGCGCAACATTTGTGCATAAAATTAGCATAATCTGTTGCGTCTGGTGAAGCACTAGGCAGTGACGGTGGATTTGCTAGCGAACTCATTTGTATTCTATCCATTTTTATGAAACGACTTATCAGCGCGTGTTGTAAACGTGTCCGTTGCTCGATCAAATGGCGTACAGACGCGAATGTGATGGCCCGTCACAAAAACTCGTTAATGTTGGATGATGGAATGAATACAATACAACAACAGCAGCAACAAAACGCATATAAAACACTAAAATTCATTATGCCAATGTGTCAATTGGCATGCATGCTTCGGACGTTAGATCGACCAATCATCAAAAGGCGAATGAAGCAAACCGGGGTGGAGGGCGTCTAAAATTTTCACCTTCACGTGAAAATTATGGGCAACCACGAGCGAATGGATGGAAAATATACTACCATCTTCGATACGCTTAATTATGATGTCAAATAAACAGAAGGTACACGGCAGGGCTCTTGCCATCCCGGTGTCGTGATAGATACAGTCAGTAGCAGTAGCGTCCATCTTAAACAAACAATGCTACCCCATTCAAGCGCTATAAGGTACCACCCAAGACGCAATAGGTCTCGGCATGTCCGGCCAAGTGTACGACAAATGGTGGTTCCACCAACTGGCGAGCTGTTTGTAAATTAAACAAACAAACCAATCGTAGCTGCTGCTGCTGTTTGTACAGCTCTTCTCGAGCCAACGCATCAGGAACCGGTGTGTGACAATCTAAACACCCACAATATCGCTGTGTCAAGAGGATGACATACATTTATCGCCCTCTTGCTTATATTATCATTCGACAGGGTTGCTCATACGCAATACACGGCTATGGATCTGCAACTGCGATGCATTTGATGTGGAAGTCCTTGAATAACATAAGGTGCGATAGTATTCTTTTAAAGCCAACTTTGCTATAAAACCAAGATGAGCATAATCTCTAACAAAAAATCTTCATACCCATGTTGTTGTAGCATGCCTGAGAATGTCGCAAACAGACGTGGTACAAATTCTAAATTCAACCTGTAATATGGAGTCCTGAGCTTTTACTGTTTGTCGTAGTAATACTTCACATGTTTAACTGAGTTTAGTCTCTGTGTTCAACTGCTTTTGAGAGGAGTACTGTTATTCTGGAGGAGACACAAAATCAATTTTACTGGCCAAGAAAAGATATTGAGATCGATTCGGTGTCCTGCAAAAGCGCATGTAAGTGACACCAGATAAATAAAGACAAGTTCGCTGGACCCCCACGGATACAGAAATTGTGTTTTCAATCCACTTTTGAAATCAATCCACATAATCCAAAAATGGTAACTAAAGAAGGAAGTGCATCGGTGCGAAAATACAATCGCCCAAAAAAAAACAACCCACAACCTCAGCTCTCCACCAACAATGGCGATGATGATGAGCATTGCCAGTGGTTTCAGGCTTCACAAGTGACGCACAAACACAGCACCGTTGGGACGCGGCAATCCCTTCAAGTGCTGCACTGCCAACCCCACGAAAGGGAGCGAGAGGATGCACCCAAGCGTGACCGCAAACCATCATGCATCGGAGCGGTCTTTTTTAAAGCAACGAGAGAAACGGGGCGCAAAAATAGTGCTAAGTGACAAATGGAAAACCGCGAACCATCAACCTCTCCCCCCACGCACACACACACACATTAACAGCACGGATATGCGCTGTCAAGTGGAGTGGAAAAGTGACTGCAACGCGGAATGCAAACGTGGCACTCATGACGAACGAAATTCAATATGCTTGAAGTCGCATTCACGTTGGTTTTGGGTCGGTCGTTCGGGGGAGTGACGATTCCTTTACGCAACAGGACCTGAAGGCTTTCGAGCTGAACCTCAGGGTCGGTTTGTTGTTTGTTCCGAGTTCGCAGTCGATGAGTGGAGGACGCAGAAGGATGGGGAATCTCTACCGTCCCTAATGGGTTTGATGTTGGCTCGAATGTTGGCCGCGTGCTGTTACACATTTTATTTATTACTAACCTCGCCCGCCGATGCCGCTGGAAATTGCGAATCCTTTACGGGAAGCCGTTATTCACCTACCGCTGGCAACTAGCATTTGTGCGGCGATAAATAATATAAAGCTGTAATGCGCACAATCTGCTACCCTATAGCGGTCGTGCGAATATTTTTTATGATTATTAAAAGGATTCATTACATTTTAGTGGGTAATTTCTGCGAAAACGAGACACGCATATCATCAATTATCGCGATAACGATACCGCTCCGGGTTGGTCAAAGTTTGGAGAGAAAAAGGGCACCAGTAAACGAGGCGTTGAACACAATGACACGCGACCTCGCAGCTACACACCAATCCGGTGATATTTGGCACCCTGCGCAAAGCGTTATGGGGAGGTTTGTTAATCGTTTCCAGACTCTGGGACAAAAAGGCAAGATCAAGCCCCAATAAAAAAAACGAACTGATAAGAAGCACAGTGCACTCCCTCCAATTTTTTTCGATGAACTTTCGGTGCAACACTTTTCGTGTTAAATTTTTCACCGTTTTCCTTTGCAGTGTGCAATATATTTTGGTTTTATTCATTTCTTCCCTTTTGTTGCACTGATGCGCGAGATCTCCGGAACCATAATTATCGGTCATATTTTTTCCCGCTCAATAAGTGATGCAATTTATGATCGGCCAAACCGTGATTGCAGATATAGGGGACTCGGTTCGCAGGTTTCAAAAGGAGGCTAATTACACGCACCGGTACCATTACGCGGGGTCACACTTTTCTATACGTACAATTAACGATTATATTTTATTCCGTATCCAAAGTTCATCAAAACCCCATACACAAATTATCAACTTCGCGATCGATTGGTGTGAGCTTTCTATTTGAGATCTTCTTAACGTGTGCAATGCCTTTACACTTCAAGGTTGCAAGGAATGAGCTGTGTTGCGCTGTGTAGCAGGTCGGTTCATTGGCCCTCTCGACAAGAGCGGCACAATAGATTCTGACATGGAAAGCATAAAAAACAACAACCCAACTCTCATAGTACGCACTTGATGGATGGCCAAGTTATGATGGACAGCATCTTTTTGCAGCAACAACCTACAACAGACAGAAAAAAGGAGAACATTCGGCACAAAACGATATTCTAGGCAACAAACAGAGCTCCACATCCGACGCAACCTCAACAACGTGCGAGATAGTGAGTTTGCGATTAGATCGACAACATTGTTGACGCACCATTGCGATCCACACCAAACGGTGGCCAATGGTGGAAGAGGCGATGTTCGCGTTTGAAGTATCTCTCCCGGGATCCTTTTGAATTCGCTCCTAGCGCGCATCCCCTTTTCATTGGGGTTCGTTAAACACACATAGGCCCCGTATCAGTGCCCGAGCGCCACCAGATCGTCGGGTTTTCGGGCAGACCTTGGCGTCAGGGAGACGCGGCGCCTTGTTGACGCCTTTCGAAGTTCACCAGAGGTTCACCTTCGCCGGGTCCCGCGAATATGTTTTCGGAACCCTTTTTGCCGCACGCTGATGCTTCTTCCTCATCCTCGTCTGCTGCCAACAGGCGAGAAGCGAACGACCAAACCAGTTTCCTCGATGTGCATTGGCTTTCCCGCTGTTTGTGGTTCATTCAGTAGAGGTTCTTGCGTTTTACTTTTCGTTCCCTTTTTTTTTAAGTTTGTTGGTAACCCCGAGACCACTTGCTGATGCTGGGCGTTGGGTGTTTCCCTCGTGTTAGCTCACATTTAGCCGTTTTTAATACATCATAAACATAAAGAAAATATGTATAATCATCGCCCGTGCAAGCACCAGTACTGTACCGCCACGTTTAAGTCGCATCATGATTAAGGCGCTCCGGTTGGTCACGACGACCAGTGGGAGAAGGGTGTAACGGTAGCTACACAGTATGCTCTGCCGGGTGGTGGTCCAGAAAACATAAACGATTTGAGTCCCCATTACTTAACACTTCCTTCTCATTACCTTATGCTCGAGTATGGGCAATGTTGGGTTGGGTGCAGCGATCCAAACCAGATATCCGTTGCATGCATTCTGGCGATATGTCTTGCTGATGGTGTTGATCATACACCACGTGTGTGTCTTGTCAGAATTGCCATGCTCTGAGAAGTCTGATGAGGTGTGTTCATAATTGAGCATGCAGTGACATTTAAGGCAATATTTAGAGCATGTTCCTCTTCGGATCTACAAGATGTCAGCGAGCGAGAGATTCAAATCACGATTAATTAAACACGTCCGTTCAATGCAATCCGACCGCATCGGACAGGTCACATCCAATAGGTAAATATCAAAAGTGTCATTCGCTTACCGGAAGACTCCACATGTCGGTTTCAGCTTATTGAACTCGCTGTCACGTAACCACAGTGTAGTTCGTTTCTTTGCTAGTTGAAGAAATACAGGCACCATTCTCATGTACATCGTTTTGCCCATCTGCTCAATTGCAATAACGCGCAAAGCGCTTCCTGAAGTAAAACCAGCGACAGGAATTGTGGTAACAACAAATCCTTTTAGCGCTGCCGATGGCGCTGTCCAACCGAAAGCGTAATGCTACAAAGTTGAAACACGCAGCACAGTCCACGAACCGACAATTGACGTCGGATTGACCATTTTGGTTGTGTTTTCCAGATTCATACCATTCCAATTCTATGCGCGAACAACCAAGTGGTGAATCCTTACTAGTAAGCCTATCAAGTCCAGGCTATTGTCGCACATCCGACCAACGTCCAACTGTACCCCGTTTGCATCGATTTTCTCACCTACCCGTCTCCGGTTCACCGTGCGATGCGCGTAGATGTTGAATTTAAAGTGAAAACAGCTCACCTTTCACAAAGCACCGTGGGTTGTGTTTGTGTTTCGATGTGGCGAATAAAGAAAGCATAAACCACGCACTACCTTCCTATTGCACCCCGAAAGCTGGCCCGTTTTATGACCGTGGACGAAAAACTGGGGCCGTAAAATACGCCGGTGAATTATGCAAAAACTTCCCCAACTTCGGACACCCGCGTCCGAAAGCGCAAACGGCGTCGATGAAGCACCATCCGGATGGTGTTGCCAATGGTGACCGATTAGCATAGCAAATGGACTACGCTGGAACAGTCCTTGACGGTCATATGGTGATCGGTTTACATTTCGTCAAAGCTGGACAAGTGAGGAGAAATTCCGAAAGCCCTCTTTTCGGAGCACAACTTTCAAGTTCACTGATGCTCCTGTGGTTGATAGAATTGGACGCCGGGTTATTCGCCGAGGGTCTTCAGACGACGGTGGGCCCAATGAATACAAATCGACAAATTTACGATAACTGCACATTGATGAGGGTCATTTCTCTGCAGAAATCGAACGGTGGGGAAATTTATTGTGCTCAAATCATTTGGTGGCTGAAATCTGACCCTGCGCGAACGAAACTCGCGTGTGGACCAGTAGATACTCAACCCATCGCCGAATAGTCCGTGGGTCTGGGATGCTGAAACTGGTCAATGCTTTAGCCGTCAACACCCACGTTTACGCGATGCTGCTACATGTCGAAACCTGGCCAACCTAGAGGGGCTTCGCGATACGATGACCACGGCCGTAGAAATCTAGTGGGAAGTCATCGTTTAACGGCTTTATCTCTACGGAATGACTTCTTCTCGTAGGCTAGCGTTGTGTGGGGGTAAAGCTTGATGCTTAAAAGAAAATGAAACCTGATGCATACGGCAAAATGGAACTCTTTCCAAGTACAATTTAGCAAACCGTGTCCGGAGGCTGTTAGATGGCATTCACAGAAGTTTATCACAAACCGTGTTTCGACGGTTGATTGAGGACATAATACTGACACACCAACCACTCAGTAGAACATCAATCAGAAGCATCAGTTGTACATCAATTTTGCCATTCCGTTGCCGCACCTTTTGTCCAGGTGAAGCTATTACCTGTGAAGTACAGAAAAAAAGAAACAGAAAAGAAAGACTCATTAGTATCACTATTAAGGCATTATGGCAGGATGGAACAATTTTATGGAGCTTTTACGATCATCGGGCTCCGGGTGACATTTGACAGACTTCGTTGGCGTTCAAAATTAGTGGTTGCTCCCCCATCTTTTCACCTGCCCCTCCCCAACTCCGTGCGCAGAAACAGTTCCGTCGGGTGTTGAAACGGTTCGCGAGATAGATAGATTGCTATTAAGAGCGTTCCCGGTGGCGGCGGTGAGAGCAACCACTGTTAAGTACGTGCGCCGCTTTCAAGCACCACAAACGAGCTGCCTCGTTGCGTTAATGAGAAACCCACGCGTAATGTGCACGCAATACAGCACAATGTAAGCTTTGGGAAGGATTCATCTCGTTACCGGGAATGACGGGTGTGCGTAGGCGCATCAACTCGCGTGTGTCACCATTTGGGCGGCATCGTCTTTCGAATGCGGTGCGGCTTAAACGAGGGTCCCCGAGATGCCGAAAGGCGATGAAAAATCTCGGCAATGGGATGTTGTCAGGATGATGGGGGCTAGAAATTAGTTACCGAGCATGCAATCTGCGCAACATTTAAGCATTTCTTTTTCACGCTAATTGTTCAGCTTCCCTGTTGCACCCCGTTACGGTTCGCCTCTTTACGTCGTCAATGGAGTTACCGGTTAATCAATATCTTATGCACCCTTGGTTACAACGCGATGCACAACATCCGATCGAACTAACAGCTGCACACACCCTAGGGCGACAGGAAGATAAGCGATCGGCAATTAAATCTATCCAAAACCAGTATGTGTCCAATGTGGCGGAATGGAGCCCTCGTACACCGAGGACAAGCTGCTGCTGCTGCTGCTATTGCACAGAGTTGGTAATAACTTTTCACGGGAGATGACTTACTTAGCGGACTCGAGAGCAAAAAGGGAAATTTATTCCCGTCTGGTTCCCGAGGATCACGTGTAGGTACGCCGTGTCTCTTACGGGCTGAGGTTATTTATAGGAATCTCATTAAACCATAATTTGTAGCATGATTAATCGTCCACTGATCGAAATCGTAGGTTGCGACAGTGTGGTTTGGGGTACATCCCTACACCAAGAAAGCCGCATTTACATTAAAAGAAAATATTATTAGCTTACCACGCACTTCACCATGCCGTGACCGGGGTAGTATGCATTGTACCTAATTTTTCCAGACAACTTATGCTCAGCGCATGGAAGTATGCCGCGTCCATTAAAGGCGAATTATTGCACGCTTCTTCCGTTGGGAGTGTGGTTAATTTTAACCAGCAAACATAGACCCCAACCTATTTGCGTCCCGATCGGCAGTCATTAGGTGCGCGGAAACATGCTCCCGAGAACCGTATAAAAGCGGGAAAACCAATGTTTTCACACCGAAACCGGGTAAGATGAGAAGGTTTCGCACGGCTTGTGTTGTGGCCTGTCAAGGAATCACTAAGACGCGTGTCATCCACTCGCACTCGCACCGCATTGCCACACTCGCAGCAGGATCGGGTGACGTTAATTAGCATTTTGATCGACGTTTTCCTGCCGTCTGCCCGATGCTCCCGCTCCCGGAGGGAAAGGATTAGTTACTCGTCCGGTTCGAGTGGAATCCGGAACGTGGTCGAAGGTGTACAACATCAATATTTCGTACTTTTCGCAGTAAGTGCCAAACGTGCAACACTATACGAAGCGATGGTAGTTAAATTGCACATTGTGAGGGTTTCTTTTCTCTATGCCCGTGCCGTAATTAACATTAACTGCTGCACAGAACAAAACAAAAGGGATTAAAGGTTCAATTTATTACACACAAGCTTTCTTACCAGTCGGCGAACTCTACTCTACGCTTGACCTCCTCGCTACAGAATGACATTCAAAGAAATGAATGAAATTTGGATGAAACAGATAATCACACCGAACAGGCATCGACAATTTGCTGTGGGGCTGTAATTTAAGGATTGTAATGGTTGCAGTTGGGACCGTTCTTACGCATCGCAACGTGTCAAACACTGTACTTAACTGTAATGAATGCCAACGATACGGAAAGCGTACTGGTACGAGCTGCGAAAATCTTGTTGCAACCGCATTTCCACACGCAGTTCCCCGCACAACAACAAATCATTTGTAATAATTATATTCATTTCTTGGTAAACACATTACTTTCCCACCGGTGCCGAGGCAGGCAAATTACCATCCGCCCGAACAAAACCCCTGTGCTTAAATTGCGATTTTGTCCAAAATAAAATAAATCACCCACCGAATAATTGCGTGTAAAATCGAGAAATTTGACGGTTATAAAAACCCCACCGTCTATGGGACTTTAACTGTCAGTTAAGGTGTACTATCAAGTTCAATAGCAGCCATTCAGGTGGTTACGAGTTACACGAGACAATTAACGCACCCTTATCGATATGAAGTCGATCACGATTTTCACCGTCACGGTGCTCTTTCTGGTGGTTATCGCCGGTGTTTGCGGTCTGCAGGACGAGAAGGGAAATACAAAACTATCGAAAACACTGCTTCCGAAGATGGAAATCACCTCCAAACCTTGCCCATGCATACGTACCTACAAACCAATGTGTGGTAGCGATGGACATACCTACAACAATCTGTGCGCGTTTAAATGCGCCAAACAGTTGAATCGTAACCTACGGGTGAAACAGCAAGGACGTTGTGACAGGCAAGCCGCAGCATCAAATTAAACGCACCAGACGCACACTCTACTTGTGACAAATAAATGGCAACGGCATTAACACCCAGACTGGATAAATGTGTTATTATGTATTAATTTGATTTTAATATCATCTCGTTCCATTAGTGGCATTTACTTGAAAATTGAACCAATGGTGGCTTCGTTTTTCGCTATATAAAACGGACCAACCTGCCGCTTTGTCTCCCAGAGTGGCTAGAAAATGTGGTTCCGATTCAAAGACAATTTGGCGGTTTTGCTATTCACGTGTACTTTCGCGTTCGTGCTGTCCTGTTACGTTGGCTTCTTTCCGCGACAGCTTTGCTGCTGCTCGATGAGATACAAACCAGTATGTGGAAGCAATAACCGTACCTATCATAACTACTGTGTCCTGCGCTGTGTACGTATAACGATTAACAACTCGCTGACGATGGCACATCGGCACGAGTGTGGAACGACACCCAGCGAATGGCAAGAGCGCGACTATGCAGAAATGCTAACGTTACAAGCCGCAGAAATGCCGCAAACAGTACCCGTACTAGAAAATGAAACAGACATTGAGTGGGAAAGGTACGCTAACATAGATCCGCAATAGTATACGCAATCGCAGAAGAAGGAGAACGCTTTGGGAAATATACTTATTGAATGTGAAGCATTTTGATTGGGCTGTAATTTCTGGGACGAGTGTGTTTATCGGTCAATCCTCAAACCGCTGCCTCTATCATTAGATTCACTTTATTTCAGCTTCCGTAGAGGTTGTGCCCAACAATCGATAACATGTAATTATGTTTTTTTCCTTTCGCCCTCTCTCTCTCCCTCTCTCCCTGATGATGCTTGCTGTGTCTCTGTTCGCTTGTTCACGAAAAGACAGCGGTTTCATCTCGATTGATCATTAGCCGGGGTGCCGGTTGGAAAAATCGCTTCTACAACTCAACACATTTACGGTTCATCCCAACCGATTCCACCTCGGTGTGATACATGATGAGACGCTTCTAATCGTCTCATTTCTTAGGATTATCTTCTGTTCGTTTTCGCGTGACTCGCGTGGCGAACGGTTCTCCTCACCAGAAAAAGGGTGTCGGATACACTGAAAGAAAACCTCAAGCGATTACAAAAAAATAAACATTTCCGGGATTCCGTCAGGTGTCACACACGCTTTCAATGGGCCGGGCTGGGTGGAATGCGATTAAGGAAAAAAATCCCCAAAAGTAACACCTTCGAAGGACAGAGCCAAAACATTCACATACCGCAATTTGCATCAACGATGATGTTGCTCGACCGCAATCATGTCGCGCGAGGATAAAATATGAACTTAACAGTTCTGGCGACTTTTCATCGTACCCGGGGAGCGATGACAATAAGTTGACAAATTGACCACGGTGGAATCTTTCCCGAAAAGACTTTATCGTACAAGCATAACGGACGGCGCAGCAGCTGCCGCTTGTGATTCGCCGTGTACCGGAGATGCCTTTTTAAGGTGTTCGTTTTTCGGTAACTCCACTTTGTGACACAAAATGCGTACTGCCTCTGCGCCTCTTTGTTGGCATTATTTCCGATGTTTCCCTTCCCGTATTTTGCGCACACCATCGATAAACACCCCGAAATATCTCGTCATAAATATGGGTGTTAGAATCGTTATCATCTACTTATGCCTGTTAAAAACCGGAGCTTCGCTAACGATGATGAGCGTCTGTACGCATTTAAACGATACATTTCGTGCCACGAACCACTGCTGCTGGTTTGAACATACTTAGCGAAGCATTTTATTGACAGCGTGAAGACAGAAGGGGATTGAAAAAACATATTTTGACCACAATCGAACCAACCTTGAGAGTGAACCCCCTCCACATGCGCTGGCTAATCTAACTGACGACCAACAATTTGTACTGATTTTCCGCTCGTGCGGACTTTACATATTAATATGGTGCGTACAGGATATCTTTTTGTTAAACTGATCAATTTATGACGCATTCCGGAGTCCATAGGCGATGCCTTTATTAATTTGCAACATTATCACGAGTTGTTTTTTGTGCATGAAAAATATTTTAATCTTTAACTTCGCACATGTGATCAAGGCAAAGCTGATCAATTTGAAAAGAATTTATACAACTTTCCTCATATTGAGCGAAGGCAAGATAACCTCACGATTGATAATCAATCCGCTAAATAGTTGCGACGGTATTATCATCTTTTAACAGCGCTAGCTTACTAATAAAATGCTAACTGCTGAAAGCTTCCTGCGGTATTAGCTATCATAAATTGATTCTAGGCAATTGTTGTGAGACTATTTTATCGGATTAGGTACACGAGTGTTCATGTTACCGCTATTTATTAAACGCTAATGAATGGGAATTACTGCCAATGTCTCATGGAGCTTTGATAGCTTAACATTATACACTTTTAATGGTGTAACTTATGCTAGGTGGATGTAAGTCTACATTATTTGTGATTAGTGCAACTATCTAATAGTGTTCCCAATTTATAGCATACGATATGTTTGAGCATTAACGTCCTCCAAATGACACTGTGGTTCGGAGTGAGGTTTAACAAACCCACGGTCATGGTTCGTATCTCGTTATGAGCGTTGAATTCTCTTCATAGTAAGGACTTTTGAAAGCTATTTGGTGGGAGGGAAATAATAGTTGTAATGTCAAACTTACGCTTGAACAAACGGCTTTACAATTCTGTGAATGTAATAAACTTCCAAAAATACTTCAGCACTATAGATTCAAAAATCAAGTAATTAAGTATTTGAACAAATTCTTCATTTTCATTCATACCCTAACCCCATACCCTAATTTATTGTATCCCAATTGATTAAGTAAATCGGCGATTAATTTAACAGTACTTGCCATAAAAATGTAATCCTCATTTTAAAAAATGGGAAGCAACGCAAATAAACATAAATTTAATTAGGTGTTTAATTTACAACCACTTCCACGGCGGTACCGAAAGTGAGCCCGTATTCGATCGCGAACATACTACACAAGCTTTCCCTTCAATTTCCCATTGCCGTCGCTTAGTAACGATCACAACAGCCATACAGGGCATCCTACAAACATCGTTCAGTTTCCTTCGCCCGTTGATGCCTTAAATTGGAGTTAATGGCGAATAACAACAACCGAAAAGTTACCACTGATCGCGCGATGCTTTCCCTTGCCTGTAGCAGAAGAACGAAACTTGTCACACTATACTGGCCATCCGAAAAACCACCTCGAACTCCACTTAGTAGAAGTGTAACCACCGGAGAGGTGGAGACGCTTGTTGCCCCGCAATGGCGTCGCGAAACGCAACGCGACCATCGAAAGAGACGAAGAAAATCAACGCCAATGATGGGAAACGTTCCCAAAGCCGGTGTCGGATGTGTGCGCGCGCGCAGCATAAACGAGCATAAATCGAATCGCAATTGGAAAACATGCAGTCCGTTCGCCGTTGGGGACAAACGAATCGAACGCACATCGACGGTATAGTGATCGGGCACGGAAACTGTGCAAGATGGATGAGAACGCAACCGTGAGATGGGCGGTGTGTTTGTATGTCGTTTTGTTTTCTGCTTGTTTGCTCGCTTTCGCCCAATGTGTACCACCTCCGGTAGGGATGTAAGTACCGCGAGGTCAAGGTTTCGACACTGTCATCCCATTCTTCCCCCTATACGCGTTTGTTCGACCCCGTGTACGATCGGTTGTTGGTGGTGTCCGTTTCTCGATGTGCAATTGCAGCGGCATGCGTCGATTTGAAGCAACATAACATAACACTATGCAAACGAAAACACGCAGGAAATGATCGAGCTAAAAGTATTATAAAAGTAAACACAAAAAATGTACAAAACAAGACAAAAATATAGGCACAGGAAAGTTATGCAGCAGAAATGAATGTAGTGGGTGCGAGATTAACAAAAACGAAGGGATGAAAAAAAAAAACAATACACACAGTCGCTACGAGCTCGGAAGGCGACAAAATGTCGTACATAAATAAATTATTTTAAATAAAATCAATTCAATTCAATTGCTGGTGACGGATACACATGTCCTTATCTTTACCGGGCCGAGGGAGGAAAAGGTTCGTCGCCTGCCGGGTCCCTGCTCAGGATCGGTGGGATTAGCGTTGCATTCGGTGGATAACAATGGCACAATGGATACAATTCATTTACGTATGTGAAAAAAACATGCTTTGAGTAAATATTTATTAACTAAAACTGTTGGGGAGCTGTTAGGGAAACAACATATTTTAGACAATTTAATATTAGGATACGTCATGCTGAAGATTTCACAGTTTTGCTGAAATTAGGCAATTCAGTTTATTACGTCTAAAAACTCTCTTTGTCTTGCCCTAATGATCATCCAGGTGTTTTTCTTATACCTGGAAATGGTATGACTCTGTCAAACCTGGTTTTACTGATATCGATGAACAATCCGCGAATTGCAAAGTATTATACCAAAGGACGAGTTACGTCAATTTTGGCCAAAACACTCCGTATTTCCCAACAGTGCCGATCTCTTTTTGTGACGATCCATATGATCAATACTAAGCAATCTTCACATAGAAGAAAAAAATGCCTCCATCGCTACACGGTAGATGGTCAAACAAAAGCAGCTCCATCGCATGCTGCCTTCGTTACACCTCTCGAATTTAATCCTTCCCCTTTGTCGCCTCCTCTCCATACTCCCCTCACCCACACGGTTTCCTGAATCTGTGCCTTCCATCGCATGTTTTTCGGTCCGATCTTTTCGCCTTTTGGCCTGTTTTTGTGAGTGTGTGTGTTTTGTTTCTGTTTTTACTAGTGTTGCGGCAAACGGAGAAGAAAACCGCCTTGTGTTACTTCAATTAGCAGCAAAAACACTACCGATCGATGTAGAAGAAATCAGATCATTTGTTGCGAGCGAACATACGAGCTAACGAGTGCAGCACGGGGTTGAAAAGAACGACAGCAATTCGATGTACGGCGAAACAACAACGGAAAAATCGATCGTGGCGGCCATTTTATTCCGCCTTTAGGGTTTGCGCCGTGACAATGTTTCGCAGTCACCTCTTTGCGTGCGCGTTAATGCAATAACCGTGAGTTGTAGGATGGAGGCACGGAGAGCACAGCTGCATCTAATTTAACGATAACTGGTCCCACTGCAAATCACCCGGAAGGCGTTGGAAACGATCAATTTGCGTAGAGTAAATTAAAAAAAAAAGCTCCATAATTTTCACCATCACCTAATGAACCGCAATCCTCGCCAGTCCCAGTAGTAGGATGCGTTTGCAAAGATTATGCATATGGAATCTTGGAACGAAGTAGCCACAGGAAAGATGGTGGTGATGGGGTGTACTACACACACACACTATACGAGTAATCGTAGCGAGAAAATTATGATCAAGCGTACGCAATGCGCAAAGGACTGGTTCCTCGACGGACTGATGTTTCTTCTGCAGTTGCACGCTGCGTTAAGGCATTGCGTTGAAGTGTGTACATGGTAATTAAAATCGATAACTTGAGCGCAAACTTGTTCATTGAGCGAACCAACAGCTGCCCTTATTTATTGGTTGCTTGCATCGATAAGACGTGAGTGCATCGTAAGCAGGATGATTGGAAAATAGAAGAATGGAACTATAAGATTACTACTACAGCGGTGAGTTTCCGGCGGGATCACTGTCAAAGTAGGTCTAGATAAGGAATCGATTGCAAAGATTGAGGTTATGATCGAGATTGATACAGTAAATTGCGAACAGCGCTAGTTTCTGAACCACTTTTCACGTTCTTCTTTGCAATGAACTATAGGCATCCAGAAAAAAAACATTCTTCCCATTTCACGACAGCTACTACATAAGTGAAAATAAAAATTCCAAACCCATTCCTATCTTGCAATCTTCTAAAGAACAGACGTCACACATACTTTATTTGGTGCGTTCGAGTACAAAAAAGGCATCGCCATTACCATTTTCCAGCCGCAAACACGCCACGACGAACCAACTGCCGTGGAAGCATAAACTTTGACACTTTGACGCGGTGCGCGTTGTTTGCGTGCCAAAAAAAAGTGTCATCTCCAGCCCGTGAAGGGAAATACCATCAACGCAAACAAAACCCGCGCGCTGGAGACAGCGGCACTGAAAAATGCCTCCAATTTACGGTCGCATCTTGATATGCAGTGGCAAACGTGTTGCAGCATTCCAAGCTACAGCACACACGGATCCAGCAAATGCCCACCCTTGCCATAAGCAAAACCGGCGAAATCATGCGACAAAGGGCACATTTTCCTGGCAGAAAGGTGTGAACATGATTGTATTTTTTGCCGCCTTGTCTGGAAGCAACCAGAACAGCGTAATGCATTAAATGGTTTAAAAGCGAAAAGAATGGGTTGCAGGTGGAGAGAAAAAAGCGCAGAGACCGTGTTACGCGAGTTTTGGTACAAGACCTCAAGTCAAAAATCTATGTGGACAAACGGGGTGATGTTGAAAACCTTTTTGTTTGGTTCGTTTTTAGTTTGCTTCAACTGTTGAAGGACACAATTTTGGATAATGGTTCCGATGGTGTTTTACACGACATATGCTGTGTACACACTTTGTATGTATGAGAAGCATTTGCTTTTTTATAGTGAGTCGTCTCTAACATGACAATTCCTTGGAATGAGCTTGTTGAAATGAAAACAAGATTGGGTGCTTTCCATTTACAATGTTAACGTAATCACATAAATGATAATTACTATTTATCTTCTACAGATATTTCTATGACCCGAGATATTGTTAATGGCTTCTGAAATACACTGCTACATATTCATCCAAGTGTCACATATTGAGTCTTCTCAGCAGTCCATATCCACCACGTGTACTTAGGAACCCTAAATATGTACACCTTGATAAGTTGGAGCCTTTGAAAAGGAGTGTCTATTAACTTCATTGGTATGAATATTAATTTTCTTTCTACTTTCGTTTATGGTTCAAGATCTCAAAGGTCTGAAACAAGAATCTTGGCAATGTTTGAACCTCAAAAGTGTTCGCGAACTGGATCTGCCCTTCTCCATGATCTTTCCGAGGACAGCAGATAACGCCAACGCACGCAACCAAGTTTTTCGATGAACGATTCCCCACTTCCCAGAAGAATCGGATAAGGTTTCCTTCCACCGTGTCATACGCGAACTTTTTTATTTGGGTAAAATTCGACGAAAGATCAACACTGATAGTGGCAGACCGGAGGCGTTGGGGAACGGTTTACCTCGACAAACAACTGATCTGTAATAGGAAGCTTCCCATGATCGTTAAAACCCCCCCAACCAGAGTCCTTATGTCCGTAGCGCAGTAGAACACCCTGACGAACACAAACTAACCATTTTATGTCTTCCGTCTGTGGAGCTCAACCGTCAAAACCATATCAGTCACCGACGCATACTGCCGCTGAAAGACGTGATACAAACAACTCGTTTGGGGAATGAATAAAACTCCAACATAGAACCATCGCTAAGGTGACCGTAAACGGCGGTGGAGAACATTATCAAGATTTCACCATAAGAATCCGCAACGTCGAACGGGTGCAATTGAGGGATTTTAACACCGGAAGGTGGTAACATGGAGCTGTGTCCGTCCCGCTACACGCACAGACCCAACGCTACGGCTGCTATTAAATTAATCGATTCGTCCAAAACAACCATCTCCGGACGCTCCTTTCGTACGCGGCGTGTTCTACATTTTAAAAGCTTTTCCTTGTACGGTGGGATAGCAAGATCGGCAAGATGCTGTGATATTTCACCGCGTTGTTGGGTTTCCATTCCTGTCCGGACTTGAAAGATGATTAAGTACGTTCGCAGGAACAGGGAGACACAGGAGAGACAATTTCGCAAAGATCGATTGAGATTCAACATTATCAACATCAGATAAGTGGATATAAATTCGATGATCAATTAAAATTGTTTGTATCCAGACAAAAAAAAATGCCTACGATTGACATCAGCAAGGGAGTTCGTAAAAGTAAGAAATGGAATAAAAAATCCAAAAAGTAATCAAAACTGCTATGGTGAGAAAATATGATCGCTTACTGCGCACACAATAACAGTGACGGCGATGATGGGAAGTAATCAACTTGTCATTAAATATGACATTTATTAATTGGTACACTTCATCGTGAAAGTGATCGCATAAATGGTGATTTGATCTTCTTTTTTAAATTTCACTTTAAACAACCTCCGTATAGCGTTGCTCTCCCCAAAATGAAGCATAAGTTAAGGCTCCTTTTCACTACTCTGCTGTGGGTTGCTTTTCAAAAAACGAAGATATGAAAATACACTGCAAAAATGAAGCGAATCACTCGATTTTCTGCTTCTGAATTAACAGCTTACGGTTACCAAAACCTTCATAGTTCATTTGCCAAAGTTTACCACCATATAAATTTACACCGATCATTTAAAAGGGGAGCAGAAAACGAACACCCTATGTACTTCGAAATTTTATACCATTCAGTTAACCATTCCTCGAACATCCTGAACTGCATCTTATCACAATAAACAACGTACCAAAGAGGTTTGCCACTGCCGCACAAAAAGCCAGACGGTGCCATAAGAATGACAAAAGCGCAGCATAGAATGGCACATAAATTTCACGCTGTGATGCGGTACAATCCACGGCAAGGCATTCCGGTCCATTCATTCAAGTTCGCTTTGTTTGAAATTCTTCACCCGCAAACCTTTAATTCACTCCCAGCCATCATGCACACACAGAAACATAATTTTGCTGTTTTTTTTGTGTCTCGTGACAAGCTTACCATTTTATAAGCACTTTAATTTAACTTTATTCCTTCCAAATTCATTGCCTTATTCTAATTTAGCTGAGGTGAAATAAAGACAGCCAAATGCTAACTTCAAACCCTCGCCTTTTTTGTTGCTCTGAATTATGCTTAATTTTTAAGACCTTGTTATCGTGGTCGAGCAGTGTTGGTCAATAAAAAGGCATCGAGGAAACAAACGAGCCCATTTCTTCCTCACCCGTGCCAATATCTTTTATGCGTTAGCGATGTTTATGAGTACCATTAGCATAGACCAACCAACCGCAGGCATAGGCTGGTCTACTGGACCTACCGGCTCACAAGGCGTGACCGGTTGCCGCCGGGATGAAGAAGGAAGCAGTGACGCGAACACACGACTGTCAGTTCAATTTTCGCCCTCGAACCGGACACACGGAAATAGAGACAACAAACCCACCACCAGAGCGTTCTTGAAACAATCCGCGCTCTCCAAGGCGAATATGGGAACGAATCAAAATGGCCACTCCTTCTGAAATGATGCCGAGACGTTACCTATGCGGTATGATTAATGCAAAACTTAAATGTTAAGTTTTATTTCTCCGCAAAAAAAAACGCCACTCAACGGTGCAGCTGTTTTTTCGCTGGCCAACTCCGGGTGTAATAAAGCCTAGGTCTGATCTCCAACGCTCACCTAGTTGCCGCTTGTGGATCACTTTGGGTGACCGGTTTTGGTTTATGATTGCTTCAATTAAATTCATCGTAAATTATCTGCTCCACCCTGGCAAGCCGTGGGTCTTCCCGCGTGTGTCCACCGTCGATGATGTTTGAAATAACATTTATGAAGTCGTAAAGTGGAAATCAAATCGTAATAATTGATAATAAAACAGCGAAACCTTCTGCATAAAATATGACGTACCGGTTTCGCGGGTACCGGGGTCCAGAATCTCTCCAACCAGAAAGGACGATTTCTGATTCAAAATTCGATTCACGATGTTAACTAGTGTTCGGGTGTCTAAAGTGATTTTGCAAACCAGCAATCTCAATGTGACGATCGATTTGTTGTGGCAATAGAGATGTATTTGCATATGAATTGTTTCTGAGAAAAATGGTAAGAGAGAATGTTTCTCAAGGTATGAAGGAATTATGCTCAAGCAATAAGAAGTCTCGTTTAAGATCAAAACCTTCGATCATAAAACTCTTTTTTTTAGTATTTGGGTTTTGTTTCCATAAACTAACTTACTAGACTAAGTTAAGGGACCACTCCGATGAATGGGACTGTGGTTTATCCACACACAGTACAATTCGTTACGCGAACTTGAAATGTATAATGCACGTACAGGAAGTGTCCTCTTCACAGTTATCCTTGCTATCCACATTCATTCAAACGAACCAGCTTGTTAATTACCTCAAGCATCAATCATACCCAGCGCAAACGTGTCATGTGATTATGAAATTCTTACAATTGCGATACAAAGCGAAACACAGCCCTAATAGCACCCTGGCATGCAGAACACGCGCCGCTGAATGCGCTGAATAGGGAAATAACTTTTAAATTTAATGTGATCATAAATACAATTCTTTTCCTCGATACGGTCGTGTGTTCACGGCAGACTAGTTTCCAAAGCGGGATGAAATCAGCTCCGGGTCAGGCTCGCTCGCTCGCACCATCTTGCCACGTAGTGCACATTTCAATAAAATCCTATGAGTGTAATATTTTTCCTAACCTAACCATCTACATTAGCAGACCGATCGATCAGCGGTACCCGCACCTTCTTCGGGCGGTCGCTTGCAAAACGCACGCCGAGCAGCAATTAAAACATTTCCAATGGCTTTTGTTGGCCCTTGGATTTAGCTGCCACTGTTGCCTGCAGTTGATTAAAATGGCCATCTAAAATCAAAACCATAAAGTACACAAAGCAGCAGCAGCAGCAGAGTTGATAGAAATGGCCGAAAGTCAATTGCAAACGCTCGTTTGCTCATTCAATATATGCTCGGCGGGACGTTTATTGCCGTATATTGAATGTCTTTGCTCAATATAGACATTCGTCTTCCCACCGTCCATCTTTCGGACGGCTTCCTCCCTTCGCCACTTCTCGCCTGTCTACATCTACTGGGACAGCTTAATTTTAAGTACCAAACGATGACCATCACCACTTACATACGAGTACCGTACTTGGGGAAGGCCACATACTGTTTCCCTTAGGAGTTGCCCTCTTTCGCCCAAACAAGGAACCACACAGCCACGCACGCACAAACCAACGCTAAACATTACCATTGAATTGTGAGGGAATATGGGCACGCGAAACGAATCTGACAGCATCTCGCTGCACTTCATACCCACATCGTTCATTTTTCGTCCATCCTTGCCCCGTAAGTGCGCTAGTATTCTGTGGATGTTGATTTCTACCCTCTTCCCACCAATAATGCCCATAGCGAGTGAAAAATGAAATGAAATGCACCGATTTGGTCAGCGATCTCGTAATGGCGATATAGGAGGACACAGAAAGCTGCGCAAATGTTATTGCAATGATTTATGGTGTTGGCAATAATCGTTGAGGGCGGGACGAGTGCACCAACGACGGGAAGAAGCACACTACGGAGATGACAAAATGAAACCAAACAAAAGATTCAACGAATATATGCAACGACAATGAATCTGATCTTCCCACCTTTTGTTGCAGTAAATGATCGATTGCAACGTTCCTGTCCTTATGATTTATTTTTGTACATTCAATTCATGAAAAATGATACCGAGCGAATGAAAATGTTTCTTTTGCACTTGAAAGTTTTTCATACACGTCTTAGAAAGTAGTTGAAAAGAAAAGAGAGTTTAAAAATTATCGTAATTATCAAGAAACAAACCATCCAAAATGAAACTGTGCTAAAATAGACGACAAAAAAAAAAGAACCACAATCCTACAAACAGATGACAATCAAATACAGCCAAGATAACACTAATAGTGTTAATAAATTTAAATTAAATACCACCATCGGACAAGAATACGCGCATAGGCAAGAACCCATGTGTCTCCAGAGGCTGAAATCTAAAAACATCGACAAAACAGCATGTTAAATTATGTCTTCTTATCCTCCACTATCCATTTCCATTTGATCACATGTCGATGTGCGAATAAATCAATCACACTCAAGGTCTAAACCGGGTGAAGACGCAACGCATGAAAACGTGTTTTCCCGTGTGATAGCGGACCCCCGAAACGTCCCACCGGGTCCGGAGTGATGATAGTGATTCCCTTTTATGGGGTTGCGCATAAATTTGCACCAAAACGAAATCAGACGAATGGTTTTGGGGTTGATGCGTAACGTGTCGAGGGTATATATGTAAACTGCTGGTACGTTGTGCCACGAAGCAGACCCCGAGCAGGGTATAATACATACGCGATGACAACTGACACTACAGGAAAAAAGTATTCACACACGTCTTGAAGGATGTTTAAGCACCCTTATCGGACGGCACCGCAAAAACAGCAGCAAGAAACAGTGATGTGATGTTATGCTGCTACCACTGACCGTGCTGCTGCGTGCGGATCATTATGCGAAATTGGACGAACGCGGCAGGAAACGATCAATTTCACGATCGATTTTTAAATTCGATTCCCGATACACGTCCGATAGCTGACGGTAGGCAAAAGGATGCTGGCGCCCGGAAGCAGGGTAACACGACGCGGGGGCTCGTGCAGCAAATTATGAATCTTTCGCTTTTAGAAAGCATTTAGAGATCACGGGGTTCACTCGCGAAAACGTGACTGATGCTGTTGTGACGTTCGATTAGCAGATTATGCAAATGTGAGGCTTCGATTGTGAGCATGCGGTTTCTTAATTAAGGTCCCCGTGGTCCGTCGGTCGGGCCGTGTCGCGCCAGTTTCCCATAAGGCACGGGGCGTAAGTGTGCGAACCTTGGAACCATTCTGACTGCCCGACCGATACTGCCGGTTTCGATCGTTTTTAGCCACTTTGTGCAACCATTATGTCGAACCTGCGGGTGGCTTTGGCTGTGGAGATGTCTTTAATCGGTGCGAGCTCGACGGTGAGGACACACGATTAAGGATTAGCGTCGCTCAAGGCGTCAGTAAGATGGGCCATCGTGGAGTCATGGATTAGACGAAACAGATTTAGGACCATTTCTGGGACAGTCGCTAGTGAACTTTGCAATCAGGAAAAACCAACCGTAGAATCAAATGCCTGTGCGTGTGTGTATTTTTAATTTGTCTACCTTTGTCGCTTAACAGCGGAATCCAATCAGCATAAGTTACGCCTGATGGCTTACCACCAACTGTACCGACCCATGATAAGGTCTCTTCACTTTACATGCAGCGTCGTTTCGGTGCTTGGCTAAAATATTGTCTTTAAGTTTCCTCCAAATGTCAAACATGTCAACCTTGGCGATAGTGCTTATCAATACATAGTACAATGGTTTCAACAGATTTTCTTATCTTGTTAAATGCCTACATTGTGCAGGAAGTTTCACACTCTTTTGGCAGGATGATATTTTTTCTTCTGTGAATTTAGTGAAATTTCATTAAGATACCATAGAAAATAAGGAGGGTTTTTTGCTCTATTTCTGTTCTATTCCTTTTGCCATCACCTTCAACAGTATAATACAACCATCCCACGAAGAGTTCATATGGAATCCAAAGAGGAGTTAGAACCCGGGAGAGATTCTATTCGTTTGTTGTCCACATGTTGTCCAAACTTGGACAAAATACCCAATGAAATTTGCAGCTGTAAAAGGTGTCAAAAAATGTCAAAAAAAAAATGTCAATGAAAATTGTACGTGATAGTTCGGACAAATTTACTATGTACTTTACTAACTTAAGTAAAAAGAAACAAATCCAAACTAATAATGAAAAAATCCTTTCATACTTCACTAAAGGCGGTACATTCGTATGAGTGTCATGAACTCCACAAATGCATTCATTTATCATACACCCAAATTAATGATCTACAATATCCAAATGGACCGATCTCCTGGCCTAATATCATCACGGTGAAGCGAATAATATGCACTGAAACTGCATTCCCGATCGCACGAACATATGATGCATTGTGACACGAGATGCATACCCGGGGTCCATTCGACGCACGATACATTCCTCACCCGTTTAAAGGTTGATAGGTGACAACAGGCGGTCGGCTCCAAAGTACGCATTCGTGTTATCCTGGCGCCAACCGTGCTGCAACGCTGTCCGTGTTCGGCTGGTTGGATGCGTTTGTGATTAATTGCTTACAATCATCATCCCGAACGCTGCCAACGCCCGAATGTCATTAATCCCTCTCGGTCGCAGTGCAACGCCCCGTCAGAATGGCGTCAAAATTGCAATTTTGAGCATCACCTCTACCGCATTCCAGTGAGAGCAGTGCGCATCGAACGCAAATTTATCCCGCAGACGAACGTACGGAAATTATAAAAGTATTAGCTGGGGAAGCAAATGGACAACGTCGTCTTCCCGATGGTCGCACTTTAATTGCATTGTTTGAAATGTCTTTTACCAACCGGGGAACACCTTTTAGTAGCCCCCATTTGCTTGCTTCCTTGTAATTATGGTAAATTTCATTTTTGCACAGACAAACCGTTTACCGACCAAAGCCAATCCCACCGGGCCCGCGTTTGCGTATGAAAACACGTGTAAGCTTTAAATTACATCACATAAATCATCGTGTGTAGCACCTTTTGTTTTTCCTCGACACGAGCCTTGCATTGCGTTTGCCGTGATCGTGGGACCGAAATAAATGGTTCGTTCGTATTGTGCTGCAAGTTACAAATCGCTGCTAACTGGTGGTACAAGCTACGGGAGAGCGCAATTTTGATCCAGTACCGCGAGTGCGGGCACGCGCACGCCCGGAAAACCGGTTACACGTGTAATTTAATCGTTAGCAGATTGTCAGCAGCTTGCTTTCGGTCATGGAGTGTTGAATTTATGGCCGGTTAACGGATTTGTAAACCTCCATGCGTTGAAATAATAGCAACTAATAATGATATTAGACGATGCGTTGCAGTGCCGGCTGCCTGAGATGCCACTTGGAAGCAAAAAGCGCTTTACATTTGCATTAAAGATACATAATAAACACAAAATTTCAATTCATTTCCCAAAGGGCGCAATCATCTACTCTGCGGCAAACAAAAGGCAAAGCGCTTCTGCATAATAAATCGATATCATCGAACACAAACACGCATACACACGAAACGATTCTCCGCTTAAGTACCACCAACCGGATGGCGCAAGATGAAAAATGAAATATTAAACAGCCACTTCTGGTGTGCATAATTTTAAAAGGCAATACCCACTCAATGGAGCCTTCCCACCTAAAGCCTGCCCGCCAGAGCATCAAACAATGCAACATTTCAAGCCGTTGTGTCTTCTACATCCGTCTCCCACGGCGTATTTTTGCGCCCACATTTTGCTCGAATAACGAATGGTACACTATCCTAAACGATGCTTTTCCTATTTCTCTGCAAGCGGCAGCGATCTTACAAACCAGCGCATTATGATTTGCGCTGCTATTTCGCCAATAATTATGCCTTAACTGAAACCGCAAAGCCTCAGCGTGCCGGGTTTTGTTTGTTTTCTCAATGGGTTAACTCGGCGTACGGATGGAGCTGAACGTCGTGAAGTTCCTCTTGAAAACCTTTCCAGTCCTGGTAGCGGCTACGGCAAACAACACCGGTAGCAGTGGCAAATCGGTGGGATGAAGCACACCAGTAGAGCTAAGCAAACATGATTACTCATTGGCACAAAACCGCCAACGTAGCACAGCGTGGCCGGATCCATGATCCGCCGGTCTACGACACTGGGTGTCTAGTTTTATGGTCGATATTAAGACGAACAATTTGCATGCCGGAGCGTAACGAAGGCAGCAAGCATATAGAAAATAAGATGGAGATATACAGAGCGCGTGCTGTAGCCCGTTGCGCTACCATCGTCGTTGCATTTCGATACCGTCTAACAAGCGAAACCGCAATAATCCCGGTTCCAAAATCCGACCGGCTACCGGTACGTTGCGGTGCGTGTCCCGTCGCGAGATGAAACGCGAACCATGTCGCTCTATAAATAATTCCCCGTGTTCCAGCATCCTTCTCCTGGCGTTTTCTTTTGTTTGTCGGCCAAATCGGTTCGGAATGCACTGCGCGGCAGAGTGGATAAATTATGCACCGGCTGTGCGTTTTTCCGTTGCTCATAACACTGTCATAACGGGGGCTGTTTCTTTTTGCCCTTGCTGGATGGTGGATGGAGCACGACGGAGCGTGTGTGTGGTTAAGTGCAGTAGCAATCCGGTCGATATGACCGATCCTACACCATCAGCACACGACACGGTGGTTACTATAAATGCTGCCCGAACGATTGTACGATTAAGGCGCGATCATTTTCGCTACCGAACCACGCAATCCACACGCAATCCAGCACTGCAGTTGTACACTTGAGCGCATGCACTGTAGGGCTATTGCCTATTTGGTGTATTTGCAAAAGTACGAACTCTGTCGCACAAATGGGTCGCACTTTATCTTGTCGATATTACTGCCCGTAACAAATGGGAACGCAAATCGTGTCTCCTTGGGCCGTTTAGTTCAGCTTTCAAGTGAATGTTTGCTTTTTCGTTGTTGTCGTACTTCTAAGGGTAAACCTCGTCACGGGGTTGTTGCTTTCGACATAGGACCAGTAAAGCTACCAGACTAGATAAGCCAAAAACCTGCAACGAATAAATCTTCATTAGTGAAAGCACTATCAGCATGAAACGATCTACATTAGGTTGGTTTGATCAGCAAACAAAAGTATACCCTTTTGCGTTTTGCGTTGAACGGTAAATTGGGAGCAACGGTGCCTAAAACAGCATTAACTAGGCCAACGCGAAACCAGAAACCACGGCATTGCCCTGCGATCGACACGACGCACATGATGGCGAATGATTCACACACCGATCTGTACCGAAATTTTGTCCCATTTCCGAGCTAAACTAAAATGTGTGTGAGTGTATGTGAGAAGGCAAAGGAAAAAAAGGCCGCCATCTGCATTCCCCAACACGGTAACGGCGGAGCAAGCGCTACAAGCAAACCCAAATGTGATCGCATCCTACCAGCTGACCATCTGGTGTCGTTTTTTTGGTCTTGCATACCGTTTAGCAGTGCCAATGGTTGTTGGTTGCTGTCTTTACAAAGAAACGCATCGATCGTGCACGGACCAAAAACCCCCACGGGAACCACGGAATCCCAAAAACAAACAGCCCAATAATTGCAAACCATTCAACATCCCATTTAAAGCGCTGGGGGATGCGATTGTATTGAAAGAATGGAGGCTGCCACCCCGCATGCGAACGTAACGTCAAAAGGCGCATTTCCAACCGATCCGAACGATCGATCAACGGCGATGCATCGGCCAGCAGGCTCCTGCGTCGGGTGCGACCGAGCGGAAGCGACAGATTTTCCGTTAAACGACGATTAGCTCCCCGGGGTGTGCGACCCGTCGGTCAATTGGTAGCGATAGAACCACTTTTCGCCGACGTGCGGCAATCGGTCGAAGAACGGACATCATTAGACGCCCGCAAACGGTTGTAAGCGGTCTAATTCGAAACAGATTGGTCTGACCGAATGGACGCGGGAGAGCTCGGGAGCGGCAGTTACGGCGCGAAAAGAAGCGAAAAAGTTGCAGGATCCGTGTGTGCGATCTTCTTGGGTACACGATCGTATCCATCTACCCGGTGTGCCCGGCATCGACATCAATCTGCGTTGTGCAGATGGTTGTTTGCTACCGATGCTGCTGGAGGTCGATGTGAAGAAGCCCTCCGGGGCAACCAACAACATCGAACTTCGACATCGAAGGGAAAGTTTTATCGATGTTTGCGCAATTTGGTGTCGCCTTCGGAACGATACTGACACCGGGACTGACGCCACACAAGCACACATACACACACACACGGTGGTGCATGACCTTTTGGAACCATGAGACGCCCCTTTCTTGTGCTGCTGCTCGTAATGCCCTGCGGGAAAGTGATCGAGTTTTTATCAGCGCTACTATCGCTTCGTACGCTGTGTTTTTTTTTCTGCACAAGTAGGACAGCATGGTGTGTTGGACATTGCCGCGGATTATGAGCTACAGCGCATCCATTTTGGTGCAAAATACGAGGAGCTTTCAGCTAAACGCTGCTGTACGCATGCACCTTCATTGCACATCGCATACTTCAGATGGAAATGGTGGCCGTTTACTGCAATTGATATCTTTCAATTAAATCTTATTTATGTATCTCCGGTTACGGTGACCAGCTGGAGTGCTACGGCGCTAGCGCACGGAACCAACCCGCATCTGTTGGTGGAATGCCGTCGAAAATAGATTTTCCACCGATTGCTGCACTCTAAGCGATTACCATCCATCATCGGGTCCTATCATATCGTTTTATATGCATCGTCGATCAACGATACTGTCCGGGTTATAAACCCCATTGCACTTTTCGGGTTGCTGCCGAACCGTCGTTTTGTTTTCCCTTCTACTGCAAATGAGAAACCAGTGTCCGAATGAAAAATTATCATCATTGGCTGCATGGGGGTGGTTTGCAAATATATTTCCTTACCAGATACGAGTCGGGTTCTGTTGCAGAAAACAGGTAAAAACGATGTTTCGTCCGTACGCATGGTAGGTCGGACGGAGCAAGGCATTTGAACTTGTGCCGGATGACTGAATGGAGCAATAATTTTCACCGCCGTAGCATATTCATCTTACTTCCATTCATGGATAAGTCAAAACCGTGTACCCATTCTCTGTGCATGGATCTTTTAATCTGTAATCTTGCAATGCGGTAACTGACGGTGCTCGGAATGGCTTCAAATTGCTTCGAAGCAAACACATTAATACCATCCGGTGCGTCAATGGCAGCTGATTTTCTGCTGATCTCATCCCGGTACAATAAAGATCAATCGTCCGTTGATGATTCGTGCATACAACAACAGGCTGCTGTTGCTAGTTCGCACAAGTGCTAGAGATTCGTACTGCAAGCGGAGTGAAATAAAGCTGACCACTGTACTGGTTTGAACAAACATGGCTCCAAATTTATGTCCGAACCCAACGGCAAGGAGAGCAAAAAGAGAAGGAATAACTGTTTATTACTCCACAGACGGTTTCGAAACTGCAAAAGGGTATTGGATCAGTTGTTTGGAACCATTGGCTCGGTGGATTAGAAGATCATTCACAAAAAACGGGCGATTTTCTTCCGCGAGAAAGAACCTAAAGCACATCTTAAAAACAATAAACGTTAGACGCATCAATGGCGGCAGACGCAGGACAGTGAGAATAGAAACTCTTCCTACCCTTAAAAGCAGCCATTAACTCCACACGAACGACACGGACACTCCGCGTCCGCGATCATCAAGGAAACCTTTTTCGGCAAACTAGGCCATACATCATCATCCGTTAGGTTCGGGGTTTTTCGGCCAAACTGAACCACGATTAGTTTCTTGTTTCTTCAAACCATCAAAACACAGCACCAAAAGGGTAAAGTTTTGCAGTCGTACACGAAACGAAAATGGTGCCTCTTTTGTGTATCGCCATTGGTGGGAACAAAAAAGTCCACAGCCGAAAAGATCATGCGAAAAGAGCAAACATTAATTGAAACCTATAATGTTCCCCATTCGTAGGCGCCTGATGTCGGAGACCGGAACGGTTCAAAAGTTCAGCAGGACAATGAACACGCCTGAATGATGGCAAACTCATTTCCATCGATCAAGCGCACACAAGCGTATGGGTTTTCTAATTTGAATAATTAATTATTTTGATTTGAAAAATCCACTGCCCGAGACCGACATGAAATGGTCGAAGTCCTCAACTCCTTTTGGACACATTTCGTGACGATCGTACGAATCATGTTCTTTAGGATTGTCTTTCTGCATATTCATTGATGATTTCTTCTAACATCGTTGTCAGTTGAAAATGGGGAAAGAAGTTTCTAAAAACAGGACTGAATTGATTAGGAACTAATTGCAAACACTCAAACACGGAGAAGTCCTATATTGCCGATAAGAAAAAAAATTAAGTATTTAAGCAAACATCACCATTCAGTAATTTGTATTCAAAAGAAGCAAATAACCGCGGAACATGTTTTCTCCCGATAGATGGCACTTAAGACAAATAACGAACGACATGCATTACCGTGAGCATGTAACATTAGGTATCTAGGCTTATCTAGACATTAATAGGATCCCAAACCAGTCGAACACGTTTCAAACCGACCCCTCTCGTGTTCGGATAGTGATCCTCAACACTGCATACAACACTCGATTATTAATTGTGTGACATTAAAAAGGCAATATTCTCTTCCGTACAATGACGTCTGTGTCTACCTATCAGTTGTTTCATACTGTGAGAAATTAATAAACTCAACCAACCAATTCCCTACCGGTTCTTCAAAAGGTATTCTCAGCTGTATCGTCTAGCTGCAAACGCTTTGATGTAACCACTTGTAGACGAGTTACTCGTGCAGTTAAATTTACATAAAATCTTCCTACTACGAGCGGAAACCGATACTCTCAGCACGCTCGATCGCCCGATCTGATGGCTAGCGCTCAGAAATTGTATGTCCCAGGTTGGCATTAGTATGCGCGCGAGCAAAACGATACAAATCACACCGGCCGTTTTATCTCGACACAAGAAAGTACCGATTGCCAGCCTGGAACTCTATGGAGGTAGGTGAGGAAGCAGCTGAAAAGCATAAAAAACATAAAACCACCACTGCAGGCACTTGCGAGCGACAGTATCGCGAATATAAAACTTACGGCCGCGTTTAAGGTTTCCATCGCTTCCTAATGGCGTCATTAAGCAGCCAGCTACAAATTACTTCACACACGCCGGCCCACTACACACCGCGTACGCCACGGAATGGACTACCAATTACTTTAGCCTCTTTCCGACGCTTCTTACAAATAATTTCAATTACATCGTACGGTGGAACGTGCGAGCGAATCATTTTAGATACATCTAAAATTGCCCATACTCCAAAACGGTTTCGGCGCTCCGTTGATCGATGGCTAATCGGTAAAGGGTAGTTATTCCCGGATGATCGTGTACCGTCCTCTTTGGTTCTGTTTGAAATCGTGTTGTTTCTGTACGATCTTGCTGCTGGTAGCAAGCTTTATGTACTACTTTTGTCCCCGGTTTCTGACGATTCCTCAAGGCTGGATACGATAACGATCTTCAAGTTGCTTCCAATGTCGTACGTGATTTTCATTGCTCCAGTCAGAACGATCGCCATTAGCTTTTCAGCTTTCGCGTCAAGAGGTGCATTAATGCTGTCTCCGGTGATGAAGTCTTTTTTCTTCCCTTGTGTGCCTTTGTCCACAACCATCAGTCAATCGATCGGTTCGTCTCCCGAAAACGGATGGTTAAAAGGAAAGTCGAGAAACGATTAAACGTTAACGAAAATTAATTTCTTACCACCTTTCTTGGGCTGCTCTCCTAAATAATAGCGAACGGATTCAGCAGGCAGCAGTTATTCTCCGCCGTTTCGTTCGTATTCTTAGTTGAAGTTGGGGGCTCACAACCTTAAACTGCATCTCCCACAAAAGCCTTCGCAATGGATTCAGTTGGGCATGGGCCAGGTTGTGATCGGGCCGTGAACCGTTCCAGGCAATAAGAGAGTCAAAAACCGATGAGCAGCAAACCTGAAATCATCTCGCCATTGGAGCCCATCATCATCGCACTACCATGATGCTGTCTGTCCGGGCGTTGTCTGCCCCAGACAGAACTCCCGTCCGCAAGCTCAGGACCTCATCGTCGCCAGGCGTCGTGGCGAGGCGAGCGCTAACGGGGTTGTTTTCAGTTATTATGATTCGTTTTCTGCTTTCCTCGCTAGCTCCCTATCGACATCTCGAGACGGCCTTCGAAGACGGTTTACTACTGGAGCAGGGTCAGTACAATGCATCCACACCACACGCGCACAACATTGCCCGCGGCGCTGTTTCGGGAGTTAATTTATGCTCATAATTTCTTCCGCTTTATGTTTGAAGCATCAATTTTGGACGACACGAAGAGCACGGTGCAAACGACGATGATCATCCCAGATGACGACGATGATGATGGTGCAGTTTCTTCAGTTTCGTCTTCCATAAGCACTTCACCTTGCTTTCTTACTATTGAGCATTTGAGTTTTTCTCTCGTGCCATTGTACCACTGCTGGGTGTTGCGTACTGGAAAATGCATTTAAAATCCCGTTCGAGTTACCTTGGATTTATGACGCGTATTTTTCCATTCTTATTTTACCGAGCATATTTGGTGAAAAGCCGGGGCATTGAATTATTGCAAGAACAAAAACAGTGCTCCAAGATACTGAGAAATCATGCGAATGCGCACATACCGCAACATAATGATGAATAATTCCATTCATCAGCTAGGCAAATGCGAGTATGATGTGCACTCCGAACATCAGCATTGGGGACGTGAGAGTTTGAAGCTGAAATGCTTTCCTGTGGTTGATTGTGGCCCTAACAGCACTCGCTCTGTTAACCAACAACCGGACGGCTATATGCAACACGGAGTATAATCTACTTTGCTGTCCAGTAAATGGCAAAAATCATGCAATCGAACAAACACTTTTTGGTTCATATTTTGCTGGACATGTGGTCCACAAAGAGCGTATGTTAATGATGTGTTTCGGAAACATTTGGAACGTTGAATAATTGTGGTAGAAACATTATTGTTCTAGAAACAAGCTGTCTGTTACATTGAGAGAGCTGAAAACCCAAGTGCAACGATCATAAAATCCCCTTTCGCACGCATTAATTGCGATTTATCGTGGTCACGAAATTTTGCAGCAATCATTATGGCGTTCCGGACAGTTATCTACACAGATAAGCAGATACTCCGACAGGGGGGAAATGAAATTCCCCATCCATCTCACGTTTTATTTCGGCACAAAGTATAGAGATCCCAACCGATCGATATGGAAGTCGCAAATACAAAACCAAAACAACAAAAAACCCACTGATGCAGAATGATTAATAATCATTCATTATAAATACAATTCATTTTAAACACTATTAACACTTCTTCGCACACGACGGGCCACGATGGTAGGGGCGAGAAGTGAACAGGTTAATTAGTATGCACCGGCAAACTTAACTACACCACGACACATCTTTAGTAGTCGTCGACCTTCCGAGACCTTGCGCCTGCTCCACGAACCTAATCAACGCCCGAACGTTACGTCCTGGGGGACGCAATCATATCCCTCTTTTGCCGGTTCACGAAAGGGGCCACGGAAAGGCCATGTTAGTGCTTCTCACTGCAGCACTCATAAATCATGGCATCGCTGGAAATAAAAGAAGAAAAAAAAACAACCACACGACCGATTGTGGGATGCGCAAAATGCATCACCGCACGATCAATATGCACCTGCGACTGGTGCGGTGTCTGAGCGTGCGGGAATAATTTACGAGTACAAACTACATTCCCCGATCCGATCGGAACCCAATTGGCCCCCGGTGATTGGTGCGCACTGCGAGGGCAATAAAAACCCTCCTCGGTGGCTAGGGCGAGACCGATTCGATACTTATTTATGGTTGCAATCATAAAGTTGGACGTACGTGCATTATGATTCTCACCTCCAAACCACCGGGAATACCCCGCCTGGGCTGTCCACTTCGTTTGACTTTTATATGATCGATTGCACGAACAGATGAAGATGAAGAAGTTTTCCACTTCCATCCAACCGTATGCATCGAATCAACCTGCTGTGGATGCTCTGCATCTTGCCATGCATCTTTCAATGCAATTATTTCCCACTGAGCAGTAAAAAAACAAGCGGTGTACAACAACCCATCGTAAAACTGTGATCTCCAATTAGGGGAGGCCAAACTCTTCCGCGATTCCCGTGGATTATTGATGCACCCCGGAACAGATGAAACTATAAAATTCGTATCACAAGATAACCGATTCATTTCCGCGGGCATCCAATTCATTTCAGTGAAGGGTAAGACGTTTGAATTGCTTGTGAGAGCAGCTCGCCTAATATCCATATCAAAAGCGACCGAATGATCATTTTTACTACGTGAGCATCGTGGCTATTTCGAGGTTTTGACTGGCTTGGAAATATAATGTCCGACAGGAAAAAAAATGAAGCCCCTGCAATGAAGAAACTTCAAAACGATACCCAGCAACGAAAACAACAAAAAAAACAAACCCACACCAGAGAGAGTCAATAATATTTAAATTACGTTAAACCTTCATTTGTGCCGGATTAATGCCGGCGCGGGAGTAAAGACAACGCCACAAATAAACACACTCTACAAGCTCGCCGCATTTCGTCACGGTGATTTTCTACCCCTTGTGACAAAAGCCGTGTCACGTACCGGTGATCGGTTCCTTTGTTTTGATGTGTCTTTTTTTTAACATCCTGTTCGTGTTTGATCTCGTATCATTTCAATCCGACTAAGGTTTCCCGCCTGTGCTACGAATGAAATTTTTCAAACACCTTCCAACCGTAACTAAGACCGAATTTTACGGCCCAAGTAATAGACGGACGAACCTCAGATTTAGCTCGGAACTAGAACGGCAGAGAACGTAGAAAAGCTGTTTCATCTACCATTTTTTTTTACACTCCACCACCGGCAGTTGAGAATCCTTGCAATGGCACTAGAAGTGGAGATATTAATTTCACAACTGGGAATCATAGCACCACTACACCAAGAAGTCAAGAATGAGGTGAATCTTGAGTACGGGTAAGCACCTTTTGTCTCATTAAAATGTGGATGAAGATGGGATCGCTTTTTTTCGTTGTCTTCGGTCTGACCCTGGACTCTGTGGCGTCTAATCAAGTTGGCGCCTAACGAACTGTTATCGATACATCGGCAGTGGGGAGAGTAAAACAAAATGAAGATTGTACCGATGGGGGTGTTTCGGGAATGAAACAGGCAAGGCTTGATGTACCGCGTAGCTTCAGATGAAGGTGGGATCTTTACTGAAGGAGGCATTTTCTTCTAGCTGATGTTAGTTTCCCGAAGGAACTTATTTCGAAAACCTCCAGATATTGACACAAAACGTTTTTAAATCAGCTCTTACATCACAGTTCAACAACTCTGGACAGATCAGTTACGGGGCGAAGATGACCAAGCAAATATGGTGCGTCACTTCAGTCGAGAATGGGTTTGATTCCAAATCCCCCATCACCATCGGTCTTGTTGGCGAACGGTTTCAAGCAAACTAAACGAGAAAAAAAATCGAATCACGCGATAGTGTCTATCAGATGTCAGCTTGAAGTGTCGAAAGACCAAACCGCTGTCCCAACCGCACACAGAAGATGGAACGCTTTGCAGCAGAAAAAAGGGCACGATTCCGGCGAGATCTGGAACCCGGATAAATCCATTCGTTGCTGATCTTTCTCTCATCCTCATCACCGTGAGATGATCCGATTTTCCACACACGCGTCCAGAACACAAAACAATCCCCAAGAGATGCCTGAGAGGGGGTTTGATTTTTGGAGTGGTCCAGTCAAAAATAATGGGAATCGATTACGACGCGATCGTTGTTCAAGCGGGAGTTCCGCACCGGAGGGCCTTTTGAAAACCGAAAAAACCCCGATCGCTATAATGAAACACAGGGAAGCGTTATGCATCGCTTAATGGCGAACCTCTTATGGATAAGCTATGGGGACAGACACAAACTCACACACCTGGGATAGAAACAACCAATTGGAACGTTTTTTTTCTTGAGCTGCTACCATCTTGGATGGGGCTGTTTCTATCCCCTGCAAGGTCGTTCCGCTTCCCGATTACCGAACCGGTTCCTAACGGCCCAACGGAGAAGAGCTCGGAGCTAAATTAACGATCAATAGTATTGCTGCGGGCAAATCGCTCTAACAATAATGACATGTGTAAACCGAACGACATTGGGCCGATGTAGCGAAACCGATACTTAGACATTGGTTAAGTGAAAGCAAGGATCATGAGAAAAAAGCAACCGTACGGCAGATTATCGAAGAATTCGCTACTGGAACCGATCATCAAGGTATCGATGGTTTAATCACAACACGAGGTGCAGCAGAGTCGAACTCTCCAACGGTCGTCGAATGACTTCATGATGACTTCGGATTTCTTATGTTTGGTATAATCAACCTGAACCGGAAAAAAGTGCTTGGCGCGTTCGAATTCCTTTTGCTATTAATACATGGCGCCACCATTCGTCAACGAACACGTCCGCAACATTTTGCCTGCAAGATCGTGTATCTGATCATCGCGTTATCAGGTGCACTAGAAAGAGGCAAGAAAAAAAAACAAGCAGAACGTGAAAACCTTCATTTCCACCCCTGCGGTGAATCTGGCGGTAGTAGTGATGCCACATTTCCCGCATGATTTCTCACGAACTAACGCATGACCTCCCTCCCATAGCGAGGAAGAAGTTCCCGTAAATGTCCCGGGCCCGGTATTGCCACATTCTCTCGCGTGGTCCACACGGAGGATAACAGCATTAAAGCGTTCGTGGAAAATTATTTCGCTTTGACGAGAGGAAAATTACCTCTCCGCGTCGTTTTATATCTGCCTCCCGGTTGATCCTCCCTGCCGATAATGAATGTTGCACCGTACTGGACGTTACGGTCAATGCCATTCGATCACGTCCATCACAGGAACGCTGGCAATCGGATCCGTACAGGGAGGTTTGTCACTTTGCGAAATCCCATTGCCCTTCGAATGTGCACACGTTCAACCAATGGCATGGCGGGCGATCCCGTCGGCCCGTTGCGCCTTTTAAGGGATACGCGCTGTCCATTCCAGGCGTTCATCACCCGCTTTGAGGGGAGCCTTCATATCGCGTTGCGTTGGCAACGGTGCGGGAAGGATAGCCCAAGCGCAATTGCGATAATTTATGTTTGAACCGGTGCGTAATGGAAGCTGAAAGCACCTTCTACACAGAAGGTACTTGAATATGGCAAGGGAAGCAAACACACAACCTGACCCAGAACCGTGTACGGAAACAAAAACAGGAATCACGGCGGGCCGCCACAGTACAACACGTTGCTACCTCCCCCCGTACTATCTTTGTGTTCTTCCGCTCCCCTTTTACAGGAGCCGGAATCTCTCACTCCGAAAGCTCGGGAACATTTTCCCATAATGCTGTTAATGATATACGATGGCAGACGGTGACGGTGCAACGGTTAAGTCTCGGCCAGGTAAATGAATTTCAAATCGAAAAGAAAAATCAATAAAAATTGCCCAGCCAATTGTGACTCCCCGAAGGGAAGCGACACAAACAGCACGGCACAGCCTGAATAGAGGCTGTACAGCTTCGAGACCGCCTCATTTCAAAGTCCAATCGGCAGCAATACGGATGCCCGTGGAGACCTCGAAGATGTGTCAATATTCGTATGACACGTTGGCCAGCCGTGCACCGAAAACCGGGTTGCTGTTTGACCGATTCTTCGCCAAGCGTTTTGGAGTTGGAGCGGATGGGATGATGGGCCCGCAGATCCTCTGCGGAGCGAACCTTGTTCAGGCTGACGATATGCGTCTGCTGCCTGGGACGTGTACTTGCATCAGTACCGCTGATAAATATTTACAATCATTTGAATTGCAAGCAAACACTTCGGGGGGTTGCATAAATACGCTTTATACGCACTGTTTGCTCAATCGTCTGGGATGGCCCCATCGAGTGGTAAATAAAAGGCCCCTACAAGCAAACATTCAAGCTCAAGAAAGTTTCTCATACCGAGATTGTGGCGACAGAATCCTTCTAGGTTGGGATAATATTTTGGAGGCAAGCAATGGACGAAAATTTAACCGATAATCAACCGGTGATCATGATAGCACAATCGGTAATGCACGGATTCAACAGTTAAGCTCTGTTGGGGACAAAATCTCAATTTCAATCTTGAACCTCTCCTCTTTGCACGCGCGCAGATCTTGAGGTGTTTCCTGCTTTGAAAAAATTAAAACGAGCCATAGAAGAAGCACTTTAAACGTTACTCGTATACATCTAGGAGAAAGGGAGATCTGAAAATGGAATCCCTCCTCGTGCTCAATCTCAACCACAATCTATGATTATTCGTTAGAATTACGCGACAAAGAAGAATGCTTTCACGTACGCATCAAGATTACAAATAATGATCAGCAACAAAAAAACTTTGTTGGTTTTGTTTTTCTTTCTTGTGCAAAGTTGTCCCTTCAACTCGATCGCATCACAACAGAGGATCGTGTGAATCAGTTCATCGAAAAGTACGCAGCGTATAGAGAGGCGAAGCAAAAGATGTGTAACCGCTTTTTTCTCATCCTGGTTATCGTTCAACATTTCCTTTCAGTGTAACAAGGGAAGACAGGTTGTCAATACGTCCACCGAGGGCGACATGTTGCGAACAGGTACCTCTCTCCCCGTCTGTACATGAAAGTTTTTCGTTCCTTGCTAACATGGGAAATTTGTGTGAAAATTCCATTTTCATCTGATCGGTTAGGGTGTGCTTGTGTGTGACCGTGGGAAGATATAATATGGATCTAGGCGTCTGGACACCGTGATCGATGGCAGATTTGTTGTCATTAATTTGTGCTGAAGTATTGAGTACAGTTCCAGATATATGTTGGAGTTATAATACATTATATGCTCGAAGAAGTCGATGATCTCTTCATGCACAAAAAAATCATATCCAGAAGCGCCCAACGTGGGGCTCGAACCCACGACCCTGAGATTAAGAGTCTCATGCTCTACCGACTGAGCTAGCCGGGCCTGGTGCTCTCTTCAGCTTCGACCTTCAAGCAGATCATCGTCAAATGCCCTTTCTAATGTTGATCTCTCGGCTCCGATCGCTCTGTCCGATCCCGTTTCCTTGTGTCAATAAACACCCCCTCCTCTAGACGAATTCGATCATACGTTTGGTCAGCGATCGTTTTGATGGGACTCTTGCGCACACTCCGTACGAAAGAGATCGCTGTATTCGCATTCTGTTGCTTGTTTCGGTAGCATACACAGCACCTTAAATCATAATATCCACCGCGTTCAAACACTTCTAAATCCCAGCACGCGTTGCAACTATTCGATTTCCATAGCCATTGCACCGTCTGTTCAGATTCGATTCACAAACAGATCGCCGTTGCATCACTATCGATAGAAAACATCACATGCACTTTGCATCATCACACAAACATCACAAACAAACCACGCACCTCGTGCTGTCTCACTCACACAACCGGTTTGTGTGCCATGCCGAGATTCCAATTGGAGCCACAATGTCGGGATCGCCAGCGTATGAAATTAGCTACGAATTGTGCCTTTTAGCGGTTAGGATAACAGTTGCTGCACCTACCTTGATCACTTGCTGCTAATATTCCACCGGTAAACAGCATCAACAACACCAAAAAATCACAAACACTCATATTGTTTTTATCTGTACGGGATCACTCCGATTTCCGATCACTTTACACCTGGGCGATGTTTCGTTGTTTTTCCAGCGCTTTTGACGTTTGTGCATGTCAACAAGCGTGGCGATGTTTTTTGTTGTGGATTGCGATCATGCCCAAGTAACAGTCTACTTAAATGAACAAACAAACCTTGTAACGAGGAGGTAAAAGAATTTGGTGTGATATTTTGTGAACATTCTCATTAGGTATAAATTGTTTTAAATAAGAAACACGAAACAATCGGCATGATATTCAATCAATAGTTTATTCAAAAAGCTTCATCCCACACACACACACACTTTACACGACCAATGGGGGTCGGTACGTTTCGGTTCGTCTACCTTTTTTCCTTTAATGCTCCAATTCTATATCTAAGTCCTAGCCAGATGTGATGTGAATGATAAATACATGTGCTTCAAAGGAAAAACAACGAAAGCTACACCTAGCCCTAATAATCAGAAGCCCTGCAATGGAAATCAGTACGAATTACAACCGATTATGCTGACTATTAAAATTAGTATCCGTTTACAGTTTGCATGATTGTTCGAGGATTGTTTAATGATGAACGTGAAACGCATGTTGTTAATAAATAAGCTTTTGATTACACTTTTAATCTGACGCGTTTCCCCTAAAGCTCCGGTAAACCGGTGTTTCGATGGCACTTACTTGTGGTTGCATACGCATGCGCTTAGCACTCGTGGTTAGTTTAATAGACTGCAATTTTTGGCAAGAGGAATGCATCCCGTCACTAGAGCGACGAGTTTATTAAATCTTGTAAATGCTTTTTGATAGAGCTTGCACACGGACGGCTTTACGTTAAAGAGTTATGAACGCTAGAAGGGAAACGTATGGGAAACCAATTATCATTATAAAGATAACGTTTGTTCCGCTACTGGTGGAGTAATCGAAAAAGCGAACAATCTGAAACGAATGGAGAAGACAAGTGCACTAGCATAAGCATCCGGGGTCGTTCACTTCATCCGGTGGATGAATCTTGAAACCATGGCTCTCCAGTGCCTGTAACTCCAATCGTGAACGGTTCGATTCGACCAGCGTGCTCGCAATGTCACGGAACATTTCCTCCAACCCATCGCCGGTCTTGCACGATGTTTTGTAAGTTGCGCTAATTAGGCTGTGGCACTGCTCGCAAAATGATTCCATATCCGCATCCGTCACCGGTGGATCGTTACTGCTAGATTCTAGGTCTACCTTATTGCCTACGAGAAAAATTTTGGCATTCTCAGCATAAGTCACCACGTCCAGCATGTGCTGCGACAGAGCGTGAAAGGAGGATTCGTTGTCCAGCGCAAACACCAGTATGGCGGCCTCGGCAAACTTGTAATAGCTGGAGGTAACCGACGCAACCCGCTCCATACCACCGGTGTCCCAAAGTTGGAGCTGAAAGCATCGGCAATGTTACGTGAGGAAAAAGAAGCGAACGACACTCCTCTTACCTTAATCTCTTTATCTCCCACATTAAATGTCCGTCCAAAGTGGTCCAGCCCAAGGGTGGACCTCCGGTCGGTCGATGTTACGAAGTTGTTTGTTGCAAACCGACGGAATATTGAGCTTTTCCCAACACCATATTCGCCACACAGTATGATCTTTTGCTCCGGTATGCGCACCGAAGCCATCATTTCCCCGCAATGGGGAGCTGCCGATGCGTTTTATAGTTAACAAAAAACAGATGGAGCGGCGATATGATATTTTAGCGTTTTTTTTTCTTGATCGCTTTTTGCACTGATTTAATTAATTAGCTTTGACAGTTCTTTATTTTGATCAAATAACAACTGCATCCCAAGGAGGAGCAGTCGTTTATTATGCACGATTCACTGTTTGAATTATTCTAATGTGAAGACGGAAAAGAAACATTTTCGATATTGTTTGTACACAGTTTTGAATCTGCGTCTAAAAAGAATAATTCCCTTAATGTGTGGTAGTGTTTAAGGAATTCTAGAGGAAGAAAAACATTTGTAAAATCCCAAAAACGCAGAGTTGTCATTTAACAGTTTCTCCACAAATCAAAGTACGCGTTTGCGTGTTTCCGGCAAACTGTCATCATGTTGTCATTGTTGTCATTCTTGTTTTCCCCCTTTTTCCGGTTTACGTGCTTACCAGTGGACACATTTCGTGAAGGTGCGTGTTATTAATGAGATTTTAAAGGATTTCCAAGTCGAAATGGACAGAAAACCATCGCAACACGAGATCTCGAATATTGTTTCTGTGTTATGAAAGATAAATGGCAATGTTGTGCATTGCGAAAGACGTTCAAGTAGCGTTGGTTTGTTGTCGGTTATCGTGCAGGGAACCGGTGGATGCTCGTTGCCGGAATGCTTGGCTGTCAACGTTCCTTCATGATATTTCCAAAAAAGCCTTATTTATTGATGCTTTGTTTGTTAACACGATTTGGTCTCTTTTTTCTTTGTAGGTTAATTCGCCACAATGGTCCAGCGACTGACGCTTCGACGACGCTTGTCGTACAACACCAAGTCCAACAAACGCCGTATGTACGTATCAATTACTACAAGACAACAAAGCTAAAACATAGTACGGTTCTACGAAAGAATCATTCCATCACTGAATATGAACTGTGTACGGATATAGTTGAAAGTTACGCACATAATAATCGACTTCGTCTGTTCACAACTGCCTTGTGTTCCGTCGACTAGACATTTGTGCTAGAGAAAAAGTTCTTCATTTGCCATTCGTGCTCCCGAGTGTATAATGGAGCAGAATACTTCCCTTGAAGAAAACAGTTGATAAACAGTTTCTATCCAATGATTACCAAAATCAGTGACCATACGCACATTTATTTGCTACCATCGATTCGCTGGCATGTTTCTTGTGTTTCGATGCCCCCTTATTGTGCCAGAGAAAATTGTTCCTCGTTTGCCTATCTTGATTCGAAGCGTTGATGGATCAGGGTACTTCTAATGACGAATACACACCTGCACCTGCAAAAGTGGTTCTTTAGAGCATTCTGTTCAAGTACCGTGGGTTTTAATTCCGTGTTCCTATCTGCTTTCAGTGTTCGCACGCCTGGTGGACGTCTGGTGTACCTGTATGAGAAGAAACGCCGCACTCTCCCGAAATGTGGTCATTGCAAGAAGGAGCTGAGCGGTATCAAGCCATCACGGCCGTGTGAACGCCCGCGTATGAGCCGCCGCCTGAAGACCGTCACTCGTACGTTCGGTGGAGTCCTGTGTCACCGTTGCTTGCGTGAGCGCATCATCCGTGCATTCCTGATCGACGAGCAGAAGGTCGTAAAGGTGCTGCGCGCTCAGCAACAGGCCAAGCCTGTCACCAAGCCAGCCAAGGTTGCGAAGGTCACCAAACCGACGAAAGCCAGCACCGGCAAATCGAAGTAAGGTGTGTGCGTCCCGAGGGGAATAATACCCCCGCACGCACGAGGATGCGGAAGTTGATGCGCCTGTGTGTGTGTATACAAGTTAAGAATTCACTCTGAAAGGAACTATAAACACATAACAGTTGGTACGAATGTGGAATCGATTCTTATTTCTTATACGAAACAATCCGAAATCCTCGATGGAAACTGTTTTCTTTCGATACAGAAGAAAATAATTCAGATTGGGTTTGTATTTTAGATATTTACTTCTCTCCTTTAAATGCCCTGTACAGCAATGCTTCCGTGCGATGTAAAAGATTGTCCACCGGACATCTTTTCCCGACAACTCTCTAATGATATCCCTATTATAAACCACCGGTTAAACAAATGTTCCAAATGCACTTTTCTGTTGAATGACGCTAGTAATGCAAGCAGGATGATCATATCGTGGCAGAGGTTCTCCAAATGAAACAATTCGTTCCTCTGTATAGTCCACCGTTCATCGCAGCCGGAACATTTTGGGCCCAACAAATGCGTGGTTTGTTGCTGATGATTTCTCTGGAAAACAGCATTCGACTTAAACCATATTCTTCGTAATGACACATACTTAGTAAGGTAAGATAGCGGGAACACTGTTGGTCCTTTCCTAACCACCACTCGATTACTGTGGAAGGCTAAGCAGTGTCTGTTGACCAGCGGGCAGATAATTGACGCCACGCGATCGGCTCATCTGGTAGGCAATATCCTCGGCAGCTTCAATTCGTCGCAATTCAATCAAACCATCACCGGATTCCTTCAGAGAACGGGCCAACATCTGGGCGGCCTGTGCATCACCCTCAGCAGTAATGATTGCGGCCTGCTTCATCTGTTCCGCCTTCTCGACCATGAATCGAGCCTTCTCCGCTTCCTGCTGGGCAACCTGCTTCATTTCGACGGCCTGCGTAAATTCCTTGCCGAACGTCAGATGCGTGATGGAAATGTCGTCAAGAATCACACCGAACTGTGCCGCACGTTCCGTCAGATCGTCCGACACCTTCTGCGACACCATTTCACGCTGTGTGATGAGCTCGCCCGCATCAAACTGGGCCACCACCGCCTTCAAAACTTCCGTTGTAATCGAAGGTAACACCCGCTCATCGTAATCCTGGCCTAGGATGGTGTAGATCTTGGGCAGCTGGTCCGGAACCGGTCGGAATAGAATACGGAGCGTGATGTTTACGTTCTGCAGATCCTTACTACCGGTCACCACCGGTACGTTGCGTGGTTGCGAGCGAATATCGAAAATAATCGGACGCTGAACCCACGGCACGAAAAAATGTGTCCCTTCGCCGGTCACCTGCTGTTTGACACCAGTGAATCGATCGAAAATTACGGCACGATGTCCTCCATCAACTGCGGAAGGGAAGGAACGTGATTAGCTACAATCTGGTAACTAGTAAACAAGAGCATTCTGCTGCTACATACCGTTATATAACGCCGAGTTTACAACTCCACCAATGACGGCCACTCCTAGACCAAGCTGGCCAATGCGGTTTAGAAATTGTGTTGCCATTCTGAGCTTTTTCTACGATATCTGGAATGTAAGTTAAAGGACAAACAAATGAAACGGACTGGAGCGTTCGACCAAACTAATCAAAAACAACAATTGCATCATATTTAGCAAATGAGGTTAGCAAATGAATGTTTCTTGCGCCGGATGAAACATTCGGCAAGCTTTAGTTTCGGATTATTCTTTACGCCACCGCAGATTCAAGCAGATTTTGGTTGGATAGGGATGGATAGAATTCTGATAAAAGGAAAATAGTTTCTAAAACGTACTTTGCACTTTTTACCGGCAGATTAACTTTGCGTAATGCAAAACGTGAACCTGATGCAATTCGGGAACAAAATCAATCTGTCAAGTCAAGCCGTGCTGCCAAATCATGTTGCGACATTGAGATGCCGGTGTTGCCAGTTCGAACTATTTTTCAAATATCTTTCCCTTTTCTATTTTCTGTAACGATGGTTCAAAAATTGGATACACCTCCATATTCAACGGGATGGAATGGTTGAAAGGTTCATTTTATTGTACATAAATATTTTAGCTTAACGCAGTTGCACTCACGAGTGATACAGGTTGTGTTGAAAGGCAAAACTGATCTCACTTTAGGTTAAAAGTCTACACAGTACAAAGCTTCGGAAAAATCGGAAACAATTATCACAAAACAACAAATTAATTAAAATCATTATTCTACCTAATGTGTGACCGGCATTCCGAAACACCGAATACAATCCAAAGGAACGGACTAAATCGCTTGCCGTCGATGACGAACCATGAATCATCACAGCAAATGATTACGATATGGAGAAATAAATACTAAAGATAAGGACAAGAAATATAGCCACTACCACGACCACGAGAATGAACTTCTCACGCATTGCACGCATAATCATTGAGTTCAGAATCCGGGAGGATCGGCTCAAATCAGCATCCGTCTCCCGAAGCTACAATGAAACAGAATTTCGTTAGCAACAGATTGCATATACATTGAATGTATTTACCCTTCCTCTCGATCGTTGGATGGTTTCTCGCTGCTGACTAAGGTCGGCTAGAACCTGTGTTCCTATCTGTTCCGTTTCGATCGAAACACGGTACGCATCGTTCAGATAGTTGCTGGTACGTTCCAACCGTTCCGTATTATCCAGCAACCGTCGTTTCTGGTCCTCCTGTATGCCTATCTCGTCAAAATCATCCACCGATGAATCGTACCCAGCCTTCGATCGGGCCACTTTCGCATTATTGAAATCTTGCTGCAATCGTTTCCATTCGGCCTGATAACAATTCAATCGTGAGGTGTACGCGGCACGCGAATTCTGTGGAATGTCACGAATCTCCAGCCCGATTTGCTCCAGCAACTCTTGCGATTCTTCAAGCTGGCGGTCGACGTCGGAAATCAGTTTATTGCGTTCCGCTACAAAAACAATCAAACACACGGTAGGGATTGATCAACACTGTTTAAGCTTACCATATTTAGGGTGATAATCTGCTTTCTAGCTTGCCTACCTCCACTCGCAACCGCAATTCGACCAATCTGAGCAGTAATTTCGGCCGTCTGCACGGCATATTGTTGTTCGTAGTCCTGTATCAGCTCCATCAGGAAGATTAAACGTTCACAGAAGAAGGATTCCTTCCATATCCCTTTTCGTCACGAAGCACTACAATTTTTTTCGTATCCAATGTTTTCATGCCTGACCGAATGACGTTTTCTTCAGGGCTGCTTCACGATCAGCGCACAATTGTCAAACGCATTCAAATCGCCCGTTTGCAGTGTCGTGTCGATTACAATCGTACAAATTAATGAAGCAATCTTGTTAGGTTGTTCGAAGTTTTCGTTTATATTTAGCCAATTATCTGAATTCGTAGAAGATGAAATCATGCGTTTTAAATGTAAATTCTATACTTCAACACATGATTGAAGTAGACACACACGATTAAATGATGCATTTTAATCCGTAATGGAATCGTCCATCGAATCGATATTGCCTTCCAATTCTTCCACTTCATCGTCCTCGAATCCTGACATCTCACCCTCATCAGCCTCCTCATCGTCATCCTCTTCCACCGATTCCATTGCGCTGCATACTTCCGGGTTTTCTTCGCTCAGTCTCCGTATGTTGTTCAGCACAATTTCCATCATGATGTTGCGACACTGATCGTCAAACCGGTACGGTAGCCACCCATTGCGCTCGTCGCACACCGTCCCGTTCTTGGGTGAGGGGACTTTTTTCAGCATCTCTTGAATCTTTTTCAAATGAATGTCACAGTACTGATAGTATATCACGCGATACGGTGGAACGGTATCTTCATCGAACGTACTGTTGACGAAATTCTGCTCATCGTCCTTATAAAGCGACACCGATTCCGCCATGCGGTAGTTCACTTTAGTAAGCGATAGACGCTTAATTTTGATGCACTCGTGTACCGAACCGATGGAACGCACGCGAAAGTCCAGTAACTGATAGACGCGTGCCTCGAAGTGCTTCCGTGGATCGTATCCATAACGCACCCAGGTACCACGCCAAGGACCGTTCACGTAGTAGAAAGCGATGGACGGTAGAATGACACCCAGTGTTTGAGGGCTAAACTCGAGCTTGTTAACATTGATCAGTGCATTCTTTGTCCATATGGGACGGGTCTTAAAAGCGGCCCGTACCTTATCCAACTCCTGTCCTGTAACGACTTTTTTTGTCAGCATTTGCAGCGCCTGCACGGTGGCTTTTTCTGGAATGGGGTCGGTCAGCGAAAATGTGTTATAGATACCGTACTTTTGTCGCCGTCGTCGGTAACCGCTATCGATCGACGACATTCTGGTTTTCTTTGGCTCGCGCAATACGAACGTATTCATCGAATCGCTACGACTGAAGTTAATGGGCGGTAAAAAAAATGGAACGTTCGCCGACTTTTCGAAAGGACTTGCAGTGTTGACTCCCTTCGGAACAATTTCATTGTACACGCATTCGACTTTCCCGCTCGATGGCATACGAAACGCGGGTAACTGTTGAAAGTCGCACAGTGAATCGAAATTGTAGCACCGTCGAACACAGCCCATAATCTTGACCGAATTGATGGATCTGTACTCTGGTTGTGATTTTCTACGTTGGACCTTCACCTTCAGGACAAGCCCAGTCGTTGGCCGTCCATCACCATACGCAGGTTTGGAGTAAATGCAATCCGGGCGAAATCGGAGCTCTAGTCGCCGTTTCTCTTGTCCGAATGTCTGTGAAGGGGTAATTCTTTCTATACATTCTCTCCCGCAGGAATGAGTTTTCCGGGTTCTACTTACGGTACTTATTTCGCGGATACCTCCCAATGTTTCCACCATGCGATCTGGGTTGCGCACAATTCCAGGATATACGATACACACAAAATTTCTATGAAATTCATGTTCGTAGGCAGTTTTTGAACTGTATTCCATCGTTCTTTTCGTAAAATTGCGAGTATTTCACGACTTCAGTGCAATAGAAAAGTACGCGTGAATTGTTTGTTTATTTTCTTTCCGCTAAACAACATTTGACAGATTGTTGACAGCACACAGGAACGTCATGCGCAAAAGAGCGAAGAAGAAAGAAAACCATTTGTGCAAAAACTGATCAGCAAAAGATTGGTAAGATAGAATTTGTGTATAATTTTCGATAAGTTCAAGATATCATACGTAATCTTTTGTTGTATTCTTGTGTTTTGTGAAACAGCGTCTGTAATAAGACGAAATATAACTACGTAGTAGTGAGTGTCCTTGGAAAATCAATCCTACCAGGAAGTAGTCCTCAATATTTGCACAACTGGTGCCACATGAATTGTTTTTTTAATCTAATTAGTCGAAACAGGTGAAAAGACAGACACAACGCTTTGATAATTTCCACATAAACGAATCAGTGCATCATGAGAGAAAGAGGTATTGAAAGTAGGCGCCTGAAAGTGCTAGCTTTTTGCTTACTGTTGGGCGTTTCGTGCCTAGTTCCGAAGGTCGAAGCTGTGAAGACAAAAAGTCGCAGCAAAAGCTCCTCTTCGTCATCCTCGTCTGGTCGTGTTTCGAAACCAAGCTCGACCAGCTACAGCAATCCGGGGAGTTTGAGCTACAACAACTACCAGGCGAAACCAGCCCCTGCGAAACCTGCTCCGAAGCCGTCTGCTCCAGTCGATACCTCGAACCAGCGCAATATTGGATGGAATGTGAACAATCAGGCAAAACCAGCTGGTTCCGTTGCGCAGCCTGCCGTCAATAAACCTCCGTATCCGGTGCAGTCTAATGCAGCTAAGCCTCCATACCCGGTACAGGCAACACATAATACACATCAGACCCATTCGGCCCCGGGAGCTCCTCCGCCACCATACTCCCATGGACCACCGCCACCATATTCGGCCGTGAACAATCCTAACATGAACTCGCGCTTCAATGAACAACCGCCAATGTATAGTCCAGGAAATCAAGGTTTCCGACCGGGTCAACCAGGTTTTGGTCAACCGGGCTCGTACGGTCAACCCGGAGGATTTGGTCAACCAATGGGTGGTTATCATCCTCCTGCAACTGGATTCGGTGCACCCCATGGCACATTCCAGGGTGGTGGCTTTGCACCACCGGTAAATTATGCTCCAGCACCTTCGTTCCCTGTGGCGGCCATTCCGGTTGGTGCGTACAAACCGCAGAGCTCTGGAATTGGTGTTGGTGGAATTGCAGCTGGTATTGGAACGGGTTTGTTGGCTGGAGCGGCTGGATCGGCTCTGTATAATGCGCTTCGTCCGGAGGATCGCGGACGGTACCGTGAAAACGGCGTGACAATCATCAACAATCATGCACCAGCTGCACCAGCTACACCAGCTGCCGGAACAACTCTAGCGGAAGGAGCAGCACCAGCACCAGTTCAAGCTTCCGGTGTTGCTGCTGTACCGAATGCACCTCCAGCATCTGGTACTAACGGTCAATCAGCTGTCCCATTAGCTCCGATGTCCGGAGCAGCCGATAATTCGAACCCAATGTCTCAAGCTCCAGTTCAAACTGCACCCGCTGAAACGACCACCGTCGATCCAAATGCTAAGCAGTATATTCCACCACCCGGTCAGTACTATCCTGCCACCGGACAGTATGTCCCACCGGGTGAATATGATCCAACAACGGGAATCTTCACACCAGGACGGTACATACCTGAGACGAACATCTTCCAATCGGGTTTGTACGATCCGCTCTCTCAAATGTTTACTCCCGGTCGTTATGATGCCAACGGTCAGTTCATCCCGGATGCGGAACATCCACCATTGTCATTGGCACCGAATAATAGTGCAGTTCAACCAGAAACAGTCACACCAGTCGCTGCATCACAGTACAAAACTACGAGTGGAGCCACCATGCAGACGATATCGCTTTTAACGGCTCTTGGGGCGCTAATCTTTTCGGGCAGCTTTCGCGTGATTTACTGTTTTTAATTTCTGTCTAGTCTAGTATCGATCGAAGTATCGATTACAAATCGATAAATGGAGTATTTGAACGTGCATTTTGGTTTAGAGTTTTGAAACACCTTTTTTATATTCAAAAATGACGACTTGGTCGTATCACTGTTTGGAAGCGTTTTAAGCAAAGTATTTAAACAATTTTAAATGCCATTAAAATAGCACGAATAATCTCACCTGAATTGCTCTTCTCCACTTACGCAGCTTCAGGGCATAGCAGAGTTGTCTTTTAAAGACAAAATGGCCAGCAGCAGTTTTGTCTGCACAGTTCGTACTAAAACCCTTATTTAGAATTTATCAAGTTAACATAATTCAGGAAAGTTTTTCGCTGCTGCCACAGCTAAAGCGGAGTATTTTAACAGAATTTCTTTCGATATGTGATCTGCTCAGACTGCGCTAGCTTTACTTCTGTTATAGTATTACAGCACGTGCGATTTGATTGGGACTATCCTTCATATCAAACTGTGTGTACTATGATCACCTTTAATACCTGAGACTTTTGTTAACATCACGTATATTGAATTGATTCAACCTCATAGGAACTGGTAGAAACTGTACTGGACAGTCTTGTTCGCGATCGGAACAGTAATGGCAACAATGCCTAGATAAGTAGATAACTTGTTGGATGTCTAAATGTCTTAGGTGCCCCAAACTCCTTGATTGTAATCGTCAATGATAATTCCTTATCTATATCATGCTCTCTGGAAGCACATGTAGAGGATATTGTAATTTCATTGATTAGAGTATGACATTTACATTATATACTACAGGATTTTCTCTATTGCGGATGAAGCCAACACATTTACGTACTCCAACCGGAAGGACCTTTACCACTCTCTTTACCTGTGCTATAGTTTACTTCAGAAATGTCGTGTCTTAATGTTTGTAGCATTTCAAGCGAACCAATAATGACCGGATATGTTTATATAGAGTAACGTTTACACCAGTGTAGATTGTAAGCAACCACCGTAATAATTACTATACGATGTTCTTGGATTTTCATGTCGCCAAATGGAAGTAAATTTGTAAAAGTTTTTTTTTTCTTTGTTCGGTAGAGCTAGAAATATTGTACAACTGTACAACTATACAACGTTGTAGTAATGCATATTTGGGCCCTTATCGTATTAGTATATTAGACAGGAGATATAGTACAGAAAGCTGTGGCAGATTGCAAGGGAAAGTATTTTAAAAACACTGTTTCTACCACAAACATACCTGCGCACTTCTGCAAGAACCAGTTCATTGAATCATTTAAATGTAAATTTTATATTGCGGTGCTATTAAAACGATTCGAGGCAAACACCAGAATTGAAATGCTTTTAGAATTCCATTAAAAAAATGTATGCAACCATCCATGCCATTTTTGTAATCAGCACTTTGTTTGCTCACTGAATGCAACAATAAAATAAAACTTGATGCCAGTATGAGTAAAAAACTGCATCTTACACGCAGAATGAAAAATATATCACATAATCTGCTAACTTTTTTTGAGCGCAAAAACTACACTGAAGTAAGGCATTAATGAAATTTTTATACGTTGAAGATGTGATGAGGATATCGTGATATTGTGTATTCAAATAGAAGTTGGTAATATTAGACGTTCTGGAGGTATGGAAACGGTTTGATTATGTCCCAACAACGTAATCAACTTAATCTGAACCAAATGATCATGATCGCGTCAAGATAGTTTCCTAACTAAATCAGCTAGGTGGCACAATTTCTTGGGATCATCACAGTTTTTCTTTTCTTCTGGCAGTAAGGAGATGTACCAACTGCCTGAAAAACTTCTTTGTCGATCAATAAGGTAAATAAAAATATGTATTTTAAATACAATATAATACATGCATTATACAGTAATTTTGTGTATAGTAGCAATTCGTAGGTGCTACTTGCTCATAATCCTTCGGCAAGGATATGATTGGATGTGTGTCTAATTGCCTATCTTTAGGCGTCTATTGTAGCTATTTCAAAATTATAGATTGCATCTGTAATTCAACCGATTTTTGACAATCCAAATTGTTGGTTTAAAAGAACTGTGTAAGGAAATTACACTGTAGAGAGGTAGAGTCGGAAATGTTAACCTTTTGCCTATCTACATCATTCATGAATCGTGCATCACCGAATATGGTATATGACAAACTCGAATTCAGTTATAAAATTCAAAGATTTCTCCTAATGCGTACCATAATATACGCAGAACGATTCAGACAATAACGAGGATATCTGTATGTTAGCCTGTACAGTTCTATTTAACATTAGCGGGTTCTATTTAAGGAAAACAAATAATGCTCAAATCCTGTAAGCCACATTTACTTTCATAGCTCAAATTTTGTCCGGAACGGCCAGTTGACACGAATAAATTATATAACCAAGACGTATCCTGCTGTCTTTTATTTCTCTGTAACAAGATGGAGTAGGGTGAATGTTTTACGTTTCTCTTTTTTTCAATTTTCAGACACTGTTGGATGCAAGAAGTTTTGAGCGTTGAATTATTGATCACGGGAAGAATGGCACATGTTGCAGTCCTTGAAAAGCTCGTCTCGGTGCTGTTTGTGATGAATAATGGACACGTTAATGCGTTCTATAAGGGAAAACGATCGTTTATTAGGCTGCTTGTTTAAGAGACAAGGTAAGGCCTCATTCTAGAAATCGTAGACAAATGGTCCGCATTATTTTGCTTTGGCCGAAAAACGAATTGGCCTGTAATATGGACACTACAAACAATGCCCTGTAAATAAACGTCACAAACATGGAAGAAAATTAGGCCATCAGTTTTGAATGTACGAAATAATTGATGAGCGAAATTTAAATTCATATAAAATCATTACACTTATGTCACAAGTGTTTCTTTTTCTCTCAAGCACCTACTCAGGAACCTGAGGTCAATGCTACAATTTTTAAATAGTCCACACCAGATCGAAACTCACCCATCCGAAACCCCAGTTATTAGAGGGTCCACCAGTGGTCTCGCCCACTAAATGATAGTGTTTATCCACTATCGAAAGCAACCCATGGTTTCCGCTTTGGACCACGTGCAGCGGAATGAAATCATAACCCGGGGAAAAGCGCTAAATTGGCTGTTTAAACGATGAGCTGCTGTAATTAGGTCGGAGAAAACTCACACCAGGTGATGGAAAACCGGGGCCAGTGTCTGGTGTTGGATGAAAAATGAAACCTGTCATGCACTGGGACACTGATGGGGTTTTGGATGATGCAGTAACTGCCCACCCCGTGCAGGCAAGGTGTTGGTGACCCGTGACAGAAAACCAATTTTCCCATCGTCGGAAACAATTGGGTTTCTTTTTTTTCTGCCGTGTCATGCCTTTTCGCTGTCAACCATTGTAACCTCCTCGAAAGGACTCGCTAACCGGTGTCATGTGGTACATCCCATGTGAAAGGGTGTTGAAAATTGTCATTAGAATCAATCGATCTAGCGTTACTAATGGACCAAGCGGAATGGGAACGGTTGAATCGAACCATCTGGAACGGTTCCGGTATTTAAAATAATTTATTGAATTTTAAAGACCAACACAAAAACAAAAGGACAGAGCACAACACTCTGCAGTAATAATTGCGTTTTTTAAACTTTGCTTTTCATTGTTATGATGAGCGTCCTTCGTTACACCATTAGTACATATTTCATCCTACCCAAACAGATGATAAAAAATGTGCAAACGAAGATGAAAGTTTCCGACTTGCATTCCGACTTCAGTTCCGTAAAACCCTTATAAAAGATCGCAAGTAGGTGGTGTGATGCAAAAATTGGGTCGCCTCTCGCCCGGAACCCAGACGGACGACCTACAGACAGCCTGGAAGAGCTCGTAAGTATTCGAGTATCGCTTTCCATACTTGCTTAGTCGTTGTCACTGTGTGTCATGTGTTCGTCGCACGACGCTGACCATCATCATCGCCCTTCACAACCACAGACGCGTACTAGCTGTTTTTACCTGGGACGCTGACCGTTGAAGGTGAAAGGACACTCAGGATATCGGGGTAGGGTGGACAAAAGAATTCCTACACCCATATATTGTGTAGGTGTGTGCGTTGGTTCACATACGGAGCGAGAGCGGAGGTTAGTATCATGCTACTATAGCGAATGTTGTCCACGCGAGTGCCTGCGCGTCCTCGCACATCGAACCTGAGGATCAATTATTCAGCCCTGGTTCCTGCCGCGGTAAAAAAGCAAACGCCATCGCCATCGGCAAACAGTGAGAGTCGGCATTTCCTGTGGTGCGCACACGCTTATCTGCGTCACTGGTTCCGTTTTCCTGCTCCGGTGTTCGGATGTGCGCATTGTTGTTTCAGCTTTTTTGTGGGGTAGTGTGTCCCATTTCTTACTAGTGTTCACGTGTTTCCCATCAGTTGATCTTACGTTATTCGGCTAGTGTTTCCATGCCGAGGGAGATGATCTTCAACTTTTGGGATGTTTCGGAAAAAAGTGAAACAAAGCTCGTTTTCGACTGTGGTTGTAACGAAGTTTGTGCAAACTGTTGGGCAGCGATATGATTCATCAGAATCGATCAGACAGACCCGGTGTACGCGAGAGAAGATAGTGGAAAGTACGCGTGGAAGACAATTAGTGACGGCATGCTGCTATGAGTATATGGTCCGCGGATGCTCGTATGCGTGATCCTCATACCAGCGAAAGTTCATCCGGGGCTCCGGAGGGCCGCCAGGATTGACAATTTGAATGAAATGTATCGATTTTTCATTGTCATATAAAGAGAGTTGACTGTTGCGGCGAATGGCTATTAACTCGACCGCGTTGTGTCGGTGTGTTTTTGTGCGCGTGTTTGCGGAGCAGATTACGTTTATTATCGGTCCATTAGCCAATGAGACCGTTTACAATTTGCTTTCTTAATGCGTGAAAAATAGTGAACCATCGGTTTGTGATGAATTAATGGGAAATGTAATGGAAAGCCCCCGTACCGCTACGAAACATCCCGATCGTATAGCGTGGTGTGTGTTGATAAAATCTGGGTACGAAACACATATCGCGCGAGGTTTTACAAGAATGAAGTTTCTATCCAAGGCCAACGGCTCGCCCACAGAGAACTCGTACAACAATGTTTCGTCTCATAACCTTGTCCTCGGGCAGACATTTCTATGAATGAGAAACGTTTATAATTTATATAGGTTGAAGGAAATCTCATTTACTTTCAATCGAATTCCGGCGGTGCATCAAGAATTCCAAAGCTCCCGCAATTTATAGCACCACACTGAAACCACCGGAAGGTCGTCCACAGGCTACTTGGCGGATTGTGTTGGAACGGCAACATAATTTCATCAATGTTTCATTGCTTTAGATTCACTTTCGATTACTCGATTGTTCATACCGTTGCTTTCCCTCTTCACGTCCTTTTGTTTTACACGCCCTGGTAGGAAAGATTCACCACCCGGGTGTCTCATGATCATTGCGGTGGTGTGATGAGTGCGAGAGCTCGGTATCTCTCGCGTGTATGATGGAAGTTCACTCCGTTGACAGCATTTCCCAAAGCCAAAACATGGTTAATTTTTGATGCTGTTTACTTTCCCCCTCCCAGGCCACAGTGGATTAGATCACGCATCGTGTAGGTGTTTGAGAGTGCTGTCATTCTTAAAACAAATCCACTGCTAGGATGTACGACTAATGCTTGTGCCATAGTATTGGCTGAATCATCGGGCTTTTGTCCCCGATTGGACTGGGTATTTTTGTGTGCTTTCTTTTTGTTGTCCGTTTTTCCACTTTGTTTACTTTGAAGTTTCCATCCAGTCGTGGAGGTTCAGGTGAACGTAAAGTTCGTGTTTGGCCGAGTTTCACGAACTCCTCTCCTACCGTCCGGGTCTGGAAAATCCCAGCCCCCATTTAACCAGGGTAGGCCCCGAGCTTAATGTAACCCGCGCGAGCTCAATCAGACTTGATGGTTTGTTTTGACAGAATAATGTCACTTTCATCGAGTTATAATTGTGTTTACTCCGAGCGAGCTAAGCATGTACGAGACTCGTCTAAGTGGTTGGATGGGTGAGGGCCGAGAGTTTCAACCGGGTATCGTGTCCGGGCAGCGTGTCCATGTGCGCTTCACGCGTGTACCGCAGACCTTCGGATATAGGCAAACAACTATTAAATGCTGGTGCTTGGTTGACATAGTTCCCTCCTCTGCTGCGTGGCAGAACTGTCACTAAAGTTAGTAAAGTTCTAGAAGTATCCATAAAATAAACTAGATTAATTTATCAAAAGGATCAAAAACTTTAGTAAAAAAGTACGTTAAAATAGTGAAAATACCACCGGTGATAGGCTGAACGTGAACATGTATCCGTACAGGGTGGTTCATACACTAACAATTACTAATAGTAGTGTGGCGTGGCGATAAAGATCAGTGCGGCTGGAGAATTGGTTGATCACTTCCATCAATGCGTCATCCGTGAGACCGCGAGTACAGCTGCAACTAATTGATTTCGTAAAACCTTTTGCACAACAACAATTAACCCGAATGGATAATGGGTATTTGTCTAGATACAGGTAAGCCATTTTCACGGGAACGATCATACCGTGGTTGATAGCGGCAACGATAGCGATATCAAAGGAATTGTTCATAGAGTATGTTATATTGTGATTATTTGTTTTCGAACAGTTTGGAAGTTTTATGTATTGTTGTTTCACAAAAATGTGCATAAAGACGCTTTACATCCGTTTACATTTCGCTGTAGTTATACAGTTTTAGTATATACGCCTGCAAGTTATGCAATGTAGCAGATACGATACTACAGGGAGTATTGCATACATTCAGGAAGCGAAGAAAATGTTGAAATGACAAAAAATGCTTTCTTCCGCTAGCTTTCATTGTTACTTCGCTTGCTTTGTTATTTACAGAAAAAAACAACACTGCGTCCGACATAGAGGACCCAGACTGGAAAGGCGGAGGACCGAGCACGCGTTCCGCTGTGGTACGCACCCCCAAAAGTGCCATAACCGGGATGCAGAACACCGGCAAGGTGAAGTTCGATCCACCGAAAGTGCCCGTCATATTTGTGCTAGGTAACAAAAATCCTTGAAGTCGCTACACATCATCTGTGCGGAAGCTTCAAAATGTTCCTTGTCGTATCATGTTCCTAACACGCTTCCCATAGGTGGCCCCGGTAGTGGTAAAGTAACGCACTGCGATACTCTGATGCAGGAGCGCCGCGGTGTTACGCACATCAACATGATGGACTTGCTGCAACAGTACGCCATCGGGAATGGTAAGTCGGCAATTTGCTTAAAGGAAAACAAATACCCTTCACATGTTCGCCCGTGAATAAGCCATTAGATAGACGATACTTGAATTTTAAAATACTCTCCAGTTTTGAATGGTGCCAATAGGTTACCGGGTAAGGTGGGCAAGGTACGCCATAGCGTGTAGGCAAATAAAAATCAATATGTCCGTAATTATTACCCGCTGACAAATTGACGATGAGCGGACGATTGCGAGCGTGTAGTAGCGTCATCTTTCCGGTTCCGATTTGGTGTTGTGTATTGTTTTTTCTTTAATGTTCTGTCCCCTTGATCAACATACAGCAAATGGTACTTGGAATGTGCCGATTGTCCTCGAGTCCTGGGAGATAATTGCGACATGAACTTTTCATGGACTTCTTCGAATCGGGCGAATTGGTACGACTCGAAGAAGTAACTCGTTCGAGGCAGTGTGGCTACAGTGACCACTAGCAGAACTTTCTCGATCGATTTCCGATAGCCCTTGATTTGCTTTCGATTGTGCCGTGTAAAAACGGGTTGAGCACTGGGTAGGAAAATGGGAAGAAAAGCAACGGGACCCTGGTTGATAAATTAATCAAATATTGATTAAGGTCAAATAGCGCACATAACACAATCATTTAACCGATACGCCACATTACCATATGTGACGGCACGGTACGGTATGCCGCGTGGAAAACCTTTCAAGGTCTTGACAACCATCACGCCTGCCGGTTGATCAGAATCAAGCACACAAGGGGGAAAAGCCTGACCGAGTGTTTCGTAACGTAACGTACTTTCTCTCCACCGCAGATATGCAAGACTTCTCCCAGCTTTCCTCGCGAACGGTCACCGAGGTACTGATGCTGGAAATGAAAATGTCACCAGCTGCCAAAACTTACCTTGTATCCGGATACCCACGATCGATGCGGGACGTCGTCGAGTACTCGGAAAAGGTACGTAGTATCAGCAACTTAATGTATTTTCAAAAGAAAAATCGATCGGTTTTCCAGGATGCAAATCTGTCCTGACAATACAAAAGGATACAACAAGCTGCTGACAGTTTGTTTGTCCAAGTCATTAAAGCCCCCCACACATGCACTCATACACACTCACACATCAGTCTTCCTCGGTAAATGGCCTGCTGGAAATAATTCTGATGTCTATGAATAGATATTCAATTCCCCTTTCAACGGGCGTGGGGTAGCCGTTTGACCTTGATGAAAAAGCCCCAGTTCCCACAGGCTAAAACCGAATGGGTTTGGGTCTCGGTGTGACTCTCGTTACAGATCCAGGTAATCAACGGTGTGATACTGATATCCTGGCGTCAGGCCATACTACAGAAGCAGATCGATTACGGTGCCAAGCTGGGCCATGTGGTACTATCGTTGGCCAAGATGGAGCTGGAGAACTTCTTCAAGAACGTCATGCCCGTGGCGGACTACTTCGACCAGAGCGATATGCTGATCGCGGTAAGTGTTGGACTGTCCCCCTGGCCGACTCCGGCTGTCACTGATCGTCGTCGTACCACACACATTTCAGATAAACGGTGAGCGATCGCCGTCGGAGGTGTACAAAGACTTTCGCACCGCCGTACTAGACATACTCGGTGCGCAAGAAAATCAGGAAGCACTGTTAAATGGAGTCGCAGGTATGGGCAGGGGCGTAGATGACATACCCGGCAGTATAGTTAGTGTAGACACGGCACCTAGTCAACCTAAGGTCATTGCAGCTCCCGCACATCAAGTAGAATTAAACCATACTCGCACGCCTCCGCCCCCAGCAAATGGTGCCCGGCCGGCGAATGCGGTGGACCAGATGACGCGTCCCACGTCGCACGGGTTGCTACACCGGCAACAGTCACGTTCCAGCCTGCACCAGACAACTGGCGAGACGGCCACCTTGGGTGGGTATGATGAGGCATCGCCCGAAAGTTTCCGACCCCGTGGATCCATGCCACCGCCCGTGATCTGGGTGATCGGAGGTCCTGGTAGTAATAAGGCTACGCTGTGTATAAAGGCGGTAGGAATCAATCCCGGCTGGGGTCATTTCAGGTAACGCGGAGATTTTAAGAGGCATGTCACAGAAAGAAGGATATTCATTACATTGTTGTTGGTGGTGTTTCGATAGTGTGGGGCGATCCTTGAGAGCAGTAGCCGAATCGGGACCACGCGTAGGGTCGGACAACTACGCGGTGAAGGAAGCGATAACGGCGGGCGAGATGGTACCGAAGAAATCATTGGACGCGTTGATACAGGGTCAGCTGATGCAGCTAGCCGAAAAGCGAGGCATTATCATCGATGGATATCCCCGGGACATGGAGCAGGTCGCCGATTTCGAGCGAAAGGTTAGAGCCGTCTTGCTTAGTTGCGAAGACAGACCCAATAACTCGATTCTTTACCCCTGTACACAGTACAATCAAAAGCCTCCAATAATTTTGCTGGACTGCTCGAAGTTGCAGCTCGGTCGTGGACGACTGGATGACACCGTGTCTTCATTTCGTCGCCGATTAGAGCTGTTCCGGGAGCTAACGCTTCCGATGCTCAAAGAGATGGATACCGCGGGTCGGCTCACCATCGTAAGTACTGTGATCTGTTCCACCAGTTCTATTTCATTGTCGCAAAGTCAAAGAACGTCCTCGGACGTGCGGACGTGGGTAGGGGGATTTTGGGCATGGGGGAAACGTTCCATCACCATCAATTTCATCAATACATTATTAATCATTCGAACTGTGTCAATCGGAACTGTCCTTCCCGCTCTCATGCAGCAGTTGGTGTTTGTATATGATTCACCACACATACACGAACGCCTCCGCACCACTCAAATTAGCCTAGCCTTCACCCGATGCCTTTAACCTTCCCCCCGGTTGCTTCTCGTTCAAGGTTGATGGAGACACGGACAGTCCATCGGTGCAGCGCGAGTTTGAGCGGATCGTTCGCGTCAACATGGAGCGGGTGTTGAACTCGGGCCTCGCACAGACCGACCCCGACAAGAACGAGGACATTCCACCGGTGCAAATAGGCACCTTCAAGACCGTGCTGCAACAGACGCAGCGTAACAGCATGGATGCGATCGTGCAAGATCTCGACACGGAAATGCCAGGCGCGGTGCCAACGATTAGCCATCACGTTAGTCTTGCTAACGGGCATCTCCCAGGAAGTGGTAAGCCTGGCCCGGCGAAGAACGGGTACGTCCCGAACGGTCGTCCCAATTTCCGCAACATGCTGGAGGAAGCGGACAGCTACCCGATAGATTCACACATATAGTGCGTGCGTTGACAAGATGGCGGATGGAGATTGACAGCAATAAGTACAATCGTCTGCTCCTCGCCATGTCGGTACGGGGATTGTATGAAAGAGCAATTAATATGTTAAAAACGGCCGATCATATCTCAATGAAATAGGGGACACTCGATATGATGCGGTGTCTGCATAGCTTTAAAAATGAGAAACGGTCTAAAAAAATCTGCAGAATTAAAAAGCTGAAAGTTCGGTATCTTATCTTGGCATTGTGCCAAATAAACAAGATTAAGAGTTAAACCAAGAGCAACACGTTACAGTACGGTAAGGGATATGGAAAGAATGAACGAACGAAGGGAACGATAGGTTCTGAACCTTTATTTCCACAGTGAGGCGAACAGAAACAGGTTGATAGATAAGGTAGGACTCACGTTTTAGTAGCATCATACTGTATAGAGAATACTACACTACTGTGTTTCGTTTTTTTACGATAATCCGAACATTTTGAGCATTGTTTGAATAGGACAAACAGCATTTGTTTACTACGTATTGTTACAGTACGGTATAATAAAACCAAATCTTCTAGCCCTTTTCGTTAGAAATGCCAGTATTGAAGTGTGTTGTTTATTACAGCGATCATTGTGTGGCGCAATCAGTAATCATCCACATGTTCGGTGAGTTTAGTAAATGTGGAAGTTTTCGTTAAAAATGTGAATGATTTAAAAATACCATCATACATTGCACACAAAAAGAGGATGACATAGACCAGACATCTGACTCCGAGTATTTCAACTGCGCATTCTCCAAAAACCGAGAATGACCATCTCATTTTCTCCTCCATTTTAAAGCGTGTCCTGTGTCTCTTTTAGCTGTCTTTTGTGGAGACTTTACTCGTACGCCATTTACTACAAACGACACACTCTCTCTCTCACGTGGTCACTTTCTCACTCTCACTGATCATTAGCAAATGACAATGCAAGTATCTCCTGAATGAGCAGGAAAAATATTTCTGACGAGCGTACCATTTCCTGCCATCAGTAATGCAGCACTGATGTAAACAAACTGATTGGAGTACGCGAGAAAGTCAACGATAGCGGGGTGTTTTTCCCTTTTTTAACAAAGCCAAAAGGATATTTTAAAACAGGTGTAGTTAGTTTATTGAAATTTGGCCACAATCGGCACAACGCAAGAGTGTCTGAGGTGCGTTCTAGTGCAATATTTAATAACTTGTGTTTAGTTTTCATACCCCCATACAGTGATTCATTATGAGGTTCTTTAAAGCTTGACGACTAAATAAAAACATTTGGGGAAACTTTGCAGTTTGATCAATATGCTATTGCGATATCCATAAAGAAAATGGTGTCTTAATTCATCAGCGGAAGGAAGGATTGTAGTTTGTTTGCGAACATTAGGCACGCCTCTAGACGAACGGGGTAGGAAAATTGTCCTTGAAAAACTTATGTCATTCTGCATAATGAAACGGACGCTTCGTTCGTGATTTTTGCTATGGGAGGTAAACATACGTAAGGTGACATTCTACTCAGTACTGCAAATTTTCTTGAAGTTAAACTTTTAATTAGCTCAGTTTTTAATAATAATGAAGGATAGTTATTTTATTCATCAGTGCATATCACCGAAGACGCATTAAGAATCCTTTGATATTATAAATGGGTTTTGTAAATCTTTGGAACTTTGTTTTTATTTTTTATTTAACGGTTAGCTTAAAGGGAAAAAACTTCTTCATAATAACCTGAGCGCTCTGTTAGGCTAATATTCAACGCTCTAGCTGCAAAATCTGTAGTGGAATTAATGTCACTTCTAGAGTACATAATCTATTCAATTAAATTCTCGTTTCAGTATCACATTTCAGACCGACGCGGTTTGCAAAGATCGTCCAGCAACGATCATAACGAACGGACGGGAAGCTCTCACACGAACAGACCGTCCATTATCTAGTACGCTTAGTGCTCGCATGCATACGCAATAGCGGCGCGCATACAATTGATCGTGTGTTGGGGCAAACGGGGCTGAGAGAGACTTCATGCCACTCGACTCCGGTTGAGCCACAGTTGATTAAAAATAAAACAAAACCACCCCAACGATACCCCCATCCTTACTGCCCATCGCTCCGCACTTCGTTCCGTCCAGTAAAGGTTCATCAAACGTTCCCTTACCTTCCCTAATGTTTGCTCTCTAAACATCTCTCAACCGCACGCACACAGGCGCGTAACGCAAACCAATTTGCGCGGTCTCGGTCGGGCGAGATAGAATCGCGAGTTTTCGCACCGTTCGGACCATCGCTTAGAAGCTTGCCGCGCGAGCTTGAGTCAGTATTACTTGTGGATTTCGTGCAGCAAGCAAGCCTCGCAAAGTTCGTCATCATGGTGAGTGAGTAGGTGTTGTTCGGTGTGGCCCAAGGCGTTTGGTTTTCGTTTGGTTCCGTTCCCATTTTTCAATACCCGTTGCATTTCATTTTCCATGATTAGACGACCATTAGCAGCTAGTTCTCCGTGTGTTATTTCAAACATGGGTGAGACATACGTGTGTGTGATTAATAGTACGGAGATGGGTTTTAACGGCCCTACGGGGGGTATCTTTTCCATGCGAGCCAACATGTCTACCAGCACGATTGCGTAACACGGTTCAGAGCCGTTAGTCATAGTTGTGCATTTCTCTCGCCTAAACCGCCGAGAAGATACTCCGACCAAAAAGGTTAAACCCTGAACCTGAACGGATTCGTACAGTGTCATTGAGCAGATACGACGCTCATCGGAGGTAACCTTCCACAGCAGGGGCGCAATGGTTACCAAGAATCGGAAGGTTTGTTTGTCGATTGTACAAAACGCCAGCGGACACGGCGGTGGTCTAAAAATAAGTCCGACCGATTTCAAGGCATAAACTGTTGACCTCCCCATAACAGCGCATAGACACACTGGTGAACGTTTTCCTGAGCGTGTTTCCGCTCACACAGGCACCGGCAGAACAGATACCTGCCAAGAAAATGATTGTGGCAGTGAAAAGTGAAATTTTAATGTAGGATATTCATTATCAGAGAGACAGATGTGCGTTAGGGAAGGAAACCACTGTTAAATCCTTTATTTGATACGACTGTAGATATAGGACGTCGAGGGTAGAGCGTTCAGGGAAGCTCGGCAGATGAAACCTTGTGGTGAGGTCAGCCTATCGAACGGGTTGTACTATTTTTGTAAAAGTTGACTGTTGAAAAATGCAGCCAGTCCTTAATTGTGCGTGAAATTGAGACGCGTTGGTTAACCGACTGTAGGCCATCATTAAGTACAATGTCGTGATGAAAAATAGTATCTATTTGTTGAAAATAGATTACTATAGATCATAGAATCTCTGATCGATAGAACGTTGACGGTCGAATGGAAGAAAATTCATTTGTTAGTTTGATTAGGAAGCGGCTTAATTCTCCAACTCTTCTACTACCACCCTTAATGTACTGGTTTTGTGCTGTACGATTCCCCCCCTTTGAACGCCTACCCTTGCGGTTCAGTTATTCATGTGCCACCAGATGGCGCTGGAGCAAGAATCCAAGGCAAAGGAGAAGGCAAGCGCATCTAATCCATCATCCGGCAGCAGCTCACCGGCAGTACAGGTACCGACCGCTGGTGGCAGTTCGTATGGCCACGTAAGTTACACCCCGTTAGATGGTCGTGTACATTTTTCTCCCTCCGTATGGTTCTGTGCGCTTTTCCTGAGCTTTCTTTCCATTTCCCTCTTTCTAACTATGACTGCGCGCTCTCAGCGTACTAACACCGGCAGAGAAACTATCACCTAAGAACTGTCCGCAATGGCGTAGCTCTCCGTAATGGCTTTTTCGTGCTGGTACTAATGCACCGCAGACAATCACAATTAAATGGTGTAGCCAAACGTCGAGTGTTGCACCAATAATGAGAAATGTTCCGCTTTCTTTGCCACTTATTTAGATGCGCGACGCCAACGTTCCGATCATCTGGGTGCTGGGTGGACCGGGTTGTGGTAAGGGTACCCAGTGCGCAAAGATCGTGTCGAAGTACAACTTTTCGCACTTCAGTACCGGTGATCTGTTGCGCGATGAGGTCGCTTCCGGTTCGGAGAAGGGCAAGGAGCTACAGGAAATGATGAAGCAGGGTATTCTGGTGGCAAATGAGACCGTTCTGAAGCTGCTGGAGGCGGCCATGGTGAAGGCGTTGAATGGTACCGTTGGATACCTAATTGATGGGTGAGTAGTACCGTCTGTCGTCCGGAATAATGGAGAACTCATCACGATTATACACTGATGCACTTGTAGCTATCCTCGGGAACCTGCCCAAGGACCAGAGTTCGAGAAGTTCATCGCTCCGGTAGACATTATCCTGTACTTCGAATGTTCCAATGTAAGTACTGAACAGCTGAGCTGAGCTCACACGTTTTTCTTACCTTGACACCCCCCAACCTAGTCTTTGTGGATTAGAAAGGCAGTCGTAATGATCCAAAAGATGGCACCATCATGCACGTACTGCACGTAGTTGTCCATGTACGGGTCGAGTATGTACTTCATCTTGTAGTGCACTCCCTGTAGCTGTTTTTCCACAATCGAGCAGAAGCACACGATCCGGTAGCGGGGCAGATTCAGGTTGCGTAGTCGATCCTTCACCGCTTTCGCTATCGTTTGGCTCATTTCAAGATTCTTCGCTGGATCGTACACCCACGTCAGCAGATCACCGTCCTCATTGCGAATGACGAACTGTTGCTTCACTACACGGGCAATCATAGCCTTAATCTTGCGGATGTTATAGTTCGGCACAAAAATTTCATCGTCCAGCTCTTCACGGTTGATCAGACTGTTGAGATCCTTCGATACGTCCTTGTACTTGTTCTTTCGATTTCCAAGAGCGGCCGTTAGGGTGTCGGAGAAACGCATCGGCGCTTGCTTGTTATTTGGTTGCCCTCTGTAGTGGAGAATAATTTGTAAAAGCAATTTTCAACATTTTTAATGAACAACTTACTGTTTGGAGCTTATTTTCATGCCACCCCAGGTAGTCATTGCTTCTAGCCTAAGTACACAACACTACAACGTGCAGGTAGCTGGGAACTCACTAAAGCTAGCTCTTTGCAGCTGCATGCACTAAAATGGTTCTGAAACTGCACATGCTCTAGTTTTGCAACGGAAGCTCAAAGTTGCATTCAAGGACCTTATGGTTTCGATCGATTGAAATCCAAAAATTGCAATTAACGTCATGACAGGCGGATGTCGATGCTTGAAAGGCTTGAAAGGACGTGCTCGATGTTCTACGATTCGAATGTGTTGCTCAACCCAACACAACCTACAAGGTTGCGAAGCATCGTGTTATTCGTGTCGAAGTACAATGTTGCGAAGAAGAATGTAGTGACACACTTTGCTACGTTTTGTACTAATTTCCTGTGGCAATGTTTTGTACTTTCTCTTGATAGGAAACGCTGGTGGCACGTATTATGAAGCGTGCCGCCGAATCGGCCACGGTTCGCGCGGATGATAACGAGGATACTCTAAAGACTCGCATTGCCACCTTCCGGGAGAACACGGAGAAAATTCTGGTGCAGTATCCAACACAGCTGAGGAGGGTAAGTACATTAGGCGATGATAGTGTCCCTCTGCAGTCAAACTGTTTAGTGGACTTTATAAAAAAGGCCTAATTTGCCTAAAATTGTATGAACTCGAATACGAATTATATGACTCCCTCTTCCCTTGTTTGTTCCATCAGATCAATGCTGAGCGTGCACCGGAGGAAATCTTCGCCGATGTGGAGAAGGCCATCGACGAACTGCTGGCGGCGAAGGGCAAAAAGTAAGCTGCCCAGCTCAATGGGCAAGGTTTCGTTTGCTTTATCAGCGCATGCAATCCAGCATCCATGCACAATCATTCGTCTGTTCACGTGCGACTGTCGGAAAAGGAAGAGCAACCACCACGATGGGGCACGTTTTGTAAGGGTGCACACATCGCACGGTGTGCCGGCACAACAATAAGTAAGGCTATCTCAAAACGTATCAACGGTAGCGTGCGAAAAAGAAGTGGCAAAGAAGAAACAAACATAATACGCTTATCAATTTCAATAATAGCTATAAGACCGTAGACAAAATTTAGCGAAAGTGTGCGTGTTTGATGGACATAATTCGGCCTAGAATGAAGTCTGTGTTGATTTGTTTTCGTGTAGCGTAGTACAAGCAATCAATCACTGTTTGTCGTTTTTACTGTCGTTTTATCAACTATATCAACTAGCAAAGTGCTCAGTTGTTCTGCATATAGCTGAAGCTAGCTCAAGCCAAAGAATGCGTTCTACAGTGTTGTCGATTTGTCGTTTCGCTTACGAGCCGGGAACAAATGTTCTAATAAATAAGATTCTATAAAGCAAAACGTGTCTGGATCTGACGCTTTATTTATTAGTGGTGTTCACCCGTCACTCGACGGGAAGGGGCAATTCTGTTATTTGGGCGCTTGACGTTGCATTTACGTTGGAGTTTTGGTTGATACAGCGCTGGTCCCGAGGTATGAAGCTCGCAGATGTACGGCAATGTTCGGTTGCAGTTAAAAGTTTTCCAGGAACCTTCGTCGGTTAGTGCCACACAGCTGGGAGGATGTCGGTTGCGGCTGGAGATGTAAGAAACAAACGAATGCTATGACAGGAAGTACACTTAGTAGCCAACTTACTCGGGATGTCCAGGGGCCCACGCTCGAAAGCTGAAGCAATCCAGGCGTTCATTGGCGGAGGTGAAAAATCGACCCTTCAACGTCTCATTCAATCCCACATAGAAGATAGGATCAATTGTGGTGGTGTTGGAGGAGTCCAACGTAGCATTGTTCCCCAACGGTAAGTTCGCAATATACTTGGCTAGATGAAACGTTCTAGCATCGCTAGCAATGTGTGCTAAGCTACCGCCAGCCGTGATACAAGAGTTGTATGCGTACGAGTAGTTCGTCCTTGTTTCATCGAACAGGAACATTCCGATCGAAGGTATACAGGTGGTATTTCCAGATGCTACAATACCCAAGAAGAGTGTAAACCAAACAGTGACTGTCTACAGTCTTCAAGGCGTACTTACGTAGAACTCTTGCATAGAGTGTGTAGTAATCGAAACGCGTATCATTTACAATAGTCGAAAGATTACGATACTCTGGACAATCGAGCACATGGCAGTTGTAAAAGTCGTCAAACCCAAATGAGCTGGTTGGAATTCGTGGCGGTTGCGGTTTCCAGGGCGCTACGGTAGATTTGTTCTGTTCGCGTTCCTTCACCAACTCAAACCAATTGCTGTTGTTTCGATCTACCGGGGCATAGTTAAACGCCAGTCCCTGTTTGTCACGGGCAAAATCAGCACACTCGCGAACTGTTTTTACATTCTTCAGACCGATTACGGTACGGTTGGATCGTTGACAGTGGCGCAATGGATAGAACCGATGCACTATCTTACGAGCGGCGGTTTCACAAGTGCGCATACTAGCGCCATCTGGGGGAGAGCGCAAGAAAGTCAGTGCTGCTAGTAGAACTGTCAAACGCATAGTGATGGGGAACCGAGCGAACTGGGCATCGATGGAAGCAGTTAACTTGGCCATCGAGTTGATCATTTGATGACACAATGATGTGGACAGTGATGGACACTTCTATACGGGCTGCTGTCATCATTAGCGTCGTCGGTGAATGAGAACCGCCAGTGTAGGGTGTTTTATTCAGCGATTTTATTACTGCATTAGATTCATCGTGGCGCAGAGTATTACGGGGCCGCTCGGTCTGAGTTATACTCGACCAGTTTGGTTTGGGTTTACACATAGCAAAAGGGGTGACCTTTTTTCATGGGACACATGGGAGACAAACTAATCTACACATAGTGATGGTTCGTAGTGATCTTAAAATAAGGATGAAGTTAACCGAGATACTCGTGATCCGTTCTGTGTTCGCACAAGATCATGCGATGAGATTCGCTGCTTGTGTTTGTAATGGTTTTTTTTTTTATTTTGTGATCGTTTTTGTACTTAAGTTGTTTAGTGTTTTTTTGTGTGTTCTCAGTATCCTTGGACAGTGACAGTGACCAGGGTAATATAAAACATCTTAAATCTCCGTTCAATAGAAAAGTAACGTTACAAGAAGTACTAGGCTTTAGTCTCCAAGGGCGGACAGCTCTTGGTGTTTACTCACTACAGGCGTTTAGTGATTAACGCTACACTCTTTCGATCATTGTGCTTGTTCTTGTTGTTTGGGGGTTATATCCTCTTATAATCTTCTTCATAATTACTATCACTACTGCTACTGCTGCTGCTGCTGCTGCTATTATCCTTCTTTTTGTCTTTGATCTCAGCTAAAGCGTGTTATCTTTCGCGTTATTCCAGAATGACGTCCAAGAAAAATTGTTAACACACAACACACATACGCACTCATGGAATGAGTACTGACACACTTCGGCCACCGTAAACGGATTGTAGTGCATCGTTTCGTTCCACTTAGTTTCCCAGTACGGTCTACTTCTAATGTTACACTCGCGCTACACTCACTAGCAGGAACGGGACGTCACACACCGTTGTTTATCTTATTTGTTGTTTTATTTTTCTTTTGGGATTTGCAGTGAATTTTGTGTTGTCTAATACACATCAAATTGTTTGTTTCCTAAATGGATGATTTTTAGTATTAACGTTAAGATTGGATTTTTCTTAAATGCATGCAATTTGTTTCTTTTTTTGTTCACTCTTGCTGTATATATTGTTTTTATATCACTTTTGAAAAGTGTCTCTCAACATTTTTCCCGTACTAGGACACATCGATCTTGGTATGAAGCGCAAAAAAAGGTATTACATCATATTAATGACTCGATGCGTGTTTAATCACATTGAATGAATGCTACTAGTATTACTGTTTTTCTCCTCTTTGTTCTTGTTGCATTGTTAGATTTCTTTCATTCCTTACAGCATTTATTGCCAATTTGCTTTCTAATCGAGTGTTGTTTGTTTTTCCTTCTTGAAAACTGGTGTTTCATTTATGTTTTGTTTCGATTTTTTATTTGTTTTTGTTTTCTTTTTTGTTAACCAAATACATCGGGTTTTCATTTTTTCGTGAAATAAATATGTTGTGCGTAAAAGTAATGTTAAAAATGTCCAGTAAATAATGATCTATCAAGGTTCTTGAATGGATCCATTGTTAAGCTTTCTCTTTCGTTTAATATAATAAGATATGTACGTTTCACGTTCCGTTAAGCAAAACTACTGATGATGAGATTGTACAACCAAGAACAACTAGTGTGCGTCACTGGTAGAGAAACAAACCCGTGTATTATAAACGTATCGCCATGTACGGTGTTTACTTATTCGGTGGAATGCATTCCGCAACACAGCGCTCGTGTGCATTATATCATTTGAGTAAAATCAATGTTTTTCTTTGAGAACAGAAAGCAAATATTCGAACTCGCACTATTGTAATGCAGCTGTTGCCTTCTAAAACTAATAATGAATGATTGTGCTGAAGTACTTCGCGGGGGAATAGAGCGGGAGTCACTAAAGTAAGTATATATCAGTTTGTGGCAGTCTTTTAAATCTTCGTTTCACAAGATCCTTTCAATAAATACACCAGCCAACACTATTGCTCAACTATCTAAAGCCAATTCAGTGTAACAAAACCTCAGAGTGTCCTGCAAGCGTTTTCAAAAATTTGCTCCAAACATTAATAGTACATAAAGTTTGGACTAGTCAATAGATTTAGCTAACGATAAACAACGAACACACTTTGCTCATTCAAACAAAACCTTTTCCATTTCGTTTTTAAACCGAACCAAAACAGTTTGTTAATTTTATCATGCTAGAAGAGATTACTCAAGCGGGACAAGGTTCTGTATCAGCACATCCTTCTGGAGATCCTGACATCGCTTGTTGGCGTTCGTTTACATTTCGCACACCATTAAAGCTTCCACTATACTACGATTATCGGAGAAGGTGGAACATTATTGACTGGTTAGGGGCGATCACTCCTTAGGAGCCATTCTCCAACAGTGCATCCTTTTCGCCCTCGCCAAAGTGATGCGAGCTAGAGTTGGTACTGTTTTTACCCTCGAGCAACGGTGTTTGGGCGTCACTCTCATCTGCCGGAGTTGCTTCACCACCATTGTACAGTGCCGACGACCGTACGCTCGATTGGGCCGTTTTGCTGACGGTGGTTTCCATGGTGGAGCTGGTACTGCTCGTGCTGGAGATGGTGTTCGAGACGGCGGTGGTAGTTTTCTCCGAGACGACCGTTAAGGTGCTGCTGGCTTGCTGTTTGATGCTTTCCTGTAACGTGGTGGTCGTGCTATTGGTGGATGCCTTCATCTCCACATACTCCTGGTTGAGCCGCACACTGTTCGGGCTGGTCGTACTGGAGGACATCGAGTGTAGCTGGTGGGCAGGTGAGGAACCGTCGGTCGTTGGTGGCGCAAGAGCCGGTGGGCTTTCTTTTGATTCGTCCACCTCCTGGACCGTTTCCATGGCGGTTACATTTTGCAGGATGGGCGAAGCAGTTGGACCGGTCGGCCGCGGTACCTTACCCTGCAGGTAGTACGTCATCAGCTGACCCTTACCCTTGACCGCTACGAGACCGCGCTGTTCGAAGGTGTACCCGAAGGTTTGCAAAATCTGGCACGTCTCTTCAGTCACCTGTATCGCGCCGGCTTTGCCCGTACTTTCCATGCGGGACGCAACGTTCACCGTGTTGCCCCAGATGTCGTAATGTGGCTTCCGGGCTCCAATCACACCCGCCGTAATGGGTCCATGATTAACGCCCATTTTCAGTACGAAATGGTTGAAGGACTGCTCATTAATGCCCTGCAGGGCCTTCTTCAGCTCGAGCGCAAACTCCACCAGCAGGGCAAGGTGTGCCCACCGAACCGATACGGGATCTTCCGGTTTGACGATGCGGGACGGGTTTAGGCCGCTCGCTGCCATGTAGGTGGAACCGATTGTCTTAATTTTGATGATGTCCTGGAACTGGGGTAGCTCCAGCAGCTGGAAGAGCACGATAATGGTCAGAGTGCCGTACAGTACAACCTTGCATATCATCACCTTACCGCATCGAAATCGGAAATGACCTCGTTGAGAAAGCGCAAACACTCCAGCCCCTGGTTGTTGACCGTTTCCTCCGAGTAGAAGTCGGAAAAGTTCGGCATGCTGGCGAACAGTACGCCCACCTCAGCGTAGCTCTGGGAGTACAGGTCATCGTGCGACCGCTTCCGATTGCCCATGAAGTGTTCCGCCACGTGCATCGGCAGGACGTTGTAGACGAGCGCTTCGTTCCGTCGCCGCATATCGCTTGCCTTCTCCTTCTGATCGATCACCTCCGTCTTCCACATGAATATTACACGATCTACTTTATCGATCTAAACAGAGCGGTAAACGAAAACGAAAGAAAACAGCAGACCTTAATTAGTGAACCACCATCACCCTTACTGCACCCAGCGTGGTGGGAGATTAATGTTGGGAGGCAAATCATTACGTGTCGGGCCAGGAAGGAGAGTGCTATCGTGACGGCCACCAGCAGCGCGGAGAGTGTGTAGCGCAGTGGAAAGCTGTGGAGTAGAACAAAACGAAAGGTCCAATTAGTGCTAACAACCACATGGTAAGGCGACATGTGCGGGAATAGCGAGCTGGGGCTTTGTTTCGCGAATGATACACGAAAAAACAGGACCTCTTGTCTCGTTCCCATCGATACGTACACGTTCAGAATGCCAAAGTCCTCGTTTCGGAATGCTTCGTCCAGGTGGAAGATATTCACGTAGCAATGGATCGCTGTTTCAGCGGTTCCAACGGTTCACCGATTGGCGGTGGTGGAAGACGGTAAATAAAATAAAACTATATCAGCAAATGTTGTCTCGAGTGGAACTCAGGTGATTGGTACTGGCGTGAGGAAGGAAAGACTGAGGATAGGCGAACTCCACCGGGAACTACAGAGATGATGGGTCAAGAAGTTAAATAGGTTTTCTCATAGCTCACGTCGATTAGCATGAGCGCGGTTGTCCCTTTGGTGGAAGGTTTTAGTACAGGTCGTGAGTAAGTTCCTGTCTTCTTCAGCATACGGTCACACAAAGTGGGCAGAAAATCAAAGCATAGGCGCGGCCGGTCGTCGCCCGACCCGTAAAGCTATTACTTTTTAATTAGTTTGTGCTAATGTTGGTCAGCAGAAATTATTCAGTAAAGTATAAATCCCTGTTTGCCTCTACGCCAGGGCACTTGGAATGCAAAACGGGCCGAAGAAAAGAGGGCTTTGAAAGTAATCGCCGCAAAGCAATCAAAAGAAGCATGCAGAACAGGATGCTGCAGGCAAGTGGATTAGTCGGGGTGTCGTTGAAAGGATTGAAAGATAGATAGTTTCCACCGGAAGCCTTCCATCTTGGAAGACAGTTTACATCCCACACAAGGAACAAACGCCGTTGAATATGGCAAAAAGGCACTAGCACTGTCTTGGGGTTCTTTTCACTCTAAATGCACATCCTGCTCAATGCATCCAGGCGAAGGGGTTCCCACAGGCTGGAAATCATCAGCAAGCAAACCTTCGGCTATCGCAAGAAGGATGTGAATAAATTTAATCAAGCCCCTTGACATACGGGTAGGACAATTGGCATAATAACGGCTTGCAACATTGCGTATGTGAGACCGATTTGCAGACGCTTGACGATTTTCCAATTCCGCCGAGAATCATGACCTCACGTCCGGATGCTTAAATGCAGTAAATGACGTGTGCGAATGTGAACCTGGCAAACATCATCTCCTCGCTTTGGCACGTTCCATATGGGGAGGTGAGAAGAGGAAGAAGGGTTCGGGAAAGGAACACGCCAAAAGGCAGAAGCATAAGAGAAAGGCTGTATTTACCGGTTATGATGATCATTAATAAAATTTTGCTGAGATGCGATAATTGCGTTATGATTGAGGTGGCAATTAGTATTAAAACGGTATAGTTACTGAAGTACGACGGGAATAGACACACGCTGGCCGGTTCCATCTCGGTCGAAGCGAACGACACGTTGGTAATGTTGAGGCTTAGTGGTGTCCTGTAAGAGGCCGCCAGCTGTACCGGGATTTAGTGGTGAATTAGTATGCAAAGCGCGTCGATCGTGTCGTAAAGAAAGGAAAGAGAGAGAGAGAGAGCGAGATAGAGAGAGAGAGAGTCATAAATAGAATAAATGTTTATACCATTATACGTTGTGTTTATTGTATGAGGGTACAGGCTTAATTCTGAGCTTATCAAACAGGTTGTTGGTCTGAAGATAAAAAAATAAATCTGTACCTAAAAACGTTTCCAGGCTCGATTCCATTTCGTGTCGTCGTAAACTCTTGTAATAGATACGGTGATAAAGTTTACTCAACAGTACTTATTCTGAACGAGTCGGAAGGGTTTGAGGATCACAAACCGTATGGAACACATTGGCAACACTATTAAACGCCGTATGCTATAGAATCTTTAGTGACACTAGCTTGTTGATTGAAATTTCTTGAATATAAATTTCATATTTTTGACATCTGAAATAAGTTTAATTTTAGTTAAATTATATTTTTTTTAAATAGCTGACGGAGTCAGTAAGATCATACATGAATTACTCTCTGCGACGTTATTCTATTAAGCTGTGCCTATATGGAGGCGCCTGGTAGTTTTATGAGTTCCACTGGCGAAATATCAAACTGCTAAGGTAAATAACGTCAGAAAAACCATAAATGGCTTCGGTCGCCAATAGTATAAGTGTCTAAGAATTAAACGCCGAAAAGTATGCAATCTGCTATGCCATTTATTTATGTGTTTTACTTCCATTTTCACTCTCGATTAACTGTTAAGCTGATTGAGTTCCAGTTTGAGCCTGCTCGGAATAAGCCTTTGCACGGCAGTCTAAAGCGAAGTACGAATCCCAATACAAACAGTTTCAATATTTGTCTCAAGAAGATCGGTTTCTCATCACGGAGTTTGTCTAAATGCAAACGTGTTTCGGCAACGTCCACCAAAGCGTCGGTAAATATTAACTTCCGTACGAATCGTAAACGTTCTCCCCTCGGAGCGGCAAACCCACCCTGTGGGAGTGTCTCCGAACCGCTACTTACCATGTCGCTCACGTTCGATACGCCCAGCAGCAGGACGATAATGATGGCCGTAGATTTCCGTAAGCTGGTACTATCGTTGTATCGTTTGCTGTTTAGCGTGATGAATGCCGGCAGAATCTGCAAAAAATAAAACCGGAAACCGGGAGTTCGAAAGTGTTAAGCGGGTTTGTCACGGACAGACAGCAAAACACGGCAACAGCGTGAGGGTGGCGTGAGAGTGGAACAATGCAATAAAAGCTGAAATCACCTTCTAATTCTCTGTGGTGTCGTTTTACAATGCTTAAGCTCTCCGCTGCTGGGGGTAAGCCTTTGGGAGTGGGAAAATTCTATTACAGGATTACCGCACCAGCCACTGGCTTATTTTGTATGCAAGTTTCTTTGACGTGACGGGTTTGATCAGTGCATTGAAAGGCATGAAAGGGCTCACAGGAAACGAGTGAACAAAACTGAAATAAATCACCAGTACAGCAGCGCGGGCTCAACTCGATATTCATTCGGTGTCCGCTCGGTGAATGTGAATGAGGATACGCTGAGATCTGCACGCTCCATCCTCCCTGCACGGCAGCGGGAAGTTATTCTTTTTCTATCACAACCTTCCACGATTTGCATTTGAGTGAATTATTTCCCTATTTTTTGTTGCAACAGCAGCAGCAGCACCCGGGCGCGTGCAAGTAATGTGAAAGAATACCCCACGCGCACCGTCCGGTGGTGATGATTTATATGTGCTCGTTTTATGCAACGCTATCCACCATTACTGTGAACGTTGCTCAATTTTTACTGCGCTTTTCAAACAGAAACACACCCACACACACACATCTCGCTACTTGTTTGAATAGATAAATGGTGCAAGAAAAATTACATGCTGCTCCAGCTGCGAGATTTAAACAGGCGGAGAAGGAGCCGTTCGAGGAATTGAAAACGGGACGAATAATCACACTGTTCGCCGTTTAGGACAAAGGCTGTCAGTACGCCGGTTGGAAGGAAGCAAATGGTCCTGAAACCCGTGCACCAGAAAGGAATGGCGCAAAACAGCGAAAAAAAAGAAACATGACGCACAAAGGGATGTAGCGCGAAAATGAGAACAAGTTGCCATGTCCGGCTGTCGCTTATCCTTTGCACTATATATTGTCAACTGGCAGCACCTCCCGGTGACACGGTTCCGAACGGTGACCATGTTTTTCCACTCACGAGGTTTTCGCTACTGTACGTATCATCGCTATTGTTCGTAGCAAATGATCGTCAAACGATTGTTCCCCGTCGGTGGCGTGGTGCCTGGTTCGCTCGATGTGGTGTAAAATCGTTATTTATCGTTAGTAGCATGTTTGGTGCTTTTATTCGATATCATTTTTTGTCGCCTGCTTGCTTCCCATGGCTAACGATGGCTGAGGTTAACCAGCCCGCTCTATCAGCGACAGCGACATATGGTGCGTGGAGCATAACGCGAAAGCGATTGAAAGTTTACGACAAGAAAAGTTTCGAATCGTTCGATTTTATGAGCATCCTTTGTCTCCGCCGCACTTTCTCGCTTTTGCGAAGACGTTGACGTTACGGTCACTTTATTTTAAATTAATGAGACTGAAGGAAGTTACCCGTTCCTGGGGGAACTCACTGTTTCCGATGGGTGGATCGATCGAAATCGTAATGGAAATGGGGAGGATGCTAGAGGGAGCGAATAAAATACCGATTCGGAACGGAAGTAACTAAATGGATGTTTAAACGATCTTTTAGTTTGCTCCTATTCTGTTGTTCATTTAGTCCATTTCGTCTGAATTCTACATGCACCCAGTAAGTTCTGGTGAATGCTCTGAGCAAGTAAACTACATGATCTTTGAAGATTTAACGAAAAGAGGAATTTTAATTTGCTAGGTTTTAGTTAAAGAGCTGCCCTAATGAAGCTGTTCCCTTCATTTAGTTTCACTAACGAATGAGCCAGAACAAGAGAAATACTTACCCCGGTAAGACTTTCGGCAACGGAAATGAACACCATCACGAAAATAATCACTAGTGGCGGTATCACAATTTCAAAGTGCACCGCTGTCCTACATTTCGTCGAGGAAACCCGTTGGTCCATTGGTGGTTGCGATGGAAAGGAAAGATGAAAAACACAGTCACAAAAGTCGTAAAAATATATCCAGTTCTCGTGCGGCAGGTTACGGGCACGGAAAAGTCGGTGCCGTAACTAATTAAAGCAGCCACATCGCTCACGGCCAACACGAGCAACGGGCGACAAATAAGTCAATTCGTTCCGGAGGCGTGTACCGTACCTTGGAAGAACCAACAGAGCGTACAGGATGGCGACAAACTGTACCAGCAGGGCAGCAAGGAGCGGTACCGCGCTGTGCGGCTCCCGATACTCGTTGTAGGCCGTCTCGTGCGTTTTGTCGTTGAACGTGAGGAAAATGGTTGTATCCTTGCTGATTTCACTGTGCCCGTCCCGGCTGACGAGCTCCTTGCGGAGGCGCATCTTGTAGTCCTCCGATGCCTGCTCGTCCTCCAGTGTGTCCGTCTTGTCATCCGTGCCCGGTGTTGATGGTTCGTCACCGCCACCGCCGTTCGCTTCACTTCCATCCTGCAGTATGAGATGAGAGCAACGCAAAACAAGAATGAATGCCTCATCTAGCCCTGTTCGGATGCCGTTCTGCCGAAAACAAGAGGGAAGCGATGCAATATGAGTTCTCGGGACCTTCAAAGGCATGGCGATTGTAGTCGTTCGTAGAAGATAACGCCTGTTCCAACCAATAACCAATGAGTGCAGTTAGGGAGCTTTGTTTCAAGAGTCGGCACTGACACTCGAAGGGTGCGCGTGGAAGTAGTGGCCATGGTAACCTGCAATGAAAATTAATTGCCCAACCATTCGGTGCTCCACGGTCTCTTTCGAAAGCTTACCTTCGGGTCGTCCTCATCGCGCAAGATTTCCGATGGTCCGTCCGCCTCGATGACCACATCCTTCGGATCGGCCGAACCATTTTTGTGCTCCGACGGGCAGAACTAAGCCGAAGCATCCCGATACAGTGTGCGAGGAGTCCGTGTAGATGGGTAGCGTACAGGGGAAAAGTGAATGAAATACAAATAAGAACAATAGCCGTCAGCATCATTTACGGGAAAAGATTGACTGGCAAGAAGGGAAATGAGAGCAGCATCATATTTATTGGACAGTTCGTTGTTATATGGCCCAAAGCGCAGGAGGACAAGTTCAAAAGTATGAGACGGGAATATTCATTAAATTCGTTGTACTTTATCACCGTTACGGTGTTCGAGTATGGTGAAATTAATTTTCAATAGCAAGCAACAATTATTATTGTCAGTTTTAGCATAATACCAACGTTTGTCACGAGTTTTTCTAAATAAATCCAGCAAAAGTTTCTAAATACGAGTTGATTTGAATGATTTGTAATTAAAACTGCATACTTTTAGGCAAAATTGCAATCAATTCGAAAATGAAAGCTCCTAAAGTTATGCAATCTTGTTTGGACTCTTTCTTACATGGTTATTTGATTCACTTCTCAAAACTAGCAACAGAATATGAATAAATGCGGATGTGAATTCGGAATAATTGTATTGCTTAATTCGTCCTTCAAGCAAAATAACTCCTGACCTTCGGGGATGTAGCATGACTGGTACCGTTCCATGCCAACGGCCACCGGGTGACAATGCTTTTCTGTACGTAATTGCATTAATCATGAACTGTGGCCGACGTACCGGAGAGTCGGTATGTCTCGATGAGAACTAATGGACTAACGTCTGGGATTGTCTCACGGGACACATATACTGTCCGCTTACGTCGTTAAGCCTGTCGTCGTCGTTTAAGGTACACCGGTCACGGGGGGTCTGTGTCAACTTCGGTGATTTGGGAACAGTGAAGCTTTCGAACCATAAATAAGCCTCAGGAAGTACAAAGTCGTGCCCGTGTCCTTCGCCACAGTTTCCGCATCGGTAAGAAACATCTCAATGAATCCTGGGTGACCCTCCAGGTTCAAGCTTTTACTGGGCTGTGATTCGACATCTAAGTTAAGCCATCAGTTCCAGTGCTCTCGGTTTTTAAGGTTATCCATATAGACGTCAAGGTTGGATGGTTTTCAAAAAACAACGTGTCATGTTTGACATTGCTGCTGTACTTCAAATTGGTACTTCAAACGAGCCAAAGCATCGCACATCGTCTATTTGGCTTTGCGCGTTGGCACTTGCGACAGTTCCTATTTGCGGTGTGCATCAACGGAAATGCTTTATGTTCTATTTCACCCCAAACATCGGGACGGTATGGGAGGCGTGTATGAGATTTTGTTGCTTTCGTCTTTACGATGTACTGGAGAAAGTTTTTGCGAAAGCGCCAAAACCAGCTTCAACTCTCCATCAAAACCATACATTCCTCCTCGATGTGATGTCGGTGTCGGTGTGCGCGGGTGTGCCAGGATCGTGTCGAAAGCATTATCGAATCAATTGATGGGTGAATGAAAATGTGAAATCAAATTCCGCTAACAGCATTGCCAGTGCTTCGATAATGGGCACACTTCAAGCGCTGATGGGATACCATGTTTGGGAGGAAGAAAATGGAATTTTACAGCCCGCCGTCGGGCTGAACCCTAGGAATGTACTGTTGGTGGGAAGATTTCCCACTTTTTTCCTCAGCCTAACATAGCGTTACTCCACGCCAAAAAGCTGCCAGTGGCAGTTTATGGGCGGCCAAAGGAAATGTGATAAATGGTACCAAGTTCATGCGTGCTTACAGTGATTAGATTTCTGCCCGACCGTGATGATGCGCGCTTTAAGCATATTTATGGACACGCACGAATGAGCGCAGCAGGTGTAGTACGGAGCGGATACATAAACCCACATAAACTCGAACGATCTTTGCCGCGTGGGCAAAGTTTTTAACCACCGAAAAGAACTGGGAAAATCATCCATCTTATATACGATAATAATTCCTTACCGGTTTAAGCACCTTCGTGATGAAATACGTCTTAAGGCCCGCTATACGGAGGGCCTCCTCGCGCTTTTCCCCATAGGCCGGCTCAACTTCGAACTCACCATTTAGGAAGCCGAGCGTTTTTTCCGACAGATGGACACGGCTGTGAAGGAAGAAAACGTACAAGAATGACGGGGAAAAGATGGAAAAATTGGGAAAATGGTATAGTATGATGAGTTTTCATTTGGAATTATTTTCCTTCGGCTTGCTGGGAGCTTTATCGACACAGCAAATCATATTGCAGTCGATGTTTTTTTCCCCTCTCTGTTTTGTCTAATGCTACTTGCTGAGGATATTACGATCGTAAATGTTAAGCAACGAGCGTTTTGGTAAGAAAAACGAAACAAAAATGAAAAAGCAATTTTGACTCTTTTTCTACTTAAAGGGGATGGTAAAGAAATGCGAAAAGAGAACAAAGTGTGGTTGGTAAACCTTGAGAAGAAGGAAAGCAATGCTTGAAGCTCTTTTGCATACATAAAAAAAACGGCTGGCACTGATTAAGATAAGAAGTTTAATGGATGCAGCACAGGATGGAAGAAGAAAGTGTTGAAATAGCGTTGGGATTTATTTTTCTTCGCCTTTACGTCCATTTTTAACTCGACTATTAAAGTGGATTGATCTTTGGCAGTAGAAAAAGCTCTTTAACATCCACACGGCTTTTCCTCATCGCGCCTCAATTCCCTGTTTATTTGGTGGGGCAAACCCAGGCATGAAGTAATTTTTCATCAAGCCAATCGATTCGGGAACGATTTGCGATTCGTTCCGGGAGCACGATTATGTAGATTTTTCCAAGGCAAATATCCGCCCCAGTTGGAGAGGGATTTATCCAGGGAAAAGGGAGTATTGGCCTGGTTTTATTTTCTCTTACCCAGCTTTTCCGCTTGATTCCATCTTGTTCGCCAGCTCGACATCCTTCGAGTAGACGTCGAATTGCCATTGCCGTTGGCCCAGAATTCCCGCCAGCACTGCACCGGTGTGTATGCCGACGCGCATATCCACCGGTGAGTTAGTCTTCTGCTGGACGTACCTGCGGGATTCGCGTGAAGGTTCAGTAAGCAAATGCCACGGAAGGGAGCGATGGACGGGTCGTGTGGTACCTACTTGATCGCTTTCACCATGGATAGGCCCATGTGCACACACAGGACGGCATGATCCGGCCGCTCAACGGGGGCTCCACTGATGCAGTAGTAACAATCGCCCAGAATTTTTATCCTCAGCTGTTGATATTTCTACAAAAACGGGAGGAAGAAAGAAACGAGCTAAAGCTAAAGAAAACAGTGTGCGAGGTAGGCCTCGCAACGTGCAAAGTTCGTCAAAGTCCTCATAAAAGTCTACTTGTCTAACTAGTTCGAATCCACTTCTTGTGCTAATACTCGGGAAGTAAAAAATAGGCCCCGCAGTATAAAGAAAAACTTTTCAACCGTCAACGAGTGGCTCCAGTTGGTCGAAAGGGAGTTGGATGGATGATGGCCGAAACGTAATGCTTTTTCCATACACTTCCGTCGGAGTCTTTTTCCATCGCTCAGGAGGCTTGGTACAGGAAGTGGTAAAGCGAAACTGAGGATGTGGGGCGTAATAGAGAAGTGAAACGAACGAGTCTCCGCCTGGATGATATGCTTTTGTACTGGGCTTATATTATGTTTTATGTTCGTTCGTGTCTGTCCTTCCCGTAGCGTACGTGCGACATAAATATCCAGGTCCAGATCGTGTGGATTCCGTCCCTAGTCTGTCCGGTGCAAACAAAAAGCCCATGTGTCACGGTGTCTGCGAAATTTAATTTATGCTTCAACCCAGTCGAAGACACATCAGACAAGGAACAACGGTTCCCGGTGTACGGACACACCTACTCTCACACACAAACAAACCTTCCGGAAGGTGATTCGAGTGTAGCACGGCAGGCAGCACCTGCATACATACCTCGGCGAGTCGGTCGAAGCGAGCAAAGAGTTCGTTGAGTATCTTCACCAGATCCTGGGCCGAGTAGGTGGACGAGATGGCCGTGAAGCCGACGATATCTGCATACAGTATGCTGAAAGAGAAAATGCAACAAAAACACACACATATTCTTATCATCGAATGTGGTGAAAATGATTTTCCACAGCTTTCGACAGGGAAGATACTTCGAGGGACAACTCTCGGCTCTCGTTGGTACTATGTTGCCTCTACATATAATAGAGATATTTTGTTTCAATTGAAATAAAACTAATTGTTTATTCATTTTTTCTCCCGTCTCTCTCTCTCCCTCTCAAAACAACCTGACATGTGTTTTCACTCTCATCCATCGATCATGCACGAAACCGTGCATTGAACTAGCATGAAAACGCATGACCTATGATCGATTGGCACGCGACACCTACGCCCTCATGCTGTGCTAAATTTAATCATCCTGCTATTATAACCGTCTCCCGCATGGAGCATGGTTCCCCCCTAGGGGGAAGAATCCCCATCCGCTTCTCTTCGCTGGTGCACACTGGACTAAATCATGCCGCACGACATTCAAACGTAACGTGCTAGTTAAAACCGACGGCCAGCGGGCACATAGCGAAACCGAAACCGAAGTAAGTGTAGCGAGCCGGCACTAATTTGCTAACGACCTGTTTGTGTTACCGCTCGTGTTTTGCGTGGAGATTTGGCAAATAAATAAACCAGACCGGCGCGGTACCGGCAAAACATGCTTCACCCTTAGCATTATGATGAACAAACAATCATCATTTTCGGGATACTGGCAGTGTTTGCTCAGGTGGTTGGATTATGATAGCCGGCGGGAGTGACGCAAGGTACCGACGAGGACGCGAGGGAAACTTTTCCGCACTGGAGAAGAATTGAAGCAGAGGGTTATTTTCGACTTTTTACACCGCTCTGTACGCGCTCAGGTTGAAAGGAATTTAGTGCGATATAATTTTTACTCCTTGACTCCATCCATTTGACCATCTCATGGAGTTTGGTGTTATGGTGTGGAAAAAAGATTTAGCTATCATTTTGAATTTATCTCAACAGTTGGACCGTTGTCAATCATTCGGATGAAGTTGGTCCATTTCAGACTCGATTGTGTGAAGCTGACTTTAGATTAGAGAAGGGCGTTACTCATGAAATCGGTTGGAAGAGCACTTTAGAACATTTATCATGTGCATTTAGGACTCTTCAGAAATACGTTTCGCTGTCTGATTTTCATGTCACGTAATTTTTATGTGTAACTTTTATCTTGTCGTTCTCCCAAAATGTATGCTCCATGTCGATAAGTTCCTTGTATTAGCTCTCCTTTTAGTCTGAATAGCAAAAAAAGGCAATTATTATTCAACTGGTTGGTACGCAAAATTGATCTTCACTGTGTCGCTCAATCAACGGCGTTAACACAGCTTATGTGCAGCTTCCGCAAAATGTTTCAGCATCGCCGAACTTGTTTTCCGTTATCTCCCGCTTCCAGCGATCGTACGTAAGAGGATTATTGGAAAAATTATCAACTACCAGCATGCACCACATCCTGTCACCTTCAGGTACAGCTACCAATATTTATTTTTTGGGCTAACTATAGACGAGCCAGCAGGGCATTGTGAACTGCTGCTACTTTGCAACCTTTTCCTTCATTCCAATGCTTCCCTTTTTCGGGCATGGAATAAAAGCCATAGCCTTATGATGTACCCTACGGGCATGGGAAATAGTATTGGGTTCGGCGTGAATGCACCATCGGTTCCCCGTTTCGCTATCGTTTCATGCTGAGGCTTGCGGTATTTGTCGGATATTCATACCGTTGTTATACGCTTAAGGCGAAACAGAACCGTACGCATGCATCGTCACCCGTCAACGTGACGATAGGGCTCAAAACCGCGACTGTAGTTTACTTGCGGTATCGTAACCCTTTGTGATATTGCTGCACTAAGCAGAATAGCAAAACGGGGTTTTCATTCCATAAGCCCAAAGTGCAAAGAAAACTTGCTCCTTTAGCGCCTGAATTTTGCGTTCGCAGCTGAACGATGGCATTTAGTGCAATGCGAGATGAGAAAGCAAGCTATGTCTGTTGGGAAATAGAAAACATTGTACTCTATTATATATACATCTTAAAAATAACTTTGCTAAGAAATATTATTGTTTTCAAACAGTCCAGTTACCCGACGTCCCTGGCAGCTAATATTCATTTCCAAGGACCTGTAGATAAATTTAGAACATCTAACCGTTTGCGAAGGTGTAACAAAGATATTTACCTCATTTGTCATTTAAATCGCCCTCAACAATCACAAACGAAAAAGTGAGTAAGACAATGTGGCCGAAATGATGAAAATAAGCTAACAAATCGACCAACCACCCCGATGCACAAATCCTGGCGGAGATTTTCCGCCGGCCTGAGCACGGAGAGACAAATTGCCCACCAGACACGTGAAATGGCGCGTGGGATGCCAACGAGCACCAACCTCCAGAAAGTCTAGGGTGTTTGCAATTTTTATTCCTTCCCAGAATCACTCACCAACCTCATGGTGAGGCTGGCAGTGCACGAAATTTTCCCACTGTGGCGTAGAAGGATAATTTAATTTTCCGAACAAAACTTCACTTCATACACCTGCTGGTGGTGTTTGTGTGGGTACCGTCTCCTTACAATCGTGTCGCAATCATCTTGGGCGAATGAAAGCATCTTGCGCTGAAGGAAACGCTTTCGGGGGAAAAGCTGGAAGATGATCTTGGGAAGAAATACCTCCGGTACCTGACATGACTCCTGACTCTACATATGGCCGTGGATGGTCGGTTTCGCACCAGGCATGTGTATCCGCCTGAAGGTATGCTTTTTGCTGTGTGCAGAGAAAAAGAGCGGGGTTGTTTCCGTTTTTACTTTCACAGTCACTTGCAGACCCGCCGCCAGTTGACTGGAGGGAAACGACGGAACGTACTCGTTCGGAAAAGTGTTTTTCACTTGACAAAAGGTCCTGCCGCGCTGGCTGGATGTTACTGCTGCTGCTGCTGCGGTTCTTCATAACTTATTAAACAAACAATAGCAAGAGATGCTGTCGCGTGTAAAGGTGCGCATCGGCGTGTTTCCTGTTTCTTCCCCTGGGCCAGATGATGTTTAGCGCGTGTGTGTGTGCATGTCGGTGGGTTTGTATGTGCCACACCTCAGTCCCCGCTAAATTGGCCGTTCCAAAAGCAAACAGTGACAACATCCGGCTTAAGCAAGGCATGTTGCCTTGCTGCGTTTCAACTGTTGGAAAAGTGTCCCTTGTTTTATACCCAAACAGACACACGTCTCGCGTCTACCGAACGCCGTAGGAGCTTTTCCGTGTTTAAGCGTCACTTCAATTAACTTCGGGTCCATACCGATACGAGGAAAAGGTTCAAAACTTTCCAGGCACCTAATGATTACACCATCGGAACCTCGCCACGTTGTTTGCTTGAGAATCGGGGCTGGTTGTTATTGTTCGACGAAAGTTCCCGCATGGGTGTAATTAAATTATTTCTTACTTTGTGGGTGCGACAACAGTGATGGTCCGGAAAAACATATGACAGCTGGGATAGATTGGGGAAAAAAGGATAATAAAATTGTCGTATTTAAATTGTGTTGCAAAACCGACGTAACCTCATCCACTTTGCCGATGCATGACATGAGGTCATCCAATTAAGCTCGAAGAACTTTACAAAGTATTGGATCGATCGGACCATATATTTAACCAGCAAGTCAATAAGTCACGAACCATTGAGGACGTGTCGATACCCTCTCACGCTGCACCCGGTAGACAAACAAGGTTGTTCGAATGGATATGCGGATATTTGCTTGGTTACAAAATAAACATGCTGTGCAAATTGCAGAACTGTAGGCGGTACATCATGTAACACATATAGCATTGTTATTAACACATATAACAATTAACAATCAAGCAATGAAGTTTTTTGTCTCAGGTAATTTAATTTTTATGACACAAATTGTTATCAATTGGACAGCTTATTATGTTTTTCATATAGTTTGATGTGTACGTAGGAAAATAAAATGGGGAATAACGTATGCAATACAATGCCTAAAACACATAAATTCATGCCATATTCAACACAAATTTGTCCTGATTTGACCTTCCGAACAGTTCGTTTCCGAGAGTCATTTATGTTTCATGGTCATTCTAGACCATGTCAAGAATAAATAAAAAGGAATGGAACAGATTTGTTTTTACTTCCATTCGTTTCTACAAAAAGGATTATTTTCATTGCTGAAAGCAATCGAAATGGTACTGATCACTGTTTCAAAACGAAACCAAAAAGTTGAGTTGCAACGGATGTAATCCTTTTTCCACACTTCGATTTACAAATAATCGGGAAGTTTCACCGGATCGGAGACCCAAGGGTTGTTTAGGCTTTGATTGATTTTCCTCGGAAGGATGCTAATGCGCTACGAGTCGGTGAATGGGACCGGCCGGCCCTCACCGAGGTGGAAATCTAGTTAACGGTTTGATATTTGAAACTGAACCAAAATCCAGCTTTTCGATGTGCAATACCGTAGAGTGGACGATTCCTTGCACAAAGCACGGTCTGCTCGATTGTGCGAAAGAATTTCGATTAAAATTAAAATCAGCTAAAGAGAATGACGTAATTGTGTTGTGAGAAGACCGAATAAAGCGGTGGAAATAGAGTCACCCTTGCTGGGAGTCACTCGTCCCTTATGGGGAAAAAAAATCTTGTACACCACCCAGAAGGGGTCCTGATTTTTTTTCCATTTGCTCCCTTTTTTCGTGGAGTTTATTCAAGAGCTTGAGGTTTTACCAGGCAACAAAACATCGCATACCGTCCGTTATCAAATCTGCCACAAGAAGACAGCAGTGGTAGCGTTTGCCAGCTCTTCAATCTCAGCTTTTCCGATTTTCTCGCTCACAGCCAACAATTTCCTTTCCTATCGCACAAACACGGAACCGTGCTTGACGATCGCTTGTCAAAACTTGCCGCCATGTTTATTTACTTATGTTTCATTATTATGATTTGTTCTTCGATTTTCCGGCTCCCCGAGCGTGGCAGTATCCCCCCAAGCGTTGGTATGTTTATTTTTGTGTCGAATTTTCTTTGGGTTGAAGATTTTGCTGAGCTCCCGCGCGTGGCCTTTTGCTTTCCCACCCTGTGGGGGGTGGAAAACCTACCTCAACTCGTTTTTTATGGGTGAATTATTTTGCTCCTTCTTACATCGTTTGCGGATGACGCAATCGACTTTCAAAATCATGGATGAACAGCGTTCCTTTACCATGATGTCGTTCCGTGCCCTTTTTCCCAATCGCGAAGACAAAAGCGAAGACCACAGCACGGAGTGTGGATAAATGCGCTCGGTGCGTTTATCGTTCCACACGGATTGGTTTCGATTGGTCCGAGTGGGACGATTACACACGCTTCCACCGTATGGAATGCGTTACATAGCCAGCACGTGGCAGAGGTCGTGCACTTGCTTACCTGACGTTTTCATGGCGACTCATGTAGATTTTCTTGAACTGCTCCGAGTTGGTGGAACCGAGATCTTGCCGCATCTTGACCGCAACATGCTCGGGTAGCACCGACAGTAGCAGTCGCTCCTGGGAAAGGGTTCGAAAAAGAGAGGGAAATTAAATTAGATTTCGCTCGACTTCGTTAAGACAATTTTCATCCGAACACCCGCCAGAACCTGATCGTGAAAGTAATCTGCATTCTTACTTAAAATTTCTTCTGCATTCTCTCAAACTTGTATTCTACTGTTTTTTTTTCACCTGCTTTCTTCGATTCGCTGCACTTTCCAACATTGAAATCAATTCAATTAGATGGAATCCATTCGTATTTGCCGACGGGTTAAGTACCGCTAAAGTAAACTAGTTGGAAAGTGCTTTCGCCAGACGATACAACAACTTTCCCTCAAACAAATCTTTTCGCGCAAACCGGACGAGCGCAAACGGACCAACTTTTGTTTTACGACCCTCACCAACGCAACGCGCGCACTGACGAATGTTCAAAACCCCGGGAACCGGTGGGGGTTACGAAAAACAATTTCAAAGCGGATGCCGATGCCAAACACAATATCAGTCAGTGTTTTGCCGTCACACCGTCACAATCCTTGCGCCCAAACGTGCCCAAAACTGTTTCCATTCCAACACTGTCGCCATCGAATCGCATTCTTGTTTCAATTGCTAACTGCAGTAAAAAGTGTTGACTATTTACGGACGTCCGGAGCAGACTGATTGCCGGGGTTGCTCTCGGTGTGTCAGCACAAAGTGTGGGAAAGTATTTTTACGAGTCTCGCACAAAGTGTCCGATTAATGGGACGCTGTACACGGGACGACCTTGCGACGAATAGTTGAAGCGATGCGTTGTTTTTCTCCGGAAATAGATGGAAAAATCGGCTAGAGCTGTGGGTATTTTTATGAGCTTGTGACGAAAGTGGAGGCAAAATTGTTTCATTACTATACACCTTTGTGTAAACGTAAGCCCAAAGGCAAAGGAAAGCTATGATGAGTTTAAAACGATTGACGCAAAGACATCTATTTGTGATTGAAATAATTAAAAGCTTCACGGTAACTCACGCTAATTGACATGAAGACGAGTTTGTAATTTGACGCTCTTAGGAACGTCCTTTGACATATGCCGAAACGTTCAGGAGGGTTAATGAAGGTTTAGTATCAACTTCAACAGCATATAGTTGGGTAAGTTCTAGCCAAGAAAAAATATGCTATAGCTATATGACCAATTATTTATGAGAACAATTCATTCTCATAATTCAATTCAGTTTTAGAGATTGGTTTGAACAAATTTGATCAAAAGTTATATTGATGCTATTAGTGCTATACATACATAAAGAAGAACATCATTCTTTACAAAAGACATGTACGTCAAATCAAATATTTAAATCATTCGCAACTTCGCCAGATTCTGAATCAAACCGAATCTCAACGTATCCATTGTGGAGAAGAATAATAGATTGCAGCCCATTTCCCATGCCGATCACTGACGACTAGGCATTGATGGATTCGGTTGCATGAAGCTTCCCGATCGATCGAACCCAGCTGTTGCTTAGCTTTCTACTACAACCGATTGTTTTTTTTTTAAAGCCAATGCACCCAGAGTGGGTGTATACGCATACGAAGGCACTAAAGACATCAGTGTAGAGGCACAGAAGAACAAACGTATCATAAACGGGACTCGTTCCGTGCGTCGACGTTTTTCGTACGCTACTGGGTCGTGTTGGCTTGCTTGAAAGCTTGGTTGATTTATTGCCCCTTGCATGTTGCCAAATTCGGCCATACGGCCATCTGTTTTCCCTTTCAAACTTGTGGAAACCCTTGGAAATAAGAAGCTGAAGGGGAAATGTGAGGGCCTACAGCAAATGTGGATGCAACCCCACCGGATGGTCGTAAATCAAGCCTCAGAATGTTGGTTGGCTTATGATTGATTTATTTTAAAACCTCATTCCGGCCTGAAACCGAAGCTCCCGCAACTCGCACACAACGGAAGCGGACTGACACTACTGACCTGTTCGGCTGACTGCTCCTCGATCAGCATCTTCACCTCTAGACCTTGCTTTGCCTCGAGAAAGGCTCGTCGTTGTTTCACTTCGGCCAAGAAGTAGCATAGCAGCCCGATAAGGGTGGCGGCAATCAGTAGAAGTACGTTAGCCACTTGCTGGGGAAGAAATGGAACATATAAAACAGGCGAAACAGTACGAATGGGAGACCGTTTCTTGCATTTATTTTTCAAGAAGACGACTGAACAATTTAAGAAGATTCAGGAGAGAGATCTCCATAAAGGAGGATATTGGAACCCGTCTGCTTACCTGTTCCCAAAAATAGTTCTCCTTCTTGGCCAGCCCGATAATTGCATTGACGTAGGTGGCGAACGAGCCGAGCCCGAGCAGAATCCCGGTGTACTTCAGCAGCACTGGCAATGTCACATATACTAAAAAATTAAGCAACACCGCCCATCCGAGTGAATCTCTGGAAAGTGGAAAAGAAAACCCCATAAAATATTACCGATCCTTGGCTATATTTTGATGCTTTTCCGATGCTTTACTGAGGCAGGGTGCGAGGATAAGTGTACTTCCTAAGATAAAGCGATAAAAAGACACAACCTTTGGCGAAAGAAGTTCGGTTTTCACACCCTTCGCAGCGGCCCTTTGGCGGCTCGATGATATAATTCCACCAGGCAATAATTGGGTTTGGGATTTGGAACTCTGGAGGATTTCGTTTCGGCGTTGACCGTATTCACGCAATCTTTGGTTCCTTAGCGTTGTACGATGATCCGGAGGAGCGGGTTGAAAAGACGAAGGTTACCAGCCAAGGCTTAACTGCCTTTGCATTAAGTTTGATTATTCTTGTGCTTTTACAGGTCCCTTTTTTTGGACGGGGAGCTCTGAAGGATTCAAAGAGAGCAGGGGTGCTATTATGAATGGTTTAAGATTATTCATTGGAAAGTTTGAAATTGATGGTGAATTTCGGGTGTTGGACACCAGTTTTGGGATTTTAGTTCAAGAATTAGAATACATCTGAAGAAAATGATTAATCCTTTTGTTTGTTCTAAAAGATGCTACAGGGAGTTGACTTAATGGTCAAAACCGTTGGGTACAATATGTATCGAGACGAACAAAATCTTGATAAAACTCAAGCATATATTACAAACTTTTGACGATAGAAGATAGATAGAAGGACACGTACTTTACGTGAAAAATCTGAAATAATTTCCTCTTCCAAGATTTTGTTGATTTTGAGCAAAGTTTCACATAAAATGATATTAATAGCCAATCGTTTGTCATACCTCTTCAGCTTCAGTGCTTGTGCGAAAAATCGTCTACATTACTGTGTGAAAGCACTCACACCATTGCTAACTAAATTATCATAAACGGAAAGCTTTTTAGACTATCAGCGACTCCTCCACCTCAACACCCATTGCCCATCGGTGCCAAAACAAGTACAGCGTGAAGTAACGTTTTTTGTCCAAAACACAGACGCCGGAATGGATAGAAAAAAAGCAACCATCGCGCACCAGCAAATTACACACACGACCAGTCCCCAGGAACGGCCTTCCCATGTGGACGTGTTTGTTCACATTTTGCCGGAATACGCTCGCACCATTTGCCGGATAATTAAGTTTAAATTAGGGAGTCTCCATTTTGGCATTGGCATGAATATTCATTTACATTATTTTGACGAACCGCGCATTACGACGGGAGCTAGTAATAGTGTGCCATGCCAATTTGCTGCGTGTGTGTGTGTGTGTGTGTGTGTGTGTGTGTGTGTATGGGCAGTGTATATGTGGTCGGTATGTATGATGAAATGGGCAAACAACCGTACGGAACCATTTACACAAGAGCCTCACCAAAATGTACCCAGCAGATGATAATGATGATGGCGATGACGATGACGATGAGATACAGTTACAAGCGCACTGTCAATAAAATTAATGGACTCACTTTTCATTCGAGAGAGAGAAAAAAAAAACGGGGTAAACATGGGTGCACGATCGCAACGATGAAAGCACATTTTTCATCCTTTTAAATCATCCTCTTATCAGCGTACTCGCTCCCGTCTTTCGATTTTCCCGCAAAGGATCGGTGGAAAAACATCGAAAGTGGGTCGATGCGCTATTACCGATGGTTGATACGAGCGCTTGTGTCAATCGAAAATTGATATTTGCTTTTCACCTGGCAGATTGAGGTGTGTGTATGTATGTGTATGTGTAGGAGCAGTAAGGTGGAGTGGTGTTGCGCAGGGGTTTAATTTTCGCGTACAAATGCACCCGAACCGGTGGACATGTCGCGATGCAACAGCTTAGATGCACACCAGCCGAGTGCCGCAGGGGTATGCGCACGTACGCAATCTAAGCGTTTATGAAGCATTCCGTTCTGGATGTATCCCCGGAATATCCCGCTTGCGGTATGACTTTTTGTATGCGTGATGAGCTTTTGGAGTGAAATAGATTTGACAACCATTGGGAAACGAGAAGCAATTTATGCTTCACAATCGATTGCACGACTGCCGGACTGGTGCTTATTAAATGATGTTATGTTTGGGAGGCAGGTAGCGGCGTAGGACCGCAAATTGATAACATTGTCCCGGTGTATCCAATCGATCGTTCGCTCTAATCGAAACTGCCAGCTTCCTGCATGACAGGATGAAATAATTACAATTTAGCTACAGTACCGGGTAATGAATTTTCCAGCGCTAGTTGCAACAGGCAGACATTCACTTGGAGTACCAGTTGATAGGAAATTAGGCAAATCTGGTGCATCGCACTGCCGAACCAAGTGGAAATTGGAAACAATTTTCCATCGGTCTTCAATTTCCGTGCGCTGTGCAGTCTGTGGCGCTGTAATGATAGCACGTACAGAAATAAGCATCCGAAAATGTCTCCCTGCGTGCGGCACGTGTGCTCCATGTGCCAGTGTCCCTGTGAGTGATTCCCTCAAGCTGAGCTTCCTGGAAGTAAGGGTTGTTATTTTCTTAAGCCACTTATCCACTCCACAATCCTCTGGCTGACCCGATTTTGAGGCCATTTGGCGAAGCTGTCGTGTGCTCTCGTTTAGCTTTAGTGAACCGTGCACTATGGCAGCACACACACACATACACGCACACACAATCGCCATGGAACACAATCTTATTTGTGCGACAACAATGACGATTGGCAGGAATTCTGTCCTTTGCTCTCTGCACGTTACCATGTTTTCTTAGGGAGGAACATGTACACAGGTTCATTACGACGTTGCACGTTTGTTGCAGCCGGTAACACACTGACGACGACTGACAGCGTGTTCGTATACATGGGGCAAGAAGAATAGAGAAATCATGGCTGCTAACTTCCTACCACTAACGATACCGCTTTCGCCCAGTGTAGGAATCGAATTGATTGGTTCGGTCGACTGCATTTCCTGCTATTGCTGGAGGTGGAAAACTCTTCATCCCTGCTTCATTTCCTGCTTCTTTCTCCCCTTCCAGAACGGATCAAATAATGCCAAAGTAAACGCAAACAGTGCCGTCAATTTCTAGACATAAAAAGAAAGAAGCCGGAACAACCAACAAACAACTTTACCCCGCTCGACTCATGAAAATCCCTTCATTCACGCTGAACTTAAAGCATAACGGAGAAGAAAGAAATCAGTGAAACACTTACCTGGGTGTTACCGAGCCTTTAAGAAAGAGCTGCAGAAAGAGCTGCTTAATGGCGAGCAGCCACGCCAGATGGGGTGCGATTTCCCATATGACGCCACGGAAGCGACCCCGCCCACAGAAGCGCAACACGATCGCCAGGACGATGTTGATGGTGAGGAACACGCTGGTGACGACTGGTGGACGTAGCGTACAGATAAGAAAACAGGTTACGATTAGATTACGTACGGGTACGAGAATTTCCCGTGTACTTTTCCGCTTGCTAGGTTATGTAGGTGAAGTAGTTTTTCGTGCGGATCGACGAACGAATAGCAGCAATAGAAATGCAATTGGCCGAATGCGATCGAACGATTTAAGATATTGAATTTTGCAGGGCAAAGCATGCCCGATGAACGGTGAGTGATGTAGGATAGAATGTTTGAATTGTAGATCAACTATTAAAAATGATTTTCCTATCAACTACTTGGACCTATCGAGACTATGGGAGTGGGAGGAAGTTTCCATGTATGAGTTTATATATAATTTATTAAAATCAAACACAATATGTTACTAAACAAAATAAAGCCAATAGCGAATACAAGAATTCTAATATCCAAATCAAGACACTTAACGAATACACAAATATTTCGTCAATAATGTAAGCTTGAAAAATTGAAATGCTTACAATCACGAATTCCTTAATCCAACGAATACTCTCACACAATCTGGTGTAGGCCAATAAACTAAAACCAACCAAATGTTGAAAAAAAGGACAACCTTTCAACAATTAATAAGCCAAAAAAGATCTCCCCTCTGTCATTCCCTCCGTTACTCGAAATGCTTATTTATGTTCAAAAATCTTCTAATGCCATCATGAGTGCGCGAAACCGGATCAAATGATGGCTGCGTAATAATTGGAAAAGTTTTGAACGATAAGAAAACTTCGGCCCATCCCTTCCGCCTGCATCTTTTCATTTGCAAACCCCAGTACAGTACGTGCGGGGTGAGATTGAAGTTCATTTCTTGTATTGCTTAAGCTTCATTTGATCTGCAAGACAAATATTCCCTGTCTGTGCTTGTGTTTTGTATTTTCATTTCTCATTCTATGGCATTGGGGTGGAAAGAAGGCAGCAGGCGAAGTAGTTGGTTGCAATTACACCTACCTATGCTTTCCACGCTCTGTCCCTGCGGTACCGCAATGGCCCAGATGTCGAACAGGATCGAGGCGATCAGATAGCAGGTAAAGGCGACCCGCTTCTGCTTGAGCGCGTAGCTCTGATACAGCTTGTCGAGGACGGCATCGGGCAGCAGCACCCCACCCCCAGTAGCCTGATTGATGCCCACCGTCGTCGCTATTGTGCCGTCCATCGTTGGGTCCGTTGGGCGTTTCGTTTGTGATTTTATTTTTCACTTTGCACTCACTCCCTCTCACAACCTTCCACTTTGTTGTGTCCTGCTAAATGCTCACCTTTACGCTGACACACACACACACTCACTTGTCACTCGTGGGCTGCCTTGATTCGTTTGCAATATCAGACGAACGATGCACACTCAGCATGATTATGCTACCCACTACACGCAACCGTAACCGTCGCTTGGGGACACAAAATGATCGACTGTCGGACGCGATACACACGCCACGGTCACGATGACAACGACCACAGTGAGCACACGGCACGTTGCGACGGCCGTTCGATGATGTCGACGATAATGCTAACGAATGTTCCGGCCGGTCGGAAAGGCGCGATTTTTCTGCTTTCGTGCTATCGGGTGTTCGTTTCGTTCGTTGCCAGCAGCCGCTACATCGTCGTACAGTGAAAAGCGCAGCCTGGGAAACTCGTCTTCTCGGGTCCCCTGGTACGCTATCGGTGGGACTCCGTCTGGTTCCGGCGGTTGATGTCGTCCTGTTTCGATGAGCTTCGGTTCCGCTCTTCGGTGTTTGATTAACGAGATCACATGTTTATCACTGGGAAGGATGCTCTGTCTTTTTTTTATCACGCTCCGTTAGCTATCCTGTGTAGGTTTTTTTTCTGCTTTGGGAGGTTTTGGGAGATGGGAGAGGTCGAGTTTGCTCTCGTTAACCGATGGCCTGCAGTTGAAATGTTTACTTTTTATCCAACATTCCTAACACGACGTTCAAATAACGGCCACTGCTAGTCTTTGGTGGAGTGAAATGGCTGTTAATGGAGAAAAAAATGGGAGCGAGAGTTAAGAACAGTAAGCGGCCATCGACCAACTGGTTGAATATGTTATTTCTACCATCACTGTATAGTGGTCGAATGGAATGAAAAACTTTCACTGTACTTTTGTTGGCACGTTGCAGATTTATTGTTATTTAAAAAGTTAACTTTACGTTATTTATTGACTAAGCTGGTCTGTGGACGTGCCGCACGCAAACGCGCTGTATTGTTCGCCTTCGGCGGATGTGAACCAATCAATCATATTTTTCTAATACTTGTCAGCTTTGCGCATCAAACGCACTGTGTTGGTCGATTCAAAGTTGGCCTTAAATAAATCCAACGAAACCAGAACAATCCGCTATCTACGTGCGGGGAGTTGAATGGAAGGAAAACCATCTATCCGATGGCCGGCAGCCATTTGATCTATGTTTCGAGACCGTAACCCCGTGTTGCGCGGTACGCGCCTGGGATGCTTCACATTGTGCGGTATGGGTTTGGGTTTTTTATTCCTTCCTTTTACGGCCGGTTGGTGTGAGGTACATTCCACATCTGCACCTGACTGGTATTGGAATTGATAACGGTTGACGCTAACGATGTTTATGAGCCACAGCCAGGGGAAAGAAAAATACCGCTTCGATTCGGTTTTTCTTTCGATTGGATGGATCACTTAAGGAGAGGACGGCATCGCACAGTTTGCAATTGAAGGTAGTTTGGAAAAGCTGCGATACTCTCAATTTTATTCATAATTCATGTTGAAATACAGAGAAAAACAAACAAAATGGAACATTTTCTTCTCGGAACATCTCGGGTATGCTAATTAGAAAACTTTTCAGGCACAATTTTGCACTTCATCACTAACGCAACGAGGTTAGTTTGCTTAATTTGCATGCTAAAAGTGCATCGAAACAGTGTACGAAATGTCGACCACGGGAAATTCCAAGAAAAATCCTAACATGCCCCACTGTGGCTATTCCTGTTCTTTTTTTTTGCCTCATCGTACAGTTTGCGTTTTTTGGTACCTTGCTACGAATGCCCGGAGCAACTCATGGTGCTCTAAACCAGAACATACAAAAAACAAAACAGGAGAGGTAGAGTGGAAAAACTGTGCGAAACATCGGTGAAAGTTTGCAACCACCCTGCTGGTATTGCATCTTAGTTCAAAGGATGTTGGTTTTAAGCAAAATTCTCTACGCTCGCTTTACCTTCAGCCAGTGCAACACATCAGCTGCAGCACCGCTTGTGTTCAGTCGTACATGAAACTGCATGCTATCCTTTCCACGCTTTAGGTTTCATTTCCTAACAGGGGAAAACCACCTTACGCTCCTAGGGCTTATGGATTCATTACGAAACTCCCTGGGCCACCCGAAAAGCACAACATTACAAATAATGTAGCATTGTAGCAACGCTTCCCCACAAGCGCTCATGCAACGAACAAATGCATTCGCAGTAGCTTATCGCACCAGAACGACCAGCAGCTTCGTTTGCTTTTGTGCGAGCATCAGGATGAGGATGCTCGCAACGGCTATCGCGCGTCTCCATCGGCTAAGCGAAAACCACCGGGCGTCTCCACCACAGGGAAAAGGATGAAAACCACCAGGCGTCTCCATCATTTGCAACGGAACAAAATATTATTGCTCCGCACGGTTGTTTTACACCCCGAAGAGTACATGTACATGGGTGGAAAAAGCACATTCTCGTTACCGCATTTGTTAACAGCTATCAGCAAAACGCTAGCTACTTTTGGAAAATTCCCCGACACCCATCGTTCTGCAACGCTGCCGAATCATTGTTCAACGTGTTGTGGTTGAATTACGGTAGCGTTCGGTGGTCATACTTCACCTATTTATAATCACACATTCGCCCTAGATCTAATCATGACTTGTGACCGTAAAGTATCGTGCTTTGCTCTCGCGGCTGGCAAGTTTTGTAATGTATCGAGCGCGTAGTATTGTTAATTATTTCCGCCTGTTTTTCGCACGCCGCCAGCGGATTGATAGTTACGTGGCAAAAAGGGGTGCAAATGATGCCACACAACACGATGGGAACGGGCACGAACGGTGTATTGTTGTACCACCTTTCAATTATGTACTTTTCGAGGTCGACATAAAATTTATGATGGCCCTTGCTCACAATTCTCCCTTTCTCGCCTTCTCTCGCACATGGCTGAATGGTTGAAAAGTGTCTGGAAAGTTTACAGTCAGCATCAACACCATCATTCTTTGTGGTGGCGAGAGAAAGGAAGACAGGAAACTTGGCACTTTGTTGAGCATTCAATTAGCTTAATGTATTTCGTGTGCTTTGGACGAGTTTTTTTTCTCTCATAAACCATTCCACCAGCCCCGGCTTGCGTAGGCAGCGTAAATCAATAAATGCAAAGTATATTTTACTCTCGACGTTCCGACGGAATGGGAAGAACCGAAAAGAAGCCTAACGGACGAATAAACGGTCGATTACATGGAAACTCAATTGATGCCAGCGTGTGCATTATTCCGTTCTCGGGGCTTAAGGCACAAAATAATAACCGTTGAAAGGTCAGCACTGTCAACAGTTCGTACGGTTGGCTGAGAATTCACATTCTCCGTTCAGTGGCTGCCAAAATGTGTGTCTGGCACGAAGGTTTCACTAAAAATACTTGACCCACCCCCCACATATTTCCAGTTCACTGTACGCTGTACCTTTCCCTCGCCATTCCTACTCGAGTGTATCGTTCTTTTTTAGTGCTGGAAATAATTTTGTCAGCAAGCGGGAGGGACACTTGCTGTGGAAGGATTAACTGGGGATTTTTTTTTCGTCACCGTAACCTTGTAACTTTGAGAGCTGGATAGCTTTCGTTCTTGGCCACAGGGTACCGAAGCACACATAAAATACCTTCGAAAACAGCATTTCGCTTTATACTAATGGTCGTACCCGTACTCGTATCGGTACCTAACGGCCACACAAACACACGAAAAAGACCGTTCAATCTTTCGCTAATGAAGGTCGGTCGTGTATGGTTCATTCCGAAAGGGCAGTAGGAAGGATGCGTTATTTTGATTTGGATCAGGAGGATGTTTCCAAAATAACAGCAGGAATGTGAGGCGTTTGTGGAGGTTAAATTATAGGCCGGATTAAGTGTGTACACATGAGAAGGAGCTGATTTGGGACAGGATATAATAGAAAAGAAAAACATCACCTGAGGATGACAGTTTTTTTTGTAGATCACAAGAGCAGCAAATGAACGAGGATTGAATAAATGAGGAATAATCGATTCCATACTTTAATTCGTAATAAGTTCATAAACATATATTTTAATCGTTTATTTACTTTGTCGCACAAGGCAGAATTTCATGCATCTCGCGTCATTTTTCTTTTGCAAAAGAACACGATCAATTGGGTCAAGTGTAAGTGGATATGAAGGCAATCGCATTGCGCTCCATTTCCGCAGTAATGAAATGGCGCTGCTTCAAACCCCGTTTGCGCTTTCTGCTGGCCTTCCTAGCTGGAGCCATCCTTGCTGTTCCTTCGTACCGAGGGCATCCATCAGGGCATCAAAAGTTTCTTCCTCGGTTGGAAAGCAATTAAGATGCTCCCGCCGTACCGAACGGGAATGAATAAAAGAAGGAAGTGTCCCATTTCCCGACGATTCTCTAGCGGCAGGAATAGAATCTGGGTTGAATCGTATCAGCAAACGCAAACGGTGTATGAAATGGATTCCAGTTCCTAGATGTTGAGATGAAAAGGACGCGAGGACGGATCTGTGTACCGTGGTTGAGAAAAAAAAACAACCGTTGACGATTGCAGCTTTTCAATATTGCTTTTAGGTAAATTAAAGGTTCTTACAATAGGGATATTTAGGGAAATTGTCTTCACTTGAGCTGAGGTGAAGAGGTACATCTCTTGAAAAGCAGCTGTGAGGAAGCATACAATGTTGCCATCATAAAAGCGAAGATAACACTCTAACCTTTAATTTAAGATTCCTTTCAATTTCAACAACCTTTTCATTAAACTGTTTTTGTTCTTAAGTATCGCTCCATTCGTTCGTATAATGCTCGAAAGTCGCTGTAAAATATGTATGATTCACCTTTCTACAATTCTTCGCACTCTCCAGCAAAAAAACCCAGTTCGTTAGCTACCGTTTCATTCAACTATTTGCATTTATTCCCGCCATGTAGCTAGAGGTTAAGCATAACTTTTCCCCATCGGTACCGGGGTTTGCATCGGGAACGAAATGAAATTTGTACTCAGTCGACAGTCGGTTGCAGTCTGTGATTTCATTTCGCACTCAGCAAACTCGGTAAGACGCTACCGGAAGTGTTGCGACATTAGGCGTAACTTAGTTTCGGTTCCTGCTCCCTTTTTTTTCATCCAGGAATAAGTATGGATAGCAAAATTATATGCTAAACTATTTGCCTGCTTCCTGTGTCGCGTCTCCTACGGGTGACTGACTTCTTATCAGTTTGTTTGTCAGCAGGAAAAGTTTTTCCCCGCCCCTCCGGTTGCCTGTTGTCTCGCTTACCACGGACCCTTGTAGTTGGGCGGGACTGGCAGGTTTTCCTATTGGTCGTTCGAACCGTGTTGGTGAATTTATTACTAACAAGATGGCAATCAAGACAAGAGCATTGCTTCGTTTGCTTCTTTCCGATTCTCCTAATTCGGATCGAGTTGTTTTCGAAGATAAATAAATGAAAGGTTTTTTTTTTATCGGAGGCCGTCCCATATCGAGCGGGTCATGTGTGGGGCTGTTAGGTTGACTGATGTTCCTGGATAATTTTTTGGTATTGAGATATGCTTTGTAACTTTGCCGACTGAAAGCTAACTTTTTCAAAAGAAAAAACGATTTTAGTGGTTCATGTGTGGAAGTTACAAAGGAAGGTTGTTTAAATATGTTGTCTGAGTTTCCGAAGACCAGCAAAGGTTTCTAGGAATTGAAACCTAATTTAATCCCATTTCTCTTCTATCTAACTACCTCCTACACCAGGAAAACCTCGTCTTATGTACCAGCAAAAACTTTGGCGTAAAGTTATTAATTATACAGCTTTCAAAGATTTATATTCTTCTTTCTTCAGAAAAAAAGATGCATCCTATCTGTGTAATTGAAAGCGCACGTTATAAGCGATGTGATAAGCCAGCTGAATGAAAACCTCAGGAAAATGGTCCATAATAGCTCAATTAGAATAATCAATTACCAACCGTTCGGTGGAAATTGTGTACCCCAAGAAGAAATAGCTCATACGTGGACCAGATCGTACCATATGGAGATGAACCAGATGGCGAGTCCTGGTGCCTCACCCTGTCACCGAGATGAATATTTTAGTAAGTTAAATACTTTACCCACACATACGTTCACGTGCATATATCCTTACGCTCACTTCCTTTTTTCCTATCCCGACCAACGGAAAATGCCACAAACTCACGTATCGATTCGTTGATCTCGGACAAAGACCAGAAGCACGATTTTTTTATTTCGGTCTTTAATCTCCCCAGTGGGGGAATTGCACGAAATCGTAATCGAACGAATGGATGTACACATATTGACATATTGGCTTTACCGAACCTCTCTTTCCGAGGGTTGGTTGGGGATGCTATTTGTTGGGTTGTCCTTGCAGTGAATCTGACTCCTTTTTTCTATACTCCGTCCCTCCATACTTCTGTGGTGAAAGTTTTGGGCTTACAGATCAATATATTGATGGTGTGGGGAATGGCAGGAACGTGTTTGGATGGACAATTCAAAGACTCAGGCTGCCTATTGGTGTGCAAAACGAAAACCTCACTAAAGGTTAAAAAATAATGGTGCCTGAATAGATTAGACAAACATTTGAATGCTATTTGTTTTTAGATTTTCTACGCGGGACACTATTTTTAGGTCATTTATCCGGTGATATGACGTTCATTGTTTGTTAAAATTGTATGCTCTTTTCTGCAACAATGCTTCAGTTAGTGTGCGTAACGCGTTAAGCATAATAATCCATCAATAATAAATTCTCGATATTAAAGCATCGTATTTTCAGTCATCTTTTCTGAGCATTTAATCACGGCGGACTCTACATCACCTGTACAAAGGCTCTACCATATTCATCCCTGACAAGTAGCAGGGATAACTCATCCCATTGTTACCAAATTTATTTGCATTTTACGGCACTTAATGACATTGTAAACCTATTATGATATCATCCAAGCAAAAGTTTACCACCCAGCGTTCGGCAAACCCAAATCCTCAAAACTTGGGAAAGTGTGATGAATATGACCATTCGTTTCGTCCGCTTCTTGAGGCATTTAATGCGTTTTTCATGGAATACGTTCACCGCCCACGTCCCACGTAATCGGTCGAGATCCGGTAGCACGGTCAGGAAAACATCATGATCGCCTCCGGCACGTTGGAAAACAATAATTTCCCGTTAATCGTGCCTACCCTCGAAGCACCGACGGAAATGGAGCGAGAAAAGTCGGATACATCGCCCATTTTCCACCACCAGAAAAATGGTGTCCTCCGAGTGAAGACGAGGCTTAGTGGTCAATAGCCTAAAGAGGCTCTACAGAATCGCGGTGGAACATAGCGGAGTGATAGCAAGTTCAGTTCCTGTGAGGTTCCGATAGTTGATGAACATGTCTCAAGTTATCCACGGTTCGCTTAGGAACGCTACAAGTGATGTAGGCGTTTGCTCGTGTCGAACTTACTCCGGTGGATCTCAGTAACCTTTGCCTTTTCAAAGCAACATGGCCAACATTTCAACGAGAGGTCCCCTTTCATCCTTGACAGTTTTGACAGCAAAGTGCGCTGGTGAAGGTGGTTGACACTAGACAACGCCAGGAAAGGAATCCGCCGGGACAGTTAATAACATCGGCGTTACTGGTTGTCGTAGGGACGTAAAAAGCAGGCACTTGCTTAGAATCCTTCAGGACACACCATCACCAGAGTGGATCGATTTTATCATCATTATCACCAAGCACCATCGTAATTGTATCGGTGAGTTTCCTGTTCGCATGGATACGTTCCCTTCTTTCGCTTGCATGTATCTTCATTAAATTCTAGAACAACGGCTCTCGGAGGCACCATCGCACTTGGATCACTTTACATATACACTGGAGTTGATTTCTGGTGATAGGACAATGAACCACCATTCCTCATGAAGACATTGGAAAGAACGTATTACAAACGCCCGCAAGTACACGCGGCACCACACGTATACCAGAAGCGAACACTTTTGCGGTACAGGGTTTGTTTGCCTTTTTTTTACTACCACAATCTAGAGGATTTACTCTTTCGCGCACTCAAACACAACACACAAACAAACCAAACACTTACGCCCGAAAACGAAGCTGCCTCATAATCGGGGAGCACCCCTGCGCTTTGGGGAGGTCACAAGCACAAGCCGGCACTCAGAATGTTCTGAGAAGTCTAAATGGAAATGAGCGACTTTCGTGGCCAATGTTTGTTTCAACTCCCCCGTGGATACCTTTAAACCAATGTGGCGGTTGTGTGGTTGAACAGTCAAACAGCAGGTGTTTGAAAGCGAAATTGATAAGAGTCCGATTATGTAACGTGATTCGGTTATGATTGTTAGGTTTTTTTTTGTTTTTCGTTACTCGTTGTTTTATTCAGCATGTGTCCAAAGGTGACAACGACGACTTACTTTTGTAGAAGAAAATAGTAGTAAGTGAATCGGTGAATCGATGCATGTAAATTATAGCTGAACACACAAACTAAGAAGGGTATGGAGAACGAACCAGCCCGCTTTGCTCCTCTCTAACTGGTAAGAACGTCGAAGGAACAGTGGAACGGTTTACTACGTCTGAGAGTAGGCGGAATACATTGTTTCCCTTCGTACGCGGTACTTCTGGCGTAGGCTCGACTAGCCCCAGCAGGGAGGGAAATCCTTTTCAAAAGCACCAACACTTCAACAAACACACACTCATACACACACATACATAAACAGCGCGCTCCAGACACCCACAACCGTGCGGGGAGACACCATAAACTCCCGGGGCTCTGATAACGCACGCTCGCCTACCACTCGTCTCACAGCGAGTCAAGTTCACGAAACACGCTTTCCTTCCTTACCATCCCACCATCATTTTTATGTACACTTCTTCTTATTCTTCCTCTTTTTTGATCGACCGTCCCTCTCGGGGGTTAACTGATTGGTTGGGTTTTAGCAACCGAAGGTCGGTTTACTATCGACCTCGGGGAAGACACCAAAGAAAATCAAAGAAAAGCACCAAAAGGGGCCACACTTACACTCAACTCCTTGACACTTGGCGAACGAAACGGTGGCACAAAATGGAGGACACCCACACGCAGTAGGCCTCCGTTTTTTTGCCAACAGTACCCCTAGAACCTGGAGGTGCACTGGTTCTGTGTGCCGTTGTGCGACTGGGGCGACTGTACCGGACACGTTGGACACGTCCAAGGATGTCAATCTTCACTCACAGACTGAACTGCCGTGCGCCACCTGGACGCGAGATGGTGGCGCCCCCAAAAAACTGGTGCGAGCGGATGAGTATTTTACGCGAGAAAAATTTTTCCCGCTGATTACTGGGAACCGGGAGATGCTAGCGGTGTTAGTGAGAGTGCACGAGAGCCGTGCGCTGTTGCGGGAGAGTTGAAGTGACAAGAAAAGAACGGCGGGGAAAATCTAAAAGCAGGCACATGGTTGATTTTGCTCTCGGAGCTCATTTTCAATGACAGTTCGGCACTGTTGTTTGATAAACGTTCTTAATGCTGCATCTATCTTAAGCGGTGATGGAAAATGTTTTAATTAGATGATTTATTTTGTCTATATTTCGAGATAAGGGATGAGATACAATCCATTTGTAAAGCTGATAATGTATTTTGATATAAGAATTGGATACTCTCAGCGCCATTTAAATTTAACGCCTAAAGGTATGCAACTGGAGATACATTACCTCTTGCAGGGATTTTTCATTAACGTCTAAAGTTATATAGAAATGGATGATAGAAATGATAACAATTAGGAACATAGGTGGGTAGAAACAGTCGTACATCATTGTATACAAACAACTTTCACTACTCACCACCATATGAAACCCATAGCTCTCTCTCATTTGACGTATTTGATTCCTGCTCGCAAGGTCCTGCTCGCTTATTCATAATAGAGAACCACTAACTCTCGCTCGCAGAATGTGCTCACCCTCAAAGTAATTGGAAATGAGCGTAGCGGAAAGCAATTTTCCCCAACTCTAGCCACTCAACACGATAGCACAATAAATGAGTGCCTTAAGAGTTCTTATGCGTTTCCTTTTTTGTTTTGCTTTTTACTTCTATCAACAAGAATTCCAGCGATTGGGTTGTAACGAAAGTTCGAAAAAGAACGCAATTAAAGTTTTAAAAACCTTTGTTATGGTATGTAGATTTCCTTTTCTGAATGAAAATAGACTTTATTTGCATTTTGATAATGATTCATTGTTACATGGCTAAACTACATTCAACAATCGCTAGGTGTTTTTGTTTGAATTCGTTTTAACTGTTTGATTTATCGGTCTCATCTTTTTGCATCGTTTCGTTTGTTTTTGTTTTAAATATTTCTATCGATATTAAATGTAAATAGCAATCAGGCTCTAGCTAAATACGAATTACAGATTGTTTATCCTCTGTCTAGTGTTTGATTGTTTGTAACATTTTGTTATAATATGTCGGGGCGGGATTGATGCGTATATCGGTACATTGCGTGTATGTGTGCTGTACGATTTGTTGCATGTCACGTCTGCACGTCACGACGACCTATCAGCTATATTGGAATAAGTTGTAGCAGTAGTGTGGCACTTAGACTAAATTGACTAGCATTGAATAAGTTTAGAAAACAAGTAAAAAATCAACTTACGTTACGTAAAACTCTCCCACTGTGCTGATAAAGTTTTAAATGTTCACCATCGGTCGCTTTCGGCCCGGTCTCGGGGGAAAACTTTCCCACAAGTCCTGACTGACGGCTTGTTGTCTCAATTTGCATTCCGGATCCGGAATTGATTTAATTGAATTAAAAAAGTCTGTGCCAATAACAAAATGCATGGCACAAGACGAACTGACTTCTTTTTCGTGCCGCTATTGATAAGTGTTGTTGTGTATTTGCATTCCCTGTCATTTCTGCACGTTGGCTTCAAATAGAAAATATATAATCTTTCAACCCCTTCTAAATTGACTACAATTATCGCTAACCATAGCCCCACTAGAAGGAGCTTCTTTTATCTGTTTGCTGGCCGCGACCAGTTCTTTTGCATTCTCTATCACATGGAAAGCTAACAGCCTAGCGCCATTAGCCTCGGCACGCGTGCATTTAGCCCCCCTAATCAGTAATTAAGTTTGACAGTGGCTTGAGTCTTTGCTAGTGTATGTTTTAATTTTTTTTAACAGTTTAATCTATTTCTTTCCTCAAACTTTACCAAATTTACTCTTCAATAAATAGGATCTCTAGTTGTCAATCTTACTCCAAAGCGAACTAACAATCAGATATTGAAGGTAGAATACTTGTACGGTGCTTAACTCAAGCTCAAGAAGATGATGATTTTTATATCCTTCAACCTCCAAAGCACGCTTGCCTTCGCCGTGTTGTACTTTTTAAGCGTGAGCATTTCGTCATATTCACTCTACTTTAACTCCTCCACCTCCTTCTCCAGATCCGCACCGGTCACGCTCGGTGCCATACCGTCGTACCCATTTTTCAGGAAGATCTCCTCAATATTCTGTATCGAGCGTGCATTACGCTTTGGGCTCAACACCCTTCGATCGTCCTCATCGAATTCGCTGTCCTCGGTTTCGGTGTCGCCGAACTGTAGACTGTCGATACTTTCCGCATCACCATCGCCTCCATTGGAGGCACCCAGTTGGTAGCAACTCTCCGACAGATGGTTGTACGTTTCCAGATCGATAAAGTACTGCTCGTTGTCCAGTATCGTCTGGCGCCATTCGGTGTTATCGAACGGACCAAGATTGCCACCGTATTCCGCCGGTAGAAGATCCTTCGAAACGTACTTGTGCAGCGAGCTCAAGCTATTACCGTGCAGGTGTATCTTCAAGTGGGCGAGAAGGAAGAACGAATGTAAGAGTTTAAGTACTGCGGCGAGATGACCCTTCTTACCCTTCGCCGGATTTTATCCTTGAGGAATGGTTTCAGCACGGCGAGAATGGCGTCGAAGTAGAACGGTTCGTGAAGCACGTGGAACGCTTTAAACCGGAGTGGAAACGCTTCCTGGACCACCTCGACCGTTTTCTTCGCTAGATGAGGTGAAAGATACCTGTCGGATGGATCGAAAACCAAGCATTACTGCTGGTAAGGTCACGCAACAAAGGAAAGGTGGGTAATCTTTCTGGGCCGTACCGTGCATGAGCAAACCCAAGTCCAGCCATATCGAGCAGTACCACTAAGCCTCCAATCTGTGTTTCCGGACTTCGGACGGCATCCTCGAGCGCTAGCACATTGCTGCGGAACACGTAATCCACCGGAATTTTGTACGGATCACATTTTTCTGCACAGAAAATCAGACGAGTGAGTGGGGATACATGGAATGACAATTCTATTTCCAGCGGATCACTGGACTCACCAACTCGAAACAAGTAGATTTGCCGTCCATGTTCGTCCTTCTTCGGAAGCATGGTTTGAATTTGCATCTCCAGCATAAACTTCATCTCGGACGGTGGGGACACTTTGAATATCTCCGGGTACTCTTCCTTCATCTTGTAGTACTTTTGCATCTGCAAAAGAGACGGGTATTTCCGATCCAGATGTAAATCAAGCAAGCTCACGCTGACGATCGGTCACTACGCCTATGGGTTACCATTTTGAATGCCTTCTCGACGTCAAACTTTTTGGCGCGTAAAAATCGCAACAGAAACGAATCATCCCGCCTGCATCCCAGTGCCCGCTGATGGTTCTCGTTGTAGATGTTGAGCTGCTGCCGGAGCTGACGGATTTTCGTGTACGTCAGCTCACCACCCGTTTCGCCCAGTTCCTTATCCGCCTTCTCCCGATACTTGACATCTGTAGTGGGCAGGGAATTGACAGCAAAAAGGGTAGAAAAAGAAGAAGAAATATAAAAAAACGCCATTCACACACAAAGCGCAAGAACTGGATGCACTGGAATGTGCAATCCACCGGAAAGGCATTTTTGTTTCCAACTGACCTAGATTTTTGTTCATCTCGTACTCGAGCATTGCATTATTGTCGAGCGTGGCGGTTTTTCCGAAGATTTTCCGCGGGCTGTTCAGCGGTGTGCTGTCGTTGCTGGACATTTTGTCGTTTTTTTGTTATCCTTCTAGTGCTTTACTTTTGTACCAAGTTACGTTTTACGCTCCACGATGCTTCCAGTTGATTCCAGTTGACGAGTACGATGCTGTTGTGGGAACTTTATCCACCGGTGTTCGAAGAATTGTTTTATAATGCAGCTTTCGATGCAATTCCGATGCGCTTGTATTGCCGCAAAAGGCAGGAAGGAAATCATTCAAACATGATTCAGGAAGCTTACTGTTCTGTAAAACAATCGAAAAGAAATTGAATTTGAAGAGCTGTACTTAGCAAATAAAACTTTCTTTCTATACTTAAGATAATTGTGCAGAGGTTATGTCGGCAATTGAAGATTTAATAAGAATTGTTTTCAATGCTTACACTTGACTTTGGTTATAATATTGGAAAATTATTTTAATAACGGATCTTTCCATAAACATTTCAATAACCTAAATACTCTAGTGATTATGCAAAAGGATCCTACAAATAAATAATTGCATACTGTTAGGCGTTGAATACGAATGGAGCATTTTGAACTTCTTAACGTTTGAATAACTGTGGAAAGTCTACATCTGTACTTACGTATTGAAAAAGGATTTGCACTAATTTAATGACTAGGATTTTTTTTACATTATTCAATCATTTTAGTTTGAGTAACTTTAAATTCGGTGAGTTTTGCAGCAAATTTAAGAGTTGCAATGTTGAACCAAATCAAACCGTTCTCTATTCAATGAGTATTTTTTCACACTTCAAATAGCTCCATTCAACTCCTTGAGAATGGATAAACATACAACATGGATTTGTTTATTTTACTATTGGCGATATATCGTAGCTAATGTGCAATCGATACGCTTCGTTCGGATTGAGACCGATTGAGTTTATTTTTTACGCACGATTTACCCCGCGCTAAACGGGGTTCGTACGCTTTTCTTTTTGCTTGCTGGAGGATATCATTTGCATATTCCGACAATCATCATCGATACAATGAAATGATAGACGATGAGTTCGTCTAAGTGGTCCATACATTCACGTGCGATCATCAAGGGCCATCATCCGGACGGTCGCAAAAATGAAAGGCCACAACCGTTTGGCACCCGCGTGTACCATGTGAACGAACTCGCACAGCAAAGGCTAAGAGTGTGTGGCAAACAAAATAAAAGACGCCACAAATTACACTACGCTAGGCTTCGCGTACACACTACCACCAAACAGCATGCCCGAAAGACACCCTCCGATTCGTGAGATACGAGCGAACGATATAGAGCAGATTATTTTTAGAACAAACAATTCTTTCGCCACCTGACAACGCGTCTGTTTCGTTTCCTTTCGTTAGTTCCGTCTGGGCTTGCGAAACACACAATAGGCGCAAGGGTATGTGCGAGAGCTAGACAGTGTGGGTGGGCGAAGTGGGATGCGAAGCACTAGACAATGCACTTCAAGTGCATCTTTTACGACGTTGAATAAAGAGTCCCTGCTGATTTAGCTGTACATTCTTTCGTGCTGGTGTTAGAACGCTACCAAACTTAATGATGGCGCTAATGAAAAGAGACACGTTAAGTGTCAAACGCACCATGTGAGTTGTGTATGTGGGATTTGGATGATTTTAAAGTTGACATGCCGATTAGTGCGAAATATTACAGGCAATGGTTTCTATCACACTGCATTAGTTCTCAATGAAACATCTCCATTGTGGCTATTTGCTCGTTAAAAATAGATTGAAGAAAATGGATGTGATCGTACGGAGTGTACTGTTGACATTTGTTCTCAACATTGATTTATTGTCATCGGTACAAGAATACAGATAAATAATTATCTGTTAGGAGGGAATAATACCAAAGGAAGATGTTATTTAAACTCAACTAAAAAAGGAATAGAAATATTGAAATATTTAAAAGCTAATCAATGCCTTAGAAAAGATCTTTCTACTAAATACTATAGAAAGCATATTCTGCTACCACTCCATGGTCCATTCTGGTAATGCAGTGTGCTTATTCGCTCAATCTCGTTTCATCCACCGTTAAACCACTGATTGACGGTCACTCATCCAAACCATCAGGCCAGTGATAATAGAACTCAATCAATGCAAATTCTGCATCCCTCCAATCAATTGTCGTTCCACACACAAAAAAGGTCCATCGACGAACTGCCAATCAACGGTCATCACGGGCAGTCACACCACGCTACATTGATCAGCATTTCCAAGCACAGACGACACGTTAATGGAATCGTTTCCCCATTTCGCCATCGCCGTTGCACGGATGCGATACCTATTTAGCAATGCAAATGCCCTAAACAACACCCCATGGCTAAGATCCTTACTGTGTGTTTACCGTGTCGTGTTCCTGTTGCACCGAAATCTACTATAACCATGGACGATGGATGGTAATCAACATTCGTTCGGGTACTTCCAGCCAGTAATTGGATATGGTCACGCATCAAGCAAACTAGCCCAATTTTCAATGTTTCTTGCACCAACACTATCGACACACACAGACACACACAAACACGCGTTCTGGTGAAGAAAGGTCAGCTGCATGTCGCGGTGGAGACAATGTGGCGCCGAAAACAAAATAATCGGCCTCTAATGGTACCGCGATAAGGCTGGTCCATCGTACACACATGCAGTGCACTGTTTGGTTTGCGTCATCACCATCCCAATACGTGTCCCGATGTGTTGTGTTGTGTGTCCTGTCCCCCGTTTCGTGCGTTTCCCCTTTCCGGGAGAAGATGCCGTGAGATACCGCTTGCATGATCTCAGAGCGCATACTCCATGGAGTATTGATACAACTTCAGGACATTAGAGCTGGTTTGTGAGCGATTGCTGTGTCTCTTATGTGACAGTGTCAAAAGAAGTCTTAGAAACTACCAACAGATGTTTTTTTCCACTTAAATCATATTTTGTTTCATTTGGATCTTCTTGGTATACCTACATCAAAAGTTAAAAAAAAACCCCATTAAAAGAACAACTGAACGCATCTTCTCAACGACAATTGTGGCGCTTTTCTCTCCGGACACTCGGTTCTCTCTGCCACTTGTCAAAAATCGACTACACCGCACGCATCGCACGTCCCATCCACGAGAATGATTTTACTACACTTACCAACCCCGATGGGCTACGACTGTGAGGTGTTAAGCGGCGAAAATGTGGCGGCCATGAGATGACGGAGGCAAAATTAATTAAAATATCACATCCAATTACACACGGGATCTGGTCACATTGGCGCAACCGTTCGCGAACGTTTGATGGCGTCCGTTGGGAAATTTTGAGTAGCGAACCTTTTTCAAGACTATTGTTTCACACGTCCACTTCAACGGGCAAGGACCGTTTTATACGATACAACGTGTTATGCTTTTCCGCGATTTGATACTACATGAAAGTGAGACAAACCTCGAACAGCACTAAAACACGGCTAAGATGTGTCTTGGGTGGGGAAGGGTAAACACACTTTGAACACGTTCCTCCCTAGCACTAGGGCGTCATGTCCTTGAGGGTCGGAGCATTGTCACCAGTGACACTTGGCTGCATTACGTAGCGAAACCCGAAATATAACCGTACAGTAAGCCGAATTCTACGAAATCATCCCGTAAACTTATGAATAATTCGCAGGTTTTCCCTGTTGGTTCTTTTGTACTTTTTTTTTTACTTTCTCTCACACCCCAACGGAAAGGTGAGATGATGTTTTTCACAAATCTACCCCCGGCGGCTTCACAATTCCGACTGACGCGCGCCGAATTCCGGAGCACATCCGAGAGCGGCGAGCATTACGTGTGCCGTCAAACAGGGCGGCGACCTTTATTGGCGCTTCACTCGCGTGGCATTCGTTTTCGAGCAGTTTTTGAGACGAATTCTCTCCCGACAGAGTGCCGAGCGTGGAAAACAGATGTTTTCCCCGGTACGTGATTTTACCAGCAGCTGTCACTAATTGGAGAGGTTGTTGAAAAGGAGAGGAAAGTCTTGACTCATGTGGTTTTGTTCTAGTCTCTCTAGTAGCTGTATTACTTTAGTATCAAATGTTTCACTGATCAACTGTGGTCTTCGAGGGTACTACTGCTTTAAGGTACGTTTAGTTTCCGGCGTTATCTCCACTCTCATCCAAACAATCGACCACCTTCGTTAGCATATCGTTAAAATTGACCGCCGCGTCCTGTACTGCTACTCCCAAACATTGCTCAGTGTCTTTGGCCAGCACGGACACTTCTCGGGAAGTTTGTCCAATGAGAACAGCGGCATCACGCACGACTCCCTCCACGATGCTAACTGCTGCCGGAGCCTATAAATATTGGAGAAACAAATTAAAGTTCCTGTTCTTGCTTACCATACGCTGCCAAACTCACATTCTGCAGCGCACAGTTGATCTGATCCCCAATCCAAGAGTTCTCCGACAGGCACTTCTGTCCGATTGCAATAATTTCCTTCACCTTCACGGCACCAGCCGCCACATGATCACGAATATTGCTCTCGATCGCGCGCACACGCTCCAACGTTTCCTTGCCACACACAGCCGCTTTATCCCGTGCATCCTCCACAATGTTTCGGATGTCCTGAGGCACTTCCGAGAAGCACGGCGACACTTTCGACTTGAGCTCGTCCAGTGCTCCGTCGTAACTAGCGACTTCCTTCAGCACCTTCTCGTTGTAAAGCTGCTCCAAATCCTGGATCGCCTCTTCAACCGAACGGAACTGCTTGCCTGTGTTTTGTTCCAGCGAGGTAAGGCTTGCGAGCGCTTCCTTCGCAATTCCATTCAGCAGGTTGTTAAAGTCGGAGAAGAACCGTGCTCGAGTGTCCAAAGAAGGGACATCTTTCGATGGGAGAGCCACCGGACCAGCTTGAAGCTTTTAGAGAAAATAGAACGGAAAAGCTAAAAGAAGCCGCTTGGGAGTGCTGGCAAACATCTCACCTGTCCAAGGCAAACGGCTAGAACTCCTAGCAGCAGCAGCAGCAGTTTCATTGTTCTTTGCACGCGGAAACTTAACGTCCGAGCCTTAGCGCACTAGCCTTTTATATTAAGCTTTATTTACTTAATACCCTCTTCACAGTTCAATCTACAAACTACTTGAGATGTTGCGAATCAAAAGTGATAAATGTTGTATCGTGATACGAAGAAGAGTTGTTATCGCTTTGCTATCTTCGCCAAACAAAACCATTCACGAAAAGGGGGAATTCTCCAAGACTTCACTGCCAAATTGTGTGTTTCGATAAGAGTCATGACATGAGTTTTACTACAGCACAGCTTGCATTTTACATGCCATTCTGTGGGCACTTTATTTCTTATCTGTTTATTAATAAATTTTATCAACTAGCACTTATCGCACCGATATCACTTAACTTACTCTTCGACGACACTCGCCGTTACCAATTTCTTTTTATCCGCATCCTTATGTTTTCCCTTCGTTTTAGTTCCTTTCACTTTGGACGCAGTGGTAGTAGACGTCGGTACCGTTGGGGTAACATTCTTCCGAACTCCATACACCAACAGTCGATCGAACTCGTTCGGTTTATCCAGCACCTGCCCGTAAATGGTTTTAAAGTCGAACTGTTTCCCACTTGTACCACCGTACTCCTGGGGCAAAATATCAGCCGGGATATGCTGGTGCAGCGACTCCCAGTTGGAGTAGTGGAACCGGACCTGATCTTTAATCTTCTTGCTCAACATCGGATACAGGATAGCGATGGCGGCGTTCATAAACACCGACGAGTTAACCACGTGGAACTCGATGTTCTTCAGCGGCAACAGGTCCGTCTTTGCCGATCCGATCCGTATGTTTTGAGGTGTCAGAAAGCGGAAGCTCTTGAGTGAGTAACCGTTCATATCGATCAGGCAGGTAACACCGTTCTCGAGCGTATCCAGCTCGTTCAACATCAGCTCGAACCAGATGTCATCCAGATTGGCCAAATCGGTGACCGCCATATTGGAGAAGTCGATCGCTCCCAGCCGAGTCACAAAGACGCGCCGTCCGCGTCGATCCCGGCGTTCCAGCGCAAACTTGACGTTACGATTTAGCAGCTCACCGTACGTACCGATCGGTTTGTGGAAGAACCATTCCGGATTCGCTTCCTGGTGGAATAACATTAGAGACGATCGTTATGTATTCGCTGTGGGTGTAGTTTCGAGGTGTTCCGACAGCTGTTCCCATATTCACCTTCAATTTGATGAGCTTTACGATGCGTCCAAATGCCTCCTCAATGTCCCAGTCGCAACAGTACAGAAACCGGCAGAGGAAAAGATCGTCGGTTCTGCGATTACAGTCATCATAGTCTAGGAGGAAAGAATGGAAATACTAACGTTAGTGGCTGTTAGAACTGGTAACATCTTTCAAGGTACCTTAAACCGGTTCGATAAAATGGCACGATCGAGCATTGATTTGCATCGCATTCGTTTCTGTCCGTCCCGGTTCGGTACGGTATACTAAATGTTACACCTAGTAAGCTGAAGGTGGCTGTCCACGGAACAATTTTAATATTGTATATTTGTTTCTTAATTTACTTATTTGCTTTTTTTCTGCTTGGGATGATGAATTGGTTTATTAAATTTGCAAGATTAATTAGAGTTTCAAATCAATTGCATAAAAAAAATTATACGAGTATGCTTTAATTTAAAGTTACCTTAAGCTGATGCAAAACCTTCACGAAAGCAAGCCCTAATGCGAAATGTATTTGCTTGGGTAAACTTAAGTAAAAATGTCCAACATTATGAAATAGTTAGAATAGAACCTTAAAGTTGTTTACTAAAATCAGTACTAATCAACGGTGGAAGTAAATATAAACAAACAAGTTCTCAATGCCATTGGGACGCATTACATATGCAAGATAGCATACATAATGAAGCTAATATTTCCATTCCCGCTCAAGTTGCGGTGCGAATCGAAGCGTTGTTTATATTATCAGACTCTAATCGTTCAACTCTGTCAGGCTGATTCACTTCACCACAAAGTACCTCGTAGACGCTAGGCATTCCACTTGAACAGAGACACAGCCCCACTTGTGAATGGTTGTCTCCCACCTACCACACGTTCGACCGTGCGTCCCTGACAGTGACCGCATGCGTGTCTCGCGTCATCTCTGCTTAATGGCACACAAGAAGGGCAAACTGATCGTTTGCGATGGCCAGTGTTATGTTACGTTAATGATAAGCTAGCCAAAAATGGTGACCGTCGTAGTACGCCTTACTGAGCGCCGTCATCAAGCAGGTGACGAGCAAATCGTGCTCGTGCGATTGAGTTATTAACTAATAGTTTGGCACCAGCTGAAAGACGATCACGACCAGTCGCTAACTGCTTAATTGAATTGGTGTCCGTCCAATGACCGTCGTTCCGAAGGTGCTCGGTAATGGGAAGATGTTTAAAACAATCGTTAGCTTATGAAGTGGGTGAAGTAAATTAAATGCCTACGAAACGATCGTCCTCCACTTGGCTTTCATTCATTATCATCTAACAATCTTAATAGTGCATTTCCTTGCTACAAAATTGTATTGCCTATTGTTTAATTTGACAATGTTCACAATCACACACTGGTGAACTGCAATGTAACGCTTTCTCTCGGAAAAGAAATGCATTGGATGCATTTATTGCAGTGTGTACTTTCGCTTTCGCGACTCTTCAACGTTCGTTTCCGTTCAATAGTTTACGGGAAGTGCACAGCCATCGCTCTCCACAGTTGGTAAAACATCAAGTGCATCGTTGATGACTCGTGTCCGGTGAAGACTTCCGTCTCACCGTGTGTTGACTTGAAAAGCTCTTTAACGAGCAACGAGAGCTCGATCTTTCAAAATCTCGCATTTGATATGCAACCAATTCGTATCGGCGGAGATTGCGAAACCAACCTCCCGAGCGGCTTTACAAATGCTTCCCAAGAGAAGCAGAGAAGAATATATTTAAATAGACCCAAAAGAGACCCATCAATCTCTAGCCGGTGACTTCGATGTATCTCGCCGGGTTCAAGCCATCCATTTGCGATTGACATTAAATATGCAACGGTGCTGATAAATATGCTAATATCGATAGTGGTTTGGGTGTTGTTTCCATTCCCTTCAAGCGCTTCTAGGGCCATCCCATCGCACCAAAGGTATGCGATCTGACGATCTTGATCGCTAATGAATAAAACCACGCACGCATCCAGCAGTCGTTGCATCGTAGCTGTGTGTCTCAAGAGCTTTCCGGTATGGGTGCGTGTTTTTGTTTGGGTTTTTTTTTCTCTCTTCGCTCTTTTCCAACTTCCCTTCTACTTCACGCTCAATGTCACACACGAGGTGCGTTACCACCATACCAAGAAGTAAACCATCTAACGTTAGCCACTCACTTTGTACCAGCTTGCGCAGTTCGTTGATCTTCTTTAGGCGTTCGGGCTGATCCGCGAAAAGGGTCACTGGGGCGTTGCTGTCGACGGCATCTTCCGCCTGCTCCTTGCCATTTGGCGCACTTTTTGTGATCGCTTTGATTTCCGGCATGATCGGGTGACAACGACGATGACGTGGTGCTGTAGGGAAAGAATCCCAAAACGGAAGTAAAGATGTGGAAGGTTTTAAAATAAATAAATTACGATTCAAATTCTAGACACGATTGGGGTATGTTATTGTGGCCGGTATAGCAAAACATCACGATTAAATAGATTAAAGGGGGGATTTACTGGGGACGTTTGTAAGAATAGACACACGGTTGATTGTATCCCCTTCTTCAAACTGCTACAATAGTGTCCAGCGAAGGTTTTAGCCAGTGTTGAAGGTTAATTACAAAGAATTGTTTAGCATGTCGTATGGAGCCAGCGAATGGACCGGGGGAAACGGAACTTATGCCGTTAATAAGGCGTAACAGGCGTTGCTCTCCCAATCACCAACGATCGAACAACGTAATATCAACACAAAACAGGTGCTAAATCAGCCGACAGAAGAGGAACATGGTATTGCGTTTCTGAAACCTCAGATAAATTGATCGAATCGTTATTGTTTCTTAGAACGATTTCTAATACTAAAGACTTATGTATGGTATATTTATGCATGAAAAGAAACTGTCTAATGCTGAAGTCAATCTGTCCCTTTTTCTTCTTGAGCAATGAGACAATCTTAATGCACAAAACCACCAACCAACTAACACTTCATAAACATAAAGCGATGGAACGATAACCCTTTAACCCTTCAAATTTTAACAATAGAGTGTGAAAAGTTCATTACTTCGCGTAATCAATCGCTTCTTTAGGAAAAAAAAATACTGTCGCTTACAATAGAACACGTTCTTCAACGCGCAATCACCTGCTGGCGGTGCAGGTAAGGCCCATTGTAAAGCCATCCAATTTACACCTACAGCCATCAAAGTTCATCGTTGGATCTTAACAATTTCTGCATCTTACTTACTTCATCAGGTGCAATAAAGCTAGCAAAAGGCAGCTGTAAACATGTGGCTACAAAGTGGTGATTGTTGTTGACGATATTCATCGCAACCGAACTGTTCGCGTATTCTTCTGGTCAAGGTTTTAATGTTTGAACGAACTTCAAACCTGCTACGCTAGAAAATTAACCACATTCTCATTTTCAATTTTGGAACTGCTTTATGAGAGCTTGTTTTCTGTGTTAACCTTGTCCTACGTGGCGGAGAGCAAGTTGCAAGGTTTACCAAAAATGTTGAGACTCATTTTTTTCTGTTTAATATTTATTCGCCAACCCTGCGATTATGTTTGTTTTGCATTTGTTTTCTTCCCTTTTCTCTATTGTCTTTAGTTATAGTACGCCTTACTGGAATGCTTAATACTCGAAGTAGAAAATGAAACGATAGCGAAAGTAGTACCAATACTGAATAGCAATCGGCTAGCGCTCATGCAAGGTCAGCGAGACGGGATAGGCCGGGCCCGAATTGAGGCACTCGATTTGATTTACAATCTACATCAACTGGGCACAGCGCAACTGTGCCCGTAGAACCGCACTTAAAATGCCGACTGTGCGCTTATTTTCGGCAAACACTGTCAAACTGCCGTCGAAAGCATTAATTTGTGACCTCTCGATGCACTTATGTTGGGTGGGATTGGTGGCTCTGGTGGTAAGAAATACATTTAAAAAATTATACGCTTTGTGGCATGTTTGGCAAGAGAGTCGCCCGTAGTTGAATTCCTACTGACAAAGGTGGTTAAAAGTGTCGTTAAATGGAAGACACGACGTAAAAGATAATCAAATTGCCAGCGCAAAGCAAAGAGTTTGACATATACACAGCATGAAGGTACATCGAGGCGTGTGAGTACATTGCAATAAAGTTGAGGTTTTAGTATGACACAATTTGGGCGGTACATCCATCATGGATAAAATGTAACCTTTAATCCACAACATGGAGTTAGGTAACGAAATGCTGTTGATTGAGTCTGTTTCCTTTTTCTGCAAATCATCTTAAATACGCACGAACCACACGCACATCACACTGGGCGACTGGCCTTCACGGTTTCCTTTTGGGCAGAGAACTGTTCATTGTTGTGAGTCATATGTTAAATCATTCTTCCGCCAATTCCGCTTTGGCAGAAGTTCACTTCGTTGCCATCACTCTAACAACACTCAAACTCTTCTTCCATCCCCAAAAATATTGAAGAAAACACACAACGCATTAAAAGTGAAATCATTAAACCCATCGTTAATCCACCGCCCTTGCATAATTTGCTGCTCATTAACGGAGTAACTTGGAGCTTCACTCGATTTCGTTTCCACCAGCGGCTGACATTACAAAGCACCCCAAAAAGTAACACTGTTGGGGGCCGGATACCGGCACCAAAAACGACACGCGAGTCACCAAACGAAAAGGATCGCTTTGGGATATCCCTTTTACGGCTGGCAGCACGGTTTGTTAGGGTTTTGTGCTTGGGGAGCGTGTGCGGGGATCTGGCAACGGAGAAGCTTTCGAATTGACACACATTTGCTTTATTTTGGTAGTAGCCTAACGTCTTTCGTCCACTCTTCCACCCAATATAAACACTACTGAATATTTCCAAGGCCACACGGTGCGCTTTGATAAGCTTCGCTTAAACCCGGCGGCGGGAAAGAGAGACTTCAATGCAACCGATAACGACGAACCCGCGCCAAACACGCAGTCCCTTTAACGATCGGGTGCAGGCGATTTACAAGCCACACTTACCGGTTTCTTTCCACCAATTCGAAGCTCACACACACATGCACAAACCACACTTTGAAACCTTCCGCTTTACTGTACCGTACCGAACGGCGGCCACGATCCGAATGTGGGCTACCGACACACGTCGGGAAGGTTTTATTCCGCGCACGGCAGAGCGATCCGGCACGCTTCCAAACGCTGACGTTTGCTGCACACAAACGGGCGGGATTGTTTTTTCTGTTTTCAAATGTGCGGTGCAAAATACAAAAGTGTATTGTTTGCAATTTGTGTTTTGATACATTTTTGCTTCGCTTACACCTTCGCAAGTCGATTTTCGATCAATTCGAATGCTTTTTTTGGTGAAAATAGCAGATTTGCATTCGCTCCGTTCTAGTCGTAGAATGAGTTCAACGAACATCGGTAGACAGCTGGGGGACTTGTGAATTTACTCTTCACGATGTTGTTGTTGATGGCGAAAACGCTTTACATTTTGCCGAGAACGGTAAATTTGTTTGCGGAAATGGGGCAGATCGTCTGCCAACAAGGAGAAAAAATCATGTTTTATAAATAAGAGTAAAACTATATTGACGTTGCTATTTTCATAAGAAAAGATAAAAAATATTACGTTTGTAACATTATGTCACCCACACCAAATTGTTTGAACAAGTATTGCAGAATCTAAAAAAAACATTAAGCGCATTTTTCTCACCATATTTTGCTGTCAGCAGGTGTTTTCCTTTTATTTCCTGCACTGTGAAATGTTACCTATCGTTGAAATAATTCAACTGACAGCAAATGAAACTTTTCAATCACTGTACGGTGAATTATTTCAATGCGTTTCATTTTAAAATTTATCGTCGTTTCAGGTTCAAATACGACCTTTAAAGGCGTTATCAGCTATTTTCGAATGTTACATTATTGGTGCTGAACATGTTATAAATTCAAAGTTTCATAATTATTGTATAATATTCATATATTTATTTTCATAGTCATGTGTATGGCTTACATCTTAAAAATATCTATTAAATAAGTTCGTTTCTGTGAAAAAATATATATCACACTAATTATTCCCCTTGTAAAGAACGTGTTTGCACAAATTTGTAGTTTGTGCAATATCTACTGCTTTGCACTACTGGATAACCGCTAACTTCGTAGAAACAGTCTCTTTGAATTCTGGAATTCCCGTTTCAATCTTCTGCTAGCGGTTCCGATACATATCCGAGCTGTTGCAGCTCTTCGACAACCTTCTCATTCTGGCTCAAGTGCTCCAACCAATAAGTGTACGGATATTCCGGCTTGGTGCCACCGTAACGTTCCGGTAGCGCCTCCGGATCGATATACTTTTGCAGTGAGGCACGATCCGTACCGTGGAAAAAGAGCCGCTGCCGCATCTTCTCTGTCAGCAAGGGTTTAAACATCTGAAACACCGTATCGAACACCCAGCCCTGATTGACGATGTGAATTTGGCTCGTGCGCTGTGGCATACTGGTGGCAAGCAGGGCTAACATTTTCTGCGCAACCGCCGGCGTAAGATTCCAGGCGTGATTCAGCGTAAGACCCTCCAGATCCATGATGCCAATGCCGCCAAGTACCTGCGACTGTGGTTCCAGTGAGCCGACTTCCAACAGCAGCATGGTGGCACGGAACAGATCCACGATTGGAATCTTGGACGGGCGCCATTTACCAAACTTGAAGCAAATCACACGCCGACCCTCCTGATCGCGGTACGGCGAAATGGAGATGATGTCGTCGTCTCCCAGCGAGCGCAGCGACATCGGATTAACGTTCTCGTAAAACTCCGGATTACTCTCACGGAAGGCGTAGTAGCGTACCATTAGATTGTAGGAATGTTGCACGTTCCAGAACCGGGCACGAAGGAATTTTATCAAATAGTCATCATCCACGCGGTGCGGGACGCATTCTCCTTTTTCTGAAATGTACCAAAACACGGTGTTGAGCGGAAGAGCTGCTTCAAGGGAGTGTCCAATCCTTACTTACCATAAATCATGTCTCTCAACTCTTCGATCAACAAACTCGTCCTGTCCGGATCTTCACCCTGCACTCGAGCGACTTCGGCAACTTTGGGCGGAAGTTGCCGGTCCATGTACAGCTTGTGCATGACTCCCTCGGGTTCTGGCATTCTGCACACAATCCTCGGACCCCTCCACAAACGACACACCGTATATCTTGGAGAGGGTATGGAAATTTGTTTTTTCACCTAAAAACAAAACACAACACATACAAATATTACACACTAACAGAAACTGATACATTCTTGCGAGTAAGTATGTGACGAAGGCACTAATGTTGAGGAGTTTGTTTACAAACAACTGTTACGCAACAAGCTTTGCTATCTTCTGAACCGGAACGACGCACATAAGAAAGCACGCGCACCGCTGAGGCAGATAGGCACACTAATTAATAAGCAGCAGGTCAGATTTTAATTCGCCCTGGATTTCTCCAATGCTTAGCCTTCGTCAATTAGTATATCTTTCTCTACTTTATTCTTCACCAAGAAAATGTGCGCCATCGTCAGTAACTTATTTCTTTAAACACACTTTTAGGCCCTTTTCGCCACAATTATTTGAATGTGCAATGATGATAATGATTCTCTACCATTTTGCGGCAATTTAAATCTCCTTCGGCCACGAATAAGCTTGTATGCAGCACTAGAAACGAACGTTGCGTTCAGTCTGTCTGACGGTAAATGACTGATGGGGCCGAACAATTTCCGAACCGATCGGTCTTCCCTCCTCCGAAGCTACTAGAAGCCAACAACATATCATTGTTGCCATGTTGGTGACCATTTCGTTTCGCGGTCAATGACAAGTTTGTCTGCACACCCATACACACACACATACACACGATGTATAAGTGCACTTCTAGCCTGCAGGCAAGGGACAGATTTTCATGAAGAACCCATGATGGCAGTTCGATAGCTCCGTTCACTGACCGCGGTCGGTATCGTTGATTAATTGTCATTCCCACTGTTGAGGTAGTCTGGAGGGATGTCTGTAAGTGTCCAACAGTATGGTTAAGCCGGATTCAACATTGGAAAAATCCCGATACGACTTTCCGGATAAGGCCGAGGAGGTTAGCCCTTCGAACTTGTGACGTTACCGGTGATTACAAGGCCACTACCGGCGATGCGATACATCAATCATATCCGAAATGCGTTGCTCAAATTGTTGGTTTTTTCCAATCTCAATTTTGAATCAGCTACACCCCAGATCAACTGATAACAATTTCGAGCCGTACTCATCTCTTCCGTTTGCGACCAAACGCATCAGTCCCAACACTTATGATTACATCGTTTGGAGAGGAAGTAAATTGATGTCCACAAATAGCGCTACGACGATGTAAATGGTTGGAACGTCAACAACATTCCGTGCGGCTTCGGTTAATGCAAATCATCAACACTACCCATCATTTCCGCTCAATGGCGTAACCGATGAAGTGGTGTCTGTCAGGTGGTGGACACCATACTTGAACGCCTAGTAGTTGAAGAATTGTTTGCGCATAATTTCTACAGCTGCTTAGAAGGCATAGGCCAGAGGCGGAGGGTAGTACATCTATTTGCATGATATTATTGTTCGATTGTTTGAAATGCTATTTTCCTGGAGCGAATGATTCCTGGAGTAAGATGATTCCGAGATTGAATCTAAAGACTCAACTATCAAACTCCATAAAAAGGCCTCTAAAGATAAATTCATTCGTTAAAATCCCACGCAGAGATTTTGATGTACGCGAGGAATAATCAGCGCATTGCAGTGTGCCATGATTTGTTTGCACAACTGTATTCAAACAACCTCCCTGCAGCAATGCTACGTGATCGACTCAATGACACACTCGATCATATGCAATCACTCACTTAAGCCTTACTTTTATAGAATAGTCACAGTTGACAGTAAAAAGTCTCTATCGCTAGTTAAACATGTATTTAACATGTAACTAACACATCAAAAGAAATAAAATAGTGAAGATCAGAACACACCCACTGAACTACTGCAACCTCAAGCAGGCATGTTTATCACTTCATAATGCATCGTAAATACCACACTCGGGGCGACGGGCGCGAATCCATCGCTGATTTGTGACTCAGTTCAACCGATCGACCTCTGATCACTCTCGTGCTGCTCTCGATGTAAAACTGGTTTGGCATCCCTAGTTTACCGGGCTTAGTGAGTGGCTTTCTAAATCGCTAGACGCATTTAGCAGCGGAAGCAAGCCATGACGCTGAACTTGATGCACCATCGTCACTCTATCAAGGTGGTCCGATGAGTGCGTTAAGTCGACATACTACGACTCGGGAGCGACATTAGCTCCACGACGTCGAGGATGTTGAACCGAAATGAGCGCTCGGTTCGGTTCCCCTTGGACACGCGCGTTGGCCTAATTTTTGTGGGTTCACCTTCATACCGAAATATAATCCAATAGCATACCGAACAAATTGCATTACCGGCTAGTGTAGACCACCTCCTACATACAGTGGTGGCGGTTGGCTATTGACCTTAGTGCACCTCCCGCCACGGTAGCACGTACCCACGAAGGGGACGACAATCGATCTGAGCTATGTATATGCCGTTTGCATGCAGAGAACCTCATTGCCCTATTCGATGTCACCCCCAACAGATGTCGCGTCTCGTCCAACAGCACAATTACAATTATCGTCCCCCCTCTCCACGTACACCGCGATCGTACGCAAGTGCATGTGTATTTTCTCCCGGTTCGGCTGACGAATAAAAAACCTGCTCCAAATCTGGGCCAATCACGCCAGAACGAGATGGAGGCAATGCAAGCGAGCGAAGCAGCGTGAGTCTCCGTGAGTGCATGTGCATTAAGTAACGGCATTATGCGGTCATGTAACGGGCAGACACAGCTACTATTGCCAACTTCCCTAAAGCTTAGACCGAGTCTTCTAATTATCCTGATTCCGGATAAGATGCATCTTTGGAGCTAACCTTCCTGCAAGGGCTGCAAACGGTCTTAATGACGCACAAAATGATGGAATGATTTCCCATTTCGTGTGTTTCCGCGTAATAGAGAATCCCATTTCACTAAGTGGAAACCTTTCATTTGGGATTGCATGCCGATTGGCGTTTCCGTGGCGTCAATTTTGTTGGCTCGACGAGAACAGTTGACCATCGCGATTATCTAGCGATTGATGCGTGACTCGTAACGTCCGCTGTTCGACCATGCGTAACTTGTGGGCGTGGGGTGGGAAGGGTTGGAAATGAGTTCCCTTGAATACCGGGAGGTTCATTACGGGCTGTAAGCAGACACGCGCCTCTATCGATAATTCGATCGATCATTACGTTGAGTCGAATGATGATACGCTTCATCTATTACCAGTTTGTATCGGAATGTGCCCTGGGCGTATGTGTATGTACCTGGTGTATATTACCATCTTTTGCACTGGCCCTTTTCGAGCCATTCCCACAAGGTCCTGATTTCCAGCCCACAATGGGAGTGATCTTCTTTGTGGCGACATTCATTATGGATAAAGTAAAGGACAATATTCACACAAAATATCACATCGATCACGTTTCACTACTTTACCGCACTTTGGGGTTTTTATTTGTCGATACAAACAGCACACGAGAAAGAAGAAAGCACACGTTTTCCAAGTTGGAGATCAGATCTTGAACTGAGCTTCTTATAGGATGTGATCGAATTCTCCATCTCGAAACACACCTGGGGACTCGTGGTTCTGCCACCTGAGTGTATACCCATTCACATACACAGCCAGACACGTTCGGTCCGAAGTTATCAGCGCGTGGTCCAAACGGGTTTTTCTCCTACCCTGCAGAGAGAGAGAGAGAAAGAGAGACCCTACGAAAGAGGACCTCTTCGGGGCGGTGGCGTTCACCTCTGTCGAATCATCCTCGTACGAAGAGCTCTGTTCCAAGGTCGCAGCATGCTTTTGCTATAGGCGTTCGGAGTGATTTTCCGAATCCGGAAATCTGATTCCAGGAAGAAATGAGACACTCTTTTTTGTGTTGTGTTCTCAAATTCAGAATGTCATATTTCATTTTTTTGGCGATTTTTGGAGAATTTCAGGTTCTCCTATTTCTTCTTTTGGTTTATAAGCTGTTGGTCAGCGTTGGTTAGCCTAATGGTTACCAGTTATGGAAATTCACGCAATGGTGTGCTTATGGCGAGATTTTACCCAAAAAGTTGTTGTTTTCTTTGCCGATTGTACGAACACAATATTTTGAAAATTAAAGATCTCGTAGGCGCAAAATATTGTTAAATAAAAAAAATAACTTTTTCATAAAAAAGTACTTCTTTAAATTAATGTCCCGACGGACCCTTACTATATACTACTTGTAACAATCGGAACTCCATGCGATAAAGGAAACACCAAGAACCCTCACAAAGGCACACTCAACCAGTCATTATTACGACCTTAAACTTCGCCGCCCAGGTCAGTTCCCACTAAAAAGGGAAGCCCGGTCCCGAAACAATGGGACAGATACACTCACCACACCGAACTTGGGCCGTCCATCCATCAGGCCAGCATCGCAAAACGAGAACGCGCACAACAACTTCACCCCACCCCCCTCCCCATTAGCGCTGTAAATAGTGTTTGCGTCCCGAGATGACAATACCGTACGGATTCCGCGCGACATCGCGCTCCGCCACACGCGATCACATTTAAAACTGCAACCGCGTTTTACGGCACAGCGTACAAAAAACAAAAAAAACCGGCCCCTAAACAGGAACCTTGAGGTGAGCTATCTGAACTTTACTATCCGGAACACCGTGCTCAACAACAATTGCTCCCATTTGGTGGAACGCTAATGAGTCACAGCGCGCGTGGGAGTACAGCAACAAACCATCCGATTCACTCCAAGTCGTGCTTGTGCGGCTACACTTTGCTGCAATTACGTTGAGTCACATATTCTATAGTTCAGCCTGTGAAATACATCGAAAAAGTTGTCAATCAGTACATGCGAGACGTACTCGACGTTGTTGCACCATCGGGGCCATCTCAAGGGTCAACAATCGACTCTTCTCAGAGGTTAATAGCTTTGGCTAACCTTTTGGGATGTTTGAGAAACTGATCAGTTTGGTGATCGATGCTCAACTAAACTCCGCACGTTCGTGATCATATATTAAACATTCTCCCCTAAGTTTGGTTCTTACGTACAGACTAGTGCCTCCACGACCACCATTCCTCGTGTAGAACAAGAACTTAAGGTTATCAATCTTCCATCATCTCGACACGGCTTGATTGAAAGGTGTGGCTTTATTTGGCGGCTAACGTTGTTCCCACTAAGCCCAACGGCTAAACAGCTGTTATTTATTGACATTTACTGTCCACGCTGCTCACGCTAAAGTGCCGCAAATCGTAGCTAATAAATTGGGTCACCGCTTCGGAAGTTGCCGTTGGGGATGGTTAAGTGCACAGAGCAGTGTTTCAGCACGTTTGCTTACGATTAGCGCGATGTTTTGCGGGTAAAGGCGTAGTTTAAACGCACTTCGGAGGTCGGATGTTTACCGCACAATGTACTTGAAAAATAGCTCCAAATTGATAAAAACGACACCATATACACTATGATTTGAATCATAATGAATGAATTGTGATAATATGTCGAATGTGCAGCTTTTTTATGCATTCTCTCCTCATCAAGCGTGCTGACTTGCGCAATTCTGACATACCAGTCCAGTTTTAGTCCTGTTCTACTTGCTATAATTGCTTGTGTGTGTTTTTTTTCGTAATGTATTGCCTCAATCGCTCTTAAACTACATGATTTCATAGGATAGGAACAAAAAAGCCTGCACAGACCAAACGATGAATGCGCCATTTTGCATCACGCGGTTAACATTCGTCCACCGAAACGTACGCATGGTGAATATAAAATCCACAAAACATGTACCGCTTGTGCGAAAACGTAAGAACGGACCATGATGCAAGCGTTTTAAAATAATTCCTCTCCTCGATTTTTTTTTTGCCTGAACTCAAGTGTACGACTGTAGTATCTCAAGAATGCAAATCTCATCTTCAGAATCAGTTAGCTCCTCATCACGGAGTGTTAAATCCCAGCACCGGTCAACCAACTCCAGGAATGGTTCGGCTGCTCAGCAATAAAAAAACAGACCGCCAATTAGCATGCCAGTTTACTATTTGCCGCTTGTCATGACGCCTCTATGTACACAAGGCGACCTCCGACAAGTGGCAGATCATCCTCCGACATACATCAGTGACCGAGCCTCCCGCAGGCATTGACGGGTGCAAAGCAACGTGTTGTTCTAGAACTATGTCCAGCCAGAACTGTTTTGCTCGGGGAACACGAACCTTCACTTTCACGATCGATGTCACCTGAAGGTAGCCAGCTTCCACCTACTACCAAGTGCTGCCGGATTTACCCGTTTCCAAGTTCATCGACAAACACTCGTAGTCATAGCGCTGGAACAAGCAATTGGCAATAGCAGCTATTCTGTATTAGAACTATAAATATTCAATCTCAAGGACCACACGAACGTCACCAGACGGACACACTCGGCATAAGGCCAGCAGTTGCATGGGGCGCCTATCTAGCCAGGGATGCTGCGAAAAGTCTATTGACGTAATCAGAACCGATGCCCGGAGGAGTTTGTACAATTTAAAATCACTTCAAATATGCCAACTGCCATTTGTCATACCCGCGGACCACGTCTATTATCGGCCATTTATTTTGCTGCTGGAAGAATGTGGTCGATAAGGAGGATAATTGCGTGGTTGCGTACACGGGGACGCGTAATCAATTGTACATTCCGCAAAACAAATAATCCTCACACTGAAAAAAAAACCCTGTCCAGGGTCACCTGTTCCATGGATGGAGCGCCGCACCACACCAGGCACAGGCTTTGAACGGAGCAAGTGCACAAAGCTCGCCATCGAGGCCATTTCAGTGATAATCCTTATCAGTAATGTTTTTCTACACTTCTTCACTAATGGGAGCAACAGTTACTCGCATGTCGCACGTTCGAAATAAGGGAACAAAACGGGGTTTCAGTACCATACCTCTCGAATGATCACAGCCTTGTAGTACTCCAAATATGCCAGGAAGTAACCTGATCGTGCGTAAAGTTGTCCTTCACGTGTGTCTCTCCGTGTGTCCGGATGTACACTTTGGCACTGTTCGTTGGTGACTGACTCGAACCGCTCTCTTGGTGTACGTGAAGTTATGATTCTTTTCTTTCTCACCGCATACGAAACTCTCCCAACGAGCCGCAACAATCGTGATCGTTGCCGACTTCAGCAAGCATAAGAAACAAAGCCAAAGCCAGGAATGCAACAAAGAACACAACGCAAACAGACACAGGCACTGCGGTATCTCTCCCGAAAGCAAAAGGTTCACAATGCCCCACGCGTTTCTCCAGTAAACTGTGGGGGTCCTACGTTCTCCGCCTGGTCAACGTTCTAGCTCGACGCGTCAACACCAACTGAACGCACTCGCGAACGGTTTGTTGCGCCTCTCAGGGGTTTATTATTACGCGCGCGAGCGTTCGCATCCGTCCTGCCGTCCACACCCCCCAGAGCACGCCATTCAAGCATGCGGGAAGAGGTATAACCCTTCATTTCTGGACGGGGTGGCGATGAATTGCTTGTTGTTTTGTTTACCATTGCGGGAGAATTCGTAAGAAGCAGGGAGAAGAAAAAAATGAACGATGTGTTCATGAGGCTTCTCGTGCCAATGTACACCCCGGAGAACATGAACCCTGGAATATGGCAATGGTACGCCTCCGTGCAGAAAGGAACATAAACGGACGGCGATGATCCCAAGAATTGTAAACGAATAAAAAAGTACCTACACACACACACAAATTCGTGACTCAATAAACAGAAACATAATAGTGCCTGAAGCGATCTTAAATGCGTCTTCTCGTACCGCAATAGCTGTAAAACGCACCAGCAACTCCGTGTTAAATCTCGTTACAATCATAAGTGCGACCACCATTAGGCGTATAATTATTATGGAAACGAATGAAACTTGTTCAGCCGGGACAGCATAAGCGCACCCTCCTCGAAAAGAACGTCGCGTAGAACAATTTGCTGCCCTCCACGTCTCGTATCGGCGTATCATTATCGATCGATCGATCGGGGCAAATTATCGGACCCATTCCCTCCCTATCAAAGTGCTGGGTGCTTGACCAACATAATTAAACTCCGCCACGGACCCGAAACCGTTTGTCTTGTGGTTGGTTCTGTCAAGATTGGGTTCTTTGGGCAAATGATGTGGTAGAGTGCAACAGCATGTCCTTGACCAATGTAACCTCATGCGTTCAAACATGGCTTTCGAAATAGATAATTCTTCAATTACCTGTTTATTCAAAGTAGTTATTCCAAATGTAATAAAATCAAGTAATGTACGCATTGTTTAGGCGAATAAAAAAAAATCTTTGTAATTTATTACAAGATGTCCTCTCATCTCATCCTATCTCATCAATTATCATCTACTCAAGAATTACATTGGAACTCTACAAGAGATACCAAGAGCCTGACTGGGGATTCTCGGTTTGAAAATCATTCTTTATGGACGCGAGATAAATTCGTCGTTTATAACATCTTTGACCGATCACTTCCATTCCACAATGGATCAATCTACCTACTCACGTGACGATCTCACTAGGAATATTTGGTTTTGGAAAGTTGATGGAATACTTCTGAGGAACACTACGAAGCACTTCTAGCTGCTAAAATAATAACCTATTACCGTTGATGAGTAGCAAATTTAAATAGCCACAAATTAGTCATTAGCAGCCAGCATACTCACCAGCAAGTCATCTGCAGACACGTCGTCCAATACGAATACAGCAACGTTGACTTTGTTCTCATTTTGTATCGCCTCAGGCACTGCACGAAGCTTCCATTCCATTTTCAAAAAGAGACCTCTTTATTTTCTTCCTTCAGTGTTTTCACGTTTTCTGTTTCATTACTTTCGCTCACTAGGCGTGTGTTTCTAGTTTCCTTTTCGTCAAAATATCAAAACAAACCAGAGTGTAAAAAAAATGAACTTATCGAAACAAAACTCGAAACGAAAACATATTCAATATGCATGGTTTTTGTTTAGGAAATTTGTTTACCGTATTTTGATTAGATGTAGAGAGTAGCTGAGTTTATGCCGGGTGTTTTTTCTTTGTTTGTGTATGTCTCTTTCATTTTGCTTCAATTCATACGTTCTCTCATTAACAAGTTTTCCTTATTTGTTGTCTCCCTTATATATGCGAACTGCAGTTTGGACTGTAGTTCCCATTTTTGTCGCGCAATTTTTAATGCACCAAAAAAAAATTGTCTTGCCAAACTGAAAGACCGATCAAAATGTGTTTCAACTGAAAACTCCTGTACTTCTCATGTACTCCGCCTCATTTAATATCCTATTAACAACACACATTCTTCATTTTGATGGTTCATTCAACCGTAATGCGTTCTTTAGCTTTTGGGTAGAAACAAATTAATAGCAAACGAACAAAACAAAACGAAAGCATGCATGCGTAGATGGAAGAAAAAAAAAAACAAAATAAAACATTCAGAAACCATGCTTTGCTTTAGTATCAAAAGTTATCCATCAGCTTGTAATAAATTCAATGTAAACAGTAGTGGATTCGGATATGTCCGTTCCGACCTGTGGTTAGTGCGTTCGTTTTCTGTACTTCCTTTCGTTTTTTTGGCTATATAGCTCTACCGCCCACTAGCCATCTTATAATTGTAACCCAACGTTTGCTGTTGCTTTGCTTATATCTCTGATGCTCTGATGCTATCTCTGATTTGCATGCGTTGCTTTGCTTCGCGTGTCGATTCAATAACACAATGGAGAAAATTAAAAAAAAAGGAAAAAAAAAACAATCAAAGATTTCATTTAACAGGCGGCGACTTTAAAAGTTCTTTGCTTACGCGGTAGGTAAAGGGAGATGGGCTTCTCTCTTCGACACCGACCTATAATGTCCCATTTTCCACTTATCACTCTACACACTTGTCTGGTTTAGCTACTGCGTTGCGTTTCTGTTTCTTGCTGCCATCTTCCAAGCGCACGCACGATACACTGCCCTGCTCTCCATACCGATTGCGGATTCTTGCTCGAGTAGCTTTTCTTCTCGCTCCGTCTGATGGGCGTGTGGTAGGACATACTTATCCAAAATGTCCACACGCTCGCACACGAATACACTCCAAAACAGTGTTACATATTATCATGTTTAATATTATTGTTCCTGATGCGTCGTATTTTAGCTGCTGCCTGGTTTTCCTATCCAAACCCGGTTTCAAATGTGCTCCCGTTCGAGCTCATTCAGTGCATACACAATTCAGTCGACGTCGCGTTTGGAGCGATCTGCGTTTGCTCCTGATTTAACCTCTCCATTTTGCTTATGTTTACCTATATATGTTTGCTTCTCTGTTTCTGTTCGTTTTCGTTTGCATTGTGGTGTTCCTTTAGTTGCTTTTTACTGAGTTTTGTTTCCGTTTGATGCGCGTACCGTGTTTTTGTTAGTTTCAGTTTTGTTTTCTTCTATCTTGCAGGACACTTTTAGTAATTTCCTTTTATTTTCCGCTATCGCAAGCGACGCCCTACCCTTTAACCATCAATCTGGTGCTCAGAGCCATGAGGGACTGCTGGACGCCCTATCCGGAAGGAAGCTGATGGAGTGGGGAGATGGGTGTAAAAAATGCCTGTACACAGTCGGGCACCATGCGTACGATGGATGCTCATAAGGGTTCGCGTCATCTTCTAACCTTTGCTGGACAGAGACTAATTCGCTGGCTTATTTTTACCTTTTTGCTGTGCTATGAGTGTGTCGCGTTTGCCTTTTGGTTCGTTTTGGTTTTAATTTAGTTGCTGCGCTGCAAATATAGCTATAATACGGGTTCTAGTAGCAGCTCATAATGTTCCCTCTCTCTTTCTCTCTAGCGGTAGAGAAACGGTACAGTCTGGCTTAATTCAATTCCACCACAGACACCCCACACCCTCTGGGCCACTCGCCTCTTTAGTTGGGTTCGGCTCCGTTTGTACCGACCCGAGAGACAGTGTGCAAAGGGTAGAGATTTAAGAATGTTATACTATCGAGAAGAAGGAGCTGAGCACACATACAGCCAAGAAGAGAGAGGAAAGCGACAGATTAACAATAAAACTTGGACCGGATGTCCGCGAAACGGTATCGGGATAAGCACGGCTGGAATAAACGGTTTTTGCTTCAATATCTATAACGGTGCGTATCGCAACGACGGGAAGTGTGGCATAGATGGACGAGAAAAGGGCCGTGCTTGTGTGTGTATCCGCAGTGCATTCGCTGATGACTGTAAGTGTTGGTGAGTTGTTTGTGTGTTTGGTGGAGTGTGAGCTTTTAAATGGTCAGTATGCTGGATGATTAAAGGACACTGTTTATTCGCTGCCAATGAAACGTGCGTGTTTCATGTGTTGGTTGGACAGGAGCTGGTCACATTACTCCACAACCTTCAAGACCTTGCCGATAGCGATAGTTTTATCTGTGAGAATGGGAGATAAGAACGAATAAAATTAATTTGCATTACCATACTGAAAACTGGCATTATTAATGCCGCGGTCACTCACTTTCATCTCGAAGCGTGAAGCGACCCATCTGGGGGAATAGTTTAAACTGCTCTAAGCATATCAATCCGGAGCATTCAATCCTCATAATGGCGACCTGATCCTGCTTCACAAAGCGCGGCCTTGTCTTGGATTTTTCTCCCGTCTTCTTATCAACTAAACAAATAAGAGCCTGTAAAACAGAAGGAAAGGAACATGAGAACATGAGGCTCATGATCATTAACAAGGGTTAAGGAATCTTACCTTAACAGTAATCTCCTCAGCGGCACAGTGTATATGCATTACGGCCGAATATCCCGCACAAATGATTGACTTGTGTTCTAGGATGACCACCTGTGCGTCGAAAATCTTGCCCGTCTTGATCGGATTGGAAGCGTCACAAAGGACGAATCCAGGCGAAACGTCCTCCTCCTCTATGCCCTGTGAAAAAGCAATGTAAGTAAGTACCAAATTCTACTACCATTCCGTTTTAAAGATGGTTTCCGGTGACAACATACCTTTACTTTGATTTTCACATTTTCACCAGGCCCCACTGAGGTCACCTCTTCGTCGTCGGACCACAGCTGATCAACGCACACTTGTGTCTATAAAAAGCAGGGTAAAACAAACATGTTTCATAATTGTTGTTTGTGATACATCTCCGGCTACCACCAACTAGCTGTCATGTCAACTCACTCTGTTAGGCATCACTAGCAAGTTCGTGCCTTTCTTTGCCACACCGGATTCCACCTTGCCCATCAGCACCGTACCCATGTCCTTATATTTGTCGACGATCGGCATGATGAATGGTCCGTCCGTTTTGCGATTGAGTGAGGGCAGCTCGTCGATGAACGGAATAAAGGCCGGACCCTGGTACCAGGGGCACGTAGAGTCGTCGATTGGTTCCCGCAAACCTTGCCCGGTAATTCCGGACACTGGCATGAACGTAAGATCCTTCACCGGATTAAACCTGTAAAATTGCGAAGGAATATTAGGTTTACCTCGGTGCCGTTCCTTTACACGCCGCCTTGTCACCTTACCCTAGTTTCTTGAGGTATGGTAATATTTTGTCTTTGCATTCGTTGTAACGCTCAAGGTCCCAGTTAACCGTCGGGTCGTCCATCTTGTTAACCAGCACGACCAAATGCTTAACACCGGCCGTCTTAGCCAACATAGCGTGCTCTCGCGTCTGCCCGCCCCGGTCGAACCCGGTCTCGAATTCACCCTTTCGCGCGGAAATTACCAGCACCGCCAGATCCGCCTGGGCAGCACCACCGATCATGTTTGGCACGAAGCTCTTGTGCCCGGGTGCGTCGAGGATGGTGAAATGTTTCTTCTCAGTCTCAAAATAGGCACGACCAACTTCCACCGTTTTTCCCTTGTCACGTTCTGCGGATGGAGGTGGACACAATGATAGCAGATAGTGCTTTGTTGTTCTTTGGCTGTGATGGGCTGCACCATATCGTAACATACATACCTTCCTGATTCGTGTCGAGCGCCCACGATAAGTACCAGCTTTCTCGCGACTTTTCACGCGCCTCGCGTTCGTACTTTTCGAGTGTCCGTTTGTCTACCATTCCGGTCAGTGACATGATCTGTCCGCCGATTGTCGATTTACCGGCATCTGTTGCAAGGAACAAACGCAAACCGTTTGTATTAATTAAAGTCATCCACGACGTTGTAACCATATCTTCACAACAATACCCACCGACATGGCCAATGAAAACCACATTCACGTGTTCCTTTTTGCTTCGACTTTCCTCTACCTTGGGAGGCTTCTTTTTCGATACTTTCGGGGCCGTCTCACCGTCCACTTCACCGTCATCCAATTCCATTTCCTCATCTTCCGGCGTCAAGATTGAATCCTCTTCGGCGTCCCAACTGTCGAGCGGTTCACTTTCTGTGGAAATAAAACATGATAAATCATAAGCAAAACAGGATCTTTGCGAGGTGATATTTATACGCAAGGTTTTATTTTTTATGGACAAGCTACGAAATGCAAATTTAAAAAAATAGTACGATGACGACTGGGAAGTACTGTGTGACGAAGATTGTTAGCAATAAGACTGAAGTGCGTCAAACCACCCACTGATAATCCCTATGGGCTGGTTAGGAGAGAAAAACACCACAATTCTGCTACAGGAGATTAGTATCCTACCGTCTGACGCATTCCTAATTGGGTGGCCCCCACTCAGTGAAGAGAAAAGGGATAACATTAAATTGGCCTATGCTCTAACACCATGCGGTGCACAGGAACACCGACAGATAAATTGTTTTCTCATCTACGAAGATGTATTCAAATTGAAACCTCGGCGTAGTCTTAATCCGCCTTCGAACCAAGATTCAACCTTAATAAAAACACACTTCCCACACGTACATTACACTACACCATGGTCAGCCCGGAATTGAGGTCACAGGACAACGGCGCAAAGAAAACGGGACCCCGACAGTCCCATCAACGTACCCCCGGTGGTGGTGGTTGGTGATGGGTGGTTGGCATATGGCATCGATTTTTATTCAATCAACTACACCTTTTACCAAACTTTGCACTGCACTCGGTCGGAGTAGCGGGCTTACGTTGGGAAGTCCCGCCAGCGAATGAATGAGTGTGTGTGTGTGCGTGTCGGAAGACGCCACTGCTCCCACGGGTTTGAATGATTAATGTAGAAACGAGCGAGAAGTGGCACACTGCAGATGAAGATATGCCATGCACAAAGGGATTACCATTGTAGACACACTGAAAGCTAGAGCGCGAAGGATCTATCTGCTCCTTGTGTTGTACCATGACTTTACTCCACACTTGTGTCGCGATACGGTTGGTTTCGTACTGGTTACTAAAGCCTATTTTCCCTCTCTAGAGAATACACGATATAAAACAAAATTCTATCGATGACATCATCGTATTATGCTGAAAGGGCAGACGACCACGGGCGATGGAGTGGTGGTACACTAATTCCACTACTAGACTAATCAGTCCTTTAGCGGAGAATTGCTTTAGACACGCTAATCATCGGGTAATACTGAGATGGCGTGATAGTGACTCTCTTTCTCTTTTCTCGCTCTATTTCTTCAATTTCCACAACCAGCAGTGGTCCAAAACAATTTTCTTCCAAAAACCGCTTTAATTTTTCTAAAGAAAACAATCATTTACACCACACACACACACACACTTAGCCGATATCTTCTGTATGTTTTACGCTCTTTTGCATCATTTGTGTTTTGTCTGCTCAATAATTCATATTTCCTGCAAGAAACGGGAGTAGGTGAACGTGAAATATTGGGCCAAAATCCATTTTCAACCATCTGGAAATGGAAGAAATCTATCAGCCTGTGGGTGTTTGGACGCATGGATGACTGCAGAACACAACAAACTCGTGTACTTGGCTGTGGCCGCCTTTTTTAATCCAACGTACTGACATGCCGCACGTTTACATGGCAAGAATGGATTTGGACCACGTTGTGAATCGTATGCGGTAGAACTGTCGATTAGTCCCTGGCAGAGAATTTGCGCCACCGCCCACCAAGTGGGCACACGAGAACCCAAAACCTGCATGTGGCCTGAGACAGAGGCATCGTTCTTGGATTGCTGCCCATTCATAAAAACGAGGCCAGCGCTTCACGGTAAACGGCAAAGATGAGCAGGGAGCAGCAAAAGCAGTTCCCTAGAGCAATATTATCCGCTGTCGATGACGATGATTTACACGCGATATCATTCCCTTCAGTCGAGGTGTGTCGTGGTAGAAAGAAGGTTGGTGCCCACGGGTGCGAACCGGTTGCGGGTGACGCGCCAGTACAAACCGGTACTGTGGCGGCAATTGATGACGAAGCGAAGAATTTCGCGAAAACGGAATGGATGTTTGAGGAACAGCTTTTGACACATCACGCACTGCGATCACGAGCGGTGCAAGCGAGAGAGAGCACTCACAATAAATGAGCGAGAGAGAGAGAGATACGCTTTCCCCACACATGTGTCAAATAGTGTGTGAAGGGCCTTAACTTCCACCTGGCCGTCCCACTGGTAGCATGTGTTACTTCCTTTTGACCATTTCAAGCAGTCCTTCATTATTATTGCGATTATGCTACTGTCGCCGATCGGTGCATTACCATTGTTTTCAGGCGTTTTCACCGGATCTTCGTCTCGTTCCATGGGTGTCGGCGCCGACGAGGATGGCGGTGTCGGTGTGGCAGCTGTGGATGTCGGCGTAGTGGCACCTCCGCCACCACCTCCACCACCGCCCGCACTGCTACTGCCACCACTCGACGTGGCCGATGCAGGAGCGACCGGAAGTGGTGCTGCGGCCACCGGTGCCGTTGGCGATCCCGCCGCAGGTGTTCCCGCCGGTGCCGTTGCTGCTGCTGCCGTCTGCACCGCCGTCGACGAAGGTGTACAAAAGCTCGGCACAAACTCTACCGCATTCACGTTGAGCTTGCTGAACTTGGTGTTCATCTCGTTGCTATCGTTTTCCTGTGCCATTTTTCAAGCTCACTCGCTCACTGTGGCGCGGACGAATCTCACTTCTCACTTCTTTTGCCTTCTTTGCTGGCTACTGTGGTGGCGACGTCTCGTTTGGCTGCTCCGCGCAACCAGACCACACCAGAGTTTTCTTTTGTGGGATACCGCGACGGGTCTGGTTTTCTTTTAAAACCCCCTTCTGATTAAAGTGCACTTTGCGTTGCGCTGCCTGCCTTGCACCGGAATTTCACTCTACGCACACACGCACGTTCGTACGCACTGACTACACATACACACACACACGCACACGTAAAGGTGGTGCGTGTGCAACGTAACTGACCAATGAGTTGGGTGCTGCAGAGCAGGGCCGGGCGGGCAGCAAGAGTGGTTTCAAAGCCTGAACCGCAACAAACCGAATCCGGAACGGAAAAGAAAAACGGAAACTCCCCACCCACAAAAACACGGCGACTCGGAAACGGGGAGGATAACACGTACGTTTCGCGTTTGGCCAAGAAACCACAGCCACACACACTCACACACGCGGGTACACGTTCACACCGCGAGCTCGGATACGACCGCCGACGTGGTACGGTTTTCGCCGACGGGGAGATAAAACGGAAAATAAGCGGAAAAACCTAGAGAACGAAACCGTGCTGAAAGGAAACTCCGTGCCGAGTTCCGTTCACTTCGGGCGCTCCAGTTTTCGCAGTGCTGGGGTGCTGGATGCAGAAAATCGGAAAAATTTTGCTGCAACCACGCGCTTCAACTTTACAACCTTTTTGACTTTTTTCTTTCTTTCTTTCTTCTCCCGTGCGCACCAAGATGGTTAGAGGAATGTGGTGCAATTTTTTGACGTTTTTGGCACTATTGACACTTTTGACGGCAGCGAACAGTAGAGCCCATTAGTTTTGCAATTTCGAGACAGAATGCTATACTTTTTGCGGAAAACCTGCACAAGTGCGAATAAACTTCATCATGGACGAGTCTGAGACGTTATTTTTACATAAAGATCAATAGAAAGGGCCATTTAAATGCAGAACGAAAGAATTATTTGCAGCAGCACACAGGGTTGTTTTTCAGTTTTGAGTTTTTTAAACGAATTGTTCAAAGAAAATTTGCTCGGGGTATTATAAAAGTCAGGTAACATAATTTTACGGTATCAGATGTTATTTTCTAAAATTGTATTCGTTTGCATAAAAAGTTATTTCCTACAAATAACAATTTGATAATGTCACTAATCGTGGCCGTATGAAACCACACTGTGCTTGGCTTGTGACGCTTTGTTTACGTTTGCATCTGCCATTTGTAGCGCTTGTTCCTCGGCTTGCATTCAGAAAAATTGCGTGAAATCCCGGTGTTTTGCGGCTTTTTTAATCACGATGGGCTCGAAGAAACACAAGAAACATAAATCGGAACGCAAGGAACGTGAAAGTGGTAAAGGTAGGACATCTTTCAATAGCCTCACACACGTGCACCGTTTGTCTAGTTTCCCGGCTGAATGTGGCATAGTTTTGTAGGTGACTTATTAACCTTTAAACTTGAATTTATCACAGAAAAATCGTTCAGTCTTGATCGGCCACCCAGCCTTAAACTCATACTGAAAGTGAGTGGCAACAGTTCAACGCCCGAGCATGGGAATGATTCGCCTGCGTACGGTATCCAGTCAGATGGGGGAAGTACCCTTTTCACCAGTACCAGCGGTGACTATCCGGAGCGACATAAAAAATCGAAAAAGAAGAAAAAGAAGAAGGATCGTGAAAAGAAACACAAACATCACCACAAGGAGAAGCGTCACAGGCACCGAGGAGATGATACCAGTCACGGTGAGGAGGATGAAGAAGAGGAAGATTTTAACAGCTACGGCGACGAGAGTTCCCAGGCGACGGTTGATCCGGTGTCTAGCGTGCACTATCCGGCAGCTAGTTCGGTTGCGGCTGCCGCGGTTGCTGCCGTGGCCAGTTCATCGCTGGCGGCTCAACCAGTGACGAAACCGCTGCTCCCGGAAGCACTGCTAATTCCGAAGCTTGAATCGGACTTAGAACGGGAATCCATTCCCGAGTCTGCAGGGGAGCACGATGGAGTGATGCTGGGTGGTGGACTTGTGCCTAAGGAAGAGCTTACTACAGCACCAAGCTCAGTGACGACCGATGAGCCACTGCAAAGCCCTGGCTCAATGCAGTCCTCTTCGAGACCGGGCAGCAAGATTGATTTCCATGATACCAGCTCGAGTCAGGCTCCGAAAACCCCCAACTCGGATTGTAGCGGCCGTGAGCCGCGGAGTTGCGTGCTGAAGCAAAAACAGAGTCGCTCGCCACTGAACAAACTGCTTGACCATCTTCTGAAAGCGTTGGAGAAGCGTGATCCGCATCAGTTCTTTGCGTGGCCCGTTACCGATGATATAGCACCGGGATATTCGTCAATCATTCTCAAACCGATGGACTTTTCCACCATACGGCAGAAGATCGAGGACAACGAGTACGGTTCGGTGTCGGAGTTTAGCGACGACTTCAAGCTAATGTGCGAGAACGCGATCAAGTACAATCATTCGGAGACAGTTTATCATAAAGCGGCCAAGAAGCTGTTGCACGTTGGTGCCCGTTTGCTGCAGACGGACAATCTGATGCGCTCGTTACGCCCGCTGATGACGTACATGCGCGAGCTGACGGCAAAGGAGCTCGGCTTCGAACCACCGATCGGATCGGCTGATGGAACGGACAGCGATTTCCATCATCAACACCACACGGCGGATTCGGCCGATGAGGCGATGGCGGCCGCAGTTGACGAAGGCATTAATGCGCAGATTGAGGAAGAGGAAAAGCGAAAACAGATTCGATTGGATAACAATCCTCATACCAAATTCGAATCGTTCGTTGACGATTTCACGCCGGACGAAGTGTTGGCGCAGGTCAAGAGTGCGGCACTGAACGCTAGGACGAAGCTACTGAAGCGAAAGTCAGCGCATAAGCTAGGATTTCTGCGACAGCACAAGGACGGTACGACGTCGATGAAGATTTTGCTCGACACCAAATCGGAAGGTGGTGAAGGAGGTCCGGAACGGACGGTGACGCTCGGGGCGCACACGGGCAAGCTGCAGTACGGCACAGGACAGCTGCAGGGCTTCCGGGAGGATCGTCGCAATAGTGCAAAAATCGTCAAACCGCTCAGTTACGGTGCGTTTAGTTCATTTGCTCCCGTCTTCGATTCCCGGTTTGCCAATCTCAGTAAGGAGGAAACAGAAATGGTGCTGAATACGTACGGTTGTGAGACTGGTGCCGATTACGCGGAGAGTATTTTGCGCTTCGCAATGGACAGTCCTTTTGCGGCTGGGATGGCGCACAATTTGTTGGACGTGCTAACGAACGGTGAACATCGTCAATCGTACGGAAAGCTTTACGAATCGCACATGCAGCGCGAAGAGCGTGACGCAGTTCGGCATACATTTCTCGATCCGGTTGAGGTGGCCGAAGAGGTGAAGCGATACGCGAACGTACGGATCGATTTCGACAGTTTGCGGTCTCTGTCAAATCTTGGTGTTGATATGCAGTTCCTGGACGAACTCGAGTGTCAGTTGAAGGGTGCCGAAATTGGTCCGCAGTTACAGCAATCGCTGAGCAATAATTCGGATCTGTTGCAGAAATTGCATCAGTTGCAGACGGATCGGTTGTCGGCCCCATTGCCGGCACATCTATCCCACATTCAGCATCCGTCAGAGGGTGAACTGGAACTGGCGGGCCAGATTACGAGCAATTTGACGCAAATCGCCAAACAGCTTCCACCAGCAGCCATCGCAAATCCTCAGTCATTGAGAAAAGCGATGGGAATAAGCACAGGTGAGTGGGTTAATAGGAACAAATTGCTGTAGAGTAGGATTCTTTTCAATTGATACACCGTGTTAGATATATTTCAAGCACCGTCAGGAGGAATCCCGCCATCAGTACCTGCACAAACGCTTCAAGCACCACAGCAACAGCAACAAAACGAAAACGGGACGACCTCTCACCCGACCGGTAGCAGTATTTCGAACGCAAGCCAAGCACCCACACCGACTGTTGGTTAGTAAACGAAACCAAAAAGCAAATGAAAGTGACTTAATGAAAATAAATGTAACTGATAATACGTATTACCGCTTCGCAGACATTGACACCACGCCGATGGATATGGATCTCGAACCGGAGCCCATCTCTCACCATCACCATCAGCATCATCCACATCCGCACCATCTCGTCCGGCAACCTTCCACCCAGCAGCAGTCGATTATTCAACCGAACCCGGTTGTTTCAGCCACTCCATCGGTCGATATCGATAGTGAACTGCGTGAATTTCTGGGAGGATCCACCCTAAACCAAGCCGGCCCCAGCAGTAGTACACCGGATGGCACGGAATCATCCGACGCGGCTTGCATCGAGCAAATGTTGATGGATTAAGGATATGAAGGAAAGCGTGGTGTTTGGGATTATGTGTGTGTTTGTCTCTGTGTGTTATGTTGTACTAGAACCGTGAGAAAGCATTGTATTTTTTATACAAGAAAACAAATGATAGGGTCAGTTATATAAACCAGAGGATGTATGAATATTTTATCAGAACGCGACCATTCCGTTTGCGTTTCATTGAATGGGAGTCTCCCGTAAGCATAACAAAACAAAAACTAACTCAAGTTGAAAACATGGTTGAAATTTTAACTTTCTTTAGTGTACGATACAACTAGATTAAATAAATTGACATAACAAAAAACAAAAGATTTTAATATGATTGGTATTTTAGTGCTCCGAGAGTCATTTTATTGGTACATGGTGGTAGAATCCACATGTGTCTGTCATCAGGTACAGATTAGTTTTCAAGTCCAGGAAACGAAGATATTTCGAAGTAGTTTAAACGTATTTGGCTGTGTCGGAAAGAAGAAGGAAGAGCCGTTCTATTTTTACATAACTTTTTTAATGTACTCATATTACACGAAAATTAGAAATGCTATTCGTAATTGATGAAACCTAAGAGACTAGTAGGGATATAAACTTCCATTTAACTGTTTTTAAATTAGCTTCCATTGGGTGTAGCTCAATTTTCGCACATTTAAAAATCATCAACAGGCCTTTTTCATCCACTGGCCTACAAATGCCACGTGTTGCAATAACTGTTGTCAGTACTTTTGGGATGCTTTCCGATTACTTCCACGGTACAGTATGGCACACCGGGCGTAGTAAAGCATCCCGGAAGGAGCAACCTGGCTTGGGATGGGTCGAAGAAATTAAAAAGACATTAGAGCACGGGGAAAAGAATGTCGTGCTTTTATTGCAACACTGCTCTCGCTCGTTCCCCGGCTGCCTGTGACGCCCACGAAATTATGCAACAAAGTGCGATGAAATAGGACTGGAAGCACAGAAGAAATGAGCAGAGTTTCAAGAGCACGATACTACCAGATGACGGTTTCAGGGCTGGATGAAAGTTTCTTCCGCAGTTCGTACGAGGGTACTGCACAGGGCTGCAAGTAATAAACCGCCAGCGACCGACCGAAGCAAAGAACGGCACGGGTTTCTTTTGCAATGTGTAGCTCCCGCCACATTTAGCGACAGAAGAAAGTTTGCCTTCCGTCGATAAATTATAATTCACGGTTGATTGTTCCGTTTGGAAATTAATTAATGATCCGTAAGCGAAGTTGTGGCGAATACTATCCATTACAAATTATCTCTTTTGCCGCGTTATAAATTATGCCCAGAGAAAACATTTCCAACAAACAAACATAATCGTGTGACTTGGCGCACTCGTTTCGTGGTGCGGGAGACTTTTTTATGTGTATTCTTTCTCTTGCTGCGTTGTCTTAATGGAGCTATAACTTACCATGTTCGAGGTATTTTTTGTTTTATTACAGCCGGTAATTAATGTAATGTTATCGCGAAAGGGAAACACTTACAGTATGCTAATCGTGCCTGCTCCTATGCGTGTTTGTTTCTTAGAGTCGTAAGAAGTCATGCCAATTCCTGACCCTTCACAATTTTTTCAATATTAAATCAAGCTCTGTGACGAGCCGTTGTTGATCGCTATAATTTATAGCACGATTTGTAGACCTCAGTCAATTGCCAGACGCACGGTAACGGTCACTCGGCAATAAAGACCACTGGAACTCCTTATTCTGAGAGTAATTTTCTGTGCCGTATTGGAAAAATTGCTTTACATTAAGTACACGCAATAAACGGATTTGTTTCGAACCGAACATACAAACAGAGGCGAGGTTTGTGGCGTTTCTTTCCGGAGCTACCAGCAAAACAGACTATTGGTTACAGCAATGATGGGGAACGAATAGAAAATGGGTTTGATTTCGTGGCGCGCAACATGGACGAAAAATTTGCATACGAATTAATTTGCTCTACGGTAGTTTACCTCAATACTAAGCTAGGTTATACTTTCCTTTACGCATTCTCATCAGAAGTGCACGATGAATATTTGCGCCCAAAGGTATGCAAAACAATGTGCTTTTTTGACGAATCGTTCAAATTAGCAATTGCATACTTTCAGACGTTTTAATTTACGACACTCTTCAGGGGTACTATGTAAACAATAGCATTCGTTTTATGTATAAAATGTTTGCAACATTTGAAACATATCTCAAAAAGATGACACACTTTTAAACCTACTTGCTGATCAAATTTTCCTAACTTTGATGCACATTATTACTTACTGGCGTCTTCTGTAAATAGGTGGAGTACCCATCTCATTTCAATAATATTGTTCCTGACGACCACGAACAGGGCAAACGTTTAACTATCACAGCATCTTAATTTGCCATCTCTAATGGTTGGTAGCAGCTGACTTCTGTTCTCAGTTCACATCTTACGACGGTCCTAATTGGAACACTAAACATGCAAATGAAGCTGACCATTGTAAAAGGTGAATATTCAAATTACTGTCTTAGAAGAAACGAACTTGGGCGATTCCGTGTAGAACTCCTCCTCTATTGTCTTACACCATCTTGAACAAGCTTGCCACTTGACGAGATCCACTTGCTTCCTACTTTTGCGGTCAGCCGTATCAACAATCGCCCACAAGTAGAGCATCGAAGATTTACGCAAAGTACTCTCAGTTCAGAAGAGTTAGCAAACGTGTAAGTGTGAAGCGTTGTGAGTGTGTCTCATGTAGCTTGCTAATTGACACTAACACCAGTAGTAGTTGAAGGGTGTTGTTAAACGGTTAAACAAGGTGTAGATACCTCGAACGAAGGAAGCCAAGTCCCGCATGTTGATAGCTTCAACTGGAAGATTTTTTTCTATCCGTGCCGTGGATAGGCTTTTCAAACCCTGCCGGACATGAATATGTAATGGATGATTATCCACCAACAACGCCTGTTTTCTAGCATTCGAGGCGAACATTCGTAAAACTAAAATAAGGAAATTGTCGCATGATGTTCGTAGTTGATGAATAAATTTCCCGCTTAACTTCCTTTTGCCAGACCTGGCCTTGTTTCGGTGCCATTTGCCCACTTGCCTCCAATCGCTTTACGGTTATAACAAATTCATTTCCTTCGTCCGATTCGAGTGGCTTACGAGCGGCCTCCAAGTGTATGGAAGCGGTGACAGGAAATTGTCCTGGTTTGAAAGATGAATGAATGTGTAAGCTTCAAATTAAGCTAAATCGTTTTCTCTACGCTCCGAACTCATTTGCCGCAAGTAAATTGAGATCCAAAATTTAGGTCAGGCAACTTATTAGACAGGAGTTTCATATTCCAATTAAAAATACGCAATTCTACGTTTAAAAAAAAAGATTAAGATGAAAAGCGTTACATTTTTACACAGCATCCTAGCCCCATTTCCACACTTTTCCAGCAAGGCCGTTTGGGACACTAATTGACCCAGGCTCCGCGCCTACTCTGTCTTCCAGCTATTACAGTGCAGGACGCTGTTTTACGGCAGCATTATCAACACGTGCCTGCTACATTTTGCCGAGGAAAGGAAGCGAACGGTATTTAGGCAGCGTTAATGACGCGAAAAAACAATGAGATGCAAATGATGCTATCCGGACAGACCGTTGGGACCGGCGAAACGCGAATATGAGCTTCTTGTCAGTGCTCCTCATTCTTGTCTTGCTTGGGTGATATGGTACCCAACGGGCGGACGCAGGCGAACGTAAATTGGATGCAGGATTGAGTGCATTACCAGCAAGAAGTTTTGTTCGAAATCGGAAAGTCAGCCCCAAGGTCAGCTGGCTCACAGAAGGGCACGGTTATTGTTGATGGGATTGTCGAAGTTCGTTCGTGCTGTACTCCCGCTTCCCGGATGCGAGCTGGCAGCGGCAACACAAAGCTGCAACCATTTAACTTAACGACCATTCCCATCACACGCCAAGGGAACAGACCGGTTTCCGGAGGGGAGCGTCGTAAGAAAGACTCGACTATTTAAAGCTTCATAGGATGGGATGGACAACGCTTTTCAAGGTCACTTCGTGCAGATCATACTCAGAAACTCTTGCCCTTTCTGTTCACTGTTCGAGCAATTATGTGACGAATCTGGGATGTTCTTAAATCGTTTCTTGGAAAGTAAATGGTTGGGAAAATGTAATACCCAAGGGTCCTCGATACATTACTGCCATTTCTGTTGCTTTTGACCAGCTGTTTATGACGAACTTTGCGTAAACTTTTAATCGTTCCCAGCCAACGCGTGCTCGCCGGGGAGTCCATGATGACGTTGATGTATTTCGCATCTGTTCGTGATGGATGAAAGGGTTTCCGATAGGAATACGTTACAATTTTACCTATGATTTGAAAAATCTGTGGTAACAGTATCTCTTTTAACAGTTAATCATCGTTACATGTAAACTGCTTCTCTTGACCGATCTCCGTTGAGCAGAGGTTAGAGTGATTGCGCCTAAAGATATGCAAAGTACCGAGACATCGTAAGTACCAAAAACTTTGTGCCGAACAGTCTAACCCTGCATTGTTGAAGGATATTTTTATCGCCATAGTTACGCATCACGCTTCATCGCTTACCCTTCATCGAATGCGTATTTTACATTCCACGCCGTTTGCAAAACTCCTTTATCGTCATTCGTCATCATCGACGTCCTGTCGGTTTGTCATCATCTGCACGAATCCGTAGTTTACCAACATGCCAACAACTTCGGTTTTATTGCTTCCGTGATCGTCTTAATGGAGTGGTACGACCGCTGGAAGCTAACAGTGGTAAGCTCGAAGGATAGAACTTTTAGCATCGTAATGGACGCATTTGTGAATGATGTACGCAAAGAAATGATGACATGAATCCTGCTTAGACATTCGTATGATGTGGGTTTGGAATGATAGTAGTTTGCAATGTTTCCAAGAGCATTTTAGTGTGGCAAATGAGTACGACTTCTTACTTTTATGATGATTGTCGCTCTGTGTGTATGTGAGTCCGATTTCGATCATTTCTCATTCAAAATTCCTTCCCCACGGAACGAAGACAATCTTTTATTTTTTCCATTCGTTGCAACAATCTCGTTTGAATCTTTGATGTGGAATGTGCAACGTAAGCGCACCGGCGGGGAAAACTGCACACTCAGCACCATACAGCAAATGGGTGGATTTACCATGCCATACACATCGTTTGTTTGGACGTTTGGAATCCTTTTCGAATGCCTTGCCGAACCTGGTTGATGATGGATGCGGATGGTTAAAGCCAAACATCAGTGCACGTGGATAACATGATCAAGAAATTGAACGTCTGCAGTGTCCTCCGGGGAGTATTTGGAGAAACGGTACCGAATGTACCGAACGAATGTCTACGTTCATGTTCGAACAATATACGGAGACCGACGAAAGATGGACATTGTCCGGAGAGGATTATGTTATTAGAATTTATCCACTCTGTGTAGTTTGTGTGCTGTTTGTGCTTATGAGGTAGGTTGTGTATGAGGGATGATTCGAATGATCGAATATAATCTAGTGTAACGAAGTGTGGAAAACCTTGCTGTGGAAAAGTAACGAAGAAAGAAGGGTGAAATATTTTACATACAGAATGCATTTGTTGTGGAAATGGATTATCTTTAAGGGTTTTAGTTGATGTCTCGTGAGCAGAACAATTTCTGTTGATTTTTGTACTTATTTGTAGATTAAATTACGAATTACAACGGAATATTAAATTATTATAATCTATTCTTAAATAATCTCTATACTTGCTATTCTTACGACGAAGGACTGTATTTTTTAAAAGGGTCATTATGAAGACAAATCAAACAATACAAAGCTCAAACGAGCTAACATTGTGTGGAGGATTGCATAACATTAGGCGTTTTGTGAAGTTAAATACATTCGCTGCTGGAGTCTATGTTAGGAAATTGGTAGAATCCCTTCATATTTCTTTATCGGCACAGCAACTTCAAAAAGGCTTGACCTTAATTTCACCTGTAGCTGGAGATATATGTGGTATATGGCGGTCTGGATGGGATTTTGGACCTGTCCTGTCTTGTGAAGACCGGTAACGCCACAACAAACTGGAAGAATAAACTCTTAAAATACTATCATTTCATTAAAATAACCAAAACTTATTATTTCTTAAACGAATGAAGACTAACTGTATGAGAACGAAACCTTATCCGGTTATTTTTTCGAATCTGAATCGTGGTAAATTAAAGATGCTTTTTTGGAAGTGCATCCTACAGCCGCATTGCAAGGTTGCAGAAACTTTCTTTCTACTGTGCACCACACGAAACTTTCCTACCCTGCAGTTGTTTGGTCGTTGCGGTGGCGCAAAATGGTTTTATTGTACAAAACTTTTTCACCATCATTGGTTCAGATTTCTTCTGAAAAGAGAAAGTAAACGTAGGGCTTACCATCCTTAGACTGGGGTTAAGGCATACAGAGAAGGTAGCAAGAAGGGATTTTTGTGAGATTTTTGTTCAACACAACATAAACAATGTTACAGCTAGACCAGGGCAATGTTAACGAAAAAAAGAGTAATTGAAAAAAGTTATTTTTTATTAAAACTCATCCCTAGCACTAGACGCGATTTATAGCAACTTTATTAAGACTCAATTGAGTCTCTTATTCAACCACACGGAATCTACACTTAATAGTTTTTTCTTGTCGACTGGTGAAATTAACCTTTCACCGCGGAAACGTCACGAAAGCTGCTCTGTTTTTTTCTTGTCCCTTGTTTCCTCACTCGCTTATATCAATGCCGCGGAAAATGTTGCACCGTTGTGTTCTTCATAAAAAAGCAAGGGAAAATAGTTTTGTGGTTTTTTGATGCTGCCAACAGGCGCGAACGATCTCCGGCAGTCCGATATGAAGCGCCAGTACAGAAGAAAAACTTGTTTAATCCAATTAGAACAAGATGGTCGCGATACTTCCTTCCTAGCTAGTGCAAGAGACTCAGACTCTTCCCAGACGGTCCAGGGCTTTTTCTTGTGAGGGGCGTCTATGGAGCAAAACGGATTTTTTGTTTCATGGTGTACAAAAGCAAGCTAAAATAGTGGCGCCTTTCAGCGTTTCGTACGGACGCGTGCTCTGTTGGTTGATGTTAGTTAATAGCATTACGTGCCATCGTCGTCTGCGAGCCAAAAGCGAAGGTTTGACTAGTTTATTTGATTAATTTATGAGCTATATCGAGGGCTACACCGGTAAAGGAATTGTGCCCTGTTCAGCAAAAAAACGATTAAAATGCTCGAAAATAAAACGAAACGCGTAGGGTTCGATCGGGAACGTATGCCGCAATAGGATGGTCGGAACACGTGGAGTTTCGTGGGAAGCTAATTTAATTAACTACCGATTTCCGCTGACGACGTGTGTTGGCAAGAAAGCACTAAAATAATGGGAGGATGTCGTAAATAGAAGGCTTTTTTTTTGTTCAATGCCTTAGACACAAAATTTACTGCCAATAATCGTATCTTGCCTTGTGCGTTGCTTCGCGACAGGAGCCGAACATGTTTTATTGTGCCATTATGGTTTGAAAATAGCACCACAAATTAGTGGTTAATTAGTGGAGTTTTTCTTAGTTTTAGTGTGAAGAGGCGTACAAAGCGATAAGCCCACAGTGTATGCAGGGTTGGTTGTAATGAGAAAAACTTAGCTAAAGCTTATATAAAAGTATTGTTCGGAAAACGCCTCCATGTATGCAATGCGCACTACACAACACTCATATTTAATTTATTTTTCCTTGAATGATAACACTGCAAAAACCTTATTTTATGTTTCGTAGTAAAAGTAAAAATTCAATTCTTTTCTCTATCCAAAGCTGCACTATCTCTTTAACTTCCGAAGATGGAGAAAGTTGCCTCCAATTCAGTACCATCTTAAATTTCACGATGGTATCACACTGACTCTCACCCAACAGCGGTTACGGCGGTATCATTATGGTGACAATTGCGTCTGGCGCTGGCATTGTCCACAGCCACAACACTTCTGCACGAGCCAAGCAGACACAGTATCCCATTCCAAGTCCATCCTGGCTGTGGGGAAAGCGAAAACTTCTCACAAGTTGCATTCTTCGTCTAATTGCCAGCTACCCTTGCCCCGACTTGTTGGTGTGAAACGAAAATGCATTCGTTTCGTGAGTTTTCTCGTATCATTTGGCATTCGGCAAGCTGCCCCGGTTCGGAAGCTGGTGTGGAGTGTCAATATCCGGACAGGGGGCAAAAGGTTGGGCACTACAATTGTTGGCTTCTAACGATGCTCTCTAACCGATTTTTGCAGCTGTTCTGGTTCCACCGTGACGAATGTGATACGAAAAGTCGTCAACCAAAAGAAGAAGAATTGGTGTCGCCACGGCGTCTGTGGCGAGGTAGAGTATTCCGGTTCCGGCAGCACATTGACATATTGTCCCACGGTTAGGATGGCACTGGGACAGTGAATCGGTGTTACGTGCTTCAAGTGTTGGGATGTAACGGTGCAACCTGCAACGTTATTAAGAGTGTCTGACGGGGTTCTCAGTTTGACAGGAAGGTGACTCTGTTTTCAAGAGCTCACGAACGATCATGCGGTGATTTGTAAATCTCAGTCGAATGCATGTCAGAAGTGTGATGTGCGAAAATGGAAATGTTGTGTAAATGTTCTTATACGCAAAATTTGTTGTTACTTTCCTACTATCAGCGATTTGTATGAAGGTTTACTTTATTAGAAGTTTGATAAAATATTTTATACTTTTGTTATTTTTACACACTTACAGGATAGTCTGAGAAGTACCATGGGGTAAGCATGATTCTAGTTACAAATTCTAGTCCTTATAGACCCTTCTGTCGGCTTTGAGTTTGAAAGCATTTTCAGTAGCATCACGTCAGCCTTCGACGAAGGATTTTGATCTTATCTATAATCAGAAGTAAATCGAATATAAAATAAGAAACCATGTCTTTATTATCTGCTATGAATAGATTTTAAAGGAAAGTGGAAAGCGTATTTACGAATACAAACCCTTTCCATTGATAGGTTCAAAAGACTAGTGATACGTGAACCTTTCTGCTATTCCTTCCTACTGTCAGCCATTGATAAGTAGCAAACAGGAAAGCAAAGGCAGCATCCATCGATACTTTCATCCAACAAAGCTCAAGGCATTATTTTCGTTGTTACCAATCCAATTGCACGATTTTGTAGGAACATTCTGATTTAAATAAAGCAAACCCGAAGAACATCCAACATCTCGTGCTAGCTGTACGAAGCTCCTTGTTCAGGACAGCGAGAAATTGTTCCAAATTTGCATATCAAACGGTCGATAGAAAGATGGTGGTTGGTTTTGGACACGAACCTGCACCGGAGTGAGTTCGAGAGGGAAGTAAACGAGCCGTTTGATTCGAGCACCACGAAATCCCACGTACCACGACCGTGCTCCTTCTGCGTGATCAACATCAGTTTGGTTGGACCGGAGCAGTTCATCTTTATGCCATTTTGTACGCTAACCGATGGTCGATGAAAAGCGTGACTGTATTTAAAAAGGATTTATGGACTGGCTTTGAGAAGATATAACGTTGGATTACGCTACCGAACACAATCACCGTAAATGTGAGATCCAAAATGACCTGCTGGGTATTGTAAAAAGCAACATACCGGAGTTAATTTAAAGGTATTCAAAAAACAATTTCGTTGCAGTAGCTGGAATATCATTGATTTTCATTTCGCTGATTCAACTGTGCATGATACTGTTTTTCATCTCATCTCATTTTTCATCTGTTTTTTCACGTGTGCACTTTACGGGTCCACCGTATTTTCCCTGTCAATCATTCAAAATATGGAAAACCATCCTTTTGCAAATAAAATACGTTCGAACACGTTGCTAGAGCTACAGCTGCCCGAATTCCAAATTGGATTGTTGATTAAATTTATACAGGCTTAATTCAATCCCGTGCTTACTTTTGGTGGATTTATTAGTAACCACGTGGAAGTAGGTCATATCCTTTTTTCCCAAACTAGATTCGATGGAGTAAAAACTTAGCTTTCAAATAGTAATATGTCTCCTTCCACGGCGATATAATTACCCCATTAAGCTGTTAAATAAAACGTATTGCATACATTTAGGCGACTGCATAGATACTGCTCTGCGGACTTTAACTAATGTTATAATTTCATATTATACAATGTACATTATTTGAAACTATTAAACGGATAAAGTCAATCCAAATGCTGGGTAATCTATTCCATGTCCATATGCATTTGAATAAATTCAACCAGTGCGCCCGTCATTAGGCTACGTAACTGCCATCCTTTACGATTTTTTCACATAACCCATTTACTTCAGCCTAGCTTAGTCTCGTCAGCGAAGTAATCGTCATTGGTGCGTTCATCGTAACACCGTGCTCTATCCTTCTAGTAAAAACCATTAGTCTGAATCTGACGGAAGGATTCTGACCTTTTTTTTCTTCTCTTAAACCGCTATCCTTGCTTGCAATTTCTGCTGACATGCTCAGCAATAGAAAAAAGCGTATATTGAATCCGAATACGAGCGGACGAGCACGCAGAGTGAGAGGGATGAAACCGGTCAGCTGTGAAATTGTTGAAAGAGCATGTGCTTTTTGAGGTCAACAATTCGTGACCATCCACAGTCAGTGGTCAGTGGAAGGAGCATGAAGGATAAGCTGTGACCACGCATTCATTTCGACGGCGATGGGTGTGAACCATCTCACACGCGTATATGCATTCCTTTATAGCATATTCTAACAGTAGAATATCCGCACACACACACACGTTCTTGGTGAATGTATGTATCACTCGAAACGTAAACGAAGAGCAAACAATCAAACGCGAGTGTTTGATCGGCATGGGCACCGTGTGTAACATCATGAAACGTGTCCTTTTTCACACGAGCAGCAAAGGACTACAATTGGCCTATCCGTTGTTATTCTCGCCTAGAACGGCTGCTGGTATCGACACTTTGCTTTTGCCTGCATGCCAACGCTTGTTGGAGCAAATGCCGACCCATCTGCACATGAACGTATCAATTCGCAACCCGGCAGGAAAGATTCACTAGCGATAAGTAAAAGCTTCGAATGTTTCGAGCAGTTACAATGCAGGTTCCTAGATAACCGATATATTTACGTAACTATATTCAAACAAAAAGTAAGTAACAGTTATCATCATAAAATAAATCGTCATTTGGACTGTTATACTTATTCAATATTTTGAAGCAATTTTTCCCTATACATTAGACTTGTGAATTTATATGAAAATAGCAACATAAATCGCATACAATATACATTTGAAAAGCCTCCATGTTTCACACGTTTACCTGCACGGCTAGATCCTGTTACAGAACAGCTTGACAACCCCTGGAACCGAAGTTGCTACGAGACCCGAACCGAACCGAACAGAACAGGACCGAATTTCCCACGAAGCAGTTCCGAAGTCGCCACGAAGCGAAAGATTGGCCGTTTTTGGGCCGAATAATCGACCGGACAGCAAGATTGTCCGGTCCATCGAGGGGTTGTGAAAGGAAAAAAAAGGGAAGAAGGGACCGTGCGGGTGTCTGGCTCTCATTCTCTCGCGATAGCGCTGATGGTCTCGCACAACGGCTGCAGATGCGAACAGAAACCAATGCAACATTTGTTTATATTATTTGATGCACATTTTCTAGTACATCAATCGAGATTTGATTTCATTTATCATTAGAACACAATTAAAATTGATTACCGCATACACACACTCACACATACCTGTGAACTTTTGATAAAACAGTATAAATAACCGTTGCTTACTTACCATTTTAAACCGATATCCTAGGTTAATCTAGAAAAATCTAGAATGATCTACACCCGCACTTCGAACGCGAATGTGTTCATTACTGTGGAATAAACAGTCTCAGAAGAGCGAGAAGGTATGGGAAGCAGTACAATATACGAAAGGGACAGGTATAATATCCTACCAAGCGCCGCACAGTATGTGGAGCCAGCCAGTGTGAAACGCAGTGAAACCGGTAGTTGCGGGGTAAAAATTTGTTTCTTGGGTTTCGCGCCATCCATTTGTTGTTTGGATTCTGAGAAATGGAATGTTAGTTCGATATCAAAGTCTCGATGATACGGAGTGTTCTGGGGACTCTGGTCCATTTGTTGTCCAATATTCAAGAACGCGCATTTTATAAATCAGGAGTGATAACAAGTCGTGCGGCATGAAGTTATTGTGGAAGTTAATCGAAGAATTCATTGGCAACTTGTGCTAAGACCGGACAGTTGTAACGATTGTAAAGTGGTTACTGTAAAAAGTTGTGCTAACGGTTGGGTGGGAACTTTTTTGTGATTCTTAAATATTTGTGCATCATCTGTGTGCAGTTGTGATGATTGATCGAAATGGCGGTAACGAAAAGCATGGCTAGTACATAGATTGTCCGATTTTTTCCGCTTTATCCCCCGAGGTGTCTTCATTTCGGTGTAACACGTGGTGAAAAGAGGTTTCTCGTAAACGGTTCCGTAGCCGCTTATGATTGATCGTGTGTCGGACCGTTTAAGAATTGAATGATTCATGGTTCTTACTAGGAAAGGATGAGAAAGGATGTAGCCAACGATGGAAGCTAGTAACGTGCAGATTTATGGTGTGTAGTTAACATCATAAGAAGATTTTTGTTTTGTTTGGAACGACAAATGTAGACAAAAAGAACTCTTCGCATGGTCCATTTGAAGAAGACTCTTCAGAGGTTACCAAAATTAATATCAAACAGTAACATAAAAAAATCTGTTGAATCGGTGATTTAATCCAAAAACAACAAAACCTCGAAAAATAAATCAAGTGAAAGGGCAATAAAGTCCCCAGTGCTTCTTGAATTCATCCACATGTGGCAGTAAGATTCATCCTCATTCCTTTACGCCATCGCCCTTCCGCTCAGCTATGCCACTAGATACGCCACTCACCTTTCCATGGCCAATCTTTTAAAGAGCATCCAATTAGTTGCAGGCAATAGCAACAGAGACTTGCTCCATTCCAGTAGTACGACCCTCACTCGACGGTTGGCAGTAATTAAGAGGCGGTGTCAATTAATCAAACTGACGGTTCTATTTGTCCGGGAGCTGTAGGACTTGAACGTGCATGTGCGCGAGAGTGTGTATCGTCCGTGTCCACACGTAAGCTTATCCGTTGATCGAGTATCGAAGTGGTAAATCATTAGATACGAGTGCTCTTTTTTAGTGGGTGAATAAAGTGAGTCACTAGCCCTGTGGAGCAGGAGCTTGTACTATGGAGTAAAACTCATCCACAGCACAAACGTGGTGCAAGGCAAAATGTCAGCAACATTACGATTCGTCGGGTAAGTTCCGATTAGATGCTCCACCAGCAATGATTTTCCAATTTTCTTTAAAGAAGTGCAGAGGAAAACTTTACCCCTCATTTCAAGTCACAATAAAATAGTAACTGTAGTGCAATAGTTGATGGTGGTTGCACATATTGGCGACAGATAGAGCAATGGTGTGCAATGGGCGAAGAAAAAACAATCGATGCTGCGAGATGGTTGTCACGTGTGCCCCGAGGAGCAATGAAAACTAATTGAAGAAACTTTCTGGTGAGAACTTCTTCTTGCAAGATTCCAAGGAATTTCCTTGGATTAAGCCATTGAGACTCATTCTGAGCGTGAATAAACTCAATTTTGTCTTGCTGCTGGCTTAAAATAAATTGCTGCTTGATTGGAAAAAAATTCACAGTTATACTTTCAAGAGTGAAACGGTAAAAAATCGTAGAAATTTTATATATTGCTTAAAAGCTGCTCACAAGAATATGAATAGAATGCGTTTTGTCTGGCGAATTGCATACTTTAAGGTAAACTAATGGCCTATGGAAAACGGAAAGGTCTTGTTTATGCTGTTTAACGCCCATAACTGAGAATTTTACAGAGATGTTACTTTAAAGACACCAGCATGTTAACTTATCGTGCCATCGAATACCTATAGACAGCTTGTCATGCCTGGTATTTTCTCTCTCATCTTCAAATTTGTTCCTTCATTGATTTCTCTGCTTCTTGCAACGGCTTAAAGTGCTTGCATAATGCATTTGCAGCAAGATCCAATATGGTCTACCACGCTTGATTGACGTGCGAAACATTATTCTTAGTCATATTTCATGTTGCATCGGGCAAGTAAAGCTACCCATCAAGCATCAAGCAGAATGACACACCATGTTCCAGCAACGCTCGTATTTGTTGCACCGAGCTCCATCCAGCTAGGCGAAGGCCTTGAATACATTACGTTACATCAAACAAGGTGTCGTTCGAGGGCTGTAACAAAATTAATAACCACAAACTTTTATACCGGCAGATCTACCGTCTGCCAACAAGGGCATCATTACTGCATCGTGCTACAACTCGTAAAGGAAGATCGTATTTTGTGCTGGCCAAGCGTTGCTAAGGTCAGTCAAACAATGCAATAAAATGATCTGACAGCATCAAGAGAACGCAAAAATAACTACAAACAAAAGGAAGCATCTTTGTTCACGTCAGCTAACTAGCGTTAGTTTTATCCGCTAGCGAAGGACGCTCGCTTCTCAAGGCTGATGAAACGAATTTTCAGCATCCGAAAGTCACAGGCAAGCAACTGAGCCTGACAGCTTGAAGACCTCAAGCGCCTCAGCTTCGTCGCTATGACAGCTGTCTTGACAGCTCGTGTCGAGTGATTTACGTGGTGATGTTTGTACATGTCTGTGAGAAAGTCAGCGGATTAGTATTTACGAGGAAGGAAATTGAATGTAACATTTCGGGTGACGCTTAAAAATACAAGCATTCGTGGGTTGAATTGAAGCATTCAAAACTTCTTGCAATCTTTTATTATCTTTTGTGAATGAGGTTATTGTCATCATGATATTTTGAATTCAGATTATTCAGATCCCTCCAATTGACATTTATTCCTGTACTGTAAATACCCCTAAAGGTATGCAACACACAGAACAAATAGCCGCATCGTAGGCTTAATACCAGATTGTTTCCATTACTTTGAGATTTCATCTGATGTAACGCAGAATGGAAAAAGTTGTTGTATCAAGCTTGTGTTATAATTGTCTTAATTTGTTGTATCCTTCATTAAGGCAAATTAAGAGAATATGTGTGGCGTTGGAATCAATCCAACCGAAATATCCTATGTGGTGGAGTGAAACGCATTCCCATCACTAGCGGAGTCATCATCATCACCATCAAAGTGATTGCCACTAAGACTCCCAGGGCAATTATGATCCACTCTCCCGTTGGGTGGAAGGAATGACCGGAAGGACACTAACGCCATCCGTTTACCCCTCATGTACGACGACTCCGTTGTGGTATTGCGTGACTAACATGATAAAGTATATTTGGTCTAGGAACACGAATGTCTAGGGGCAAACGGGGGAGCACTGGGCCCATCAGGTTATGGCAAACGAAACGGTAGCTAACAGAGTGATCCAAGTGCAAACGATAACCGTACAATTTAAATATCACTTAGCACACAAACACATGTGTCGCTGTCGTTTAGCCATTACTGCATCCGGAGTGTGGATGCAAGGGCCTTTGGGAGGATTCGACTGCAGGTGGACGGTGCTCGATTTTCCCACCCAATGATGTTTACCCTTCAGTCCACTCGTACGTTAAAACCCGGCACATTTGGCTATTTCTTCTGCTGGTTTTAGTTGATGATAGCCCTTAGGGAGGAAACGGCTCACCTCAACTAGAAATGGCGGTTGATTACCAACTGTGTCTAAGTTGACCAACTGATCTAAGAACCGGGCCCTGACCGCGGGGTACATTGGTAATATTTTGCGAGGCTATTGTGAGAGCCGGCAGCATTATCACTCCCTCCCTGGGACAAGTGTTAGTTGTTTGAGGTACGCTTACATCCGGCCACAGTAGCACAGTTGGGACAATGGCAATTGGTAGCAGCATGATTGCATTCTTCCGGAATATGCTCTAGAGCACTCTTACTGTTCGCTTGACTCGAGTAAGCTTAACCCACACACAAGGATATGTACGATAGGCAAACGTACACCGAGCAGTACTTCCGGACCTTCACACCCACACGCCGCCGCACACGATCGGTTCCTATTCATTGGTTCGATTAAATGCAAACTGTGCATAAATCACTCTCTAATGAACGTCCATCCACCGAGTCATATACCAGTGATCAGAAGATTTTTGGTGTTGTGGCATAAATTGCGCTAGCCCATTGTTTCCGGTCAAATTTTGCATTGTTCTGTACTCCGTTGCTCTGGTGCCAGAATGCATCATCGACCTCGAGAAAGCTTAACCATCCGAGCGCATGATATCATCTGTCCACATCAGTGCAGCGGTAATGATAGTGCTCGGTGATAGTAATGGGGAAAATGTGTTCCAACAGCCACTGGCCCTTTATTTTCCACGATCCATCAGGGGAAAACAAAGAAGGAAAACCCGTCTAGAATCTTCCCATCGTTAGTCCGTTGACCTTGTTATCGCCGGGAGGGCATTAGAACGCTTTATTCGAGCAGCTTGATCTGTTCTCCTTTGCTTTCAGATGCGGACGAAGAATCTGCCGATAAGACAAACAAGTGGCAAAAGTATTAACAAATGGCAGATTTAATGTCCGGTCGGGAATGCGATGCATCCGAACGAGCTGCTGTTTGTGCAGTGATGAACAGTTCCATTTCTTTGTAAACTTTGTCATGCTGAGTTTAATGAAGTAGCGTGTTCCACGCGCCATCCACACGGGATTAGTTCGCGTTAAACTTTGCTAGTTTCTTAAGCTCCATCTTTTTTTCCCCTCTGCATGGATATGCAACGGCAGACATTAAGCATGACCGAATTCGAAATAATAGTTATGTCTGGGAAATAATCGGCAATGCGTCTTGCAGCAACATCAGGGACAATGTCCTTTGCAATTCCTCGATGGACAGTTGAATGGTACCGCTCGAAATGGAAATGTGTTGCATATTTCATAATAAACGAGAAGTAGTTATGATGGTTAATGTTAAGTTGTTTTCGTGTTTGGAACTTGTATTTGAACTATATTGAACTTGTTTCGCGTTACTGTCGAACAGCGGAAAGCATTAACACAATAAACGAGTCAACGTTTATATAAACTATATACAATAGATCCTGCTCACGTACAAGCTCAACAATATGTCACATTGTTCCAAATGGAAATACACTCTGTTTACCTGCATCTATTGTAACCAATAGCTAACTATGCACGATGATGGACTCGTTCTCGTTTGCTTGTTTCCCTATCCGCGATAGCGTCAGTTAGCACGTTGTGTCTGCCAACTTTTAATTAGCTTCCACTCCATCGTCCACAGAAACTTGCGACTTGCAATCAACTACTCAATCAAGCTGTACAGCGTAAACATGCTCCGGAACAGAAATGAACCCACGCTACACGCGGGTGCAAAAGAATGTTGAGCCTCACCGGCTGCAGTTCAGATCGCGATTCACATGCAAACTCGCAAACAAATAGGGAAAGCTTTTGCGGCAATGTTTTTTTTCGGAAACGATTTCTACGAGATACATAAATTACTGTTCAAACCGAGCGAAGTTTTTAAAATTCTCGAATGAAACAGAATTGAACGTTGCTAGCGGGGTCGGTAATGAAAAGATTAAATGAAAAACTGTCACTCATTTTGCCCTGCCTACGCTGGCTGTCAGCATCGCTACAATAATATGTCCCACTAACTATTGAACATGTTGCACATTATGTTGTACATCGCTGAAATGTTGTTGCTTCCTTTTATCTCCATTTGTATAAAGGGCATAGAAAAGGAACAGGAAGCACTTCGTTCCGTTGGCGTGTAACATAAATAGTAACAGCAAAGCAACATCGCGTACTAAACATGAACGAAACTGTAGCCACGGGACATGTGCGGGGATGAAAATGATACTACAACATCCACGAAAAAAGGAAAGGATTTAGCGTTGTCCAGTTTAACGCAAAAACGTTGTAAACTCACACCACACTACGAGTCGGGCTTTGCTCCCTATTTATGCTTGTGAGGTCGTAAATTGTCTTGGGTCTTGGGGTGGTTGGGTAGGAAAAAAAATTCATACACTCTCTCACCCCCGTTGAGCATAAATTGTAACCATTGTAGACCAGCGGGGGGTCGAAACAGTGGGGAATAGAATTTTTGCCACAATGCACACCCAGTCCACCACAAATCCAGCGGCCAGCAGGTTAATAAGAAACAAAATTAGCATTTGAGCACAGGGTCGCTAGTATCCGACACCAACCGGGATACCGTTGGCGAGTAGCTCCAATTGCGAAAGTTCTTTTGTTCGTGCGGTTGGCGAATTTACACACGGTTCCAATGGAACAATGTTCGCAGGGAAAAGTTGGTCAAACCTCGCGGGTTCGTGCTGCGGACTTCGGTGGTGAATGTTCGCGTAAAACTTGATGTGAGCTCGTAATAAAACTCAAATCAAAACTAACAAGTTGTTTCGTTCCCCAAACTTGTCCAAGAAAACTCGATACAAACTTTCGTGCTTCAAGTGCTTCCCACACGATCTCCGCGCCACTCACGGGCAAGGGATAGGCAAACATCGCTGGCAAGTGTGGTGTTCGTGATGAATACCTGAAGCAGCAACAAATAGCAGCAGACGACCGGCCCTGTTCTGTGCGGCTTCAGATATTGATGAAACGTTTCCAATGAAAAGTTTCGTCTACCATCCGGCCTGGGAACCTTTTACTAGCGAATCTGACGAATATAAGGGCACGTTTGATGAGGAGTGGGTATAAAATACCAATCCAAAAAGGCGAACCGAACCAACCCGACGCCCTGGTCACGTAGCAAATTAACACTTTCATTCATCATCATCATCAGCATCATCGTCATCATCGTTAGTGCTGTAGTGTCGAACATACCGAAGCCCCGCACGAAATTGTCGAAAGGAATCGTGGAAAAAGGAACAAATGTGAACGCTGAGCGGTTCAGTATTGCTTCGAGGTTTTCCATTGAGTAGCATGTGCCATGCTAATCGGATTACTTGGCGTCAGGAAAATATGCACACTAAGACGCGAAAGTGAAGCGATTAGGAACGGAAAGAGTTGAGTGAGGAATTTCTGTCGTTGGATTGAAAGCAGCGAAAGAATGCTTGAAGGTGTTTGTTGAAGGGTTAACCGTCATATCGTTCTACGCGAATGCGTTCAACCTTCACATTTAATTCAGCTCTTCACATTTAACGTGAAACTAAAGCACCGTTTTCGAGAGTGACGGCTGGACGCATGATTGCAGATGCTTTTGCTGCGCACTCCAAATAATTCGCAATTGGTATCCTGAGGGTCCCGTTTCATCGTTCACTCATCCCAAAGGCATACCCAAAATCATTGCAAGAATGATTGATCGAGAAAAAAGGGTCTCGTATTTTACTTCTAATAAAGGAAGCACGTTGCTTTCCATGCAGCTGGCTAGCAGTGGACCCATGTCTAAAGATTCATTTTATTTTTGAGCGCTGGTCGTGCTAACCTTCGACACAATGGGCGATAAATCAATTTCTATTTGATGGGGATCGTTTGACGTTTGTTAATGTTGCATTGATTGTATTTTTGTTGACTGTGCTGGTGAGTGAACTGGTGATCCGTTTTTAATAAGAACATTGCTGAAGTGTTTTCATCCCTAACCCTATTACTACGGCTGCATTCAGTTTATTAGATCAGAAATACACCGAATTGCATATCTGCAGGCGTTTGCTATTCACAACTGCCAATTAGCCTAAGGGTATGCTATATCCACCGAAATTCTATTCAAAGACCATCGCACAAATTACACGCTATTTCTCTTGTAGCTCTCCAATCGAAAGTGATTCCACACTTTCCCCGCATCAATCCGTTCTTCTCTCTTCTTCAATTTCCCAAGAAATCCTATTACCTATATCGTGTTGACAATAAACAGGCGATGTACAAACATCATTCCTCCTTGCCGAATCACACGCAATTGCTTAAATACACTAACCAAACATCCAATCGACTCGATCGCTTAAACGATTCATGTACTCCGACCACACACTTACGAAACATGTTTCCGTGAATTTATTTTCCCACGACAAGTGTTTCATCGATGGATCAGGGTTGGTCCAGACGAGTCTTCTGCGTACCAAATCCGTACAGGGCGTATGTTTTTTGCGCCGTATCTGTCTTATCAAATCGAAAGTCGTCTTCGAACCACTCGGTGTTTTGTTTTGTTTTTGTACTTCCGATTCTTTGTTTTGTTGTGAAATGGCTGAAAATCACCGAAAAACAACAATTTATGACATGCCGGGCCGGGTGCGTGTCGGGAAACATATCTTCGAACCGATGTGTAAGAAATGGGACCTTCATGGGGTTTGATAGTAACACGCGTGGAATGGGTGGATAACGGTTTTCCCCCATGGGAAAGACGTCTGTTTTATTTTCTTGGCTTAGCCGGAACGGTTTTTGTTGTGTTCTGGTTCTGTTCTGGATGATTTGCAGGACGGTGAGGGCCGGAAAAGTGTAGATGTTCAGGAATTTGCAGCAACCATGGGTTAATACGGAATCAACGAGCGGACGGTCAGTGTGCGTACACTTCCGTAAGGAGGGATTTTCAGGTGAGGGGCTTATGTATTCCCTTTTGTTTGGGCGGTTCGGTTGGATCGTTGCAAATATAAAACAAACGTCCCGGGTAGTCTTTCTCGCCGAATTCCTTATCTAGTCGTATCGGTTTTATTTTCGCCTCCCCTAACTAACATCAAATTTTCGAGGCTGTGGTTCCCTTTTTTGTGTGGTGGGCACATATGCGTGAGGTTTCCTTTTATTTCCTGCAAGCTATTTTATTATGACTGTTGTCCTAAGCGATTTGTTATCATGTTTCGTTTTTTGTTGACAGCAAGGGCTTTTGATTGTGGATGTTGGCGATTGCAGTAATTTCTCTCGTAAAGCTTTTACCCAAAAGCTCGCCATTGTAACGACGTGCAACGAGTAATACTATTCGCAAACGATAGGTGTCATGTTGTGGTTAAAAGGTTTGGTAGCAAAATTATTCCTTCTGAATCCTTTATGGCACGTTGTTCTAGTTGATTGCTGGTAGCAAATTCTTCAACCTCACTAGCGGTACCTCGGTAGATCGGTTAAGCCATTTTGTCATGACGGTGAACAATAAATTCGATCCAGTGATATCATCAAGCGACGGGGAAAACTGTGTTGCGCAATAAACATGCCACTGGGTTCGTGGGTTCTTATCGTCTTCAAACAGAGCAACATTAATTTTAATAAAAATCCCCCCCACTTTCATTCGTATCGGGTCGGGAAGATCGCTAGCTCCAATGAGGGTTTGAGTTGTTGATGTGAGTGTGTGAAGGAACTATCAAGAAAAGACAGGCACAAATCAACAAACCGTTTCAGACAACAATATATTTGGTCACAAGTGAAGGTTTTTTGTTGTAACTCACCCACACATTCAGTGACATACACACACGTGATTCGCTTCATATGAAGCGAGATGTGTAAAGTGACACTTGAGCTAGGGCAAAACAAAAGGAACGGAAAAGGTAGCTATATCGTATCGCAGCAACTGACTTTTATGTGGCTATACGCCGGCAAAGCTATGATACGCATTCGTCATCACAAAGGAATATTTCCCCGGGACGCTTATGTACCCTCACTCAGTGCGTGGTAATAAAGCACGGTTTTGCGGTATAAAATCGTTTCGGGGACATAATTTGGTGTAAGCTCGCTTCCAAACGCATTGATGCGTGTGGCTGTGTGGCACAGCTTTAATGTGTCGGTGCTATTTGTAGACGTTAAATTTAATCCATTATTTATTTTTTCCGTTTGTCGCCATGTCACCACGCCACCATTCAGTTTGTCACATCACGGGTAAAGGTCAGCTGCAGAAAGGAAGATTAATTGCTTGCCACCAGTTCAAGACCGTTTAAGCTAAATTTTGCACACGGTTTTTTGTGCAGAAATACACTCGAAAAGGATGATGTTGTGATTAACGATCAAGCATAATGTTGGGACGGATCCACTAACACGATCGCTGTAAAATGAGAGCATGATTAATTGTTTTATTACTGTTGCTTTCAATTGTGACATTTTCATAATGTTTCATGGTGGGTTTAATATTCCGTTTTGAAGGCCACTTACAGATAACAAACCCCAAAGTAAATGTGTGTAAATAAAAACATTTCCTTGGCGATAAAGGACATAAAATTCACATCACAGTAGAGGCGTTTTAAGAGCAATTTGGAAAACGACAGGGAAAGAAAAAATCTGTGGTTTACGCCGTTTGAAGTAACTGACCTGCTGCGCACGATAAATCCTTCAGTCGGAAATATATTCATCATTTTGACGTATTTTTTTATTTCCTTTCCATAAATGTATCCCTTACCGCTGATGCCTGGTCCGTATTGGCTTTGAAATTGGCAACACTTACACTGCATTCCAGCGACTACAACGGCGGTAGCGTCTACACATCGTATCGAGTGCTTCGCAGCTGCAAACGCTGGCAAAAAAATGGTGATTTCATGTGTTGCTCCAAGCATTCGGTGGTCCCACCGGAGTCATGAAATGTCGAAGCGCGTGAAACAGTTCGCAAGCAACGTCTTGTAACCGTTGTACCATTGTAGCCGAACGATAAACGAAACCCGCTGAGAGATGGCTAAATTCGAACGATGAAACGAGCCAAACGAAATATGACAGAAGCCATGCAAATAAAAACTCCCCCAGGTTTGGGGAAAAACATAGCAAGAATAAAAGTAACAAATCGCCACGATTTGGTGCTGCCCATTGTTATTGCTTTGAACTTCGATACATGTGCTTTTATATCGTGTTGTTGTTCCGCACAGCCTACTACCGTTCCGTTCAAATCGTTTTAAGGTGTCGATCTGTTTGCCGGTAGCACAGTGCACAACCCAAAGATCCGTCAAAATGCCTACCGTTGAACAATATGCGGCATAAAATTGCCACAAGTAGTTCAAACGGACTATTATTCATGTTCTGCTTCTGGGTAGCGTTACTGTTTATGTGTTTCTTTTATTTCTCATTGACTTTGTTCTTTCCTTAAGCAAGAATATCCATATTATGGAATGGAAAATACTCGCTGTACGGACTCGCTGCGAGCGTGAGAAGACGCACTCAGTGAAATAGTGAAACATCATCGTTCGTCTTTTTTGCACTGTGCTTAGCGATAACAATCAGAAAGCTTTGTACGATTTGGCTTATATTGTTTGGATTCGTACAGTTCCTTTGTTCGTTTTAGCCGAAAAAAATATATTTCCAATGAGCTACCAGGCGCCTCCATCGCTCTAGAAAATCTCACTTTCAGTTCGCTATTTCGCTATTGTTTAATAAACCATTCCACCATTCAAAAATTCAACCAAACACTCTGGATGTGACGGAAGTTCGCTGTGGGAATTCAACATAAATTTTATGAACGTTGGGCGAAAGGGCGATTTACTGTGCTGAGCAAATTTATCAATATGGAAAAATATACTATTACAGCAATATTTTTCTTCCCTTCCACCCATTATGAACATAATTTTTTCTAGACAGTTCTTTTTTTCATCCGCTGTTAGATAGCCCGCTCGAGATTGTTACAATGGGCACCCTCATCGTTATCGACACCAACATGGTGGAAGGGAAAACATTATGCGTACGAACGTTTGTTTCATGGTAATGCTCGAAATGTTTGTGCTTCGTACGTCGCTTTCCATCACATCGTGTCCGTCTTGCGCCGGTGGTATTGTTTTCGCGTGCCGGAAGTGGTAGCATCTTTCCGGCAATCACGACCATTTGCAATATTTTACTTTCGGCGGTTTTTATGGGTAGGATAGAATGGGCGCATAGTACGATGGAAAAGACGGATAGTATGTGCCTTTTTTTGTGTTGAATCTAACAGTGGAGAAAAAAGTGCTGTGTGAATAAAAAACGTTTATTTAACGAATGAATGTGGCCTGAAAGGAAATCAAGAAATCGATGAACGTTGTAGGAATTATTTTTGAATCTATTTGAACCATTAAATCATTCAAGCATTGAGGCGTCCGGTCTACATGCTTTTGTTTTATTTGACATTGAACACTGTTTAAAGAAAATGATAATCAAAACACGAAACAATGGAAAGCTTCAAAAGATCCATACAATCCATGATGATTGCATACTTTGAGGCGTTTTTTTATGTGATTGATTTAATTATGATTTCAAATATTAGAAACAGCACTTAAAATTGTCATAATATTTTTTGTAAAAACTTCATATCAGGTTTAACGTATTATTGTTCAAGAATATAAAACAGAATTTAGACGCTTTTGTCACTGAGATAGCAATGAGTTTGATCACGAACACTTGCTGTATCCGGTGTCAAAGGAAAGAGGCCTTCATCAACGAAAATCAAATTTCAACGCAACCATTTGTCTTTTTGCTCTGCAGGAAAACAAAGGAATATTTCCGAAGCAACAAATCGTCATAAACTGTATCGTCAGCCTGGTAACGAATGCACCCGTCCACCACAAAACTTGAGATACATTTAAACCTCTGCGGTGAAGAAAAACTACCACAATCCATCTAAAAATACAAATTGCTACAAATTAATCTCACAGTCACCAGGATTACCTTTCACCAAGAAGGAAGGATCTATTTTTCCAAACGAACCATTTTCCAACGCGCTAGTGGCAGAGAAGAAATAATGGGACTGGCCAAAAAAAAGAGAATGGAATCCTCTATGAGACGTTGAAAGGATTATGTCTCTGTCATCGACTTTGGAGCTACCGTTGGGGTCCACTTCGAGCAAATGGGCAGAACTCTCCCTGCTGGCATCCATCCCTCCGAAACGGCCACTGTTTAATCCTTCGTATGTGGATTGTTTACGATTGCAGTTTTGCTTTGGAAGGGCAATTCAGTGGCCAAATCAGTGCAAAATATGCCAATCATTTATGCTTTTCTCGTTTTCGTCACAAACCGCGGAGCCGATTTTGGTGCTGACATTGAATTGGATGTGCGATGTTTCTGCGACTGGTTTTGTGGTTTTGCTCATCGTTTCCATTAAATGGACTGTCTAACGTGGCCGCACGTACGCCGCTGAAAGCAGTCAATCGTGTTCGAACCGATAGGATGGGATGGGATTTATTTGTGTGGGCCATTTGGGTTTATTTTTGCCCATTTATTGGTAGCAATGTTTTTGCGCTGCGGTTGTTTTCATGCACTGGCAGATGCACACAATGCAATCGTTTCCATACGGACCGGTTCGCTCAACTTGTCAAAATACAAATACATTGAATATGAAATCCACACGAAGTCGATGTGTTTCTGTTTTGTTCGTTGATGGCGATGAATTGGTTCAATCAATGAGAATTTATTATTTTCACATCTGTACCCAATGTACAACGTGTACTCAGATTGGAATAAAATGTAGTCCTTTTAATTATTGTCCAGGTTGGTATTTGGTGAGTCATTTACTGTAGGGATCATATGAACAGATTCAATTGGTTCGATATTAATAGCCTTACCCCATTTTGCTCTGAATTTTCCGACAAAAAAGGTGTTTCTGTTGCCATATGAATGTTTTATTATTTAATAGAATTGAATTACCATATTTTTAATTACGGAATTGGCATCCCATGGAATCTCATGTTTCATTAAAGAAATCGTAACATATTTCCCCAGCATAATAATTACACTCTGCATTACGAAACTGAGCTTCGAAGGGGCAATGCTTAATGTGTCCTTTGCGAGGCACCCCATTAAACCGTGAAATTATTCCTAATGGCTTACCCTGCAAGTGATTAAACGAAAGGATAATTTAAATCAATCAACGGTTATGGTAGGGTCAGCCGGGGGCGAAATTGTTTCGACATCAGCACCAGCGTGAAGCGTAAAATTTAATCGATTGCGTCGACCGGACGGCCAAACTGTTTCAACTACCAGAAACAAAAAATGATCGTTGAAAAGGAAAGTGTGATGCAAACAGCTACGCACCTCGAATCACTGACCTTTCAACACCCTGTCCAGTGTGCGACTTATCAATCAACCGTAAACCGAAATTGCTTCATTGCGACCGGAGGATTTATAATTTCCAAAGTGCTCCAATCAGTACGAGGAAGGCGTAGAATTATGGAAAAAGTGTGATGATTTAGTTTAGAACATGAAAGAGCGACAAAATAAAACGGCGCGATGGCTGGTTTCGGTATCGAGAAAAAAAAGACACATAAACGAAAGCCAAATCCATTTGAATGTAAATGAGGCCAGCTGGCATCTCAATTTTCCACTCGTTTGCGATTGACATTGGGTCAGAGTGTTCAGGCACAAGCCAGAAGAACTGTCTGTGAACCTTTTTCCCAGCACAAAGCTCTGGCGGAAAGTTGAAATTTGAATACTTTTATAATGTCGGGCTCGTCTACGAAACAGATTCTTACGGCTACGGTGGAATGGATCGGATATTTATTAGGCACTCGCACTGTTGCCTGTCACCGCTTTCACGGCACAATCTAAAGAACCGTTGACTCAGCATCGCTCAAGTCCTGCAGTCCGTGTGGCGGGAAGCAGTGGTTGTTTTTTCCATCATTCTTAGAACTTAATTTTCCTAAACGCAAACCATTGCAAACAACCACCAATGTGTAAAGAACGAGGTACGAAACGAATAATGCTAACGAGATCGAGAGCGGCTTCGCGGGAACAAAGGGGTTGGATAATGTTATGCAAACCATTCAATGGACCAGTTGCCGGAAGATGGTGGCGATATCTAGTCGGTAATAATAATGTGCGTGGCTGGCACATTCGTCATTCAGCGTTGCTTGGGTGCGCTGGTTTGAAGAGCCACCTTCAAAAATGTACCAAAAATCGTTCAAGCGGCCAGGCGTCTCCATTGTGACTAGTGTCATTGTATGAATGGAAGCATTTTTCCATTCTAGAAAAATGGATTCGCACTCGTTTTTTATTGCGAATTATGCTAAACAATGCTTTTATCGTTTAATTTGGGGTGTTTCAATGGTTTTGTTGTTGATTTTTTGTCCACCACAGAGCATATTGTTCTACATCACGATTCCAGCCATAAATCCTCCCGTGCGGTAGCTGATTATTAGAAATGGAAGATTTTGCACACCGCATTTATGTGGCACAGTGCTAGCGCTTTCAACGTCTAATGGGTTTATAATTTAACACTTCATTCACTATGCAAACATCGTTCGGTTAGCGTTCGGTTGTTCTGCAAACAATCGCTTCTTCCACATTTGAAACGCTGCCTGCTCTCTTTCTCTCTCTCTCACACACACACAGCATACAAGGATATGTAGCGTTTCGTGTCACCTTTCGCCCATTGGGAGCGACTTGCGGCAGGATCGTGGTTGCATAAAATATTTCACGCTTTCCCGACGATCAACCGCGGAGGAACGAACGCCTTTGGGGGGTGATACGGTTGGGATTTCTTTGCATAAGACACCGGGACGTGTCTTGTCTTGGTACGTCTTGGTAAAGCATTACGCTGGGACCGATTCCCCGAGTGCCGAACAGTTACAGTTGCACCGGGATGTAAAGGAAACACATTTTTCTCACTTCCGTGTAAAGCATCAGGGGCTTAGCGTTGATGGTGATAAGTGCCTTCGTTTTAGTCGTGTCTTAGCGGTACGAAATTCGTCTTGGGAAGAAGGGTTTACTTCTTTCTTCTGCTCGTAAAATCATCCACGACATTTAATGTGAGGAGTAAAATGTGTATACTCTAGTGAATTGCTCGCAAGTGTTACCTATGGTACAGTAAAATACAACTGAAAATATAACGACAATCGGTTAAGAAAACTTTTTCCCTTAAGTGGTGGCAGAGAAGAAATAGTTCCAGCAGCAAAGACAGCAGCGTGCAGGGGGAGGGTGGGAGAAAATAAAGTGTACTCTCGTGCAGCTGGAAGTAAGTGTAATGCACGTGAGAGTGTTTTTTGCCATGCAATCCATCCATCCATCTTTGTTACAAGTCAAATAAACCCAGCATATATGCTTTCCGGGAAAGTATGCGAATAGGGGTTAAAAATCACAAAGCATATTTTATATTCGTATGATAATATTCAATTTAAAACAGCAGCATGATATTGAGTCGATTATATGCATTATTTAAGGCAAATAAAATGTGGAATCCAAATTGTTACACTGATTGCATACATTTAAACAAGTTTGATATTTAATACAACAATACATGCGAGCTACAATTTTAAACGTTGCTTTGGTATGAAAATTTCTTTGCAACTACTAGTTAACCTAAAGTTTTGTTCACTTGTTCTAGTGTTTTTTTCTCACAAATTTTGCGATTACACTTTGTCTGCAAAACTGAAGAAACAATAGGCAGAAGAAACAAAACGACATATAAAGTTCTTCACAATAGCATTAACAGCCACTTTAAAATTATAATGTCATTTGCTATGCAAACATGCCCACAAACAACGCAAAAGATACATCTTATCGCTTCCTTTTTACGGCTAACCGAATCGAGAACCAGTCCTTCGCGCATCGATCTTTTAACCTTCTCCACCCCGATCGAACCTGCTCTCCTTTATGCATCGTCACATTAGCATTAATGAAAATACGTTGTCGGCAGCTTTTTGTGAACGGAACCGGTCCGTGGTGGTGGGACCCCTGCCTAAAACCGAACAGCCGAGGTACTTTTATACTGTTTTTCGCTACACATACACCCCATCAATTCCTATTTGTTACCGGGGGAGCGCGAGAAGACGCAAACAAATCTCGTTACCACCAGGACGACACAACCCGCCCGGCGCTCCGTGGCCGGGTTTTCGGTCGTTTCACCTATGACAAGCCATGCCATCAATCTCGATTGTCGGAGATGAGGATGGCGATGCCGCGATTCCAGGACAAGAGTTGTTTTTCTTTTTGCCATCGATGCCGGATCTGCCATCGATGTTTTGCGGTTTTACCTTTGGCATCGCGCTTTATCCGGATATCCGAATTGATGGGTTTCTGCCACTTCTACATTATAGGGACGATTTCCCTTCAAATGTTTCCCGCACCGGCAGAGGAAGAAAGCTTTTTGGTGGAAATAAAGGGAACCAAAGTATGCCATGCTTTGTTTTGACAACCCCTTGCTACTGTGCGGTGAGTAACGAACACTACCATGAATATAACCGCTAAAAAATGGTGTAAATATCGAAGAAAAGGATAAGCAAATAACATACCGAAACAAGTCAAAACATTCCCGGTTGCTGTTGTGGTCCACAGTAATCGGATCGAGTTCGTTACCAGTACCGGAAAGATCAATATAAGGCAACCTCCAAATCAACCATTCGATTAAACATTATTCAATGGAAATTCATCACCCCGCCTCACGGTCCCGTTTGCGGACGGCGAGTGAAAAATGTGTCACTTTGGTTTGCCTTCGCTTCGTGTTTCGAGCATTCATTGACGCATATCCTCCGACTATCGTGTACTGCAGAGTAGATCTCAATCTACGATACATCGATACATTTACCGCAAGACTAACCTTTCTTATTTGTCTCCTTTTCCAGATGAATGAAACAAAGAAGCTGATAGTGGATTGTGAAGAATCTTGTCATTGTTAGGAATATCATATGTTTGTGAACGGTGCGTTAAATAATAAGAAAATGTAGAGTAATGCCAAAAAATTAAGTGTGACACGAAAATAATATGAAGATTTATAGTCCTACAATTGTGAGTCCGTGGCAAATGAATGTTATAAATCTGATTTGGTGAAGGTTGTTGAATTAAAGTGTTCTCACTGAAATATCAAGCACCACCAAAAGGGTAAAAAACGGATACAACATGCTTCAAGTTACAGCGGATCGCTTCGGTCGACGAAGCAGCTCCATCGGCTGCCGATCAATTGTTGGCCGGCGGACTTCAATGTACATCAACCAAACGCAACACGATCGGGATCCTTTCAAGGTAAGACCAGCAATTATGTATTAAATCAATTATAGACGATTATTCGGCCTCATCAATTAGTGCAGAATATATTGTTTTCCCATTCTCGGCTAGACCTAAAACCCCCATAATTGGTATGAAATATCCCAGATAAATTTTCTGCACACAGTAGCTGATTTCAAAACGATTTCAAACGACAAAAAAACATAAATATAATGAGTTCTAAGCTTCTTAGGCGACCAAAAAATAAATCTCCGCATCTTCTTTAAAAATCACACTTGAACTTTTTGCCTTTCGTAATTTTTCTTCACCTTTCATCGATGGTGCAAAAAGATTTCCGGAGTGTCAAACATTTTCATAAATCTCCACGAAAGATAACCACCCGGGGGGTCCTACAGTCCTCACCTAATGGAGGTAGGACCGGAAGAAGGTAGATTGATAGATGACGGTCGGTGAAGACAGTTTCCGTACCAGTAACGATAAAACCAGACTATACCAAAAAAGGTCTCCTTGTACAATTTCTTCGAATTGCCGGTTTTGATGATTTGATCACTCGCCAATTCGTTAACTGTGGTCCGTCTATGCAATATTCGTCTTCCATGGGTTTTGTTGGGTCTTTTTCGTCCATTTTTAAGGCAAAATTGTGACGAACGAAGGAACTTTGATTGTGGTCTGCAAAAGGTAGATCTGATTAGCATTCGCTTAAAGCAATCGATGAAACGACAAGAGAACAGCGGTACCCTTAGTGTCCTTAAAGCTTGTCATCTGAAGATGGTAATGGTGTTGATAAGGAAGCCGATAAAGATGATAGAAACTTTCTACTGGCAGCACGGGCAAGTGACGCATACGATGATTAATGAGTTTCTAATTCCAGTCACACTAACGTAAGAGATCAAATCACGATGATTGGAGTGAGCATTGTTTGTGTGTAAGTTTTTTAAATCGTTAATGATTTATTACAGAATTCAATCACGATGCATAATAATGTCATCATCAAAAGCGCGGTTCGTAAGAAAGTATAATGTTGGGAAGAAAAATTGAGTTTAGTTTTTCAATCAGCTCCAATGAATATTTATGATCGATAAAATAAAGCGTCATGAGAGTGCGTTGAAGTTTGTCCTTGAAATAGTATACTGATGCTGTGTGATCATTTTCTACATCGTACATTACGATATAGCAATTTTCCTCTTCTGAACGCGTAATTTTTTACCTTCAGAAACAAAGATTCATTTGGTACGATGCTGTACGCCATGGGAGAACAAAAATACCACCCGGGCAAAACTAAGAATCAGCTAAATTGATTACAACAAGTTCGTATTTTCCTTCACGAGGCGAGAAAAATGAGTTCCATTTTGGATCGTCAGAATCGAAGGTCCTCTACATCCTTCCATCTTTGAACCACACAGCATCCAGTTCGTAGGCAAAGCAATGATGGAAGTGATCGAATTCATAATCAATTCACAAAACCCGCAAGCCTTTCAGTTTCAGACAGAACATGAAAAAGAACACACATGAAAAATACAAAATTGCTGGAATGAAAAAAGGAGTATATAACAGATGATTCTAATAGGATGCGGTTTCGCTCATTTACCGCAGCGGAAGAGCAGAAAAAACTGCCTCAAGTCCGAGAAAGATTTATATAATTTCATTTATATTCTATCCTTTCATTCCACCGGCTCGTTGATTGGTAGTGGAATTTTATTTTGAACTACCGAAGGAAAGATTTTTGTTTGTGTAAATAAAAATGGCAAATCGGTGGATGAGAATGTTAAATTCTTCGCACAAGATAGTGTTATATTTGCCTAACAAATGTATGGAGTGTGAAAACAATATTTTAATGAAAGGAACTAAAAAAAGCTAATTAAAGATTGCTTTGTCTTGCGGATGGTATAATGTTAGGCGTTGAAACATACGTGATTTCTGCTTCACAGCTTTTACAGTTGAAAGTATGCAATCCCGCATACCAAATGAACCTTATTGTTTTGTTGTTCATATAGTAGTTTTATTTTCGTGTTCTTTTTCAAAAACTAAGCATAGAGAACTATTCAATTAGATATTCGCATTTCCCAATTTCAAGGTAATGAGTAAATTTCAAGCAAAAAACGACATAATTTATTCAATATGCTCTTGATTGAAAAGCATTCGCGTGACGAACTGACAATAACGTTGCATCACAGTCTAGTAAGAGAAAATAAGCACGGGAGATTTTAAATTCAATGTTTAATTTGAGTTTTGCTGCTGGTGGAGAAAAATTTGATGGAAGCGTTGCAAAAATTCGTACCCTATGGCCAACAAATTCAGTAAATTTCAAATCATGTTGCAATCACATTCCAAACAAACCGACACAACAGAAGAAAAGTGCTCGAAAAGTACACAAGGATTTGCAAAGCAAACGTACGCAATGGGAAAGAACAGCAGCCTATCGACCAAGCGAGCGTTATGGATTCATTCACTGTTCATTCGGAGAAAATTAAAAATGGACAGTTTCATCATCGTTATCACCCCCAGTACACTGACCCTGATGTGACAATCGGCACTAAACCTGCAAAGCCACAGAATATTAAAATCTCGTTCCTGCGTTCGCACAAAGCACAGACAGGATCGTGAATGGGGACAAACAACAATCAACCTCAAGCATGGGAACGCGCATTTTCGATAAAGATGACAACAAAGTTTTTCTGCCGCATACCACGTCCACCATTTTGCGGGCGATGAGTGAACACAACAGATGTTTCACCGTTGTGGCATTTGCTTCTGTTTTGTTGGGGTGATTTTTGTTGTGTTTTTATTTCAAGTTTAAAAGTTTTCCTACTGTTTGCTGCTCTGCCAAGGAAGAGATGTCTAATTCTTTCACCGTTACAACTTTGTTCGAATGAGGTACAGCAGCAGTAGCAGCAGTAGCATTTATTTGAATTGTTGTGGCATCCATGGCACGGTGGCTTTTGTGGCTGTACGCACGACAAAACTTTTGCCCGTTTGTAACAGAAAGCTGACAGAAGAAACGGTGCATAAAAGTAACATGGGTTTGACTATAATTCATGGCTTTTTTGACCGACTGGAAATGGTGGAAAGTTGTAACAATGTGCCGGATTTGATACCGCTTGGCGACGGTCTTACAAATTGAGCATGAATTGAAATAACTTTTGTAGTGTATTTGCTGAATGGCTGTTTAACAGTGAATAGTTAATTGTTATTGAATTGCAGCGTTACGAAGAGTTTCTTTTCTAATTTCATATAACAAGAAAATCTTCAGTTGTCATCACCAAATCCGTTAAAACTACACGCTTGCAGGCAACATGTCAACCTTTAACTGACATGCATTTCTTCCTCAAACTATCAGTGAAGCAACGCAAAATTCGAATTACTGATGATGTCAGCCCTCTCCTACGAACCGTTTTGCCAAAGCACTTGTAAAGGTCCTACATGTATAGTATTAACAACCAGGATTGTGCTGGTTGGTCACATTCATTCACCATTCACCGATGTCCCATTCAAAAGTGGAAGTAAAATTGGCCACGCAGCCCTGCCCAAACATACCCATCGGCTCCCATTCAGTTCAATATTGTTTAACTTATCGATCATCATTCCGTAACCGTTTCTCATTCCATCCCCGTCGAAGGTCGTTAGGATGGTCGAGTGGGTTTTGGGCAAGTTTTCCCTTTGTGTCAGTGCTTTGTTTGGCATATTAAATTTACTTTCTCCAATGCTGACGGGTTACGTATTTGGAGCTTTATACCCATTTATTGGTGGTCCCTTTTTTCGGGGTAAATCTTTGGAGGCGTGTATGTGCCTTCGATTCTCAGAACCAAACCAACCCCGGTCGGGTTTTACAACGCTTCTAGTGATGGCTAGTCAAATTCCCTTAATGGATTTGAGCACTATGTTAGCCATTGGTGTTGATAACAGAATGGATGCAGGTGTGTAGTGTAATTCATTCCTTATATTCTGAGCATGTGTAACAGGTTTAACTGATTCTAAGAAATGGGGTTTATTTAAAACAAACACATCGACGTATTACATTTACCAAGGTTAGTCATACGTGTCTTAAAACATAATTTTTTCTATGTATTTTTTTAACGGGAGCTACGACTTTTTATTGCCACAAAGAAACTTATAAGCTAAAAAAATGGATATCTTTTAAGTGCTCTTTGTCTGTTTGGTGTTGTTGTTGGTGTTCGCCAACTTATGACGTGAAGAATACCCCAACTTATCTGCAATGGCCAGACCACCAGAGACATTGCTTCACTGACACTCATTTATGAGCTTTATGACTCGGAAGAAATATCACACACCAAATAAAGCCGGCGAAGAAGCCAATACGATGGTTGTCACGTACCGGGGTTCAATTGCTTGTCCATTAACATTCTCCCACCGTGACAGTCAAGAAATGCCATTCACCATCGACACCCAGGAAGCGGCATCGTACACAAAGGTACACCCCCGAGCGTGGTCCATGATGATGGCAATGTCGATAAAATATGGTTCCGTGTTTCGTGGAAAACCTCACCGTACTTACAAACGAACGATCATCATTCAATTGATAGGGCCTTTCCCAGCACCCTGGATCCCGATGGTGGTGCATAGTCAATTTCGAACTCACGAAAGCAGGTTACCAGTGGAGCAGACAGCAAATACAATCTCCCGTTAACATTTCCTCCGTCGCGGACCCGCCTTCGGTCCGGTGTCACTTGGATGATGGCCAAGAAAAAAGTTCGAAACAGGGTGTGATTGGGTGGCACGTTACGTGCGTAAGCCGTGATGTCATGAGCAACCGTTAAAGAGAATTCAACACCATGAATGATTAGACATAAACGGTCTAGAATAAAAGGACGCGTAAGACGCCGTCGGTGTCCCAGCGCACGCCTTTAACAACACTCAATGAAAGTTCGTTTTCTCGCCTCGTGTTACTCTAGCATCCAACACACGGGATCGAAAACATCTGTAAGTACTTAATAGGACGGCGACAGGATTTGTTATTTGGCAGTACTTACTCGAAGCGAAAAGGAACTCTCCCTCAAGGAGAACGTTCTTCCGCAGTGGTAAATCGATAAATATGTCTCATGAACATCGCATTAATACGTTAAGCTGCCACGCAAAGACACACAGAGCGATTATCGTCTTAGGTGTGCAGGGATAACTTTCGTTATTATACTTGTAATCTCTAGATTAGTGCCGGATTATTGGTGCTTACAGGGTGTTATTATTGAAGAGGTAAAATATTTACCTCTCGGAAGAATTTGTTCTACTTATTTATTATAACGAAAGATTACCTTGCTCGTGGGCATAAAGTAACGAGTAAAACAAAAACTATAAAAGCACTGTTTTGTTAGGCAAATTGCATACTTTTCGGCGATTATACGTGCTAAATGCTCAACAAACAATCTTGCTTCACAATGTATGTTACTCATCAATTTTTTTTCTGCAAATAGTGGAACAGTTCGCAATTGTTTGTCCTCTACAAGCTATTTATCCCATGGCCAAACGACTGCCCATCAAAAGCAAAGTCATCATACATTTGAGTAAAGCTCGGAAAATTGTTTTAACCTCACACTCCCATCACGGTACAGAGAAGTATTGAGCATGATCACGTTGCAGTGCAAAAACTCATTCATGGCAAATGTAAAACACCACAAGATGTCCATTGGTCATCATCACTTGGCATGTTTGCCAACCAGACCCTGATGATTATCGGTGACTCTACTATACACAAACGAAATGAGGATTCTTGTGTTTTCACGTTGATGTATCTTTTAATCTCACTGTACTGTTTACACGAAAGGGAAATGGAGGCGGCTATTGAGGTTTGAAGCAATTCCTCTATTCTCCAGCACCACAGATTGGATACGTGAACTCAGGAGAAAGACGAGACCATTGTTTGGTATTCTAGCTAGCCCTAGCAATTTGACACGGTTACGGTTCCTTCCCTGTGCAAACTGTTGACAGTTTTCATCTCACGTTTTTCTTCTACGATCGGAAAACTTTTCTCCTTAGCTTAGTGTCGTTGCAACTCTCTAGTTCTAAGCCGAAAGCAAAACAAACGCCTTTCCGGAAGAGCACAGAAGAGTAATAGAAAACCCAACACTCAACAGAAAACAAAACCACAACATCCGTTACCGAACCGAAAGCAATAAACTTTTCCAACTACGGTTTCCACTGTTGGTGCCGATCGGATCGTAAAATTGGAAAAAAATAATTTCCTTCCCGTTCGGCCTTGGCAAGCGTGGCTGAAAGGTAATGTTCTGATTCGGATTATACTCCCAGCCAACGGGCCGATACTGTTGACTCAAACTTTGATCATAAACATCGTTCCCAGGTTTCGCAACGCGTTTTTCCCGGGAAAAGTATTTTCTTTCCCTCCGAAGTTTGCACCGTGCTTCGAGTTGAAAGTTTCCGAGCTGGTCGGTCGTTGCAAACGTCCATTACATCGCCGATCTGGGGTAGACTTCCAATGTGTTGGGTGTATGTGTATCACACGTTGACTTTCCTGTCGACGGAAATGACAATACACTATTGAAAGGGGTTTTAGCCTAGTGAATCGAATCCCCGTTCGATAGTATACGCTTCTTCAGCATTGTGCCCCGTATCTGCCACAGTAATAGGTGGGACTTTTACTTTACCACTTTTATGATATTTTACCCTTTTTATCCACCACGGTAATGAAACTGTTACGGCTACGCTTGAAATTGAACAAATCTGTATCGAAAATCCGAATAGGAGTGCATTCTTGGGCGTTCGAACCCGAAACGGTAGCATGAAACAAAGTATCGTAATTGATCGTAAAAGAAGCTCGTAAATTGTGGGCTTTAGTTTGTTGCACATTTGTGGTCGAAAGGGGTTTTGATTTCATTTAAGGTCAAAATGTAAATAGCAGCATAATGCCCAGGTATGGTGGGGAGCAATTGAGACATCTTTTCTCTTTTACGTTATTTAGTGTAGCTTATTGCTAAAGTTATATTCTAGTACCAGCTGTCGCATGGTTAATCTATAGCACGGATGTTCTTAGTACTGCGTATTTTTTAACATAACTTATGGCTACGCCCTTGCGCTATTGTGTGAGTATGTTTTTTTTCGTATGATAGAGGTAATTGCATCCAGAGGACTCAAAATGAATAATACCTCTGATCATTTTCTAAAGCGGAAGTCATTTCTTATGCCATCCTTCGTCCGTCTGATTCTGCTACACAGGAACGAAGCGTATGTTCTTCTGCAACTTGCACTCAGCATAGTAAAAACGGGTTGAAGCGATTCATGCCTTACCAGAAGCGAAGTATAAATCATGCTGCGTTACTAAGCAATGATCCCTTCGCAGAATGTATGAAACTATGCGCTGTGACATAAGAAATATGAAAGGAACCGGAAACGGATACATAATACCAATGCTGGAATAAGAGACGAAGAAAAACATCAACCTGTACCGGTACCTATCGCACCGAAGGAATGATAAATAGTAGCTCATAACGAAGATGTCCGATCTGCACGGCCATAAAATCCGTGCTTCTCACCTGTCTCGCCCGTAGCACGGACCCGATGGACAAGACCCAGCAAACGAACGATAGCATACTTGGTTTCCTGTTTTTCCGTTTCGTTTTCCGCAGTGCTTAGCGGTAAGCTGAAAATAAAAATAAGAAACCCACGCCATAAACCAATGACAAATCGAAGCCTTTTGCTGGTTTGAATCAATGATAGGATACCTGCGCCGAGGATGCCTTCCGTGCCGGACTACAGTGACCGTTGCCCAGTAAAGACGGTAGGGCAGAACGAATGGCGCTTTGCTGAACTACAACAGTATTTTCGCAACATTTTCAATTCTACCGTCTGCCCGGTTCCGATTTGCTGGATGAGGACAGGATGTAGTGGGTGACATCTTCCTCTTCCGAGTGAGGGTGGTAAATTGATTCCCGTTGAAAAATAGCTGCGACTTTTATTCGCCCCGTAACCTTTTCTATTCGCACTGTTGAAGGACTGGCGCAAATTTTTCATCCCTTTTTTTTCCTTTTTTGGTGAGTTTTAAAGCCAACAAAGAACGTAACATCATCATAATCTTTATTGCAGGCCTTATATCGTGCAGTTTTATTAGTTGGGATTGTACCATTGCGTTTGGCGCTTAGTGGGAGAAGAAATGTATGAAGGTAGGAACCGTATTCCGTTGATGTTTTGTTGTGCTGATGACAGTGGTGTCATGAAAATTTTACAGTACTCGTAAAGATAGATTTCGAGCAGGTCGTATGTAGAGCAACATAATTTTGTTTAATAGCCTGAATTGCGTCTGTGTTGAGCAATTGATATGATCATTTACTAGATTTATGCTGATTGTTATGCATAAATACATTTCATTAAGAAAATATTGAGAAGTATTTCGATGTTCTTGAACATAAAGTTATTGAATCAATTTTAAGACTTAACGGAAGTATTTTCGAACAAGTGACGTTTCTCTTTTATTTTACCCATCTTTTAAGGGTCTTTCCAATGGTATTGTGTCTCGACGCTCAGAATAATATGGACATTGATATAAAAAAAGGACAAATTGGCCATCAACAAAACAATTGTGATGCACAAAAGCCTCACATGTACAATTAGAATAATTTTGTTGAATTATTTGCATACCTCTGGGCTGACTAAAATGTATTTAAATGTTGACGTTTTGACGTTTAAAATTAGGGTTTCAAACCAACGCGGTATCAAATGTTTTCCCCCAATGAAATTATTCCTATCGAAAGACCGTTTGCATGAAACATTTCTTTAATAAAACTCCCACCATCTCGGTGCGCCCGTCCTAATCATGCTTGAATTTCCATCCACACAGCTTAAAGCATATTGATCCATTTCGCCAGCACATTCGGTTCGGCAGTAAACAAACCCACCATCCCAAGCCGTCACACAAGCCGAACCCACACGTTTGACGTTGCGTAGTGCGATAGCAATCGTGCATAATTTTCCATTACTTTTTATGTGTCACGATACCGAACAGTGCCGGGATCACATTAAACGAAACACTATCAACAATCAGCCCGCTGGTGGTGCATGCAATTTTCTGTTTCTGTCCCAGGCAGGCTGCGTTTACAGAGAAGCTGCAGACGGAGGGCAGTAATAGTTCACGTGGCAATAAAATAACCATTATCACTTTGTCTGGCAACGTATTCTGGTGTGAAGTCAGGCGAGACAGACTAATATCCGTTCACTTTTTGGGGTATGTTCAGAATCAAAACTTAACGGCCCCTACGGGGTTGGTTCGAACGGGAGTGGAATGGTAAGTGGGATGAGCTCCTTATCATCATCCCCAAAGCCGGTGAATGAACTCTCACGTGGAGTGATAAAATGCGTATGAAGATTGTGTAAAAGCTCACAAGCGATGTGATTAAGTTTCTCATTAAAGCTCGCTACCATACACTCACTAGTAACTCAGAGGGGAAATACTGTACAGAACTCAGAATCGACGAAACGAAAGCAAACCCTGCTCCACGGAAAGCTCATAAAATGGCGCGCTATTTCGTTGCTCGATTGTGAGTGTAGGACTTCAAACGGCCTCTCGCATGACTGCCTTGCTCACGGCTCACTGTTGACAGTTGACGGTGTCTGGAGAGCGCCACATGTTCCGCATGCCTCCCTGCCGACATGCGTCCCACCGACACCGATCATGACGATGATGTTGATGATGATTGCGGGTTTCAGCTGAGCGGGTTTCAATGTGCTCGTGTGCCCATGCTCATTCCTCAAGTGTTCGTCCTTTTTCGATCTGACCTGTTCCGTTTCATTCGGGCAGCTTACCTTTCCCGCTTTCGCGCACGGTTCGCGCTCGGCACGAATGTGTTGCTTGGTACGGGAGGAAGTCGTTTCCTGTGCGGCGTTAAGGCCTACTGGAATGCTGTTCCAGCAGAGGACTGGCAGTTAATTTCTACATCTCGTGCGATGCTGAGCGAGTCCACCGTGAAGTGACACTGTCTTCGGCGTGTGGAATTCGTGTGATACCCGGTCAACTGAGTATCGATGAGAAAGTTTAGTTGTCGTTGAAAGAAGGTGTGTTAAAAGTGAGTTATTTGTGGAAGATTTCTACCAGAATCTGTGAATGTGAAACGTACAAAGCATTTGTGACAAATTGCAAGGGTGGCGTGTGCGACAAATATACAAGTTAAAATACAATGAAAATGTGCATTCAATACACCTAACGTTGGAATATTTATAATGGTTTACCCTTTAAAACCAGTGCCACATATCGTAGCCGGACAAATAGTTTCATACCAGACGACCCATTCGCTGGCACCATAAAACGCAGCTGTTGCCAAGAAGGAGTGAACTTTCAACTCTATTGCTTTCAATAGAAACGAGCAAAAGTGTAGATGCTGGGCAGCAAGTTTTCTGCTTCAAAGAGTTGATATTTGAGACACATGTGCACCAAGGGATGGAAAACTCTTCAACATGTCCCACACTATCGTAACACTGGTATTGCATGATACCGACACCTACTACTGCCGCCACCGACTTCGGTGACCAGTTGAAACTAAGGTGTTCAATGTCAATTTATCATTTTCGGAAAGTTTTCCTTTCACCAAGTGGCGTTCGAAATGAAATGACCTGAAGCTGCAGCAAGGAGAGAAAACTTTACTACACCTGCAGCTATCGCTTTTGGAAGCGTGGTGTCTTTTTCTATTGAATTTGATCGTAATCTAGCTGAAGTTTGAAAGGTCACATCTTAAAGCTCGTAATTTTCTGTCATACAAAAATATGCGGACCATTGTGTATGTATGTGCTGGTACAGCATAAAGCAACGAAGCGTGTCCTTTTTCGTAAGATGAAGGTGTTAGGGTTGACTATTTAGGGTCTTACTGCTATAAATAGTTGGTGAGCAGTTAGTAACCAATGTTTGTAGTATTTATTCGCACACTTTAAGGGGTTTTATTTTGCAAAAATGTTATAAATTCAAAAAAGTGTTGTACGATACGTCATAGCTCATACTATCCACGTGGCTAAAATAAAGATCATTGATTCTTTTCAATACCAGTCTTACACTACTACACAAACCCCTTACAAGAATGCAGTATACAACCGAAAAAAGAAAATAATTGGATGCCAAAATAATGGCCCCGTAATTATGTGAATGAATGAACGCTGGACGGTAACTGCTCGCCACCTTATTCCGCTGTCTAATTAGTATCTTAAGATTGGACAACATCGGGTCGCAAAAGACGTCGCAAAAAACAAACCCATCTAACATCGCCGACCCCTCATTTACGTCAAAGAGGCGATATTTTTGGAAAGCTTGGAGGAAGCATAAAGACGAATTAATTGTGAAAAAAAAATAGTTTATTCTCTTTCCTGCTGCATTGAAGTGACTGGTTCTGATCGAGAAAAGTCAGGACGTTTCCTATGAGTTTGCATTGCTCGAGGGAATTTTAGAATAAAAAAATCCAATTAACGGCGGAGAGTACTCGAACTGAACCGGGTGGAGCGACAATGTTGAAAATGTCAACGTCAGCGAACATAACCTTTTCGGTTGATGAATAATAATAACTTCATCACAGAGACTTTATTTAACCTGCTTTTGTTTTGTTGCCGAGTGTGCTAAGATAAGAATCTTTAGGAAATCAATGTTGATATACGAATATTATTACATAATCATCTTCATGCATGCCCTTTACACAGAATAAAATATGCTGCTGCTATGCCGTGTAGGGCATACGGACTTAACACGAAATTAATCCAATACACATTAGACCCTACATGTTTAAGAAGCCTGAGGCTACACAAACTTAAATTTTTAAGCCAATCCCAAAAAGCAAATGGCATTCCCCTAATGGACTACACTATTGTTAAGGTTATGTGCACAAAATTCAATTACAAACCCATTGCTTTGTCCACACCGGGTGGCACCGCGCGACCGGGTTAAAGAGGCACTATATTCGCGCATGAGAATGTACCTTTCGAACTCGAAAGTGCTTACGTGCTAATGTTGCAATGGGCAAGCAGCTCTGTGCGTTAAAATAAAAACCTCCCTGCTTTTGACACGTTTAACAGTGCGTGCAGACATCAAGTTCGTTTCCGCCCAGTAGCGAAGGGCTGCCAAATGGATCGCATGCAATAATCATACGCACGTGTTAAGTGAATCTTCTGCGTCCTTTGCGTCAGACGAACGTGGATCAAATATTTATCTCCCGTCGATCTTTGATGTGCAGCACACCTGAACCGATGGGTTTGTATAGGAACCAGACCCAGATTCACCTGTCAGAAGCTGAAACCCAATCAGAGAATGCCGACCGTAGAATATCGCACAATCAAGCCAGTTTAAGCCCGCTCACGGTGATTGAAATTCTATTTTTTTTATCACCATAACGCTTCAACACCACGGATGACGATAAAATTGGTCCCAGGTGCTGCCGTTAAAATTGGCTTCCCACTCTCCAAACGCAACAGATTCACTAGAAGCCCGCGTTTATCCGTGCTGCACGATTCTGGCTTTTCTCTTGATGGAAATGGTGGGATTTCCGGATGCCAGTGATAGCGCTTCATCGGAAAAAGATTGAAATTGCCGATTTTGCAATAAAGCGAACGTTGGAGAGAAAGCGAATGGAAACATAATCGCGTCGGGAAAGCGTTTAATCCATAGGTTTTCTTTTATTTTATGAAATGATTTTCTGGACGACTGGAAAAACACATATGAAATGAACGAACTATAAGCCGCGATGCAATGGTGGGATGTTTAAAAATAGGTATAGATTGGGTGAAACAGCAAAAACAATCATTTGTTGGCATTTCTGTCAAGTCAATCGAAATGTCAAGCGGGTTACATACTTTCAGGAAACATTTTCATTGAAGCTTGACATACAATCAATATGGTATTGCACGTAAAAACACGTTAATAGCATTCAAATAGTGTTTTATTTCCCCAGTTCTATGATTCTGCATATCGAATTTGACGAATCTTCTGTTATAATATCTTACTTTTAAAACATCCTAACACGATTATACTTATTTACTTTCAATGCCTTTTTAGTGCTATTTCTTCCTATAGTTTTCCTCTTCCTCGCCTTTTAGATTGTTTAGTCCGCAGTGTCCCCCGAACCACGATTGACTTCCATTAAAACTCTATTCCAATTCGATTACTGCTCTCACACACAAACGGAAACACACACAGACACAAATCCACATATATATAGTGCTTGATGTGACCACGCTGCAGTCTTAACCAACCGAAAAAAGGTTTCCTCGCCAGACAAATCCATTTCGTTTCGAGGTTTACAATCGTTCGCTCGGAAAGTGTGTCCTCCGTTTTGTGAATTCTGTGGAAAACGCCTTAGATTTTTCATCCATCACTGGAAGGACACTGCCGCAACCTAAGCCCATTTTACACCCGCTCTGGGTTTGGTTTCGAGCGTTGGTGCGTCTTTTGAATTTCCGTTTGATTTTGGGGTAGCATATGAAACGCGACACGATAACGCCCGTTGATGGGATTTTCCCGCTAGAAAGTCTTTAAAGCAAGCCGGCTGTGTGTTTGTGTTTTTCCCCTTTGGAATGGAAAAGCGACGTGTTGTTGTTAACATGTAACGTGAATCACCCGGCGAGATGATATGCACGATTGATTGAAAATCCTTCCAAGGACGACAGCACAGAACAAAGAGATCGTCGTCGGTGTGATCATGTCAGACACCTTAAAGGGCATCTGTTTCTAGATGATTACAATACGTTTTTCAAAAAATGTTGTATGAATGTTTAAACAGACGAGAGTAATGTGTTTATTTGTGTGCAGCTATTTTGTAAAAGTTGTCAAAAACTCCTACTCCTTTGCAATATTCCATTTTTTCACCTTAGTTTAAAATTGATTTACTTTTTTTTAAATATACTCCCCAATCGCTGTATATTCGTTTGAACCTCCGTGCGACTTCAATTCTTTGCTTTACAACAATGAGAAAGGAAATAAAAGGTTCACCGAGCGAAACCGTCGCCGTACATTTCCAAGGCTAAGCTTCTGGGTGGAATTTTCGGATCAATAAAGCCGACAAAATAATGCTGAAAGCTTCGAAGCAGAAAGAATCGAACGTAGAATTCTAAGCACCAGCCGGAAGTGGGAAGCGTCGGGATGTGAATTAACTTCATTTTGTGCGGCGGGATTTGATGGGTAGGCAATCCTTGCCCATTTGCCGTCCCGAAGCAATGCGATGAATGCGAGCGAAAACACAACAAACTAACCCTGATTGGGAAAGGCCAGGAGCCAAACACCGTCATTTTCGTGAGAGTGCTAAGAAAAGAAAAACAAACACCAGCCTCCAAGCGGAGCCGGTCTCAGCTTTGGCAAAAGGGATGCTAACCGATGAGCTCAAACAGAATCCGGCAGGGTGTTTTATAAACCCTTCGCCTGGTTTGGTGCCTACAGATACAGGTTTTGCGAATAAAGTGTAGTACGAGTCCGGCACCGGAAGATTATGAGGGATGCTCGTTTGGAATCGTGAAGTTCGATCAGCGCCTGAAGCTCTTTGTGGGAAAGGAACAAAAAAATCTCGACCGTTCCATCCAAATTGGAAAGTTTCTTGCGATTTTGAAGCAATTGTTTCCCTTTATAGCATTTTCTTTGACGAATCGAGATACAATCATGCACAATCGATTGGTTATTTTTGAAGAAACGTGTCTAGTGGTTCATTCTTTAACGGTGAGATAATGCTGAAAAACACGGAGGAAGCCTAAAAGACTCATTGGACTTTAAAAATGAAATTACCAGTAAAACTTCATCGTGCAAACGAATATGCTATAAAAACATTCTTTCTTTCCGCACATTTTCCGTGTCGCAAATACCACAACCTGGCACCTTCTATACACCTTTGCAGCAAAAGAGTTGGAAGCTACGACAAGGGCAAAAGCTGCGAAAAAATCAATAACTGCCATCATTAGCTCCGTGTTGCCTACTTACTATCTTCTTGGGGATGAAATTCCTCAAGGTGTCGGTGGCATCTGTGGTTTCTTTTCCGCAACATTAGGTACCGCAAGACAGCTTACAGTTTGAAATATGAAACCCCGTGGTAGAACGAGTAGAAACAGCAACAAAAATAAATACACCAACATGAAAAACCTCAACCTCACGCTCACACTGCTGCCCGAATTCCAGCGAAAGTACTCAACGTGCTGAATTTTTCTCGGATTCATCCATGCTATGAGGACACATTTCACCTCACTCAAGCGTAGATAATTATATCCCTCCCGCGCTGTGGTTCCCATGCTTTTTTATGTTGGATCATTCCTATGCTTCGTAGAACCTTTTATTTTCACGTAACGTCAGTCACTCGTGAGCACGCCCAACAATGCCACCGACGGTGATTTGACGCATACAATTAAAGCTTTCTCGCACAGATTCGAACTGATACGACGGGAACGGGGACAAGCAACGCTATAGACAGACAGCGGATCATGGTCTTATGCTTCGAAATGCATCACTGCGAACAGGCATTCGCTGCCTAAGGTCGAGACAGTCATTTCCGATGCCCCAAATACGTACGTAAAGACAATGCGCAGTACCAGCATGGGAATGTACGTGGAATGTTTAATCGCACAGGTGATTTTATGCATGCTGGAATATGAAACTGGGTGATCAGTTAGGAAGCTATATGAAGGAATTGGGCTTTGTTTCTCAATGTCATCTTCAGCTTATGTTGTGCGATTGAACCGAGCCGCTCATGAAGATGTGTGCTGCCGTCGGATGCAACGCAAATAGGAATGAATATATTTGTACATAAATATGTATAATTATGAGAGACGAACTATGTCTGCGTTACTCAACGCTCTGTGTTGTAGGCTAAAGTATCACAGCCAAGCGCGATAAATTAGTTGAATCGCTCGAACCATTCTAAACTGAAATTATTTTCAATCATTAAATTGAAGTGAAATGTTAATTGAGAGAAGATGTACAAAATTTATTAATTTACCCGCAGTTCAAAATATCTTTAAGTCTCTCAAAACTTTTTTCCAGTTAACTACTCATTAACACATTCTATCACATGTTTTCAGAGACATTGCAACAAATTTTCTTGAACCTTTTCCTCGATCACATCCCTCTGGTGCTGGAAAACTCATGTGAGATTAGTCTTCTACGAATCACAAACATGGAATGTTTTACAACTTGGAAGAAACATCCCTCAGGGAAGCTAAGGCTTCACGTCCTAGCCTTTCCATGGATGTGGTTTCACCCATTGTACAGTTTCTGGACCCCATCTTGTTAGTGCAATTTGCACCCGGAAGGAGTGTGTGACTAACCAATTTTCGATCTAGGTGATCACTATCGATGCTTCGGCACCCTGAGCAGAGCAGAACAGGATCGTCACACACAATCATGGCTCTCAGCGTACCTAGGATGCTTCTTTTGTAAACAATTTTTCCTCTCCACGCTTCCCACATCGAATCACAATCACTGACACTGTGTCAATACAACGAGCGAACGAGCTTCAACAAGTGAACCCTCATTTTCATTGGTGCAATCAGGACAAAAAAAGTGCGCCCAGCATGATTTTGGTTGAAAGTTATGCAAACATTTGATTAGGATTCGTTTCCGAAACCGGGCGTTTGATTGTCGTTCCGCCAACGTATTGACTCCCTGTCCATGTCGACTTTTTGCCTGGTCGGCGTTATGTAAAGAGTAAAGTTCGTTTGTGCCAATACGTACCACTCTAAAATCCCTACTTCAGCTAGTTTCAATACGCTTTCAAAAATGAACATCAGCTGAGACAATATTTTATCGGTCGTTTGGTAGCTCCTTTTTTTGGCTTCACGTTAAACACTTTCACTTGAAGTGATCAATCTTTCGATCGGAAGCAAATTTATTTCATTCACTGTTTTATACACTCCATTGCGTCGCCATGTTCTGCTGCTTGCTTTAACCGTTTGTGTAATAAATTCAATAGAACTTCTTGCCATTTCTTCTAATGACAAAAAAGCGTGTAAAATAAATCAGGAACATCGTCCACAAAACCCATCGTGTCAGATTTGTGGTCCAGCGTAAAAGTTGCTCCATTCGCTTTAAGCTTTTTTGTTTTGTGCGCTTAGAACCTTCGTAAAAGTGACCTCAAAGCGATCGAAAGGGACGAGTTTTCGGAACAAATTTAATGGTTGATTGAAAGTTTCCCTTTCGCTTTGCGTACCGGATGGAGTTATGCTCACGGGCAGTTTGGTAAATGCTTTTGCCAGATTTACGCCAAATACCATTTTTTTCCTATATCTAAACTCGAAGTACACAACGAGAAGGAATAAATAATGAGCCTTAAATCCGGTTTGGTGTTCGGAATTTGCAACACAAACGCAAAGAATCAGCTGCCGCGGCACCTGTTTACCGTTCGGTGCGAATGTTTAACCAGCGCTAGTCAGATTACTGGCGGCCAGCGAACAACAATGGTGCAGCATAAACCTCATAACCTTGTCGGACAGTGGTGCTAACAATGGCGGCACTCATTGCTTCCCATTTGTCACTGTCTGTCACATGGCTGAAGCGTGAATATGTCCATCAGTGTGTGTGGATGAATGTGTCCGTCCGTCTACTTTGCTGCCCTTTCTGTGACCGTTTCCGACTGCTTGACAGGCCCGTACTGCACGGTCGTCGGTGTTGGGTGATACTGACGTATCACGTCAAGCTGATGTAGTTTTCGCTCAGCTGTTTGCTGTAGGATTTGCATTGTTCTGAAAAATGATTGCTGCAAACCCCTTTGCCTATTCCGTCCCCAGGAAAAGGAAGTATTTCCCTTGAAATGCTCCCTCGTCTTTCCAACCCATCCACTCCGATTTTCTTATCACGCTCCAACCCGACTCCATCTTCTGCCCGGCCTCTGTCACTCGAAGGGCACAAAGAATAACATAACATTTTTATTCTATCGTTGGCTTTCCGGGTTTTCGGGTGCTGGCGGGCGCTGTGGGAATAGTGTCATATCGTTATCAGAGCTGACATTAATTTGATGACATCCTTTGCAGACGGCAGCACAAACGAGCGCCACGAAGAAGAAAATAAAAACACCATTTCACCACCGCTACCAACACCGCCGGAGAAAAGACAACGGTTCCGGTCTTGATGCGCTCGGTACGACAACCGGAAACACGATGCGCTCGTAATGATGGATATTTTTACTTCCGCCAGGCTAATGGAAGTGAAAGGCGCACAATACGGCAGGCACACAATGAATGGCGCGGGAATGTAAAGTGTATACCCCGGGGGGGAAAGGCAAGATGATGGATGCTAAATAAAATTTTGATATCCTTTCCAGTGTGTCTACTGGCGAGGCAAAGTTGTTGCACGGCCTGCACGTCTGGGACAGAGGTGATAGAAAGTAATGAAATCATCAAACTGACTCAACGACAGCTATGAAGTCATTTGGATGCCTTCCAATCAATGGATGATGTGATAAATGATCTTAAAGTTTAAATTCAAAAAGCGTTTAAAATCCATCTGTCTCGTCGTGAATAACATTGTTAAACTTCTCTAAAGTAATAATCTACAATTTGAACAGCAATTCATGTACCAAATCGGCTATATCGCCTGCACTTTACGATAAAATTCATTCACAGAAAGTTCCTCTTCACAAACTCTGTCTGTTTCCTTCAAAATCGTTTAACTTGCCAGCAGAGCTAGAGTTATCTTGCATAATCGAAATAAAAGCCAAACAGATAGTTAAGCGGAAGATGTAAAATTGAAAATGTCGTTGGGAAAACTTTTAACTCCACAATGAAGCACCCGATCGGGAGAGAACAATACAAACGGTGCAGTATCACTCATTTTACGGCATACCGATGGTTGGAAAAACCCGATTCTAAAATACTTTCGCAAACAATCCAAGTGCTGCCGTCGTACCGCATCCAAGCCACGGAAGTGAGCGATGAATGAACAAAAGCTTCCCAGGATAATGAAGGAATCCGCACCATTTGGCAGGATTCATCACCTCCAGGAAAGATTCACAACCGTTCGCAAAACAACAACTGCCGGCAGCCCCGGGGCGGCAAATGGCGCTGACACCATCTACTGCGGTCCTTTTTATGTTCATTTACTTCATGCCGCTACTGGCCGTGGGCGGACTTCACACCCAGGGCGTGATTTGCTGGAATTCGTGCGCCCTTGTATAGTGGCGGTACCGGTTCGGTTTTGGTAATGCTTTCGTGTGGACCGGAAGCAATGTTTTACCATGCTGCTGTTGTGACCAATTTAGGAAAGCGTAATATCCACGTCCACTTGCTCCCTTTCCACGCCGTGCTAAACTTGGCTCTTTCCATTGCAGTGTCAAATGCATGCTATTACAAATGATAATGGTGGGATGCACGATTGCAGGACAGGCTGACTGCAGCATACAAGATTTATTTATGCTCGTCTGCACTGAAACATTATTGCTATGGACAGTATGAATTCAATCTCCTGCATGAAAGTTATTGCAGACTTCCTCTTTGGTGGCCGGATGATCTTAATATTCTAAGGAAATTACCAAACTTTAGATACCAAGTATGATTTTTAAAACTCATATCAAGGTATTATCGTACGATGTTTACTGAAAGCGCCCTAATTTAGGCAATCGTATTACCCTTCATATCTTAATAATCCACGCGTTTTCTCAATAAACTTAATGCTTCAATTCGAAATACTTTAGAATAGAACCATTGAAGAAAAATACTATCATGAATGTTTAAAATGATGTTCCTTCGCGCCATTCACCATGATGTTTCGTGATCTTCTTTAATTTTTAATGCCATGGAAATAGGCAGCACGAAAACATGGTCGATAATTTGCTCGCTTGCCAAAGTTGGTCCAAACTTTTCATCTGCAATCATGTTCCGGCTTCATGAGAGCGTCACAAAAGTTAAATCGACAAGGAAAGCAACAAGATTAAAAAAAAGCGAAAAGAAATACCCCTTATCTTTCATAAACATGCAAATTGTTATCTCGATTGTTCTTGTTGCTAAATTCTCAAGCAGATGCAGAACATTTGCCTTCCTTTTTTCTCCTGCGCCATGCCACGGTCGATCCGGCGAAACTCGTATACTTTCAAGCGCAGCGCATTTCATTGTTTGATTTATTAGCATCGTAACATCCGCCAGCTTTTAGCTCATTTTGCTTATTTATGTGCTGTTTCGGATGAACTTTGCACTCCTAAACAGGAGGATTTAACATTTTTAAGCGTCGTACACTTGCTAAATATTTTCGCCAACGGGTTTCCTGCTGTATTATAAACACGCTTTAGCGAGCCACGTCTCGGAGAACGTGGATCAGCTAGGAACGTGAAAAACAGAAACGCATATTAAGCACTTTATAGGCGTCAAGTCGCAGAAAGTGAAGAGCAAAAGGGTATCCTTTATTGCACTAAAACAGCTCCAGCAATGCATCCCGCCGCACCATACCCGTTGCCTACTCGTTTCTGGACAATCATCCATTCTGCGCCATATTTTACGGCCATAAAGCACCCGAAGCAGGGCTATTTTATCGGTTTCCGGAGCGACCAGCAAACGTACCCACGCATTGAACTACTACACCCAAAGCAAATGCGAAACCGAAACCGGGTATGGGACGGTACAAACGAGCAATCACACATTTGTCGGCCGTATCTGACGATGACAGCGGAACCGAAAAATTGCTCATGTTCTGCCAGAAGTGCTTCCGACCGGCTCGGCAACCAGTTGCAAACGAATGTGTTGCTTGCGTCTTGGCACAAACATTGCCAGCCCAACAACACAATCTAATTGATCCACTTTGCCCAAGTGCCTCGACGACAAGCGGAATGACATGCTTTGCCGCTGTTCCTCATGCGAATGGAATGCGTTTCCTGTCCTCGAGCACTCGGATGCGCCCGTCCCGATGAACCGGTTTCATCTGGTAAAATGTTTTTGTGGGTTACACTACGACCAAACTGCTACGTTTTGGAGCTGAAAAGGATGACACACACGCCTCAGCATCTTCAACGTGTGCGGTAAAGCATTTTATAAATACTTATTGAATTATGATCACAAACTGCACTCATACATTCCCAGCTCTGACGTCTGTTAAGAATAGATTTGTCCTACTAAAAGTCCATTTAGATAATTTTATACCACTGCTCAAAATGGTAAGCAATATTTCCTAAAAATACTGCCACAACCAAACAGCGCTGGACCCGTTCTGCTGGAAACCTTCCAAATGGTATCGCTTCCACGGTTGGGTAGTGTCGTTCGGCGTCATGTTAACATGTTCCGGGAAGTTGAGTGGTAACATTCAACCGGCCCGGACTGCAATAGCGAGCCAATTTCGAAGCTCGTTTGTTACCCACGGCTCGAATGACCGGCTCGTAACTGATCGCATACACGCCTAGGATAACGTTGTATGTGTGTTGCTACTCCCTAAGGCGGATGTAACTTTCGATTGTTCCGGTACGGGTGTAACAGCAGAAAGAGAAGCACAGGATGGAAGGTACGGAAAGAGGGGTGAGAAGTCACACAAGTTAACATTCGCTTCGCTGTTCGTTTGCTATGAACTATTGTTTCGGCTATACCGTGTTTCCTCGAGGCACTGCGAGCATGGTACGAGTCGCTTGCGCGAGACCAACGACGTACGAGATGAGATTTCACCAATGTGTATCTGCAAGGCAGAGCGCTGGTAGCGTTGAATGGCTTCAAGGATAGCGCTGGGCATCGTAGCGGAACAGACGTTTCCTTCTCGTGCACCAAATCAATGCCGAATGCAACGTTTGCTTTGCAATAGCGAAATGCAGAGCTTTATTCATCGATGTCTTATTTTCCTCACAATTTTCTATCAAACTATGTAACGTCTGTATGTGTTTATTTACGATGAAATGATATCGATTATGGTTTGAAAAGGATTTTATTTACCCACTCCTAAAGAGAAAAGAGCGCAAGAGATACTTTTGTTCGGCGATTTGCATAACTATAGGCGTATAGCAAAGAAATATTCTTAAAGTGATAATATAATGAGCAATTTAAATGTATTGTGTACTTCCATTACCTTTTGTTTGACAATCTGTAATTCTACTAGCCACAACTACATAGAGATTGTAACAAGATTATGAGCGCGTAGTGGGAAACAAACACCTCCCAGTATCGTGCGAGTGTCCATTTCCGAGTGTCGATGTCCATTGGAAAAATAGTGGCAAGATGTGAAAGCAATTCATACACGTGTGTACCCTCGTTAAGCAGAGCCTCTAAAAGCATGCGAGGAAAATGCAAAAATCGATGTTAATGGTGTGTCGGAAGATCCCCGTAGTGCTGCTGGTACACCGACCATTTCTTCAGTGTGTCGATAATGGGTCTGGATTTACTGCGTGACCAGCATTACTCGCAATCGCGACGAGTGCTACGTGTGAAGCTCGTACTAACATAAAAGCATTCCGTTGCGTGTCGGCGTGCCTCTGGAACGTGCGTGCAGTAGGCACGGTAAGGTAACAGTGCAAAACAGGCAATAATAGGCGCCACGAGTGACGACTCTGCTGTGCGATCGACATGTTGGCCATGCACCATATGACACCGGTGGAAGTTACCCAAATCTCCAACCTGCACACGGTGAGTTTAAAAGGGATTTCTGCGAGATTCCGTTGCGTTCTAAGAATAACTTGAGCTGCCGTATCAAAACAAACTGATAAATGTCAATAAGTAACCGCTCGAAATACATCTGAAATCATTTTAATAACCGTTATGGTTAATCTACTCTCGAAATGTGAACTATGACTTGTTGACTCGGTAAATACAGCTAGCATAAATAGCAATGGGATAAGAAAACAAGCCCACCTAGCAACTACATCTCTGGAGTTTAACACACACACACACACACAATCCAGAATTACTTACATCTCCGGATGCCTGTCAGGTATCAAAGATTGAGCAACTTTGCTTACCCTCCGATTTCGTAGCCTTTCCCTTCCCACGTTACTGGTAACAGGTAGCAACAACATGGGAATCTAATTAAAATTACTCCCAACCCGTTTCTCCTTCTCTTGCGCTCACCATACGACATCCATCATTCACTAACTTTTGCACCGAAGGCACACACTGTACAAGTCACCACTCGTCACCTACGAACATTCTGAGAGATGTTCCCGCACGGAGATGTGTTGTTGTTTTGCGTGGAAACGTAACAACAAGCTCACTCATTTCGCAGACCGTGGCGAGATTTGTTTCGCCTACTTTCGGACGATTTGGGTTTCAATGCTGTGCGCAAGTTTAATAGCCTAGCCTCAGCATCAGTATTACCATCCATATTCATTAAAGTGATAAACCCCAGCACCCGGAAAGAGGGAGAGAAAAAACCAAATGATTCCGTAACACGCACATACACACTTGGACCAAAATTTGGGTACATTCATCAGTCATGAGCATGATTCAGCCATGTCATCCTCTAGTTGGTTATGTTAGCAAATGTAATAAAAAAAGATGTTGCTTTACCGTATCTACGGTGATAAAAATAGGCTTCTAACTTAAAAACTAATATACCTAAGTGGATATTAATGGAGGCTACCAATGTTTCCCAGAACACATAGTGGCTTCGACACTTATAACCATATAACAAACTTTAATATGTTTGTATATGGATTGCAGACATGCGGGAAAATATTTCAATACTCTCAAAATTATGCAACTCTCATCACAAAATGTTCAAACTCATGTCAATTAGTTCGAGTCAGATACATTTAAGAATTTCTTCATCAACTTAAGCCAAAAAGAAAAAGATCATTTAACTTTCTGTGTACTTTGAACTATCCTTACCTTTATTTCACATCATATATAAAATCTCTCACCTACATGTGTTGTTTCTCGGCAAAATGTTTCCTCTTCCAAATCTACTTCCCAATAACAGGTGCGAAGGCACATACCAACTTAACCAGAGCTCCGAGAAAGCATTTTAATTAAACTTCTGGAACCTTTTGGTGCGTTGAGACCTACCCTCGCTTTGCACCGGTGCTTCTATTATGATATAAATGAACAGAGAAGGTGGAACACTATTTTCACTACATGCGAGATTCACTTTCTGCACGTTTCGGTGCATTGCATGGTGTGTTTTCGGAGGTGTTTGGGCTTGGGATTTGCCTTGTAGGCAAACGATCACCGTGGGTGAGAGATTGAGGCTCATGCATAGGCATAATTAAACTGCATCGTTTCAACGCATGAGGCTCGCACAAGGTGTTAATAAATGTGGTTTAAATATTATGATGCTTTACTCGCTTTCATCAACTAGCTTAAACATTTCACTAGAACTCATTTTTACACGGTTGGTTGGAGAGTGTTTGCAGGCAAAAAGAAACAATAAAAAACTAAATAGATATTCCGTTTCTATTGAGTAACAACTGGTCGTACTGTCTCGCGGTGGTTTATCAACGTTTCGCAGCTGAAGTAACTGTCTGGCTGTTTGGCGTTTATTATGTAAATTGTTTAATCTAGTATCCTTTGACCTGCGGCTAACATGGCACTCCCCCGAATGATCTCACTACCGAACAGGGTGAATTAATTTAGGGCTTGTCTTGTTTCTCCGTTCGCACAATTTATTGATACACGTAGTGGTCCAAACAGCACATCGTCCGTAAAATCAATACTGATCAGTTATTGGACTTCGGAATAACAATGCGGCGTGACTCCATGCAAGATGACCAGTGGTTTATTACCAACCAATCGGATCAACACTGTACCAACTGTAAACTGTAGTGTATGCCATATAAGCCTGCTAAGCTAGCTTAGTGCATCGTTTGCATCAATGTAGATGTAGGAGATACAGTATTCATGTAGGAAAAATCCTATCTATTTGATTTCTGTGACATATTGCTATTTTGTTTTGAATGTAACTTTTCCGCACCTTACAACACACCCACCACGTGCGTAACTATATTTGGCTACCGGTGTGGGTTATGAATATTAATAAACTTACTCTCCATGGATCCGAACACCAGCAAAACCATCCCCACAAGCCTATCTGGAACACTGCTGCTATCGGAACCAACTACCGCAGCACCTCATCGAACGTTAACCGTTGTCAGCGGTTGGCTGCTGAATGAAACAACAGGCCTCTGGAGGAAGGAATTAAATTCGGTGACGCATGTAAACGACACGAACGCCAGCCGATAGAATTTTAATGAGCTTCTAGGACGAAAGCTCCAGCGGAAGCGCTGTGTACGGTGTCGCTTTACTGTCGCTGCTGGTGCAATTTATTAATAAATTATTCATGGCCCCTTGGGGCCATGATGATGCGTTGGAGGCAGTTCAAGCTGGAGTCGCTCAAAAGTTGCACGAACGTTACGTTAGAACTTCCTTTTTCCAATGCATTTGCAACGAGACACAGCTGTGCGGAAGATGATTTTTGAGTTGCAGGCAGGCAGTTTTGTTGACATGGTATGGTACTGTATTGTTGCAATGTAATGGGTTCATCTGAAACGATGTAGCAAACATTTGCAGCAGTACTAAATTTGCTCACGTTTTTGTTAATGTAGAAGATGCCGAACTGCAGCAGATGTTCGCGGAAATGCAATAATTACAACACGTGTAATTATTGCATTGGAATAATTGAAATCTGTTGTAATACTTTAAAACGGACGCATCGATATCGGGGCGGACATGTTACATCAGTTAGTATTGTTTGATAATTGCATAACGACAGGCGAGTTGTATCAGCCGTGCGGTATGCAATCTGTTCGTCAAATGGAACTGTTTTGACTGGGGTTTTAGCAAAAAAGGGGGTGAAGTTTTGAAAAGGGACGTTTACGTATGCAATTTGGCTGTTTATAGTTTACTGCCAATACGTGTTTCAATAGAAAACATAAAATAACCTTTTCGTGACTATTTCCTATAAGTTGTGATTTATTTAAAGAGCGTGCCAGTCTGGAAAATGTGCACCTAGAATTCACTACATCTGAAAAGTCCCATCACACTCCGACAGTGCAACTCTGGCACGGTAGACGCATTTTCGAAAAGCATTAATATTCAAAAGGCAACATGAGGTTCCTTTGCCCAGAAACGTGCAACGAAAAGAGAAATGCTGTAAGATTTCAATGCAGTGCAGCTGTGCACGGTAGTGAATGTGTAAGTTTTACGTTGAAAGCTCTACTATCGATGAAAACCGGCATGTAAATGAGCGTGTATTGCTTCCAGTAAGTTTACAGAGGTAAACCACACAGGTAGCATGCTTTCTGTCAATCTGAGCAGTAAGAATGTAACCCAACCGAGTGTAAAATTTAAATTATGGACCTAGCATTACAATGATACATTGAATGCTGCGGGTGTAGAACTGTGTTTCTGCGGATTATAATTCAAAAGGGATTTATTTACTTCTGGGTACAACATGTATCTCTTGCAAGGACATTGTACTCATCGTAGCCAACCATAGCTTTAATTGTAATATAATGTTCCTCTTCCTCTTTCTCTTCCTCAGTTAATCCTCGAAATCAACAGTGAAGTGGCGCTATTTCGCGATCTACTCATCCACGTCGGCCAATCGAGGGACTGCCCGGAGCTGCGCGAGAAAATACGAAAACTTCGCCGATCTTGTGTCGAAGCCTGCAAACACACCGCCGCCCTGATACTGCCCCAGATACGAACGTAAGTGCTGCTGCAGTCTAACTCCACCCTAGAATTGCCACTTATCATTACTTTACGCAAGCATGTAACAGGCTTACCATCATTGCCTCCCGGGTAGCATATGTTGACACTCTAGCAGCACTTTCTGGTTCGTTGCATTTTAGTCACACCCGAAGATATGATCTCCGAAATGATACCACGACGAGGTTTTGTGCATACAAACCACTCGACAAGGAGCAGGAAGTTGTTAGATGTGTCAAGATGCTCACCGTCACATTTTGAGTCGACTCTCTAACAATACTCACACACACACACAAAGACCGACTTGCGAAGTATCTTGCTGCGAAAAGTGAAAAAGTTCATATTCCCTGCCGGCCAGTCCCAACCAGACGACGAATGTACTAACGAGATGCAAACATGCTCCGCAAAGCGTCCGGAAGTTGTTTTCTTCAACGAGCTGGGAGGAAATTGTGCTCTGCTAGTTTAAATATTTACCCACGCGCGTCCTTCGGTGACACACAAGCGCAGACGGGGAGATGCTTAAGGTTGTTAGGTAAGGAGCCATGCTGTGTGTTAGGCTGAAGATGCTTAGTCCAGCAAGAGTATTTCTAAAGTTTGCGCTAACAAAACGCGTAAAGCCAGTTTGTGAAAATATCTCCAAGCAACAGAAGTATACTGTCTGGAGAGTGTGTCCTTTGTTTTGTGACTCAAAGTCTATAATGGTTGTAAGAATAATACTCATATAAAGCAATGCTCATTGTCATTGGCTCAGAGTCGCCTAAAATTATGCAATCCTTTTCCCAAGAATTCATTCATTACAAAACCTGTTCGCCTAGTTGCTAAATAATTTGTTGAAACAAAATCACCAAAAAGAAAAAAATCCTTTGCTTTCATCTCATCTCATACAACCGCTAGACTACAAACTGTTGTTTCCTATTTTCCAACCTTCACAGTTGCGTTAATCTTTCCATTGAAGTAAAAGGCAGGATGTCCACAACCTGCCACCGTTTTAGCTTACCAATCCAAACAAATCCTACCGTAAGCTCTGGTCTAAACAGATTTTAAACAAACCCCACTAAGAGAAATAAGCAGAAAGAACAAACCTGCAAATCAAATTCACACGAATTCAATTGCTCCCCGAATGAGTGCCCGAAGACCCGGTGGAAGAATCGCGACACTAGTGCCGCGACTTCTAGCGCACAAGTAATAAACTCTGTCACAGCTTTGCCTCGAGCCCATCCCACAGGTCAGCTACCAACAACATAATCTTTTCCGCAGGAAAGAAAATAATAAACAACGAGTTTCAAAATTTATGCAATTTATTTCATTTCCCGTTCCTGTCACGTACGGCGATGTTTTTTTCTCTCCTTTTTCTCGTAACGAGACACTTTTGTATGGTACTTTCAAGTTGCGGTACATCCATACGCCATGCTGCGGGTTGGTATGCGCTGCATTCTCTTATTTCGTATCGTTTTTTAAAACTTACAGTGGCTTGCGATAATGGAATTGGACGTGGACTGCAGTGTCTGCATTTGTAGCGAAATAAGGAAAAAGAAAGTCGCAATAAGATGCACTTCATATATTTAATACCATCGTGACCAATAGTTTATACTCAAAGCAGTACCAATAGGGCTCGAATTGTTTTCAATTTTCCTATAACAGTAAACAATTGTATTACGTGAAGAAGTTTCATTATTACGATATTCAATACCTGTCATGTTGAATAGCTTGTCACTATTGAAAAGCTATGGAATAAGTCTTCCATTAGTTATTTAAATTAAATTGACATGAGAAAAATCATAATTCTTCACACTGTACCCAACAAGAATGGAACTGTTGACAAGGCTCATAAAGATTTAATCATTCCCGAGGTCTCTTTTGAAAGGAATTGTCGCGTTCCTCACGTGATTAACATCTTACAGAAGCGTTCATCGTCCCATTGTAACCAGATCCTTCAGAACTTCTGGCACGTTCCTTCAAACCTGCTTCGACTCGGCTGAGGATAATCTATTCAACACGAAATTTGCCTTCGGCACAATCGTTGGATAATCTTTCTTGCTGCTTTTGTGCTTGCCTTTCATAACCTCGGCACACCGTAAGCTCGAATGAAATCTGTCGGATGGTCTCAGCAAAGCCTTCCGAATCAAAAGTTCTGCAGATATCAGCGTGAAAAAAACTTCCGAGCCGTTACAACATTTTTTTCTGTCTAACGAAAACAGTACAAGAAAACCGGGTACGAGCTGTGGGATTGTAGGGTTCACATAATTCTCCCTAAATCATCACCACACCAGTGCAACTGATGCGATTCGTGACAGAGCGCCTCTGCAAGATGTGTAAAAAATACAATTGTCGGTCAGTTCTTCCACAAACGTGAGCTCGCACAAAAAGGTCTATTGGTCGTAAATTTTGTACATTTACTACCGAACGTCCGTACCGGGTTTGCCAGAGCCAGAGAATGTGTTATTGTAAAATATTTATAACTCCACCGTTCGTACGTCCCAAACGAACGGATTCTTACACGACTGAGCGCACTACTGCATAAAATGTGCTTTTGCTTCTAAAAGCCTGGAATTGACCGCGAGCGTACCGTGCAGCTGCTACCGCTCCCGAACGTTGAGCACATTCTTAATCCTATTCCGGACGATTGCTCACAAAAAAAAACTAAGAAGTTTGATTTATTGCACAGCGCACTGGGTAGACAAAATAGGCGACAAGGGAATCACCGTTCGCTGCAGATGACACCGATCCTGGGGTAGAAAGGGTTCAGCTGTTGCACCAACTGCAACAAATCATCCGGAAAGGAAGTTTCGCTTCATAGAGGTGCTAATGTTCCGGACATATTCTGAAGGCATGGACCCGACACCCGGCCCGAGACCAAACTGACAATATCGTGTATACCATTATAACGTGTTGTTGATGTGTAATGCACTGCCTATTAATTTTGTACCTTTTCAATTTATATTCTCGTTCAAAATGTCCTCTTGAATCTTAACATACGAGTTATGCGAAGTGAAAACAGGCAAAGATAATAGACTTTTTATCTTTTGCTCCTTTTAGCAAATTGTAAACTCCTGAAATTATGCAATTTGCATGGCCGTTTAAGTTTTTTGAGCTGTTAAATGAGTACAAATGCTTTCAGTTCCAATATTATTCACCATTCAGTAGCACCAAAGACAGCGAGAGTTTCATCTCCGTACAAACTAATACACTGCATGCTCGTGTGGTTTGAGTTGCAAAAGAACAAAGCATACCAACCCACCGCAAGTATGGTACATCATCTGCAACCACAGCGAATGACAACTGACAACCCTGATGGTAACAGGCAGCTGTTAGTCTTGACAAACCGATAATTGTACTTTGCTCGGTTTTGGTACCAGTTTTTGCTCGGAAAGAACGGGCATGCTGGGTAGCATTATTTTCTCATTCCAATTTTTATCAATTTGAAGCCTTCAAGTGTGTTAAACATTTTATACCTTAATCTGAACTTTCCTAAGGTAGTTCAAAATGTGAAGAGCTCTTCAGAAGCTCTGCATAAGTGTGTCTAATTTTGAATATTTCAAAACTTTATCTACAACCATACCACAAGCGTGCGCTTAATTTCAATTAAGGCCCACGATCGATTCCTCTTGCAAGGGACTTTACGAGGCAAATTTATAGTTAGACATTTATCAGCTACTTTACAACCACTTTTGGGAGTGATTGTTCCTTCCCTAAATACACGACTACTCTACCCAAAGTAACCGGCATGGCTTCACCGCTTACCGCCCATATTTGACGAGCGTTCCTATCGAATGTGCCGGAAGTATATGAGAAAAAAAGTTTGTTCATTTTCCGCAAAAAAACAACTTGCAACATGAAAGCACCATTTAGGTGGAATAGCATGCAATAGCGACGATACATGGAGACAGACCCTTGAAAGCAACGTTCAACCGCGCTTAATGAAGTACATTAATTATGAACGTCTTTGGCTTAGGTTGTACGTCGTGCTATCCCGATACCTGTACACAAATACTGTGACAATGTACGGAAGCGAATGAAAAAAAGTAGCATCCCGGCTAATGCCTCGTAAATTCATAAGCTTGCCGGTAAATTGTTTTTCGACACCGGTCTGACGTACGCATTTTGGCTTCACAGAGCTTCTTAAATTACTGTTTCATGAAGAAGCGTACGAGCACCACGCCATTCACGGGCAGAGTGCGGTATAAGATGCTTTGACAAACAACAACTAGCCTTGCTTCCCGAATCGGAACTTCGGTAATCAAATCAAGCCACACCGTCTCAATGCATGGCATGATGGTGATTTAAAAGGTGAGAAACGATAACAAAACCATCAGAGTAAACGAAGATAAGTATGATTACGTTTTAAAATTCCAAACACATCGTCCCTTCCAAGCTCGTTTTTATTATTCGACGCTTCAGCAACCGTTCTTCCGTTTGTCTTCAACCTGACACAATTTTCTCCACCCATTGTATTACGTCGTCATACCGTCTAACTTAATCATTGCATCCATCCTCCAGTCTAGTCAAGGCCAGATTCACGGCTTATGCGAATTTCTAATCAATTCTTCGGAAATCGTGATAACAACAAAAACTCCATCAAACGTGTTCGCTCGTGCGTTGGTGTGTTTGAAGCAATTCGGCTGCCTTTACCCATTTTTTATGCTGAAAATAAAATCCTTCACCAGCTGCTATTGATATGGGAAAACGGTCCGAAAAAAAAGCACTCTACATATATGCGAACACCGAAAGCTAGCCAAGCGAATAATTCAAGCAGATGGGTAAGGAACAAGAAATCACATCTTCCGAATGTATTTTTCTCTTTCGAAGCTCTTTTTTCGTCTGGTGCGTTCATTTTTCGTATCAGCTCAAAAGTCGGTATCATTTACGCCCATGAGTGGCTACACACCTAGCGCGAAGCCATCATGCTGCCACAAAGCACGAAGGAATGGGAAATTGATTGGTTATACTGTTTTCTATCTACCACGTGCGAGTCTTCAATTCCTGGCTTTTTGAGCAAAAGTAGCAGATTAAAAACGATGAAATCGATACGCTTCGTCTAGAATGGATCGGTTGAACTCCGCAAGGGGGAACTGATTGGGAACGGCATTCGCATCGCCTATCAAGCAACGATATTGTTTTCCCTTTATCCTACCATCCGTGGAGAACGTGGCACGGAGTGATCATTACCAGAACCGGTGCAGGCAGGCTGAAACGCGACCGACGGTCCTGATTGAACATTTTGCCGCTCGCTAACAGCCACACGCTATGGAGAGGATGGAGACGCACAGTGTTTTATGGTTAGACCATGGAGACGCCTGGTGTTTCACGGTTTGTCCATGGAGACGCACGGTGTTTCACGCCGTACTGGAACGCACGGTCAGATGAAATGCTGCGTTTTCGCTCATTAACGCGTCCCAGTGCACCACGGGACGCTGCGATCGATTCTATTCAATTAAAGCGTTGTTTTTATGTCTGTTCGAGACAGTAAACGATTCGTGGACTATAAAACTCGCTGGACAAACAAAATGAAGTATAAATCAACACACCATTATATTGGAATTTACAAATGAATTACAACCTTTAAATTAACCTGTTGCGAAAGCAAAACAGCTCGTCAATATTGACGTGCAATCACGTCGGTTTGCCCAGTGACTTGTTTGCAGCCTCATTCAAACAAATCTATTAACAACTGAATCAATGTTACAGAATTAAGCGTGGCGCTAAATCAAGCAGTAAATTGCGTTTTTGCTCGCTAATTGCATTTTTTTATTGATGAAAGGATGCTCAATTCCATCAATTATCATTTCGTAATGTGGATTTCGTGTTTACCTATTTGTTCAATGAGGTCTTCCGAATATTCAGGTTGGTTCGGTTGTATAAGAACATGTTAACTCTATAAAGTCTTCATACAGGTATCCGAATCCTTTTCATGCTAATTACTTCCTTCGATATAAATCAACATCCTTCCGAAACCCAAAATAAAACATACATCAGGCTAAGAACAGTATCAAACCGTGTTAACTTGTAAATGTTTCTTGAAAGTAACAAAACATGACTTTCGACTCGGAAAAACTTCCACCACTTCGGAAAAGAACACACATTTAAGGCACCACTACACGATTCTTTCACTTTCTTACCCTGTCGCCCACCCGTTAGCACACTTTAAGACGTTCTCGAAATGGAAAGACCATGTCTCTCTTCGAAAAAGTACATGTCTGGTTGTCTAAGTGAAAGAACCCCTTTTCGGAACGGTGCAATACTCACGAGACGTCCCAAGATTTTACGTGTTCCGACCCTTCGAACTGAGAACATCCTAATAATCTCCGAACATTATTGCATCCCCGAAACACACTCACGAGCAAACATACTAAGTAAACAAATGTCAAAAGTGTGGCATGAGAAGGTGATTTTCTTTCCTCCTTTTGCTGGCGAGAAGACGCCCGTTTCGATGATGTGCCACTGGAAAAGCCATGCCCGTTGGTCCATAACGAGCAGACAAATCCCAAGCCATTAACGCAAACGATGTGACCGTGCTGCCCCTTGAAATCATTATCATGATTAAGTTTGACCACCATCTAGGCCGCTTGTACTATTTTGTGTTATATTAATTTTACTAATTAATTGCTTAAAGTGTGAAGGTGCTCAGCTGTATTACAGAACGAGTTGTTATTGGTGTAGATTATTTTTTGATTTCAAGCAAACTTTACTTTGGTGAAGAAACTCTATTAAAATGTGTATAACAACCTACAGAAACTGACTGGATAAACCTTCAATTAACTCTTGGCGCCATGTCCCTGAACTACCAAACCACAAATCGATTTTCTGTATTACACTTTCCTTCTCAATTGAGGTTGTTTGTTAGTGACCTCTTTGTTTGTAAATCGCACGTTTCATAAGCTTACCGTCTGTAACCCAATTAGGGAGTGCTACCACCGCTTAAAGGAAGTCCATTTCAAACCAGCTGCCACACGGTCGACTGAGCTCAACGATGGGATATCCTTTCACCAGTTCAGTCCAGTTTATCACTGCACATCGTTCGACCGTTTACCACACGTTTACCAGCTGATGATAATCATGTACGTGATGTAGCGCAACCACGATGAAGCCACGCTGGACGGGGTGTGATGGTCGATGGGGATTTCGTTTGAGATGACATCAAATTGGACCACTTCCACAGCAAAATCTGCGTTAATGCAGGCACCCGAAAGAGACAGAAAAATGGAACAAAAATTACTGACGCTCAAACACACTCACTGTCCACGGGATGAAAGGCAAAATGAGGATGTTTTAAACTATTTTATCCAGTCACTCGCGGTGTTTGAGAGTGTGTGTGTGTGGGAAACAAAGGATTTTTATGTTTCCTTCTCTTTAATCTTCGTACTCAAAATGGTGCTGATGAAGTGATCGATAATCCAGCGTGTTTTTCGACGAAGCTTAATTGATGCATTAAACGTGATACAATCACAGTACGGCACATAACGAAGTTCCAATCCCTTCGATGGGAACAGAAAAATCAATACTTTTCTGCCAACATGTTTAAACTGCAGCTTCTTTTTCTGTCTGTTCATTTCATTACAGCGCCATCGCAGAGGGCATCCTTACCGATAACCCACACCTGGTGCTGCTGTTCTACCTTGCTCAACTATTTCTAAGAGAATTAATCAAAAGCCACCGACTGGTACAGGTAATACCGATGGACATGTCCGGCTATTACGGTAAGTTCGTTGACCTACATGCTTTCCTTCCTGCTTCGACAGAAAGGCTTCCCTTGTCTTTCAATCCATCTCAACAAATCCTCACGCCTTGTGTATGACACTCTTTCCGTTCCAGAAAACCGTGCCGGCCCGTCAAATCTGGGCAATGTGATAAGTCAGATACTGCTCTGCAAGCAAATTACACCCGACTTCAATCAGGAGGAGCTGTGCAGCATTACCAAGGATTCGCAGGAGATCGCCCGAATACTGCAGGAGCTGCAAGAGTTTATGCCACAGCAGGAAAGCTACCTGGGTAGGTACCGAATGGCAAACCGGCCAAGCGTCCCGATGACGTGCGTGATGAAGAACCAATCCGAGCGGAACACCCATCCATCACCATGGGAGGGTGATGACGCTATTTGAAAGTCTGCTGGATACGATCTGGCAGTTTCGTTCCGGAACAAGAGGTCGCCACGTACGCAAGAGATGGATGGATGTTTTTTGGTTGTATTGTTCCATTCTTTCCAATTACATTCGATTTATTTTACAAACTGATTAAGTGAAAGGTCGTTTTGATGAACTTTTAATCACATTTCCATCTCGATTCACCATTATTTGATACGTTCGTTCGAATTGTTTAATTACAATAGGCAAAAAAACAGTGGCCCCTAAATATATGCAATACAGCACACAAAGTGTTACCTTTAAACAGATTAAATCCTTTGTGACGTTCTTCTTGACCGGATATTACTTAGATTAACGCATTTTATTCGATGGCCTTTGGGCTCGCCATCTCCATTACAGAACGAACGATCGCCCTCACGACCGAAATCAACGGACCCTGGCCAGCGAAACGTCGGCGTGGATCATTATACAAAAACATGGGTCTCCTGTGCTGCGTGTCACGGCCCAACTACCTATGAATGCGGACGGCACTGCGGCCGAGTGTATGATCCGTTGGATCATGCAGCCGCACAATGTACTATCCGGTGTACCTTCCGCCATACGCACAGACAACCGCAACTTCCCGATGCTTCGGTCGGTGCACAATAACGACCAAAAAAGCCGCTCGATTCCCATTCGCAAAACCCACCGACCTACATCAGCAAACGGGCACATCTCGTCAACAATGCATCACCCGGCACCGGTCGATTCATAAGCTCATATCCATTGCTCCGTGACTCTGCATCTCGACACGTTGATCGAGTACACGGGAACCGGCAACGAACGCATCGTTTGACGTTGCGACGTAGGGCTGCTGCGAATGGTACCCACTATGGATACACTTCCGGACTCTCTTTTCGGTTTACGATGACCACAGCGTGTGTGTGTGTGTGTGTTGTGAATGTATGAAATAAAGAGGTCCTACGGTTTTGGGGAACGTTGATGAGATCGTCGCATCGTAATGCAACAGAGAAACAACAACCAAAACAAAATGGCCGGGTTTAAACTGAAAACCATGAACAAAAATAGATGCAGGATGGTATAGTGACGATGAAGAGCATGAAGCTACCCGGCGGCTTAATACATGGCGGCAATAAAAAGTGCATCGGAGTGTAACGGAGGCAGTGTGAGCACCAATGCACCAATAGGAATACACACATACACTCTACCAGTAGAGAAAAATTTAACGTGGGCAAGTAGAACCATGTTTAGCGCTACGATGCTTCGTTCGAGCCCGTGATGAGAACTTTTGGTTTGGTTTAATTTTTTTATACATTTTTCTCCATCTCTTAACTGCATGGGTTTGAGAGTGTTAAAAATTCGCTTAAGGTGATATTACACGACAACAATTCCAAAGGTAGCAGAAAAATGTAGATGTTATTTCAAATATTTTTACTATCGTTATGATCTAATGACAATTTATGACGTTACAACTAATTCGTTCGTTAAAAGGATTCAAGTATTCGATTTCTTGATAAATAATTATATATTTCATTCATGAAAGTGCACGTGAAATATGTTTGTAGGGATGCATAACTTGCGTTAAACTTTATCTGTTAGATTTATCGCGTGGTGTGAACTCACCGGTCTAATGTTAACGATGAAATTTTCTGTGTTGAAGCCTTTGTCTGTTTTACTGTTGAACGTATAGAAGCTTTTCGTTTTACGGCAAGCGTATCAAAAGCGACACGGCATAAACTGAAATTAACCACACTGCACTCCAACGGGTACTACAATATTCGCGCTCGGTGTGTGTTATTTACATAATTAAGTTCCGACTAATGCTGTTATTGTTCCCAAATCCGGTCGATAATGGTGCCTGCATAATCTAGCCCTAAACACTGTGCTTTCGCTCTACTATCTAATCTGATTCGTATTTATGCCAACGTGTTGATGCAATGATGCTATTTTAGTATTCATGGTGAATCAGAGCTTTTTTCTGCTATTCTACTGCTAATGGTTGCAAGTTTGCGATCGGATTAAGCCACTGATAATTGGTTTATGGCTCATAATCAATCCCGGCAAGGGAAGCACAAAATTAATCAAAAAAAATCCTTTTATCCTCCGCTAATTATGTGCACGCCAGGTTGATTTCCGTTTCTTGCTCCATTACAATGGTTGCATCAAATTGATTGAAGCTATTGATAAGCGCAATCAACTTGCCCATGACCGTACCCCACACCATCGGTACGTAAATGTAAAGGAAAAGGTAAATACATTACGTTTAACTTGCAAGCTTATCCCAACAAAGCCCGAGCCGAATCATAATCATTAATCAAATGCCACGCAGCAATGAAACGAAAGCAAACATTCTGCCCCATCGGGTATTTGGACGAACTTGTCGGTGGATTGTGGGCATTTGTTTGGTCCCAGGGAAAAGGAAACAAAAAACATAATGCCCTCATTCAAACACACATTTATATGCTACCGAAACCGATGTTCATTTGTTGCTCGTTTGGCGTTCGTTTTTCGGTTGAAGCTTTTAATGGAAGTTTAATCAAGCGGAAAAATATTACCTCTTTCACCCTGTACTCACCCTGGACGCGTACCTTTATATCCCGCGCGACCAGCTTGCTCCACTTACGAAGCGTAGAATGATTTCATTAAGGGATTTCCGTCTCTGGACGCCGCTTCCGGCGAGAGCAACAATCATTTCAATAACCATAACCTTCTAATGACCGGCGTAAATATTGGATTAGATTAGAATTAGCGCTACGGCGTGCGTTCCCGCTTTCAATGGGCGCCCGTGTTTTTAGTTCACCAGCTGGCAGGTAATGCTTTCAGTTACCATTTCGAGCCGAACTCACAATTGGGCTTCAATTTGGACAGGTTTCGGAAATGAATTTTAATGCCTGGAAGGCAAGCTTTCCTTTCACGCTAAACTAAATAATGCACGAAATGTAACGTTGTAACGTGTTGGTTAATCGAACACTCTAATTATTTTATTCGATTGTTTTTTTTTTTCTTTGAGTAACGTCATGCAAATGGAAGGTAATTGAATTTTTATTGTATTGCTTTATACATGATTTATTTTTTAACAAACTCCAGTAGGAACTTTTTTACATAAGTTATAATTTGGATTAGTTTCTAAAAAAGGGAAATACGATATAACGAAAAGTACATAAAATAGGAACAACAAAACATCATCTACTATTAGTCGTTGCATTTCAAAAACTTTCTATTGTAAAATAGTAATCATATGTTAGTAGTTCTATCATACCACGAAGATAATAGTTTCTAGTAGCAGAAACAAAATACCGAAATAACTATGGTGATTCGAAAACTTCGGTACAGTTTGAATGTACAAAAGCAATATATTTCATGTGCATTTTTATCGGTTTTAAAATCCCCATCGCTAGGAGTTTTCTAAAGTGACGCGGATTTAACGCACCAAAAAGAATGCAAAGCATTTAAAAATGTAAGATTAAGGTTCATTATTGTGAAATTTTTTATTTACTGTTTTGCAGCAGAGACACACATAAGCGAGTTAGTGTAAAAGCACCTTAAGGGTAAAAGCGGATTGAGCAAAACGTTTCTCCTGATAATGAAATGATATGAGCCCTACTGATCGAATCAAACCATCAGTCGTGTTATGTTTAAAGCTAACTTGAATCATATATTAGTACGATTTTTAACCGCACTGATAACACACTTGTAGAAAAGTTCGAACTAATTCACCATATATTATCCATAGACACACCCACAAGCATAGAGAGCATATTAACGATACACAGCGCGGAGTCGAACAACACTAAAAGAGTACGAAAAGAATGAATGATTTGGGCCATGTTTTGAAAGAGAAAAAAACCTAACTATTTATCAAATGTATCATCAATTCTTAGAAAAACTGTAAGTAGAAATACTAATATCAGGCATCAAAGGATTTTATTTTTTTATTTTTCAACTGTTCCCTCTCACTAAAATGTGTTGAAAGATGTATTCTCCCCGGGACGACGAAAAGGCTGCCAGTGCCGGTGTGGGTTTGATTTACTACGTTTAGTGATAACTGTGATATAGATGTCCTGTTTGTCAATTTGAACAAAAAAAAAGGAAAAGAAAATGCATTATGCAAAACGTGTTATTATGTGCAAAACAGGAAACGCACGATACTAGCGAAAACACAAACCCTTGAAAGCGTGGTAGTCAACGTGGTACTGTTGATACAAACATAATAGTTATAAACGTCTGTTTCGGTTTTTGCATACATTCTAACACAAGTCAAGTGTATTCATTAATATAGTTGTATGGTGTAGCGATAGCGAACCCTGTAGAAAGTGGTAGATTGTCTGACACGAAGTATTATACAAAATTGCACATAAGCATGACGAGAGTGGTATGCACACAGAAACAATCACACACATACAATTCGAAACACATTTTATATATTTAGCCTATTCTAACGTCATACATCGCATATAATGTTTAAACTTTCCTTTGCAAAAACAAATTGTTAAAGTTTATGGTAAATAATAGAAGATCAAATTTACCTAAAACTTTTGTTTTTTAGCAAACATTTCACCGCTATAAATCACATAGAGCTGTTATTACGGTCACGTTACGTTTATGTTTAAAAAAAAATAACAAACGCAACATTAAACAAAACCACAACCCTTTTTTCGTGTGGTTTACACAATTGCACTTAGTTTATTGTTTCAACCACACAGTTACGTTACACACAATCAAGGTAAAATGATGGGCAGCAGTTCACATTGTTCGCGCACAACATCAAAAGCCTGTAACACCAATCGAAGTAGATGCATTCGAAATTAATAATATACCAGACAAAAGAGGTGCGTAGAAATATATACATATTTCACCTTCATCACAATTAAGTAAAGCTCAGCATAATTACTCTACCACGATCAACCCCCACCAATACACCGTCACGCGAAAACCACAGATACAGTACACCAATAGCCGTAGGCAGCAGGAGAGAAAAAACACCTTCACTCACTTATATTGCTCCAACATCACAATGTGTAAGGGTAAGAAAAAAGTTTCGCACCTCTCTCTCACTCTCTCCCTCCATGCGGTACATGTGTGGCATATGTGCGCACTGAACATAGCAACCGTGGTCTGTGGAAAATTATGTTCCAGCGTGTAGCAACCATTACATTACAGACGGCATTTTATGGCAAAGGAAAGCCAAAGCAACAGCACACCAAACAAGATGTATAATGTCTTATTTCGTGGACCAATATTTCGTACACACGTGGACAAACAAAGTACACAAACATGCGCGCTTGTAAAAGGCAACGCAAACATACATACAAATTAAGTTAAGTTCTCTCGAACCATAGTTCATTTCTGCTACACCAGATCTCGGTGCAACGGAAGCTTTTCACCCATTTTCTGCACGTTTTTACATTTGCTGTCCTATTATACCGAGCAGTGTAATCGATTTCTTTTTCTACACCTTCATCAAAAATAGTTCCCATTTTCCTAAGACTGATTACTGTACAATCTATAACGAAGAAAACGTCTCATTTCGCGATCTATTTCATCCAATAGTCTTTCATTTTATGTTCGGACTTGATACGAATCAAACCACAGCAGAAAAAAGGTAATCATTATGATAATCCAAACTAGCAAGCAACAGCAAATCACCACAACACCATTCCACAACCTACTGTAAAGCTAGCTGATAGCTAACGATCAAAAAGACAGGAAACGAGCATCCATGTACTGCAAAGCAGCAAAAGCGCAAAACTGTATAATCAAATCAATTACGAGCAAAAACAAAAACGAGATCCAATAAAATGAAAGTACATTTAAAACGAGCAATGTTTTGGAGTGTATTGTTGTGTAGCAAAAAAAAAACCCCTCTCACTGATTGGTTGAGAAGTAGTTGCACCTACGCTAATCCTTTACCATTCACTTAACGTTTGTTTCATGATATTTTTTGTTTCTTGTTGTCGGAGCTGATTACAAACTCTTGTATGCCGTTCGAGCACATTCAATTACCCGGGCAAGATTTGCAGTGCAAAACTAATTAGTGATAATGGATGAAGCGAACTGCTGATTTAACTAGTCATTTGACGGCGTGTTGACGATGGAAGCTGTGGGAGTAACGTCACTACAACTTCAGTCCAGATGTTATGGCGTAATTAAACGGAACTCCACCTGATGGTGACATGACGAGTAAAGCGAAACATCTAAAACATAGGTAATTGAATGTTTAGTTATATTTGTTTGTTTAATTTTATTTCGTGACATTTCCAATTTTCAATCCTTAACAGTAACGAGCTTTAGTGCATGGTTTTGTGTTCATAAGATACCACAAACCCAATTATAAAGATTCGTTTGCTATCCGCAAGGAGCTTTAAAAAGAATCCTCAAGCGCTAAGATAAGACTTCATTTCCTCTTTTGCGCCTAAAGATATGCAATGTGTCTGACAAAAAAGAAGTTTTATGGTTTTGTTTAAGTTGATTGTATGAAATTCATCTACGTATCAAGCGATTTTAGTGTTTCTGTGCTTCTGAAGGTCATTTGCACCATTCTCATGGACTTTAGTTGATGACACTATAAAGGCAGTTGTATTTTCAAAGTTCCAGATCCTTCTCAATCGAGTCGAATGCGAACAATGTAAGTGTCGGTTTCACTAACAACCCAGTAAAAGCAAACACAAAGCCTGTACCTTTTCAACACTCTGTCAGCTTAATTTAATTTCATGATTCTAAGCAGCACTTCGATAAGCTACCACACAACCAACCATGCTAATAATTAAGCTGACACGAAGAACAACACTTTTTTTTCCTCTCATCAACTTCAAAGTAAAGCCATTCAATTCATCTCTTCGACCAATGGCCTCGCACTTTCAACTACCCACACCCACCTTACGCCCAAACGATCAACTTCCCGTTGGCGTGCCTATCAGTACCGCTATCGTGGTCGTTTCATCGTTTCACCTTCATTAAACTTTTCACTTCTGGCAAACATCTTCATTCGAATATTATGCTCATAAAACTTTTGCACCAGCAACCGCAACGGACCCCTCCAAAACCGGTAACCTTGCCTTTACGCCACTTTTCGGCCGGCCCCGAAAAGCACCACCAACATCCCGGCAGGTTGCCAAGTGGCCCTCGGGGTCGACTGTTGTGTGAAAGCATTTGTGGCGCGGCCAGCGTTGGATGATGTGTTGTTTTTCGACAGAATTTAATTTACCATCGTAATTAAATTTTCCATCCATTGACTTCATTTCGAGTTTTGTTTGTGCGCTTTTTTGCGCTTTTCGTGTTTCGTGTGAGTTGTACTGCAAGAAAGATCAGCGTGTACGATGCCCAGTAAAGTTCTACCGCCGTAAGCATGAGCTGTGGAAGGTGGAAAACTAAAGTATAGAGTTTATTGTCCATATCCACAGCCACCGGAACCAAAGTTCAAGGGAAAACTTTGCTCTGCACCATCCTTGGTGAGCACCTCCACGGAAAGCACTGCATAAAGTAGTACTAGATTACTACTATATGACCACAAAAATGCTTAATGCGTATGACGAGACGAGAAACCACCAACCAGCAACAGACAGCCAAGGCCAACACACCGGCTCCCATTGAAATTCCCTTGCCGAACATGGAGAGCGATTAAGATTTAGCAGTAAAAAATAATTGCTCTCCGGTGGTTGGAGCACGTTGTCTTTGCCATAGACAAGGGCGATCAACGAAGCCCTTCGTTCCAGAGACCTTGAAGCACTTCAAGTACTTGTTGCCAGTACCGCTCCGGCATCGCTTGCCGGTGGAGTCTTGGTGCCACCGAAGCATGGCTTTTAATATTACCATCACGGTCATTTATCATAGCGCTCCGCTGGGATGGAGCCTTGACTATGAGCACCGATAGTAGCAGTACAAATAGGATGCTCACAAAAAATTTAAAGCATAAGTAAGCTTTCCCACCACTTGCGGACGTCGTGGAATTCGAAGAAGCTGCAGGAAGGCAAATAAATTGATAAGATTACAAACGGGAGCCTTTTTTATGGTACTTCTCCTACAAATGCCTACGAGCGGGAGATTATTTTGCGCATTAACATATTGTTTACAGCTCACATTCGTATGCGCACTGAACGGTATGTACATTCAAGTGTAATAATTTTCGAATAAATGACTGTATGTAAAAACACGACGGAGGAACAAGTGCAATATAAGTACATTAATTACAATAGATAAGTACAACTGATTGATACAAGTACAATACAATCTGGTGGATTGATCTGAACTTTGATAAGTACTTTTTATTAAGTTTATTTCATGGTAATGAAGCAGATTAAGTTAGTTCTATGCCTTGTTGACTAACCATCTATGCTTAAAGAGAACTCAAAGAAAGTCAGAAATAGCTAACCAAGACATCTAAGGGTTTTAGTGCCACAAAGAAGAAGTTAGTTTAATAAAGAGATTCTAGCCACACAGCTGAACCTTTTGCTCGGAACTCTTATTCCAAGAATACAGTCCCGAGTCGTCAAAGGTATTGAACTTTACAACCTAATCAAATGTTATTTTCCTCGAAAAATTCTCCCTCGGTTTTTGTTAACCACTACTAACTCTATACGAGACTGAATTGAATGGAAATCTATTATCACTTTACGATGATGCGTATAAAATCGATTCAACCGGAAAAACTACCTGGAATCCTACAGGTATCGGTTTTACCGTCTGAAAACCGAGACGGCCCAACTTAACAACCGATCCCATTTAACGACTGCATCAAAAACCCAACTGCTTCACAGCTGTTCCAGCTCTGCCGCGTTGCGGCAGTTGTCATCGTTTTATCTGTGGTGTTGTAGAACTCATTCGCCGTATTCCTGCGTACGAATGCGTTCCGGCAGCGTTCCCTGCCTGCGCACCTAAGCTTTGGGGCTCGGGTCAAAAGCGAACATACAACATGCACCAATGCTACCGACCCATCACGATGATCAGTCGCACTGGAGGTGCTATGTGAATCGCACGACACAAATAAACGAAGAATATCTCTAAAGGATGTACGACTTCATCGCTGCAGGATGTACGTCCCGTATCTCTCACCACACCTACATCGCGAGCACCCGAAGTTGTCTCCACGAACAGTACCGGGTTCGTTAAGAATTCTCAAGGAATGCCCCAAGGCATGCCAATAAAAACCCATCACCTTCTTTGATCACGTTTTATTGCGTCGAAAAGTGGCCTGCCCTGCAGCTGCCCTGGACCGCAGAACCCGGTTTGCAAAAATACCCGGCGATACTTCCGTTCTGAGTCCGTTTTGAGTCCCCTGACGGCGTCTTCTGTTTACTATTCCTTCTTCGCTAAGCAGTTTTCAGTTTTAACTGAATCACCCTTCGGATGAAAATGGTGCAAAACTTCATACCATCGATAACGATACAGCCGTGCCGGGAAATCGATTTCACCAAAGTGCTAACCGTGGTCATTTATGATTGTGTCCCCTCGCTGCCCGGGGTTTTAAAGTCCGGTGGGGAAACAGTGTGCGTCGAGAACCTCAACAAACCATCGTTATCTCCCATCGGCAGTAAGGATGGGAAGAAAATGGGGAATTGTGCCGATTATTTATAATGAAAATGTTTACTGCTCACTTGGCTGGTATGCGTGGTAAACTTTTTACTCCATTAAATTAATTTGATAATTGAAGTTTGTGCGCATTATCGTAAAATGAGGTAGGGTTGATAAGCCTCCCGGTGGGATAGTTGGATTGGGAAAGGATCAGTAGTATCAACCGAGCTTGTGATATCAATTTTCTATTGTGTTTCTGTGAAAAGATTTAGCTCAAATAAATCGTAAACAAGCAGTTGTGAGGTTGTTCTGTCAAATCTGTTCAACAATCGCTGTCCGAGGAGATAATTATAATAAGATAGCTAACAATGTCCTGTGAAGGATCCGAAAGTAGCACCAAATGTCGAGATTGCCGATGACTCTTGTCGATTAATATAATAAATTGTTTCAAGTATCAAGTACCACTCCACCCTTACAACAACATTCCGCCCAACATTAAAGCAGACACCACACATTAACTCTAATTAATCTCGTTTCGTCACCGCAAGAAGTCACCATAATCTCATTCACGTCTTCATCAACAGAACGGCGTAGATCTTACGGGTACACTGCTACGTGTATGGGCTTTACTGCCTTGCCAAGGCTGGTGGCACACACGTACAAATCTACTTGTATGTTCTGCCAATTTTAACCACGTGACTCAAACTAACCTCACCTCTCGTAGTGTTTTAGCCACATTAAACAAAACATTGGAAGCATACCTGCCCCACGTGGTAGACATCTGCACTAAAAACCCTTTCAAGAAAAGGCCTCCGTTTGATGAATCGTTGTTTGGTTTTAGGAGGAATTTGGAATACATGCCTCATTGTTATCTTTAAATCCTTTTCATTACTCAAGTTTTTACTGCAAGTTCCTCCAACCTTCCACCTGTCAACTACATCAGCAGGAACAGTTTAAACCCCCAACTGAGCTCGGGCAATAAGAAAACGCCTCACACGGAAGCGACTCTTCCTCAACCCAACCGGAAATGGGCCAAAAATTACCACCAATAGTGATGCCATGCCTTCTCCCCCAGTTGCCACTTTACAGTCTCCCTTGGCACTCGAACCGACGCCTTGTTACCCATGGATTACTGCACGTCTTACGAAGCGCTTACTAACGGTGACCGTGCGGTCACACTAGAACAGGTGTGCTCTTCCCCGTTCGTGCTTCGAGGGTTGAGTGTGGTGTGCGCTTGGAGAGCATCATTAAATATAAACCAAAAGACGGAAGAATAATTACGATATGATTACAATTTACATAAATTATGAGCGAACGTTTGCGCGAGTGGCTCGTGGTTCGTGGTACCACAGGCACAGCTTCACATTTTGGTAAGCAAGCAGCACTGCCGACACCGCAGTAGAAGTATTTTCACCAGGTGGTAAAGCTGGTTGGTTCTATTGCTGGTTGGTGAGGAAGAAATAGTGAAGTTCAGTTAGACCTAACGTTGCGGCAGGGGTTGTGGTTTTACTGGGGGAGTTTTGATGAGTTCTTGATTTTTCTGTTTGTATGGCTGGGTTACCGGATTGACTTGGACAAAACATCAGTAACCGATGCGGGAGATTGAAAATTACATTGCATAACAAGCTCGACAATGAATGACATATCTGCAAAGTCAGCAAAATAGTCAACACAATAATACTATACAAACCGCACAATTTTTACCAATTCCTAATAGAGAAACCGGCTATTGCTCGGGTAAAATTAGCAAGAGTACATTTAAATATGCAAATCCCGCAGTGATTATGACTTGTTACACGTAGTACCTTGTAATTTAAATTTCGCTCCAACGCGTCTATAGGGGGACTATTACCTGGAACTGCAAACGCAAAGTATCCTGTGATGGTTTCACTTTGTTAGCTTATATTAGACCATGTTTTGCACCGTCAGCGGTTTTGCCTTGAAATAATTCGTGTTCCCATCAGTACGAACTGCCAGGCGCCTCCATTTTATAGCGACGCTTTCCACCTAAATAACATTATTATCATCAAAGTACAGCCATCTACACTTGTAAACATATGCGATTTGCATCCTTGAGCTACCGTAGCACCATATTTGTCTAGTAAATACAACCTACGAAATGGAACATTTTATCCAGGAAGTATTTACACACGAAAAAAAGATACCTATGGTGAAGACCTGTGGTCAGAAAATATGAGTTTATGTATTTTTCAGTAACTACAGCCATAGCTTATTTCCCCACGCTCCGCACACGATTCCCTCGCCAATAGGATGTTTTCCATCAGTGGTACACTTGAACTGTTCTTCAAAAAGTCAAAATGTTAATGTAACTGTGTCCTCCCAACACCATGTGCTTGAACATGCGAAATCAAAAACTTTTACACCACTCAATAGGAATAGGACGTAGCCAAACGGAATCCATACGTGTGTATGTAAAAGGCGGTCACAGCTCCTTTTCTGTTCCGTGTCTTCCTTCTGCTGGTAAAACGTGCGCAAACGTTCAAAAGTCAGGAAAAGTATGAGTTGTCAAACACCGTCGTGAAACGAACAAAGTTTTATCCAGAAAAGATGGGAATGTGAGGATGATCGTTAAGGTGGTTCCGAATTGAGCCATTCGAAAAGTGCCCCCCAAAAAAAAAAGCAAAACACACCGTAGCATCATTTCGATGTAACGTATTTGGGCTATCAACCTTCTGTGAAGGACTTTCTCGGGAATCGGATGTAGGTAAATAGAAACAAATGCAAAAGTTTGTTGACGATTCACCGAAGAGGTGTCCCCGTTTTCCTTAGCACCCGCAAAATACAGGAAAAGGAAGGTTGCTCGATTTACCTGGAAATTTCATTCGCCCAAGTTCATCGTTCGCCCAAGTTCACAATCAACAGCCACCCAACCGATGGCAAGGGACCGACAGCGAGCGAAACAATGCAAACCACCCAGTCCGGTACCGGAAACGACCAGACGGAACGGGAATGTTTGCTTTCTATCACACCTTTTCCTCTTCTCTTTTGCTGCGGTCGGTTTGTCGGTGTTCATGATGATGGTGCAGGATTTTAGTGGCGGCAGTGAAAAACAGCGCAGCAATGATTTTCGTGAACCCGATGATTAAGGACGATGTACGGTCTGGCTGGATAAACATCGTGATAGCAACAAACGTTGCTCTCCAACACCTTCACAGACTCCATTTAGGTGAAAGCGGACGTATTGCACCGAGCAGAATTGTTCTATATTTAACCTTACGGCACCTTTATGGGCTTACTCCATTTCTTTCCTTGTGCATGACGGCCTCTTTGCTTTATTAAGTTCATTTCCGGATGCTCGTTATTTTTCTGCTTATTTTTCGGTTTTTATACGCGGAAAGCAGCTCGCTTCTAGTCACCGTCATCATCATCATCATCATCATCATCATCGTGCAATGGTTTGTAAAGTACATTTCACATTGATGATGCTTTATTTCCTCACTTGCGAAGGTGGATGCTTCAGTGTAGCAACAGCTGACAAGCTTACCGAGAGTATGTGCTTAATGAGAGAGTACTCTCTCACGTTGTTACTTGATTCGCTGAACGCTAATGCTCTCAGATACAGCGCTTCATGCTTCCTACACAAAGGGGAAAATCGATGAAAAGGTTTGTTGACGAAAGCTCTCTGCTGATTGAAAATAGTGGCACTCATTTTCCACTCATCATGTGTACGTTGAATGATCTAGCGCATCTAAACTTAACCTGGTCGAGATATTAGACACCAATAAAAATATCTACAAAATAAGTTAGGAGTTTTGTCTTGCGAATCTCATACTTTACGGCAACCTTGAAGGAAATCTTTCCAAAAACTAAGTATGTTTAAATGTTTTTTTCTCCTTGCCACTTCTGAACTCCTTTATTACATATCTTCATTTGCTTCCCAGACTGCTTTTTATGCGGATATTTACAAAAAGCTATTTTTGTTACTTTTACTACAAAAAAAAATGCTCCCTTTTAACATGTTTAATAGTTAGCCATAAAATTGTTCATTTACGCTTAATAATCACATGCCGCATCCTTCCACATTATTCGCCATTCATCCATCCACTTCGTTTCAAGAAACATTACAAAATCAGTAATTCACCCCCGTATAATTACAATTCGTTGGCAAAAAAATACCCTCCACATAAAACGAACGTTGACTTGAATTGCTAGACCGCTGGAAAACAAAAAACACACACACACACATTCCTTCGTGTGTGTGTCGAGAGAGAAAAAAAATCCCGTCATCACTCCCATGCACTGCCTCGAAACAATGAACACCAACTGATGGATTGCATGTCGGGACGTAAAAGCTACCGCCTAACTTCTGCGCCAAGCTTAATTTATGCACATTTTCAAAAACGAAACGTGATTATAATTGAGCGTGCTGCACGAAACTTCGATCGTGCGTGATGGAAGTTTCGCGTTACCGAGTTTTTTTGTATTTTTCATTGTAATGCTTTTCAGATTCCGTACTAAATAAACTTTTGCACACCATTCGTTTCACTGATTGCATAAACTTAGGCGCTCTGTTATTGTGTGCGTGCGCGTGTGTGGAGTCATGTAACAAGACTGAAGTTCGATAACATCGAGTAGACGTTGGTCACACAGTGGGCTGTTTGATGGAGATTTATGGGGCGTATTAAAATGTGTCGCAAATTTGATTTCATCTCATCATACTTTACAGTATCGACAACGATATCTTGTTGCGTGCCAATGTGCCAAATCGTCAAGACGCAACGTTTCGTTTTCTTCGAATTTCTGCTTGGAAAATGGGAAACTTTAACGCGCGGAAAGAACAAACTTTCCCTAGCAATCCAATTTCGCAAAATCGAATGCTTTCCATTCCAATGTTTACGCTCAACAGCGCCACGTGTTGTTTGTTGTTGCCACCATTTCTTCACCACCCTCCGATAGAATCTATGGAATCGATGGACTGGCGCGAAATTAATTAAAACTTATCATAACGCATTTCACCTCGACGCTTCTTGCTGTTGCAACGTTCGTCACGGCTGTTCATAACTAATCGTAGCTGGGGAAATGGAAATTACCCTGTGTCACAACCACAATCAAACGCATTAGTGATCCCGTTACGTTCATACATCTTTAATGGAAGCAATCAAACCATTCAAACAATAGCCCATGATTACTTTTTCATTCGTTAGGCCGAGGGAATGGCCGTGTTCATCATGAACAGTGGCTGTGGCTGTGTGTTAGCCTTACCAATAGTCCTTTTAGACGCCTACGAAGAAAGTAAAAACACTCCTTTACCCTTACCACTACAGCACACCACACTTTATTATCCGGCACGAGTTTAGTTTTCGTGTTTGAGATACCGTACCGGCGTGTTTCCCCTCTTTTTTGCCATTTCGAGCGTACTGATTTATTCACGCAAATAAACAGAAACTACCGAGAGGCGAGCCACGGCACGAAACTTGCTAATGGACGATGATGAGAGAAAATAAATCACGACATGGTTAAAACGGATCATCTGGTAGTAGAAGCTTATGCGTGACACATTCTGAGGTAACTTGCGTTAATCAAATCAAACAGTGCAATAAATAATTACGCCTAAAAACCTCCAATTTAAAAAAACTACTCCCTAGGTTTATGCAATTCGTATTACATCACAAGACTTTCGAATCAACTTTCGTGGCTTAAGCGTTTTTTGTACCAAAGTGAATTAAATATATTGTTGCATTAAAAGATAAATTCTTAAATTAACTTAACTTTCAGTAAAACCAAAACCCAAGCTACCAATTTTATCGAGCGTTCAATTTCAATGCATTTTTTTATTTTCAACGTCTTCCGGAACGTAACAAACAACGCTCACCCGAAATAATGCATTTCCAATCGATTCTCAATCAATTATTCATGTAATCGATCAATCGATCTACCTTCCAGCTCACTGTTGATTTGTTTGTTTAATTTTAAAAAAGGATGCCCATAGTCTTATTCAATTTCACCCGCTTCGGGCTGTTTTCCGAGTAAAATATTTCAATCAAACAAAACAAAAAACTGAATGTTCCACATCCGATCCGGCTCTACATTTCCCAGTTCGCTCATTCACAAATTCCAGTCCACTTTCCCTTTGTGTGGAAACCTTCGTCAGTGCTCGTAAGGAAATAAAATTAGCGATCTTTCAAGAGCTACTACCGGTAAGCGTACCGGTCTCCAACAATGCGAAAAGGAAATTTTCGAACGCTTCTGAACGTGTCTGTTCTGTCCTCTTTCCAGCGCAACCATTTTCGAGTTGTTTTCCCGCTTCGTTTGGTGCAGTAACATCGTTAAAATCCCTCACAAACCTAATTTATTAGCGAAACCCCGAACGAAGACGCGAGGGATCACCTACAGAGATCCCCAGTATTTCGGGCTGTGGTTTGTAGAGTTTACATTCTGCATGAGTGTATGTTTGTTTGTGTGTGTAATAGGAATCTTTCTCTTGCTCTTTTAGATTGAAATCCTAAAGCACACAAAATTCCACCTTCCGATGCCCATCCCGATCCCGGGGCCACTTGATTTTCTCATCATTATCATTGGAATGCTAGGCAAGCGGCATAGTTGAGCGGCAATGGCACTGACAAACAGCACATCCATCAAGAAATCGACCATTCATCGCAAGGGATTTCAAAGAACCAGAGATCCTATTGTACCGTTCCCAGTCCCACCCAATTCCCGGGACGGTTTTGTGTTCCGAAGCGTGCCCCACAAAATTTCACAGTAAAGTCGCTGGTTTCGCGTGCTCTTTTGCATCGACATTGAAAGCAAAACGAAAATGCTGGTTGGGCTGGTTTGCGGCATATAATAGATTTCCTTTTTTTCCAAGGGCATTTCAGAGCATTGGGAATTCCTGGGGAAAGGACTAAAACATTGTCTACAGGGATGGGGATTGCATTTCCATAAAAGAAGCGATAGTTTTATGTTCGTTGTTGGCTTATTCACTGATTGATGTTCGCAGACTTTGAAGCAAGAAATAACATGCATAAAAGCAGCTTTATCCTTAAAATTGCCTTATTGAAATACCCTTCTGGATGTGCATCGTTTGTTTACCACGAAAACAAACGCGCCGAAAGGTATGCAATTCGCTGTACACTATGTTTAAATTTTAATGCATTTACGAACTCATTCGATTTAATTTGTACTTTAAAGTAACTTCACTAATTAAAGAAACCTTTTATCATTACATCTTCTCAACACATAATTTTCTTTTCCTATTGTTAACAATTTTAAAACTCGTTTCGTTTCCCAAACAAAGTCGGTACAATTACAACTTATTCTCCAATCTGTTACGAATCGAATGCACCAAAAGAACACATTAATACCATCCGAATACGACCAGGAGGGGGTTTTACTATAATCGTGTCCTTTACCATCCAATCGGTGTCTCTTTTCCCTTCTCTTCGAGCGACATTTTTACGGTTTGTTCGATTTCATCTACAATTTCAGCCGCCGGTGTCTGTTTTTTTTACATTTTCTCGCACACGGATCGATATCGTGGTACAGTAAATAAAACGAGTTGAAAAAGAAAATCCCCAAACCTAATTGGGTGTTGTTCCGGCCAATTTGCTAGACGCGAATTCGTGATGCAGTAAGTCGCACGGAGCTGTGTAAAGCTTTTCCATTATATTTACGTGGTCGTATTTCGTGTGTGCTGTGGAAAATATCATGGAACGAAGCAATGAAGCCTTTGGCACAGTTTCGCCTTCATCGCAAGCCAACAATCGTCAATAAGGCGACCTTCATTGCAGGCGATGTTGAATTGTGTTTGTGTTTTTTTATTCCTCCCAATTCGTTGTACACACGTTGTACGATATGTATTCGCCACATGTAACAATCGGTTGGTTTCACCAGAATTGAACCGCAATTTTCCACCCGGTGCATCCTTGTACGCTGCATGCAGGAGTGCATCGATCCCAGCGTGCCGGGATTTCTTACCATTCGGTCAGTTCCGGGTCTCCCAGTGCTCCCATGTAGCTGCAATCAATTTAAGAACATTGGAAAACTAATTCACTCAGACTTTTTGTCCCACCGGATTTCGATTGCACAGCGATATTTTTTACGAGGACACAACAGGTTGAAGATATTTTTCCGTTGCCAACGTTTTCCACGAACTCTTTCATCACGGGACGAAACTCCTTCGTCTTATCGGATCGTTTCTATTTGTGGTTTTGCGAGCCACACTGTTTTATCGCTCTCTATTCTTTGCCCCAGAGTTTTAATGTGATTAAACAACAGCTCCTTTGGCTTGGCGTGTTTCTATTGGGTAGATGGGCTCGTACACAGGAAAGAAAGCAGAGGCTAAAGATTAAGGTAGGACATCTCCAAGGTAGGTGGGAAAGTGTGAAAAGGATCTTTGGCTGCGCTTCAATGGGTAAATGAACTTAATTTTCTCATCCGCAATTATGGTTTTCATTCACCTTACCTTCCCCATTCCATCACCAAGGTGGAAGGTATCTTATGGAGACAACGGCCGCGTACAGTCGGTATGTTCCTTTTGTTCGATTTTAGCACACCTAAACATTGGCCAACTGTGCGAACAGTAGTTTGGATTTAATTAGCACCTTACTCGATCCGCCATCCGTTCGTGTCCTGTGTGCGTGTTGTGCCATGCGAATTAATGGCTTTGCCAGAAAATGGCACTTAATTGCCTGTGCGAAGTGGTATTATTTGCAGGAAACATTTAACCGTCACTGCCATTTAACATCCTTGGAATTAAAAGATCTAACATTAGTAACTCATATTATGGAACTCAAATTAAATGGACTACAAGTTAAAAATAAAATTCCATTTAACCAAATAGTCTAAGAAACTGAGGTTCGTTTCTAACCGCCATACTTACTGCTTTAGCATTATTGCAATACATCAAAATCAACAAATCACTGCATTCAACTACATTGCTAGCCAATTTTGCTACCAACTCGATTAGTATCGATGTTCCGCACGCTTTATGGAGCTCTTTAACAAAGCTTTACGATATATTCCAACTGGAACGGGCTTGTTTTCTCCCTAAATCATACCTCTTAACGAGTGCCTTCCTTCCATTCGTGTACTGGCGATCGATGTGGCGTGAAAATCCGCCACTAAAGCTAATCGGAGCGCGACCACCAAACACCGAAAACCAACCCCTCGATTTTCTATCCCTTTTAACAACGCAATACAAATTTGAACGGAATGTAACGGATGAAAAAAGGGGTACCAGGTTCGGGAGCCGTACCTCTACTCCTTTTCGTGATGCAAAACTATAAACTTTCCTTGCGCATAAAACCGAAAACTCCCACCGGAAGGCGGTGGGCCGGCGTTGACGGATGGATGGCTGCTGGGAAACTGGGTTTCGTGAACCGTCGTGTTGATAATGGCGAAACTTTTATATCGGGCCGTGTGTCCACCGGGCACATTCCCTCACAAAACACCTCCGTGTGTCAATCCTTGGAAGGATCCGTTTGGACGATCTTGCGAGTTGACTGTGTAAAGTTTAAAGTCCATAAATGATCCTTTTTACGATCCAAAAGAAAGGTCAATTAGGAGCGGCGAATGGTGTCGCATGGTCACCGTGGGTGTGTGACAAGAGAAACCTCCATAAACTAGGGAGCTAGAGAGAGAAAGAGCGCTATTACGAATTTTACGATCGATAGTTGACGAACCACATTATTAACACGCTCGGATTGCTATTTCCTTCCTGTGAATTTGTGTGAGAGAGTTCGCTGAGATAACATACAAGTGGAATGTAAAAATTATTTTATTAAAATTGTTCTATTATTTATTGCCTGTTGTTTTATTAAATCATTCGTTGGCTTTGCATTGGAAAACAAATAATAAAAACGAAATTGTACCAGCAAATAAACAAGCTAAATAACACTTTTCCGGCTTACTGTTAACATTTGTTCACCACTTTCAACGACTTGTAACAATGTTTGATTCCTTCGCCCGAACCGAAATACTTAGGTAGATATGGTTTCCTGTGTTGTCGAAAAATTCCCTTACCCACACACGCTGTCTTGTTTAGTTTTTGGTCATTCTTCCCCATCACCAATACGATTGTGTTAGAGTTATTTCGGTGCATCGTCCTCGATCAGTTTTGAGTGTACATCCATCAGGCCCTAAAGAAAGAAGTGGGAATAGAAACAGATCAAAGAGCTTTAGCACCCAACATACTGCACAACTTCGCCTGGAGTTTGTACACCGTCATCTTTGAACCGCATCGCTTCACCGCACGGATGCATCAGGGACCGGATGAAAGGAGTGGGAAAAGAATTGTTCTCTTTCAGCACCCGGAGTTCGTTAAGAGGAGAATCCTTATTAATAGTTGAGTTGGTAGCAAAAACGGGCAGGGGAATTGATACCCTCCCGTTGTATCAATTGCGGGCCGATGCCTGTTCGAACCCATCGGGTGACAGTTTGTAGCAATCCTAAATGCACAAATGAACAGAAAAATGTTTATAAAAGGAAAAAAGAGCAAACAAAAAAACAATTCCAAGAAAATCCAATTTGTGCATCCGGATTTCTTGCGGTGCATGGAACATGTCCCAGTTTCAAAATTGGCATTTAGCTTATCCTAGTCCTTGTTCCGCCAACTGGTTAGCCACACACGAAAACAGATCTCAGTAACCATAAGAGGATGGGTAAATATGATTGAAAGAAAAGTTAAGCCATTTCCAGCAAAACGGATTTCCTGGTTCGGCCAGGATTTTTTTCCGTACGGATGATGCACCCCTGCAGTAAGTATGCCCATTTTCCGGCCAAAAGAAAACGGTGTATTTTGTGTCAGCGATGGAAAGTACAAACGGGCGAATTGTTGACTGAATCCAGCATTAAACGGCAACCTTGCCCTTCGTGGATTCTTTCAGTCGATGTTGGTACTACCTTGTGCGACGCGGGGATTGGTTAATTGTTTCTTATCTTGTTTTGTATTATTCTTCAGCAACATAGAAACTTTTGAAACGTTGTTTGCTACACCAAAAGTATATTCGAATATATTTCACACATACACGGTAGAGAAAAATACTGGTCGTTCTTAATTCGACATCATGTTATGCGCTGCAACGCATTCAAAACTGGATGAGTGCCCGGGGAATCCTTTCATTTGAGCTTTCGTACGTCGGCCGACTCCTCTTCGATTAACTTGTGGTGCACATTGCTTAGAGCCTGAAGAAAAAGTGCAACGAAGGTGCGCACACGAAGGAAAAATGGTCTGCATTAGCGTATGTGTGTTTTTTGCTGATAAGTATGCCAATGTTTGCCATCACCTTTTTGTAGCATTGTAATCTCTAGCTACCCCATAAACCAACTTATACAAATAGAGGAAAGATGTCAGTCATGCTGTTTTAAAAGCAACAACAGCATAGTTGAAGATGAAGGAAATAAATATGAGTTCTTAAATAACCTTTACCAAAACTGTCCTTAATTGTACGATTTTTTTTTAATAAAACAATTAAGCCTGCTATGTACAGCTTCTATGTTCAGTTCAGGGATTTCAATCAATATTTTACAATAGTATACCAACACCGTCTAAATAGAAGTACCATTAACCATCAATTCCACCAAAAATGACACACCGCTTACTACTTACCTTGAAATATTTCACAGTTTTCACACGCAGCTCTAGCGTGGCGTCCTCGTCACAGATCATGATCGTGTGTGGATGCTGCTGGAATGCACTAACCGTCCACATATGGTTCACACCCTCCTCGATCGCTTTGTACAGTGCGAATGCTTTGTGCGATCCTAGAATCATGATCATTACCTCGCGCGCATCCATAACCGTCGCCACACCGACCGTAAGTGCCTGTTTCGGCACCTTGCTTATATCGTTCCCGAAGAACCGTGCGTTCGCCTCAAGCGTATCCTGCGCGAGCGTTTTCACGCGTGTCCGAGATGCTAACGACGATCCCGGCTCGTTGAACGCTATATGCCCGTCCGGCCCAATACCACCGATAAACAGCTCAATTCCACCCGCTGCCTTTATCTTTTCCTCGAACGCATCACACTCGGCCACCAAATCGGGCGCATTTCCATCGAGTATGTGCACATTCTCCGGTTCAATGTCAATGTGCTTGAAGAAATTATGCCACATGAAGTAGTGATAGCTTTCCGGGTGATCCCGCGGCAAATCGACGTATTCGTCCATGTTGAACGTTTTGACGTACTTGAACGAGATGCGTCCCTGCTGGTGGAACTTGATCAGGTTCCGGTACATGCCGAGTGGTGTCGATCCGGTCGGGAGACCGAGCGTAAAGTACCGATCCGGACCGGGCTTGAAGTCGTTGATGCGCTTCATCACGTACTTGGCCGACCATTCGCCGACATACGCAGCCGTGTCGAGGATAATCAGACGCATTTCGAATAGAGTTTACTGTTGGGAGGAGATAAAAAAAAAACAGTCGAGACTGTAGTAGCATGTCCGATAGAGTCGCGAGAGGAAAGAGATTGTTAAAGTATTGATGAGCTAAAAGCGTCGAGCAATCGATATGTATCCGGTGTCAGTAGCTATGACTAGCCCTATATCCCTTCTGGGACACAGTGCAGCTCACCGTAAGTGAAAAATAATGACATTAGTTCCGACACTGCCCCAAAAAACGCCACTGCCGCGTTCTAACGCCCACGGTGGTAACGGCGGCCGGAAGCCGGAAACTTTATTAAGATTGATGACTACGGATCGAACCATGTCTCTATCTCGCTTTCCAACTCCCGAAGGACAGCATACACTCCACAGTGCCACCGGGTGGATTGTGATTTGAATTGATATTCGTGATACAAGCGCACAAGCACGCACACATCACCCTCCTGCCCTGACCAGTTGGAATTCAATTAGGTGTGTGCGCTATCGAACGTCAATTTGGCCACTGTTTGTGCCACCAATTTTTGGACGATGGCGGCCCAGTTTCGCTTGTGCGTTTTCACGGTGGGTCACGGAGTCAAGACCAAACAAACATCGTTAATAAACGGTGGTCGAACGCTTGGCAACTGTTCTAGTGCATCGGGAATATGGTCCGCGATGAATTTCAGAATCAAACGGACTTAACTTTTGTTGATAAAACACTTTACTAAACATTCTTCGATTAAGCGATAGCGTTAAAAAAATTCAATATGTAAATCTATTTTTTACTTAGTTTCCTCAAACAAATATTTCAGTTAACGATCAAATAAGAAAACTCTCCAAGAGAGTGACCCAAGTCACTCTGATAAGTTACACGGACGGAAGAACTTTAATCCAAAATATCAACAGATAACAAAAATATTTCAACCTGGTATTCCAGTTAACATACTTCAAAAGCTAAGCTCACATATGAATCCAACCAATCGCAGTTGGACTGAGTATGTTTTTTTTTTGGACCAATACGACACTGGGACACTGTTCTAATGTGTCTCATTTCAAGGAGGTCCTCATATTCAATGATGAATACAGTACTCTGATGGAGCTTTTAGGTAGATCTCCAAATGCTTATTATAGAATAGCCTAGTCATAATGATCGTCTGAATGTGGCAGAGTAAAGCTCCATAATGCTGTGATTATATAAATAACTCTCGTAGATAATATTAATATGTATAAGAATACAGGGTTTTCATTAGAAAACTCTATCCATAAAGATCTCTTACGCCCTTACAGACACTTCACTGCTACAGCACTACCAAGAGATATTCACCACAATTATCACAAACAGTACCACGATCACAAACAATCCACGAAAAGTGAGTGCTCTGCAAACAACCGTCCAGTTCCAACAACGATAAGCGACACAGGCGAAATAAGCTCGCAATAATTCCAACTCGCAACAGTTTTGTTGACTGAATTTGGGTCAATGTTAATATATATTTGCTCGACTGTTTCCACCTCTACCGCGTTGTCCAAACCGTGCCTCACGCCAACTTATAAAAACTGGTTGTGGCTTAAAATCCCAAAACTACTGACGATGCAACGACTACAACGATACGGCTCAAAGGATGGACAATCGACGGCGTACTGACCGTGTGCGTGAACATCGTAAGCCGTTTTATGGATTTCAAGTACGAGACTGAAACGCTCGGAGGTCTGGTGCATCCATGTACATCGTGGTGAATGGTAGTGGTCCGATGCAGTTCAGAAGCACAATTAAAATCATTTTCGAAGGAAACAAGTTCTTCTCGTGCATTGCTGTACACTTAAAGATCCAACCAATCGACAAACGAACGCATTCTACGCCGTTGACCTACTCTGAGCGCTTCGGCTTCTTATCAACCTCCAGTGGATCCTTTGTAGGTCAGATCCGATTTCGTGTTATCAACAAAACGGTTCCGATTGCTTCCAATAAGGGTTCAAAAAGATGTTTTGTACTAATTTCGAATAATATGCAATTGCTAGTATCATTATTGCTCGGATTCAATTTTTTTCCTCATTTTTCCTCAAAAGAGAAGACGATTCTTTAGCTTTAGACTGATTAAACGAACAGCTCATAATGATGATAAACGAACTGAAGCAGCTTGACCGAAAGGTATGGATACATTTCGCAGGTTTCTCTCAAGGCGTCATTGTTTGACCTTGAAATTATAACCGCCACCGGCTCCTAGGGTTTCCTTTCTTATCGTAATTATTTGTAATTGTTTGTGGTACATGCTGCATCCACTGTTCAGTCTTCCGCTAGCAATCTTGGGGCACTGTAATAGAGTCGACCACGATGTAAACATTGTACAGCTGGGTGTTGTACAACGCAAAACAACACAACTGATCCGGCACCCGGTCATTGACCCTATTGATGAGCCCGCTAAGTGCATCGTAATTGTACGGGGTTTTCGGGTAGATTTTCGTATTATATCATACAATCCACAGCCTTATCGTCTGGATTAGCTTCTTCGCATCCTGATAAGAAGTGAGTTGTTGTCTCAACACTGAAAGAAACCGTTTAATCACTACTCACCGAAACGTTTACTTATCTCGCACAACGCACCGAAAAGACGGTGGAGGAAAGAACGAACTGTTCGCTGGTGCTTATCGCCTCATATACCGGATGCCAGGAATATTTTTACTATTGGAATGATCCTTATTTGATGTAAAAAATGGATATTATACACGCCAAGATATTGTGCGGGAGCGTAATAATGTTTTCCGCGTAAATCTGGTGTTTTAGATTGTATTTATAGCGAATTGAAAATGATAAAATAAATTGTTTACTTGCGATCTTTTGACAACAGCCGCACATATTTGCGATGGTGTGCGTGAGCCCACGTCAAAATACGTCAAAAAACGCCAAATTTGAATGGTCCGTTGAAAAGGATATTTTTAAAAGGGTATTTTACATGCAAATTCATTGGATTGTACAATGTTCCAATTTGTAATGCCGAAGAGAACCAAACGCAACTATAATAAACTCGTCGAAGGCTCTCTATTTCTTGAAGGGGGAAATGTTAGGTTTTACTATTTCGTCTATTATTTCTAGCATGATCGTTTGTTTTCTTATCAACTATGATTTGAGCCCGAGCGGTTGAGCTATTTGGTAAGTTTTTTGTAATCTTTGCGACCCCGGCAAAGGAATGACCACAGTTGCCCGATTATGCCGGCTATTTTTAAAGTAGATACGAGAAGTATTAAAATTCCTCCCACAAGGTATATCGTTACAATGGTGTTCTCTTCCGGCATCCGGCACCGTGATACGGTGTACTCTTTTAGCGATATGCGTGCCTGCGAATAGGAGAAATAAATTAATTGCTTATTTCAATATGGCCAAACATCCACTACTGTACTTACCAATATAAAGCTGGGATTGTTCTTGTTACGCCAACTGAACGAAGGTAGCGTGTATTCTTCTATCTTAATGCGATTCTTCAACATATGGCAGTAGTGATGCGAGTGACCGCTGAAAGCTAGCCTCGGAGTAAGCAAATCACCAATCAAATCGGTCGATTCCTTCGACAGCACTTCCCATCTCTCGCGGTACAGGTCCACTTGCGGTGAATCATGCTCCTGGCACTCTTTATCCGACTCCCGATACATCGGAAAGTGCTGCAGCACAACTGGTCTGCTGTACTCTTCCAGCTTCGGAACATCCTTGCACTGCCCTACTCCTCTACCACACTTGAAGATTGTCTCGATCGATTTTAGCTCTTTCTCTGCCTTCTCGCACAGATAACATCCATCGCCCTCCATCGCAATCGAATTAATCGCTACGAAATGAACGCCTCTTAGGCTGATCAGCGATACGCCGGTATTGTTAAAGTGGTCTCCGAATCGTTGCACCAGGTTGGGTCGTGTGGCGTAATGGAAGCCAATGTCGTGATTTCCCACAATACTATGTAGAGCTACACCCCGTGGAGTGTGAAATAGCTTGCGATATCGTTCAATATAGTTGTCAAATTCCTTCTGATTTACCCAATTCCCTTCGTCGAACACATCTCCCAGAATGAAGATCGCTTCCGGCTGAAACAGCGTGACGGCTGACTGGAAGGCTCGATGCATTTGCCATTCGCGCCGAAGCTTGTCGAACCAGTGGCCTCTCACTGGACCTAGCAGGTGTGTATCTGCTAGCAGCATTACGCTCACAGGTTCCAGTCCATTCACGGCAGCAGGTTTAGATGGCCATTGACACTGAAATGATAACTCGTTATATATTATTTCATTCAAGATTGAGTCCTTATTTCATTTCAAAACTCACTTTTAACAGCACAATGTAGTAAACAACGAACTCGTTAAACACAACCAACGATATAATGCTAAGCAGTAGCCGAAAGAGCAGAGTTTTAAGCTTCATGGTGATTGATGGAACCAAATACTTAATGACAGGCTTTTATGCTTCGAGTGAAGCTTCAGTCAACAGCCAGGAACCATTCCTTGGTGTGATTGGTCCAGTGAAAAAACAGCTAGAACGAGATACGAACCGAAAATTTACAGCATCGATCGAATTGTTTTCATAAACAAAACCTCCGCTGATGTATCGACTGACAGCTGTCATCTACAAAACGCTTCATTTTTTCAAAATTCTGTCGAAGCATGTGAACCCATCCAGCGCTATTTTTTTATTTGCACCACAAACTTTAGTTAATGCCACGATTTAATCTACAATCGATCAATCAGTTTTTTTAAAGGATACGACTCAAACAGTTTCTTTACGTCAATAATCAGCCAATTTTTATTCATTCGCAAGCCAATTTCAACTAACTTCCCATAACCGTCGTTTTGTTTGACGAGTGTCTGTAAACCAAGATAAGCACAGAACGATTTTCGCGATAAATGCATTTCCGACGTTTTGAAATAAAGTTCAACTGGTTTTATGCATTCTTCGATTATTTGAGCAATTCATATACATATATGAAACTTACATACAAATTTTCCCCCTTCTATGGAGTGAAACGACTGCTCAAACCAGACAATAGTAGGAGAAAAGGCTTTTTGATAACATCTCGTCCTTAAAAACCTTGGCGTTCGTCAAAATCTCCCGACGCTACTGACGTTTTCGTTAAAAGGCTGCCGTTCGAGCGAAGATTTATTTATTTTTTCAATATTTTTCTAGCAACCGAAACGAACGGACGTGCGCGTTTGGTCCGGGCTCACGCCAAAAGTTTTTGTTTTTAATTGTAGCTTCAGCACAGAAAGAGCTACATTACCATACGATTCGGTTCAACCACGGTGCTTGTAAGTGTTTTCTTCTGTGCAACATGTACAGTGTGCGAACAGAGTGGCAATTTCATTCAGTTGAAAGTGATTGAAAGGTTCAATTTGCTTGGCTGCGGGGTGAAGCCATGTTTCGGTGATAGCTATGCTTGTGCTGCTGCATTTACGCCCGAACTTCTTCCTCACACGCACGTGCAGAGGATGCACGGGTGTTTTCGGATTTCGGAGTGCTACATATGCGTTGGGTTGCGAGTTGTGTAAATAGTTTTAGCGCTCCGTAGAAATTCAATCGTTGATCGAAAATGAAAACTTGTGCTGAAATAATAATTAAAACGTCTATTTGCGAAGGAATTCTTTCACCGTTGCGTGAAGTGGGGTGCCGTGTTAATTCGACCAAACAAGAACGGAACGCTTTGATGGTAATAGAAAATTCTAGTTAATTTTGTTGCTTTCATCATCGAAGCAATCCATGGAATAATTCTTGTTCGTCTGATCGTAGTTGTGGTATACCAAAACGTATCCAATTAATATTATATGAGAATGAAGCTCGTTTAAGAAATATTTAAAACTAGGATAAAATTTTACATTCAAACCCCGAGTCGGGATTCAACACATATTGACCAAACCTGCCAGAAAATTAAGTGCTTTCCCTCCGTATCGATCAAAGGATGCGCGGTGACCGTGGGTGGAATCTAATCGTTTTATTTTTCAGCATCGTTTTTGTAGCGTTTCCAATTGGATTGTGATACGACGATAGAGTGCGTGCCTGTAAAATTGTGTTCTGTGAATGTGTGTGAGAGGAAAGAGAGAAAGAGAGAGAAAGAGTGTGTGTGTGTTTTGTGTCCAATTTTCAACCCAGGTAGAATTTTCCGAAAAAGAAAATCTATCCGAATAACGTACACGTGAGTTTATAAATTGAAAAAAGGTGTGGGCTTATTCCGTGTATTTGTCGTGTGGTTGCTGAGAGGAAAATCCAAAATAGTCCCGTGCAGATAAATGAATCAAACACTCCTCTGAAACACCTGACGGCCTGGGAGGATCCACCCATATCCAACCGCTCTTTTCCGGCAACACCCGCCCAAAAAGGGTGGTGTGAAAAAAGGCCCGGTAAAGAAAGTGTCAAAAGTTTCCGCAAGTGTGCGTAAACCGTGTGAAAGAAAAGCCACCTATGTGTGTGGCTGTGTATGTGTGCCGCAGGATGATTTTGAATGTCGCTGGATATTTTTAGCGCGCATGGAGAAAAGTGCTGCAGCGATCGCCAGTGCATGTGTTTGTGATGAAGGTGCTTGCACATTTCCCGCAGTGAAGCTAGAGTTTCATCTTGCCTAGTAGGAGCTAGTAATCTGGGGGTTTCGGCCTAGAGCCTGCTTCGAGCACGCAACAGAATTGAAGCAACAGCACCGTTTAGTGTGGAAAGGAAATTAATCAGCTGAAACACCCATACACCCGAACTTGGAAAAAGGTAAGAATAGATGGCGCTGCTTTATGCTCTGTTGAGGGATGTTTTTCCTTTTCTGTTTCCAACCCGTTGTTATGGTTGCTGAACAGATGTTAGAAGGCGTGATCCCACCTACTCGCAAGAGAAACAGCCAACTTCTCTGTGAATATCCTTTTCGGTAACTTTACTGTTTGCAATGCGCACCATTTTGCTCACAAGGAAATCTTATGAGAGAAAGAGAGAACATTTTCTCTCCATCACATCAACCTGCCGCTCTGCGTGGAAATTTTTGCTGGCAAACGTCCGCCTAACGGTCGGGGGTCAAAGGTTACCCTTACGGTCGTCAGCACATTTCCCTGACAGGAATGCTTTCCTTCGGTCCGGATAAAAAATGTTGGCTCGTTGATGGAATTGTGTTTTATTTAAACATCGTCGAATCTTCGGATTGATGCCGTGAAATACTAGTTGGCCTCGAATCAATCTTATCTACGCTACGCTCGCCATGGGTAGTAAAATACTTAGTAAAGTAGTTATTTTTTTATGCTTCTTCAAATAAAATAAACCAAAATCAAAACTCATTAAATTCCGGTTGACCTCATTCACGGCAGGACTGATGCTCTAATCCGGGTACGTTCGAGCCTCGTCCCTCCAATGCGTCCCTCCACGGAGGATAGAGAGCGAGCGAAATTTCCAACCCAGCCGGCCACATGCACGCACCGAGTTGGGAAAACTATCAATCATCATTTTTGCCGATCATACAATCGTTGCCTGTGAGGAAGAGAAACGTTTGAAGACCTGCTAGGGTAAATGTTTTTTGGCATAATTTATTGCCCATACTTCCAAACACACGGAGCATTCCAGGAATCGAGACGAGCAATTCCCGTTTGATTACGACGCATTTCTGCTAAACGCTGTGGGGACCTCCCAAAACGGTGCTAGTGTCGGGTGCGTGAAGATTTAGATTGATCTGCCAACTGCCTTGTTTTTGATAACCTCCGGAACCTGTTCCTGTAGCGTGAATGTTTGTTTTTTTCGCTGGCCCCTAGCCATGCCCCACAATTACTTATCAACCCCTGCTGGGTAAAGTGTAAATTGTGACGATAATTGGGGAGCAAAATATGGCTTACGATCGAGTTGCGCCGAATGGTACAATGTTTTGAAATTATGAGGCATTCTAAGCATTTTTTTTTTATTTTCCCTGAAAAAGTTTTTTTTTTTTTTAATATATATTTCTGTTTTTTTTAATGTGCAGCAATGTTGAATCTTTTGATAAAAGTTATCGATCGTATGAATATAGTATGAAGATTTTCATTAAGATTTTCAGTCGGCTCTTCAAGTTCTGTGAGAATTCATGACAAGTCCTATCTGTGGTCAAACTCACATTGGGCTTGGGTGGAAAGACATGAGCTTACAATCATGGCCACGTAACTTCCCGTGGATGTTGAGTATTAAATCTGGATATGTATCTGTTTCATAAATTCATATAGTGATCTTCCTCTTCCTCTAAGTTGCTGTATTACTTACTTCAATTACTTTAAAACCCCTAAATTAATTGTCCCACTCTGAGGTGAGATATACACCACTGTTGAATTCCCCCTTTTTCTGTCCATCCTAACTAATTGCTCAAACAAGTGAAATGTTTGCGTAGGTTTTCGTTCGCAACTACCTTCCAAGCGGCCAGTCTGTAAAGGCAATTAATGTTGACTAATTAGACTTCACTTCAGACACGCGATTAAACCGTACTTTGTGGATGCGAGGCAAAATTCCTTCCCGCCAGGCCATTGTACGCATTAAAAAAGGAAGCGAGATAAAATATAAGCTCAGGCAGGAAAGGAAAAATAAAATTAAACCGCATCATCTACTTTTTTTTCTTTACCTTACCCAATGACGGATACAGGAAGCTGCTCTACTAAATGCTCCCATGCTTCCCCGAGGTGGAAGGAAACTAGTTTTTGGAAAATATTTTCCAACCGATTAATATTCAATTGCATATTGCGGATCGAGGGCAAAAGCTTCATTTTGCACTGTGGCCCACTAGCGATTTCGATTCTTTACGCAAGCGATCGAACGATCCAAACCAATTGCGTAACGCAATAATTACAGGAATAAGTTATGGTAATGATCGTAACCTTTTACCTCCCTTTGCTCTTGCTTCCGTTTTATGTGACCGGGTTCGGTTAGCTGCTTTCAAGATGCGACCGACAGTAATGGCATCGGATTGCGTCTGCATTAAATGGGGTCCTGGGGAGCTTTATGTTTTAATATTTTTACTTGCTTCGTCAATTATTGTTGGTGCGTCGTGATATAACCACGTTAGGACGTGTGAGTATGAAATCAGGAATAGGAAAAAATGTAGCTTTTAAACTTAAGTAGGAAGCAAAAGATCAGCGTGTTTTTGCGATACAAGCCGGTCTCTGGGCGAACCTGCGCAGTGTACTTTTTACTTCTCTTTCCCTTTTTTTGCGTAATTAAATAGTGCCCGCGTGTTTGCGACTCGTGCACGCGCAAAACTGCGCGCGATAAGACGATTGTACGCCGAAGGGAGCTAATGCAAAACGTTGGCGATTTTCTCTGGAGAGCCGGGAATCGGAAGAGTTCGTTGCATGATGCTTGCCTTTGCCTAGTAGGTACATGCCACATGCGAACATAATCATCCTCCAGAGCACCACCCGGCTGTCGTTCCGCCGGGAGGGCTGGGGCGATTTATTTCCGCGACAAAAGCATTTATTTACGGTGACATTTTATCAAGTGCTCGTGCACGGGGGTGCCCTTGCAGTCCGTCCCTTTTGAATGCACACGCTGCATTTAGAAAGGCACGCGCACTTCGGTGCGCAATTCTTTCGGTTCGATCTGGTCGAAATGCGCCGGACGGTGCAACAAAGCAATCAAAGCAAATGTGCACCATCGAGCGGTTGGTGGAATCGCTAGAGAAGTTCTTCTAGATTGGTCTCCGTCAAGGCAGTCCTCCTTCGTTAGGAGCATTCTTGGCCCGTGGGCGCTAAAGAATAACGACTCCCAGGCACCTCTCGGCTATATTGCAAGCATCTTCTCCTCTACTGTCATTCTTGGTGTTCTAAGTAAACTATTCTTCCCATCCCTTCACGAATGGCAAATGTTGGGTGATGATTATTATTAATGGGTTTGCAATTTTCGCTATCCCCCCCTGTTTTGTAGCGTACTTTGGTTTCCTTTTATTGAATGTAATCATTTATGTTATGGTTTAACTATCGCTTAATGCATTTCGATGTGATGCTCACGGGCGAAATGTGTCAAGAGGTTATGTGCGTTGTGCTTTTTAGATTATTCCTCCACGCGTGCAGGCGTGCTTGCTTAATTAAATAATGCATTCCAAAGAATCGTGATGTATGTGTCTAGAAGTATACTATAAATTCTGAATCTGCTTTTTCTGCTGCTGTCTGTTCTGTCGAGATATCTTGTCCACAAAGTACACTTTTATTTCGAAACACGCCGTACAATGCAACGAATAAAATGCACTTATTGCCCTTTGCTCATATATCTCCCAAACCATTCTCAACTCCCTTCGAGTCGCACGGTTATGCGTGTGTTCCCATTCCGGTTACGCAACATAGTGGTCGAGAGAAGGATTTTTTTCAATTTCCTCCCAGCTTCTGGTTTTGCCGTATTTTGCATTACATCTGCATACATCGTCATCCATCGTGCCTCTCACCGCAAGGGTTGTAAGGGATAAAACTGAAGGAAAACCGAAAGGTAGGACGAAGCAGCAGTACATGCATTGTGTGTGTGAGTGTGTGGCGTATGCAAATTGTGCGTAACAATGGAAAGTGCATCTCGCAAAACAGAGAACTCAAAATCGAAACCCCACCGGGTGAAAGGAGGAGGACGAGCAGGGAATGATGCAGACGTATGCAATTGGTGAAAGCGAAGTGCATCGAAGCCGAACGCGCCGCAGTTACGATGGATGTGGAGAGTAAAATGGTTGCAAACGGTCGATTGACAGACAAGGAAGAGCATTTCGGGGTGTTTTACTGTCAGGTGGAAGGTGGAACCGGTGGTGGATGAAAAACCGTCTGCACTTTCCCGTTTGAACGAATGCATCCAGATATTTTATAGGAATGATAACATAAATCAAGTGGACTTGCTAATTGGCTCATGATGGAGAAGAATATATTGGATCGATATTTGCAATCGGTACTGATGTAAATCTTTGCACCATGTTTCATGATACGCTCCATGTCCGCTCCTTCGTAGGTGAGTGCGTGTAATCTAGTGTGCATCCAGTTCTTTATCGCTACTTGGTACAAGTGCAGCTGCAGACCAAAACAAGTTCTAAAACAACCCTTAAAGCACATGACGAATGGAATCGGTTCGGTTTGCTCAAATTACACTCGAATGTCTGCTGTCCGGTGTTGAACCCAAACTGGCTTCTTTGATCCGGTCCTGCTAAGCTACCACACCGTCCTACGTGCTGGCCATGGTTGTATTTTTATCATGTCCCTTGACAATTTGTGTACGAAGAAAGGCAAAGATTCCGTTTGCTAGCGGTGCTCGTGGTTCAGTAAAATTATGGCTGCTGATAGTCATGCTTTAGAACTGTTTAAAAAGTCGTGCATGCTCTTATGTGACCGTTATTTTCTTCGTCCCGAAACGGTACTTCGGGTTACGGATGTAGTTTATGTTTGGAATCCTTGTTCCAAGAGCACCAGCGTGTGGAATTATTCAAATTAAAGAAAAACGAGTTATTATTTTTTGTGGTAAACTCACAAAAGAGACATAACAGTGTTAAGGAAATGATTTTTAATCGATTGGAACATATATTTTCGGACCTTCAATATGCCTTTTTCACACTTTAATATCGGGCAGTTTACGAGCGATTGAAATCCATGCTTTGTGGTGAATCAGCTCTTGAATAAAACAGCACTTCACAAGCCGTGTGCCCTTCATAAATTGGCCTTATCGAGATGCTTCAACAGGCAGCCAGCTTCACGCCACACACCACATAGCCCGGGGGGCTTCCGACAGTCGTATTTCGATATGCGCTGCCTGTTTGGGGTTTCGTACTGGGAGTGAAAAAGAGAAAAAACATGTAGGGCCCCCAGACACCCAGACCCAGCGAAGGAAGATGCGCCCAACATAAATAAATAAACGTTGTCTAAAACAAAACGCAGCTTCACGGCCACAAACAGTATGGCATCAGAGCAGCAGCAGTATGGCATCGAGGTGAAAAAACAAGCACCTAGTTCGGTGCTATATCTCCTTTTTTTAAACTAGGTTTTCTCGGTACTGTACGAACCAAATCGACATCTGCATCTATTGCGTTCGAATTCAACATGTACAGACGGCGTTCATAGTGGGTGATGCATTGTGATAGAACCAGGATACCACCATCGGGGGTTAATAATGTATGCACGCGGAAAACGGACGGCTGCATGATTTTTTTTTTGTCGATATTATTATGTTGTGACATGGCGATGGTTGTCGTCCCGTGAACTTCCCGGCTGAAAGATGATACCGGTGAATGTGGTTGTAGTTTGGGGATGTTTTTTTTGGTGTTGTCCTCTTTTGTCTCTCCTATTTTTTGTACGTTCCGATTGCCTTTGCCGACAATGTTTAGATAAATTTGTTCTCCTTGTGTCGATTTTCGAGGGCGAGTAAACTGTTGACCGGTCTATAAACCCTTTGCTTGCGTACAGCCTAACTCTTCTCCAAGAATCGTTAAACCCAAACACTCGATATAGTGTGCTGTTTGAGGTGGGGTTTTGTTTTCCCAGCAAAACTCCCCTCGTAAGTGAAATAAAATTTCGTTTTCACTCGATCAGTGTCGGAAAATTATCTCCCATCGTTCGTCAGCGTTAAACGTCATCCTCAGCAATCGAAGGTGACAGCGCGTTAAGATACGGCTAGTGCTGGGTGCGAAGCGGCTTAGAATGGCAATAAAGGATCATTGCCAGGGATCGCTGACGGCTTTAGTGAATTTGATATCGATCGCCCGATCGCTCGAGGGTGTTTGACTTTTGATACGTAAGAAATACATCACATCAGGGCTTTCTGGCTAGAGTATAGGGCTAGAGTGAGAAGAAAGGTCCTATAAATACGATCGCATCGATGCATCATTGTCTCGTTGCGACGATGAGAGTACCGTGTAGATGCTAACGAGCTGCGACAGGCTGATGGTTTCACTCCTTGCTTCATCTTTCGAAGGTAAGGTGGATCTTACGCCTTCATTTCTTGGTTTGCAAGACAGCATCTTTTTAAGCGGATTTGCAATGTGTCGCTGCCGATATTAATACTCTTCCATTAAAGCACGTAAAGTATGAAGAAGAGCATAAGAATCGTTGATCGTTGAAGAATTTCTGAATCGCGCAACCTTCCGGATTGAAGAAGTGTGAGCACCTGATTGTGTCGAACGGATGCGTTTCATGCGGAGTTGTCTTGAATTCATCCGAACCTTTCTCGCAGGCAAGACATTTGATATTTTCCGTGTGCGTGTCTGTCCATCTAATAAGCTTCCAGTGCTGTCAGTTACGTTCGTGGAGCAGTGAAGATGCCATTTGCAAGATAAACTCCAATGGGAGTGACTTTGTAGGGATCCGTCAGCTTTGGTGATCCTCTGTAATAAGCTTTGCGGGATGCATCTCACGTCATCGTCGTCATCAATCTGGTTTGATTATCGCGAGGGAGTTTGGTGCCTCACAATCTACCATCTTTTTACAGTAGGTGACACTGTCTAGTGGATATTCTTTTTTCATTAAAGAATTCTATTTGTATAGTTGTCGAGATCTTGCTTCAACTTGATCATCACTTTTGTTATTTAGACTTGAAAGATTGGTTTTGTGGTCAATGTCTTTTTATTCGACTCTCTCGAGTTTGAGTTCCACTAGCCTTTCATTTTGAAGCATTTGAATACGAAAATAATTCAATGTTACACCAAGTTCACGATCATCACGCAGGGGATGCTGTGGAGGTATCATTTTATTCCACCCATTCCACTTCACAGCTCTCCGACAAAGACGACGTTTGTCTCACCCAACTCTACTGCCCCGCAAACATTCACGACGGATTCAACTACAAGTTGTTCGTAGAGCAGTAGCACACGCGAGATACCGGGTCGTTTGAGTACAGTGGATTTTTTTTTGCCCAAACCTGCTACTACCCACCTATCATTGCCATGACCTAAAACTATTAGACGAATCGAAATGCAAACATGTTTCGATTCGCTTGGCCGAGAATTTAATATCCGCTCCGTCGGGTGATGCTGTCTTCGCAAGTTGCGTGACAACTGCTGCGCAAAGTCAAAACCCATGATGGTTGAATTTATTTTTCCTGTGAGTGTGCGTGTTGGTCATGTCGAGTTCGGTGCGTACAACGCAAAATTGTTGCTGAGTAGCAGAAAAAAAAGGCAGCTGATTAAACGCGGCAGCTTTGGCAGCACCAATTATGTACGTACGGACGAACTTTGTTAGGCACATCGAAAGCAATAACCGTAAAGATGGACAAAATATTACAACCAGCACACACAGCCACAGACAAAACATTGTGCCTTAGTCTCATCTTTGGGCAGAAGGTTGCTATCGTGTCGAAAATCGTTTGACTTGGCTAGCAAGTGTAAGATGCTGTTTGTTTAATAATTTCCATCAGTGCCGGCAGTAGATGACGAGACTGAAATGCGCAATGTTAGCCATAAATTCAGCAACTCCAGTAAACACGCGATTCTTGGGAAGTTAATACAAGTTGCATATTTTCGCTGTCTGCGCGTGAAAGGTTAATGCAAGCTTGTACCAAGTTCAAGTTTGCATGTACATTAGATCTTCTCCGGTGAGTTATGGTGGAAGTAGCGTTCTACATAGACAATGTTCAGCAGAAGTACAATCCCCTTGAAAAGTGCAACGTTTTCCGTGGTTATGGTATATTATTTTTCTCATTTTCTTACTTATCACAAAGCAAAGTTTATAGAAAGCAAGTTGATCGAATGTGTGCAAACTGGTCTAGAATTCTCTTGGGAGCCATCTAGCGCATTCTAATACCGGCACTTGCTTGCTCATGTGTCCGATAAATATTCCAACAATTTACTAAACACGAAAGAATTAAAAACAACCGAAGGCAGAATAGAAATACAACCAACTCAGCGGCACTAATGAGCGTATGAGCCTGTCATTAGGCAATTAATAGTGTGCTCTTTCGCTTAAATTCGCGTTAGTTCCTTTGCAGCTTTTGGACGAAGAGTTGATTTTATTAAATCTCCAGATGGCGGGAGGTGTTGTTTGTGCGCTCGGCAATTGTTTTCACTGCTGACAAAAAAAATGGAAACAAAAATAATAATAATACTGCCACCTGCTTTCGAACTGTGAGCGGCGGTCAGATCTTCATAAAAGTTAAGCTTAATTAAGACACATACACACACGCCGCACACGGCACGCTTGAGCAGAAAACTTCATTTTCACTATTTCCTATGTTTTCTCCATTTTTGCGCTCGGCTAGATTGATGAGTCAGTCGGAATTCGATGTGGAATTACACTGCATTAAAATAAACCAACACGGAATTGTTTATGAGGTGAGACCTTGGTAAATTAGTGAAAGAAACCGTCCGTTGGGAGCTGTTTTTTTGCGGTAGAAAATTAACGAAAAGATTCCCCCAAATACATTCATGCTTGGAAAGGTATTCTTCGGGGTTACCTATTCGCGTAAGCAGCACTAAAAGGTAGCAGTTAGATGTTGAACCTTTTTTTCCTGTGTGTTATGATCATTATCATGCATAGTTTAATTGATGCTCCATCATCCTTTCGTATATTGATGCGGTAGAAGCTTCCTCGCCGTAATTAATCGCCACCCAACATGTTTAACGCTTCACACCACCCAGAAGGAAGGGATAATTATCGCCGATTATTCGCCGGCCCCACGGATGAATGTATGTTTTAGTACGTTGGAATTAAATTAGCATGGTGGGTCAGATGTGTTTTGTGGCCCTTCCTCTTCATGTGCAGGCAGGTCGTGGGGCCAAAAGTAACAGGTTGCGCGATCTTTAAAATTATCTGCTTCGAAATTCCTGCTGCGCTGTTTTTGTAGCTGTTCGCTCGCACTATTTCGCCAGCCGCGCTTAGTAGATCCGGACTTTATGGTCCGGCCACAAATGGCAAGGTGTAAATGTTAACATGCAACAGCAAGTGCTGTCTGCATGGTACGAATAGCAGCAGTATCGCAAGGTACGAAGGGCGATCGAGGGATGAAGCAAACATTTCATAGGCGAACGCTGAAAACATGAACCTCGAGGCGAAAGGCAACAAATACCAACCATTCCCTGCTACCTTCTACGGGTTTTGGGTGGTTGAGGTTACAAGAAAGATATTGCTGTTGAAATTCCTGGCTAGCAGTTTGCAATAACCATCAAACAGTAACAGCTTGTCCTAACACCTCGTAGCGTTCATTGCATTCAGCTTATTTTTTTTGCATGAAGAAACCCTTGCTTTGATCCACAACGTGTTTTGGACAATTCTTTTAATGTATTGCCCAGTTTCTGTACTCTTGGGAATGCAATTGCCACATTTATGTTTTCTTGAAGCAAAATAGAACCCCACCCCAAATGAGGTCAAACGTTTGGGGAGCATGGAGATCTCCAAAGCATGATGTTCCTCCATGTTCACTTTCATGTCAAACTTTCCTTCCGTAAAGTTCTCAATCCAAATGCTAACCTCGCCCCAGTGGGAAAACTTGGAAATAATCCAGTTTTAAGCTGGGGGATAAATCGGTCGTGCGATAAAGTTCCTGAGCTCCCTGAGATGGGTTTGTGGTAACAACGGGTGAAAACGGGTGTTGTCTACGGAAGGATGTACAGAGGCTTCTATCTGGGTTAAAATTTGGGTCACAACAAGATAGAGGATATGGGGTTGTTACGGGGTTGTGGCTTCCTAGAATGCATAACCGAGAGATTGGCGTAAAGTTTTTTCGGCATGTTTTTGGTGAGATGAAGATTCTTGTCTGCTGGAGCATGATGCAGGGTTGGCATTGAAAGAGGCCAAGGAGCGTAGAGTTTTCGTACCGAGTGACGTCAGTGAGAATGTTGGTGTAAGATTCGGCGAAATACTTCATCTTATTTGAATTCTTGTCAAATGAAAAGCAACTGATGAATCTCTTCAAATATCTAATATTGTTGTGCGGGTCTACTAATTCCAAACGTATAAGACTATATTCATACTAAAGGGCAAACCGCTTTCATACATTTGCGTTCTATAATACAAATGCACATGGAAAGACTAGTCGTACCATTACATCAAAGGGACTCTCCGTGCATGGGAAAGAACTGATGACGGCCCGTACTACGGAAGGTGATAGGCAGGGAGCATCGACAGTTCATCGCATTTAGAAACGCTAGGGTGCGCTCTGCGACCGTTGGCACTGCACCATGGCTTGTGCAGAAGAAGGTACGGCGAGGAGTCAGGAGCACATCGTGCTCGCGGTTTGTGCGTCTATGGTACGTGCGTTACGCACCGCTGACGCCTCAGGTCGTTTGCACGCCTAGAACAAGCGCGCCGTACCGATCGCAATTTCAACCATTCGTGTGTTGAAAAACTATTACTCGTCGGCCCCAATGATGGTGGCCCAGCAAGAGATCTTCTTCCGGTGAAGTTTATGTGAGTGTGTGTGTGTTTTTTTATCGTTTGTTCCATCTACCTAACATACCGGAATTTGTGCCCCTGCTGTGGAGTAACCGTCTTCAAGGGGTTATTATTTTGCGTTTTCTAGTTTTTTTTAACTTTTTTGCTGATCCATTTCGAAGCGAGAAACCAATCTTTAGTTTTCCTCAATTGTTTTCCCGATGACCCCCGGAAGAAAAACGAGGGAAGGTGTTGGATTGTTCTCTTCGTCACCCGTGTTAACACCATGATGTATAGTTTAACGCTACGGTTTGGTGAATTCCAAATGCTATTGTGAACGGCATGCCATTTCTTTGATAATTAGTTACTTTTACGTTTTTTCTTTAAAATTATTCTAGGCTAAAAATAATGAAAAGAAAGGTATAAAAACCCTGTTGAAAATCTTGTTTATCGTGTTTTTACATAAATTACATTTCAAAATTACCCATGTTAGTTATGTTATTTGATTTGAATCACACAGATACTGACCATTTCGGCAACTATGCTTATCTTTTTTTTTTTTTTTGATTACGTGCACGATCAAACAAACGATTACAGCAAAATTCCTCTCGTTAGTCATGCTTGCTGAAATAAAACCCCATTCGGTGGCAAATTTATTCCGTAACATGCATTCACCGTTGTAGGTGATATTTTTTATCTTCAAGACAACGATTCATCATTCACCTCATCTTGATTGTGTACGTCATGGGTATTTTTACGCGAACCAACGCCATGCAGGCAGGCTCATTCTTTCGCTTAATCATTACATCCCATTACTCGTCGAATCGGTGAACTTTTGATCTGTTTGTGCTAGAAAAATGAGTCATTCGGTGGTTCGGAGTTGTGCAAACTGTTTTAATATTAACCATATCGAATAAAAGCTTTTATCATTCCTGCTAACATTAACAAAAAAAAATCTTCTGCTTGCTGTTTATCCACAAAGTATGTGCTCAGTCCATGTTTTGGAGCTCTGCTGGTCCCGTGGTACAAATAATTCATGCTTGCACCTTGCTGCACCGCGCATGGTTTTTTGACATTTCAAACAGCACAGAATAACGTCCAGATGACGGCTGCCAGTTGTGGTTGGAACAGCAAAAGTCCATACACATGCACCAGACATGGAAGGAGTGCAATACGGTTAAGCTTCCATGTATTCCATTCGTTCGGTTGGTTTCACGACTTTTTCCCCCCAGCGAATAAATATCGTGTCCGGCTTTCAAAATGTGCAGTCGCGGAAGTTGAATCGGTCGAAACAAAACATTAAATAACAACGACGAGTAGACAGTAAAATGCACTTCTTGGTTTCGAATGGAGAAGTAGAAAAAGCCCACCACAATCGACTAACATGGTCCAAATCAAACATTACCCTTTAAAAGGTAATGGTTCCTTTCCCTCGTGTCGATCTCCCAATCGGAAATAGGGATCTGGCTGTCGGGGGAGAGGCTTTTTTTTGCAACATCTAGTGGCAGTATTACTCCCGCACGGTGAGGTTTTTTTGAGGGTCGCCACCGTTTCCGGGTCCGGATCGTACCACCGAGCACTGATGGTGGTGTCGAATAAAAAAAGGGCTCAACTCGAGGGTTGAATCGGAAACGGCGCGGGTGCGCAACACCAAACCGTTGTGACCTCAAACTGGGTCAACATGAACATTTTTGTTCGATCGAGTTGCGCTTTAAATGCGGGCGCACGGAAGCGTCTGTTGGTCGCCTGAATTCTAATGCCTTTTCCCTGTCGAACGGCACGGGCAAATGTCGGAGATGTCACTGCGATCCAATTCTTCCTACGCGCCACGCTGTACATGAGCACCAGATTCGATGTCAGTGGGCGACGTCTTGCGATCTATTGATTTGTGGATGATTCATGTACCTCTCTGTGTAGCTTGTGGGATGGTGGTTGGTGAACGATTTTCATTCGGTCCACGACAGTGGTAGTGGAGTTGTGAGTTTCACAAGCCAAACGATCTTGTATGCTTAAATAACGTAAAGCTCATGAAGTAGTACAAAGAGTTTAAAGATTATTGTATAATTCTATCCTAAATGGAGATCCTACAATTGGTTCGAGAGACATACTTTGACGACCACTGGTCCAAACCTACATGAAGCTTGATCTACCGTGAGTAGCTCGCGGGTTAATCGATGCTGTTCTAACATATCATGCGTCACCTAAATTCTTCTCACCCTAGAGCACACATTACAGCGTGTGTTGTACAGTTCACGCATTCCCACCCAACACACAACACATCGCAAGCCAAAGGAACAGCGCATTAGGGGAAACCGTACTGCTGCCCTTCGATACTGGTCGCTCGGTTACGTTTTGTCGTGCGTCGTAATACCGTCCTCCGCTGTTGGAACGTGGAACTCTGATTTGATTACCTTCCAAATTAGCATATTAATGCGCCCCGTTTGTGTGTATCGAGTTGCCCCCGGGTGGTTGTGGGGGTAAGAGATGAGGAATGAAGACGAAATAAAATGACCGAATGCAGCGCATTTGGAACCGGTTCCGGTCACCCAACGCCCGTCGTTGTTTAACGCCACATCCAGAGAGTAGCCTGGAGTGGAGTTGACATAAGGGTAACGAGTGAGAAAGAAGCGCAGGAACAGTGGTGAGTTTTGTGTCTCGAATTCAACGCTCGATTCAGTCAGTCAGGGTCAGTGCGAGTTTGGACAGCGCTAAACATCGCCATGCAGTTACCGTTTCCGTATATAGCCGGAATGCCTCCGGTCTATTACAGCATAAAAACCGTTTACTTCATAATGGAGATGATGGTAACGGGCGCACACACATGCTCCAAGGCATCGTCCCGGTTTCTGGGGGTGAAGGTTAACAGTGTCCGCCGTTCATGGTTATCGGTAGCGTTTATGCGGGCCCCGTGTATTAACATTCGCTCGACAGTGTAAGAGTCTTGCGTTCAATCAAGATACCCGAACAGAGTAAAAAGGTTGTACTCGCATTCTTCCACACAATACACCCATGGTGGTGTGGTGAATCAGTAGTGGAGAAGAGCGAGACAGCGAGCGAGAACACATCGCACCACCAAATTCAATGTTCGATTGTGATCATGATAAAGGGAGGCTGCTGCTGCAGCGATCACCACAATCAATCTCTATTGAGAATGGGGCTCAACCAGCCGTAAAAGGGTCGATTCAGCCGACTCTCAAGCATTGAAATTTTTCGTACAACGTAAATAGTTCCCTTTTTAACCCTTTTATGCAAGTGCCGATGATCCGTTACCATCGAACGTGTGCGCTAATTATTGGGTCAAGCATAAACTCATACACAAGCCATCTTCGTACATTTGGCAGTTACGTTCAATAGGTGAAACCATCCAATTCGGGTCAAAAAGAGCATTTTCTTAGGGATTTGCCTCTAACAAGCTGCCCTCATACCTCGTGGTTCATAAGCCCTCCACTGGCTTGTTTATGGGTAATGATTTATTTTTCTACTCCTATGAACCGCTCACTTAAGGCATCGTTTTCCAAGTGATGCTACGTGTTATCGGATCCCGTACTCACGGGTTATCTCTGGGTTCCTTATTTTTTGGGAGATTATTTTCTTTTGTTAGTCTTTTTTTTGTTGCTTTAAAACACATCTCACTTGTTGTACGGTTGTTGAGCACCTCGTTACCAGCCATTAAACACTTCGACGCCCTAGTTCAAGGTTCTTCATGCTATGGTTGTGCGTCTAGGAGGATTTTTGTTTTCTATTTGTTCGAATCCTCTCAAACTTATGCTCCGGTTCGGTTTCACCTAGCTCTCGATACGGCATGAACCAATTTTGATCACTTTTTCCATCGGTCCGGAACAAAAGAGTGCGAGTCGCGTGCGGTGTGCGATGTTTGCTTACCTTGATGTATGTTGCTACAAGAGACGCTAGCGGCCGCAAGTCTCTTAAACGTCCAATTTGTTCGGCATCGATGCCTGATGCGCGTTGTTCAATTTTCCTTCAAATTGGGCGCATCCAGCTTTTTGTGTGCGGTGTGCACGAAAGCAAAAACAAACCCCAAAAACAGTTCCGCTGTTTTTTTTGTTCTTCGTTTTCCACGCCCTTAAGCCGCCCGGCTGGGCGGTGTCGGAGTAAGCGTGAGAGTTGTTTTGTGTCCGCGCACCATAGTCACACGGAAAAGCGAAGTAAATTAAAATCAGGAGCTAATGGAAAATAGGCCAAAACGCTCCTTAACATGCCGGTGTTCAAACAGGGGAAGTAACTTAAGCAAAGTGGGTCATTAACAGGTACTGCTAATCATATGTTGTTTCTTTTAACAACGAAATATCCAAACATTTCCATCGTGCCACGTGAAGTATCCATATCTGGTTTTGATTTATTGTCCATTTCAGCAACACGTATTTTGTACAACAGGTCTTTTTAGCGGTGTCGCCTTGCACGATTTCTGTTTTGTTTCCTTCATTATGTAAAAGGTATGGAGGTCCTATTCATAAAATGATTCGCACAAAATTATAGCTCATTAGACAGTCATTACTGCGTTCCATCCTTCGCGCAGGGTTTCGTAGCATATCATTATGCTGTCTTTTTATTCTACGAACTCTTGTCGTACGGACAGCCCCATCATCCACCCACGAGGGTAAAATAAATTCTTCCGAGAGTTTTGTATCCAAAAGAGCAAGCCGATGTCAAAATAACTGTTAAATTTGACCAATGTTTGTCGGAATTGTTTGATGGGAAAGATCGCGCTCTATATTATTAACTCGAGCTGCATTTCAAAATCAAAATATATGATTTTTCACGAATTAATTGATGTTTTCATACCTTCTATTTTAATCCAGCTACCTGAGGTCAATGTTTGGGGTTTATAATTTGCACGGTAGTTCCAGGAGTTGTTCATTTAAATCAATCGTTTGAAGGAGAGAAATTGTTTGTTCAATATAATTATATCTTCTATAGCACACCGATCCAAAAAACCAACAAAATGGAATCCCAATTTCATCACTGTTGAAAAAATGAGTCTCGTTTGTCGGCTTCCGGTGGCTAAAAAGAGTGAATACCAAATCCTGCTTAGCATCCAACAGTCAGCGATGTCATAACAGTTTGCGGTCGTTAACAGTAATTTAGCGCTCATCGAAACCAACCATCAACACGTTCGGATATTTATGCGTATAAAGTTGGCCAAAAAAAGGGGAAAGAAACTCCATCCCTAATAGGGCAAACCGACGCGTTCGTTTGCGAAAGCAATGCACCTTCACCTGCAGTAGTAGTAGTTGGTCTGTAAGCGAGATGGTGCACTGTACTCGTCCCAAAGTATTATTAATCGTTCGAGCATTAGCGAACAAAGCGAAACGAAGACGCTGAGCGGTGGTGGAGTGTGCAGATGGCGTGCTGGCCAGGATTGGAATGATTGCGAGTGCGTTAGTTTGCCTTTAGCTGCAAAATCCGATTATGGCATTACTAACTGTTCTCTGTGTTTTCTTTTCCTTCCATTGCAGGTAAGCGTTGCCGAAGCCGTACCAGAACTCCTGCAGGGAGCAATCAAAAAGAAAGAGCCCCAGCTCCATCCAGGCCGGTATGGAATGAGGATGGGACATGAATTCAGAATTAGGATCGTGTGTCGTTTCGTGTACCGGTGGTCACCGCGTAAGCTCATTGTTTATCGATTGTGTCGATGCCAAATTTACGGCGCGTGCTTTTCACCGAATGGGGTCGGGGGAAGAAAGGCATTACGGTGGTGGGGGCTGTGCGTGCAATTGAGCGCGAGTGCATATATTTTATGCAAATCTCTTCATTCGATTACCCCATTAGTCACAACGATGATGTCGTGCCTCAGGGGGGCTGTTTAAGATGCCCGGGGAAGAAATGGTGGGTGGCTTTTTAGGTCGTTGAAGTCGTTTCGGTGTTTATGATTGAAATTTGTTAGCGTTGGTTCAACGTTTCTTTATTCCTTTTCAATGAGTGGTGACACAAATTAAGAAAACAAGGAAAAGCGGCTACGCATGGAGCTTATATTTCAGGACAGAAGTAGTAGTTTGATGTTTAAGGCTAATAGTAGACACTCTTATCGCAGTTTTTTTTTATACAAGCTCTCTACATCGAGTACAGTAAGTAGCATGAAGTGCATTCGAAAAGTAATATAGTGTGTGCCGTAAATTAAAATGTTCCTTCCCTCATCATCTGGCACTTTTCAATTAGTAATCATTTTATTGTAAACACTGTCTGCAGCCGGGCTTACGCAACCGTGCAGCCAGTTCTGTTTTCCATTTCCTTTCATGAATTTTCGTGTGCGAAAAAACTGTTCTCGCTATTCGAAATCCCTACCCACCATATCCACCCGTACAGTCGCGGCTTTTATTTCGGAAGTTTCATCGTGGCATAATCGTCGGAAATAATCACACTAAAAGCATTATAATTGAAAGCGTAACCGAGAAACCGAGGAGGTAACCTTCAATGTTATGGAACAAATTTGTTTTGAGCTTTATTTTGCACTGTTTTTCTCCCGAAGTTCCGGAGTTCGCAGGTGGAGTCGTACCTGGTCGGTTCCGAAGCGACAGAGGAATGGGAAGTGAAATATTGTTTGCGCACTTATTGCTGCTATGCTTCCGTTAATTCGTGGCCGGGATTGAACTTGAGCAGTGGCGAAGAAGGTCCCTGCTTTCCACCGGTTGCAATTGTTGTTCGATCGGATATATCCCTATGCCCGGGGCGCGATTAGATTCGCCTGTCGACACCTCCGGTTGGGGCTGCAGGTGGGAAATTTCGAAGCGCTTAAACGCTTTTTCCTGTTTGGAAAGCCTCCTGAGCGGAGGAAAATGTAGACGGTGTTTTCATTCGGAACGACACTGTTGCTCGGCCGTGGCAAGAAAGAAGCAGGAAGTTACACGCCAAGCGAGGCATTGCGAAGCATGGTGGAGGGTAGAACCTACTATGGCCTATACGATTTTTGGGGAGAACGGTCTGAAATTGTTTTAAAATTAAACGGGATTAGCAATGGTGCGCTAGTTCTCGATACGGGAGCAATTATCGTTCCTCCTCTGTAAGGCGTAACTTTGACCAGAATTTTCAATTCGCACTCCACAGAGCAAAACGCTTGTGGAGGTTCATTATTCGTACGCGTAATTCACACCACTGTTTAATACATAGTTTCTTAATTTTCAATCCCCGTCCCCCCCCCCCCCCCCGTCAGGCAGTAAACATATTTTTTCTTCAAACAGTAATAAATCAGGCCTATTTTCGCTGGCGATAGTTCAATTTTAAATCACGCTACATTTCCCATCGAAACCTACCCTTGCTGCGTTTTCACTTTAACACGATGATGTAAATAAAATTAAAGCTAACAGACTAGCCTGCCAGCCTGTCTGAGCCTGCCGTAATACGCCTCCGAGGGCCAAACCCGGCAAACGTAATCAGCTGCCAGGGGTTGTTAATACGTTCAGCCTGTACTTGCCATGTTTAGCATAACTTTCTCCCATGTTGTACAAAAAGGTTGATTAACAGCTGCAACCCTTTCCCGCACGTTGTCCGGTTCCGCGCTTCTGCATAAGTGATATGCGTACCCTTGTTTTTGTATCGTGTAGCATTTAACTACTGCTAGCTATACCACTCGAGATGGCAAACGCTTGCGGGGCCTTTAACCGATCGGATCGAATTGTACAGCAACTGAAAAAGAACAAACCTATCGGACAGGCGGGGCAGCTTCCTTCCTTCAGGCTGACGGGCCGTGACGGGTTAACTAATTGGGTTTTTTCCCTTGTTTGATGTGACTACGGTCCGACGTAGCCTGACTCTCAATTGCCAACAAATGAGTTAAAATTTTCCCCTTGAAGTTTGAAAAATAGGCTTTAAATCAATCGCTAAACGAAAAGTGCATCTCGCAAATCTCATGCAACTCAAACCTGCCTTCCCCATACTTTAGTACATTCCGATACAGTAGTTAACATTGGCCCTGCAGTCGAGAAACGCTTTCCTCGTTACTGCAACTTCTTTTTCAATCCAACGAAACTTGGAGGCGGTTAAGAGGCTTAAAATCTCCCTCCAACTAAAGACCCAATCGGTCAAAGACTATGATTTTTCCTCCTCAACTCCACAAAGGGGGAGCGAAAAGGAACTGAATGCCCGAAACCAAACTACACCATCCACGGACATGACCACGAGCAAGGGCAATAAATGTCATCGAAAGTAATGCGCTGCGTAATGAACGAGCATTATAGCTCTTTTGCTTTTCCCGTGGCTTTAATGCCGGTCGATGAATAAATAGGGAAGGGGTGCGTTTTAATATATTGGTCTCTGCTTGGCGCTATTTCTTCGCGGATGGATGACCACGAGGATCGTGGAATAGTGTAATTGACCATAAAACAAACATCGTTCTGTCGTATTGAATTCCAATTTCCGGTCAACTTTGTCGGTTTTTCTTGAAGTTCTATAATATTTAGAAGGGTTGAAATTGTTTTACAACCCATGAAGTGCTCCACACAATTGTTAATGGCTAAGAATAACCAGTGGGAGTTGTTTTACTGCCTGGTGTAGTCGGTTCAAGGAACAGGATTTAGATATTGTTTCTATCATAGAAATCCTTCCAGTCACCTAAGACAACCTGCATGGACAGTTGCCTAAGTGCAGATAGCATAAACCTCACTTGAATATGAAGTACAGGCCTCTTCTATTGCTGCTCTATCACGGTATTATTTCGTGTTGGCGTGCTGTGTAGCTGGCATTCTCAAGACAAGGGACCCGTTTATTCCGATGTTCCGTTAACTCAACCTCTTCACGAGACGCAGAAATCTGGACATGTACGATTACGAAAGTGGACAACTCATTTCTCCCTAGAACTCGGCATCCAGCCGCTGTTAACCGGTGAACCAGACGGAGAAAAGTTCTTCTCGCGACTATGCAAATGCAAACCTCATTTATCTCATGCCGCCATGGCTAACGGATTACTTTTGTGGAGAGCAACACCGTTTCCAAATGCATCTCGATGGTGCTACCTACCACCCGGAATTGAAGAGTCCCTTCGTTTGTTGCCATTCTGCAAACCGTGGTGGTGGCTTTTCAAGATATACGTTCCTTTCGATTGGTGGTTGGAAGTTATGATGTTTGATCTGCATCAAAGATCCTCTAAAGGCCCGCGTTTCAAGCGATGTAAGATCCGCTGTCAGACCCTTCTGAGGTAGCTATTCAGGGAGACACACCGCAGAGGGAACTGCTGGTACGCCATTTATCCTTCCCAGTCCCAACCAACCGATCCATCCATCCATCCATCCATCCATCATCTTCATCGTATTCGCTGACGTTCATTCATGAGCGCGGCACATCGCCGGTGGCAAAAAGTAAAACGGGACTTGACGTACAACTCCTTTTACCACGGTGAAGTAGAACTCACCGGCAAACAGTCGCACCCTGAAGGCGGTAGGAGCAAGATTACGGATGGGATGGAACATTTGGTTGCGCACCGTGTGCATCTTTTTGGTGCGCGGGAAGATGCACATGCTGGAAAGCGGAGAGCCCTGTTTGTGATGGGCGGTATCTGCAGCCCACGGTGGGATAGACAAACGGTACAAAAGGGCGTCGAGTTGTGTCGTTTCATCGTTTGCACTGCCAGCAGGAGAATGCAATTCAGCAGCTTCGGGTGCGTTGGTTTGAAGGGTCTTTCTTTTTCTTCTCATCGCTTTGTTGACACAGGCTTTTCTTGGGTACGCGTTGAGTGGAACACTTTTGCGGAAGTCTCATCGCTTAAGGTAACGTCCAGACTCGTTGGGTTGGAAGATCACTTCATTACAGCGCAGGCACGCTGCTCATCGCTGTAGGATTTGCTCGTAGTAAAGACTGTCGAATGCCGATGGTTATCACTCAAAAACTTTAAAGTCACCTTGAACGATACGATCATACGAAAGTTTCGGTGTGAAGATTATATTCAGTTGCTTTCTTACGTGAACGAATAATCATAAACGCTGGGGACAATAATCTGCTCGGTCACTAAAAGCATCTTAAAACATAACTCAGACATTAAATGTCATCCGATGAAGCAACAGTTCTAGCGCGCGATAGGTATCAATATCGAAGACAAACTAGGGCAAGATTGTTTCAAATGTATCCCCGTTTCGCAGTCGGTGGTTTTGATGGTTCAATGCATTTTCCCACCTGCGTACACCTGCGCAAGACCCGTTCATGAGGGGAATCATTGGAATGCTGGACCACAAAGTATCGATGAAATTGACACCACGCGTCAGCACACCACGAAAACGTTAGTAGCAGTTTGCTACCAAACGCTCCCCTGCTTCCACCGCGAAACTGGTTGCGGTTGTTTTTCGTTGTGCGTGTAGTCGTCTAGACGGTGGGAGATTTCATCAATCAAAAGCGTACCGTAGTCGTTAGCGTCTGATTCACGTCCTTTTAGTCAAAGGAAACCCGAGCGTGTGGCCATTCAAACTTGGTGCGGGTACCAAGAAGTGTTTTCGCAATGGTGGTGACTAACCACCCACCGTGTTTGACCGTTAAAGCTGAATATTGATTGAACATAATTTTGCGAAAAAAATGAGATGAAGTCTATCGGAGTTTACGTGACACCCCCATTGCACCTGCCATTATGAGGTTTTGTTTGAAACGTTTGTGCTAATCTAAGGCGGTAAATATACCCAGGCCAAACACGCCATAACCGCGTCTTGGTCACGTTGATGTTGATTGTTATTGAAAGCATTCTCGTGTTTCATCACAAACCGTCCGCAAGCTGTGCCGGATTGTGTTGGATAAAGGCAGCTGGAAAGAAGAAGAATAAAATGTTCAGGGTCTTTCAAACGTCATTCTCGATCATTAAGATCCAAGTCCAATGTGGAGATAGTTCGAAGGGGGATCATAATAATGCATTTGAAAATTGCGTCCTGCATCTTTTTTCGAAGATCATCAGATAACAATCAAAATACATAATGTCCTGGAGAACACACACATTCTTGGAATATATGGAATAATATTTACCAACCAGCGAGATTCCATTATTTATCAGTTCCAGAGTTGCTTAGGAATTTGTAGGCCCCCATGGGTCTCTATCATATATGATAATCATAAACCAACCCAAAACACGCGTATTTCATCGTGCACTTTTCTGTGCAGTTCGGTGCCATCGTGTCTGCTTCTTGCCCGGCTAAGCCCGGATTGGATTTATTGCGCAAAATGTAGAACGTCTTGCTGCAGTTTTCTGATATGTGCGAGTGTGCAAGCTTGTGGTTTATTGGTGCCACGAGACGCACAACTGTGTGTTACAATCTTTCGAAGTCATGGTGACGACATCAAGTCTAGAGCGGTTTTACGAACATGAACCGCAACGATCGGCAAACACCTCACATGCACTGCTAGCAGCATCTGTAGAGAGATGATCGCAAGTACTGCGGCTTATACGGCGGTATACATGTACCGCCGCTGAATACTTTGACTCTTCCTCACCTTGAACACGCCAAGAAGACTTTTATGGCGTTCTGGTGCTACTCATGGAGTGGGCATCGATGTCACGAAACGATGTACTCGCTACACAGCGATGTTCGAAGCAACATGTGGAGGAGTTCAATCGTTGTGACAACTATGAATACTATCGGCCATATATGCTCTCAATGTAATGATCCATTCGATGGCGGGCTGGGAGCCCCGAATGTGTAGACTACGAGAATGATACATTGTCTCGAGTTACATTCAGCACATCATGAGGGTGCGAGATCATCTCAATCCTAATAAATGCACATAACATTTGATGCTATTTTGGATGTGCCGATGGGTGTACCTGGCTTTACTCGGTTTTCTCACGTTCTGTTCTGTGAGCTGTGATTACCGTATTATAAATAGTTGCCAGTACATTTCATCACGTGATTTATTTCTGCACCTTATGTTGTAACGTTACCGAGACGTGCTCATGAGCTGTCCTTCCCGTTACCTTGTACAGATGAATAAGAAACAAATTGGGATCAAATTAAAAAAAATCTGCTGTTTTCGTGCTGTCATTGCGAATAAACAGTGAAATATCATACTTGTCCTTCCTTTGGAAATGATTTTTATGTTTGCTATATCATCACCCACCCATGTGGTTTCGCTTCGTGTTCTCAGTACTTTTTTCATGCAAAATATTCGCCCCAACTCCCATTTTTATAAGATTAAGCATAAAGAATGAGAGATACCCGTATAAAAACTGAAATTGGAAACCATCTGTTGCTTCTACCGTCTTGTTTCCATTTGTTGTTGCTTCTCTGGTGGCAAATGGTGCGAAGCAACATATTTATGCTCCCAAGGTACTTTTGAACCGTTCGGTTCCGCTTCGTTGTGATCCGTTTTGGACATCGGCACGACAGCTCAATAACAAAAAAGTTATAGCCCAAGATCCTCCAAGGGGTTACCAGAAGCGGCCAGACGAGATGGCAAGAAAATTTAATAAAATGTGCCAAGCAACCAGCCTCTTGAAGGCATGAACACGACACGATCCGACCGAAATACACGGAGGCTTTGTACATTCTGCTGGTGCTGATCGTCTGTCTGCCTCTGTGTGTCACTCTGGAATGAGGCGTAAAAAAAAGAATATGCTGTGGAATATTATGATGGATGGAAAAAAGTGTTCCAGAACCGGGTTTTCCATACTAAAACCACTTGACAGTACGGATGCGTTTTCATAGTCTCACTTTCGATTGGTAATTCTTCGTTTCGTTTTATGCTGTTACAATGTACAACAGGCAACAGGGGTAGCATCTGTTTTGATCCGGCTGACCGCATAGAAGCGATACGAAAACGAAGCCTCAAATGAATACACGTTTTCGAAGACACTTTCACGGTGTTTTGAGCATTTTATTCCACCTCGATTCGGCTGCGTTCCTTGTCTTTGCAACGGTGTTCCAGTGCAGTCGGTGTGACGGTAACGGACATTTTGTCAACTGGAAAATGTGGAGCAACTTCAGGGGCGTCGTTGAAGGTATTTATCAACCCTTTGTAATCGTCGCGCACATGTGTGCCTTTAGTTTTGTGCCGTTGTGATGGATGGAAAATTGATTCTAATTAAGATAGTGCTCACCACACTCACACTCGCGCGTTAGTGGAATAATTCATCCAAACGACCGAGAAGTTGGGTGTGTCTGTTCTAAATTGCTATGTTGCCGCCCAGGAGCGCGAGTGCAACTGCAGGCTACCGATTGCGATAATAAATAAACTCCATTGCGTGGTTTTGCAACGTGAAACCTAAATGTGACAGCATATTTAACCAAATGACAATTAATCTAGTGGCTTACATCTCACTCTCCGCACCACAATGGACCACGATGTCGTAAACGCGATGTCACACTAGGTTGACATTGTTTTCGGTTGGATGGGTTCGGGTTTGTTTGCGATCTGATAAACCAGCCCATCTCCAGGCGGAAACAATGAATTTGTTTTCTGAAACGTTATTAACGTTTTTGATTGATTGAGTTTCGAGGTCGGAAGCAATATTTCATCGCACTTTCGCAGGTTTTAAAGTTAATGATTTCTTCATGAATTGCTGTGCTGTATTTATTTATGTTTCTCCTTATTTTTGCTTCAAATATATTTTCACACCATTAATGTTTAACTCCATATGGAGAGTGGACACCATCAGCAGCATCAGCGTAATGTTCATTGTAAATTATCACACCCTATCACGCAAGTTTCGCAAGCAATGCCCAGGAATGGTGAGTGAAGAATGAAATATAAATTCAAGTAGAAACCGAAACAATTTTCCTTTAACATTTTTCCTAACTCAAATCCGTTTCGCTGCAACGCCACTGTGGTCACTTCCTTGTTTGCGAGCAGCACGTTTTAAAGCGGCTCACGACCAATTTCATCGCACCAGACAGGGGGCGATGCATAATAAAAGTAATGCACCATGTGCTGTTCTACGCTTTCGCTCTTCGCATGCTCTTGTTTGGTGTATTTTTTGTTGTTGTCTCGAATCCCTCTGAACAGCTTTTGCTCATTTGCAAACATACAACCCCATTAGCACTCGGTTTCATCGCGCGCGCGCGCGTTTTTCGCGGACGATTGGTAATGTTTTGCGCCTCGGTGTTCGTCTGCTACAATCGCGATGCGATTTGTTGTTTTGACGCGATGAAACACATCTTTTAAGCGAACAGTTTCCACTAGCGCTACGAGAGATGTACGTGCTCGAGGGGTAGGTGAAAAGTGATCACTTTCTTTAAATGGTTCATTTCGAACACACCCGGCCGGCTCGTCGTTGGCTGTGATCGTTCGTTGTGCGAGATGAGTGCACATTGACTGTTTTAATCTCGCATAATCATTCGTCAGAAGTGTGCCACACGAAAGGGGCAACCGATAAGGAAGGAGTTACACAAAACAAACAAGCGTCTCTAAACAAATTGCATAATGCGTATTTTAGTTTCAAGACTGAACAAAAGTAAAATTAAACTTAACAATCCTAATTCAAGCAAATGAGGACCTATTTTTCCTCTTTTGCAATGGAACTCTAACTGATTGATTTTGATGGAGATTTATTGCCGTGTTGCATAAGTAATCGTTCCTTTTTTTTAATGTAAGCCGCCGATCTTTTCCCGACAGCTGAACTGCGGCCCGGATTGACAAGCCTCCTATTTTTACCATACGGTTTGCCGAAGCATCTCGTTATGGGTCGTAAAAATTATGCACCACGGTTTGGCAACCCAATCGCTGTCCAGTGAATGACGTGTAGCATACGGGAAAAAAGTAGAAAGCAAGATTAACTAACAGTCAAATTATTATCCTACAGAACGAGGCGACCATCTTCTTTTCACATCATCATGAGAAAGGCGCTGCATCTTTCGTCGGCTAATTGGCGGGGGATGATTGAATAAGGCCGTGGCCGTTCTTCCGTGCTCTCCGCTTAAGAAAAGGGGTCGTGTGCGTGTCGGATCATATTTTACGACTGGCGATCGCGGTGGGATGGGATATTTGGGGTTTTACAATTTTATGCCGCCCTTGTCATGCATTTTGAAACCCCGATTGTTGTTTAACAAGACGCACCACACATCCGTTGCGAGCGGTTCCCGGTGGAGATCGTTTTGTTTTCGCTGACAGAAACACTTCCAACCGATTTATTGCGAACCATCGAAACTTCATAGGGCGGCTAAGAGAGGTGGTCTTATCTTCCAGAGTTCCTGATCCGATCATGCGTTAACAAACGATGACGAGCCCAAACTCCCCGAAATAGGGATCTTGAGATTTTCGGTGGAAAATTGCCATAAAAATGCAATTCAGAACACGCTTTCAGGCGGTAACGTCATTCATAATTTTGAGCAGCATCTCAAAGCTGTCACTTTTGTACCTCGAGTGCCATCATAAACACGGCAGGAGATTTTCCCTTTCGCGATCGCGACCATCGCCTTGTCACCGTAGGGACGCATCGAACGGGATATGCATCTTTATGCGCTCGCAACCCCGGGTGTGTTGATGATGGGGATAGTGCATCGTCGTTAAAAAAAAGAGTAACATCCCCGGTTGCATTTGGGTCATTCCCGGATGAAGGCAAGGGATTTCATTTGACCGACTTTGAAGCGAAGTAGTACACACGGGTTGCTGAATCAAATGATAAAACAGAAAAGTAGTATGTAATAGGCAAAAGCGGGAGCATTAAAAAATGATCGTGAGAAGACGATGCATAGGATGCAATTTTAAATGAAACCAGTCCAGTGACATGGTTCATGTGGCTAGTTTAGCTCGTTTGCGACAACATCCGTAGTGATCTCATTTTTTTTTCTTTTACACTGGTAAGGGTTGCGAGACATATTCATATTCATCATTTAATTGTGTAACATATCCAGTTTGTTTTTTTATACAACAACAGAAAATCTTGGAGAGCTGCCGCATTGCAAAACATAAAATTGGATCACTTTTTATAAATTTTATTGTCTCGCCAGAAGAAGAGGTTGTAAAACATGGAATGAAATAGCGTCTAGTGTCATAGAGTTCGACAAGGCTTACTCAACAATCATGTTGCTCGCGTTGCCCAACGTACCACCCAACAAAAACAAAGCCAACCGAAAAGTCAATCCCACTCCCAAATGTATGTATTTCGCATGAAAACAATCTGTTATAATTCTGATATATGGCGTCGGTTTGATGTATCCGTCGCAGCATTATGTTGCATGCGTTATGCAACATTTATCTTGCAATCTTGTTTACTGTCCCGAATTAGGTGGCCCGTTTGCAAGTTGTGGTTTCTAGACAAAACGTCCAAATGTCATCAATCATCGCTTCCAAACAGATTCCGACGTGTCGTTAAATCACAAGATTACGGTCAAACTCAATCAACAGCTTCAGATTAGGAGAGAGGCCACCGGCTTGTGTGTGCAGGCTGTCGATATTTGTCGAGCGATGTCGACACAAATTGGGCGGGAACGGTGCATACGGTAGTAAAATGCAAATTTGTTCCTCTGCTTTGTGCATACAGAGTTTCGTTTTTTTTTTGCTGTCTTTAATCCATCTAACTATTTACACGCAACGTTTGTTGGCTGAATGATCAGGAAGAGAAGTGGGACAAAGATTTAAACCCCTTGCCTAGATGGATGGGAGCGCCTAGGGGTTTCGGATTGATCGGATGCTAAAATAAATATTGATTATTTGCCTACTCTAAAGGCTGTGTTCACGTTCGCTTGGGAGGATGATGCATACCTCGTGACTTTCATGCGAGAGTGACCTTCGTGAGAGAGGCAGAATAGTGGAAGCACTCACGCGATCGTAGTTGACATTGGAGGCTTGACAAAAGTTGAGGTTCACATTCACAAGATTAACTTCTCCACGATTGCTCAAGATAGCCGATCACGCCTCTGTGTAATTATTGATCTTATGGGTACTAAAGAAAATGTATGCATTTATGTCACTGAATACGATTGGCGGTCATGTCGGACTATTTTTCACCCGCAGTCTATTTTTAAGATGCCGTTGGAAATTTTGCATTTGACATAACATGTGTTCGCAATATATTTGAATCTCGAGCGGCAAGATACAATGTACAGCTTAGGAACTCTTTATACGCAACCTTGTATTGATGTTTATACGGTTTGATGTGGTGTTTTACTTGCTCCATGTCTTCAACCATTTATGTTCGGTTCCGGTCTGTTCTGAGGGGTGAGTGTTCCTTCGTACGGTGAGGGACTTTAGTCGGTGAAATGTAAGACCCGCGTGTAGCCACTAATTAAGAGGTTAGTAGATGCGATAATTTATTGAAGCGGTTCTTGTCCACCTCCTTAAAGTGGGAATGATTTGTTCGCATTCGTCTCACCCCAAAAATCGCTTCTATCTACCCGTAGATTGGTCTCCTTTTCCACCGAGGCGTTGGAACTCTCAATGATAAATGCGTAAAATAGTCGTTCTGATGAAGTTTTTTTGTGGACGAGTGTTGGTCGGAGTTGTCATAACTGCCGAAGCACATCAAGTGGGATGGACGACACTGACATCAGTGTAGACTTCTGAAGTGATTTAGCATCTTATTTTGTTATTTTAAGAACTCCTGGAATGTTTATTGGACTAATAATGACTAAACTCCTATATTATGCTACGGAAAACATACGATTGTTAGTTAATAAACACAATTAGGTCTTATCGTCACTAGAAATCACAATCATAAAACTCCACACAGAATTGTAGTTGATTCTTTAAGTTCCTATGACTCGTTAGTCCAATAATTGTACACAATAATTGTAATGAAACGTTAGTCCAATAATTGTACACTCTACGCCTGTCGGTCAGAAGTTGCGCATCAACCAAACACAAACCCTGTACCTCACTCTCAGTGTCAGCATTTTGTATTACACACGTTGCTTTTCGGCAGGGCAGATGAGAATTATTAGTTTGACCTACATTTGTGCAACCATCATGCAAGCATCAAGCGTCGGGTTCTGTTTCTTCGTTCGATTCTTCTTCCCCTGCCGATCGTAGAAGATGCACAGACTTTCGTAGGAGAGAGAGATGCTATGTTTATTACCCATCGGACCCCAACTCCGATCCCATTGACTGTTGGAGATGCGCATGGTGGTGGTGGCTGATTGGGCGGTTGCAGTGAAATGCCCTTTAGCCATGCATCATACACCCTACTTGCGACCTCGACCGGATCTTGTGATGCGCAAAACGATCGACACATGGCTCCCTAATGGACGAGAAGCTCTCAAGCGATGTGTAAGACGATGATGTGTCGATCGTTTGATGGTAGACTGCATTTATGCAAATGGTACTGAACGCGAACAGTAAACGGGGATGTCATGACTGGCCATGGCTCGCAACATAATGATCCAGCTAGTAAATATCCCAAATCGAACATTTCATTCACGACGAAACGCTTTCGCTTTTACAAACCGTACTAAACTCCCATAGAACCATCGATAAAGGTACCAGATGAAAGTCTTCAATAAATGACGTGTCGCTCTAGGGAGCTGTAGGATCGTCTCGCAACCAAAGAGCGCTCGATCGTGGTGAAAAGGTCGGCTAATGGGTGACCAATCTCAATTCACGTGACTAGTAATGCTCATTTCTCGCTCGGCGCGACGCTGCCATAATACGAGGTCAAAGGGCACTGCCATAACGAGAACTCGCGAACAACACCAACGAAAACAAACGCTGCAAAAACAACGGATAAGAAAACCCCGCGAATGGCGAGCGGGCACATCCGCAACCCAACCACCAGACCATCTCAGTGTCTGCCCTTTCTGAAGTGTGCGCGGCTTTATGCAGAAATACGTGTGCGAAAGGTTAATCGCGGGATGAAACATTCGGGGTGCGATCCCGTACCTTCCCACGCCGTTACACACAGACCATTAAGCGAAAGGGGGGAAAAAAGGAAAAGGTGTCAGGATCGTGCGAATTATGGCTTGCAGATGCATCCTCCAGCACTCAATTGGCATTTCCGCGTTATGACTTCCGTGCTCGATGACATTTGAAGGTTTTGCAGTTTGCTTGTGTTTCAACTCTTTCTTGTCCGATTGGCGGCTTTAATCCGAATGTATTATGCTTCCGTTTTCCATTTGTTTGCTTTGCATAACGTTGCCCATTTGAGTGCTATTGCTTATGTTTGTTTGTCTTCCAATTATTTAATTATCTTAGCCGATGGCTGTATTGTCACTTTATGAAACATTTGTTCAAAGAATGCATGGCCTATCTTTTCTTTGCTCAACCTACAGTTGTTTTCTTTTGACCCACAACATAAAAATCCTCTCACAAGCTTGGCACACCTTTTCCTTCTGATAAACGCTAGTTTTGTGCGGATGGTGCCAGTGGAGCGATCGATCTTGTGAAACGGTTCAAACCTTCAATATTCCGACCCAGACCTGTCGTCGTTCCTTTCCTTCTGCGCAAAGTATACGGCTCGACGAAAACAGTTCGACTTTTTATCGGACACTTTCATCGTCACGATTTTCACGTTCTTGCCATGGTTGTTTAGACAGGGTATGGCCGGTTGGATACCGGTGCCACTACGCTGTTGTGTTCCTATTTTCGGTTGCACCCTCGTCGGACCTCGAACGATTGAACTGATGGAAATGAACCGAAACACCAGAGGTTTGTCCTATTTATTTGCTTAGGTTTTTTTTTCTTTCTTTATTCCATTCCACCCCAAGTGTCTCTATCTGCAGCACACTGCTCTTCTGTCTGGCCGGCGGGGTGCTTGAATCGCCCAAACAACCTCACCTTATGCTGGCTACTAACTAACTACCGCACATCACGTTCCGTATCGAGGCTCTGTTATCTGGAACCGTGAAGGTGTGTGTATGTGTGTGTTTATGTTGTCCGCCCTTCACGATGTGCTTTACGCCTTGTAGCATAATTGAAGGTGATTCACAAACGTGCCCAATTGGTTACTTTCCATCTTCGTTTTCCTTGGTCAATTATTTGAGCTCGATCAAGTGCTAAACACAAGACCAGAATGCATCATTTAAGAGTCGCTTTGTCTTCGGGGTTTACTTATGAAATTGTACGGACTATGTTTTCCTTTTTTCTCCATTGTGTGGAGTGGAAGCTCCCCATTAAATGGAACTACATTCGTAGTCCGTGCTTGCTGCAATCGATTTCTTCTCGTTCTGTTTCTTTTGCCACACCGCGCGGAGGTCAACTGGATTTCAGTTCGCTTATTGCGCACGGCTCACCCCAGCTAAATGTTTTTAATTTCATGCTTCATTATAAGTAAGTGAATTTCTTCATTGTGCCAAAAATGGAGCAACCGGAAAACACACTCGCTTCGCTTGCCACAGTGAACCTCGAGGGCAGCAGTGCCGTGCCCCGAAGGGCGTTGTGTCGATTGAAAAGCACTAAACCACCGTAAAGTAGTGTTAATCGTATTTGATCGAGACGAATTTAAATGGCAACGAAGGTTACAACGTGGCGGATGATTGGAGTGTAGGAGGGCACGGCACTCTCACCTTCAACAATGATCGAGCCGAAGAAAATGCCGAGAAGTGAGGGACGCACACATGAAAAACGATCCTCCAACTCAACATAATCATCATAGCATTAATGGCCAATTTCCACATTTTCTAGACGTCTGATTTAAAATGAAGAATCAAACAGCAAAAAAAGGACCATTTAGTTTCGAAATTCACACACCGTAACAAATAATGCTTTGCAAGTGAGACGGTGAGGTAAAGCATCCGAATTGCTGGCAGTGTCACGCAGTAGATGTCTGCCCTTTCAATTTCCGAACACCGGGTGAAAATGGTCCAAGATTCACTTTCACAATCGTTTATGCGTATTTTATGCGCGCGCGAAAGATATTGTTTTTTTTTTTATTCGTTTAGTTTTAGTGTCTGCGTTTTGTGGGAAGAGATAGATGGGTCCATTTATTCTGTTTTTTTTTTTCTTTAAAGCATATGCACCTCACCACCAGAAAAAAACGTCTTTCACGGCTGCTGCACATAAGATGAAGAGGCAATTGTTATTTTTTTTCGGGTGGTAAAGCTTCGCCGATGCACAAACTGACCGTCATGAGCGAAACCGTCACGGCTCGTGGAACTTTTTCTGCGATCCAGGAAGCTTTATAAGGGCTCACGTCCCTTGAAACCTTCGCCACCGAAACGTATCGACAACAATCGGTTTCGGTGTTGGAGTGAAGAAAAAAAGCACACACACAATCCGGTCAGCATTCTGGCCTGCAAAGACCCTGGCTCCGTTACGGATGGTCAAGATCTGTATCCGCAGCATGAACGCACTCGCAAGAAAGTGGCCACCGGTACCGTACCTTCTGCAGCAAAAGGGTTACAATAGCAAGACAAGATGAAATGAAAAGTGGTCCGGCTCTCGTCTGTTTGTTTTTCTGTTTTGTTTTTTGGGTGACTGCTGGAGTGTGGATCCTACATCGTCGTCACGCCACAGCCGGCGTAAGTTTTGCACCACAGACAGACGGCATCTCGGGATGTTGCGTAAAGGAAACGCAATTTCCATCCTCCCACGTTGCTAAAGAGGGAAAAAAAGAGTGGCAGTGGAAAGTGGGAGGGAATGCTCTGCTTGTGTGTTTGCTCGTCGATCTCCAAATGTAGGTCCACAGCACCCTTTTCGTGTATTCGAAGTGTTTGAGTGCTATAACTTTTACGAAATGTAACAGCTAAAATGTTGCTCAAAGTTGGAGTTTGTTTGCGTTTTGCACATGAACCAAAATTCCCAAACATTTCGCCAAATCCAGCAGCTCGGTGTGAGTATGCTACGCTGCACTGAGCAGCATCTAGTGGAATGAGCATTGGATGGAAGTATTTTTAGCGTCTCGCCGGTCAGTTAGAATTCGCACATGCTGCTCGCGAAATGAAGCGTTATAAGAAACGGGTCGGCTACGGTGGGTGGTGAGTCGTACGTGTCATTTTAAATTTAATGATCCTTGGGCGTGTAACCTCGGGAAGAAGGTTGACCATGTGTTACTTGTTCGTTCCAATGGTTTATTATCGATTTTGAAGCCATGATTATTGACTTGGCATGTGTTATTCAACTTAATTTAATTTTGCTAATTATTAGGAAAATAAAACATAACACGCTAGTAATGTTTATTATTTATTTGGATTGGATTATGTTTATACTGCTAAATTGTTGCGAATTTTACTGACGGTCATTTGCTCCTCGTTCAGTAAGCATCCATTAAACACGTGTGTTTTGCTTTGCAAATGCAAATTACGCATCCATAAAAATTAGAACAAAAAACAATCGTTAATCGATGCGAGCTACAGTTTAGCACACTTGCATTAAATTAACTTACAAAATTTACATACGCAACACGACCAAGGAAATCAGTTCCACACCGTTGGAAGAAAGTAAATCAGAAATCCACATCGCTCCTCATTGTAAATTCTTAGCGAGTAAAGATGCCGGGACGCTGTGAAAGTGTACCGACCGCTGGCGCACATGTGGCCAGTTGCATTCGCTCTCCGCTCAGCTGGATGTGTTCTCCGTTTTGTTCCAGATTTAATTTGCCCTACCAGAACGACAAGCTGTGGAGCCGTAGCCAAACCAACTCACCAAACAAGCACATTACATACTTTCGCTCGCGCGGTCCGCGGAAATAGGTCGGCGTTTGTGGAGGCGTGTTTTTGCTGCAATGAAACGAACACACAACGCCAGAAAAAAACAAACCACTATTTGCGGATGTGTGTTGTGTAGGGTGTGTGGTAGAAAGATTTTGTGTCGTTATTTTCCTGCGCCAGGTTTTTGCACGTCGCTGGCGCGCGGTGTTTTGGTGTATTACTTTCTCCACTTATTTAACCACTCCGTGCGTTCAGACAACACACACGTTCGCCGTAAGAAGTTGGCGCGTTACCTACGTGCACTTACGGGATTTGACGAAGAAGCGAATCATAAACAACATGCGCTCCGAGCGGTGAGCGGGCGCACCAAAATGGTTTTAGGAAGCTAGCGATTTTACGAGCCGTCCCAAAATCAGCCCGGCGAAAAATCCTGTTATTGCCGTAGAAGATAGAGGAACGAATTCTTGCAGAACATTACGTTATGTTTATGAGCTCTTTAAAAGCTTTTACCACATGTGACTCATGGTCTTTTTTTTTCTATGTTTCTTTCTCCTACAGGTAAGCGTTTGAAGTGATATGGTCAACTAAAATTGCGCACTCTTGAAACAACACTATTGTAAGTAAACTAAATATCAATCCACCGTTGGGGATTGATCATATATTAATTTAGAAAGCTTTGAAGATTTTGTTTAGCAATTATCAGAATTGATACTAAGATGTATCATGCTGAAGTAATAATTTAGCTCTACTTGATATTTTTGGATCAGCTTACACGGAAAGCTACGAATAATTTCCAAACGCAAAAACGCATACAGAAAAACTAGTTTAATGTATGACCGATCCCCTTGTATGTCTGTGAATCTATCGTTTTTTTACTGAAAATTATGTAATTACGGTAAATAAACCCGGAGAGCGTGACGTAATCCAAACTAAGAGATTTAACTACTTCTACATTTAAGGGTGCGAATCTAAATTGATGGTTTTTTTATAAGTAGAAATCATCTGAAAGAAAAAAAATATTAAAGTCAAACAACCCCACAGCATAAGAGTGTGAAAATTGCTCAATTTACTAGCGGGTATTTGTTTGCCGTTACGGTGGTTATTGTTTTAGACACACCCTGTTTCATTGGATACACTAGTTTCAAAAAGAACTCTCCGAATTTTGTTTAATTTCTACAAATTCCTTTAAAACCTTCATCAAAAGAAAGCCTTCCTCGTAAGAAAAAAAATCCACATATTACTTCCACACTCATCCTCCCCAAATTGCTCCAAAACGAGATCTATTTTAACCGTAAATCGGTGCTCAAATTGACCGCCTAGCGTTTCTTTCTGTGTGTTCTTTCTCTCCCTAATGTATTGTTGCATTGTTTACGATCGCAACCCTATATCCCTCGGTCCGTGTGCGGCAAAGCAATATAACCGAGGATGCTTTGAAGCACCATTGTTCACTGATCATATTTTGCGATAAATTCGTTCGAAAAAATTCCGCTACCGATTCCGGTGGAGCTGTGCGAGACCTATATGCGCGCGCCGGTCGGCTTTTAAAGATGAAGTCAAAGCAGTATGATTGGTCAAAAAGAAAAAAAAAGATTAGCTGAAAGCGCACTGGTAAGAAATAGCGGGCATCTATTAACGGTATCATGATTATCGTTCGCCTTTCCTCTATTGCGCTTATCAGCCGATCAGCCGGTTTATTATGTTTCGATGTTTCTCGAGCGTTTTCTCTGGGCTCTTCAGTACCTCATCGATTAGTAATCGGCTAAGATAACCGCCCTGCTGATTGTGTGTTCGAACGGTATACGATTTTGGTGTAAATTTGGCACCGTTTAAGCTTTCCTAGCCTTAAGCGTTGTCGCGTTTTTCTTACCATCAAGATAAGACCCCAAGGGATAAACAGAAACGACAAATATACCCCACAGGGAAACAGGAACCAGGCGAGTTTTACGCATGATTGTGTTTTGGAGCCAATTGATGTAATAGCATTGAAAGGCGTTCAAAAAAAAAAATAAAAAAGCGCTCCCTTTCCTGTTTAATGTGTTGATCAGCGACGTACAATGGAATCGGTCTTCCGAAGTACCAAATCCGCTCCGTATGACGATCTCTTTTCTGACGTAATGTGGCGCGGATATACCATAGCGACCACCCTGCAAACAGAAGGCCTTCTCGTAACCAAGCAACACACAACCCACAGCGAGTTGCACGCATTCGACTGCGTTCGCCAATACTTTGTTGGCCGATCTTTGTGCTCCCTGCCCGGGGGTCATAAAAAATCACCCCCCAAAAACGGACGGAAGTGTTTCTCGCCGACACGCGCGGAAACATTCGTCGTGTTTCATGTACCGAAAGCAGTACCCCGTCAATGGGGTGTAATGTACGCTGGACGGAGGCTATTTGCTTTAGATAGAGTTTTTTTTGCATGCGAGTTGGTTTTTTGCAGTAGTGCAAAAGAAAGAAATGCATTCGTAAAATTGTTCTGTGGTTTTTTTTCTCCCAACTCGACAACCATTGCGGTAGTTAAAATATATCTTCCGCCAGCCAACCAACCAACCGCAGTCTGGCATAATCGAATGTTTGTCAAATTGCGCGTGGGTCGATCGTGAAATGCAAACACAGTGACACGGAAGAAGTGAAACATGGCACAAGGGTAGGGAAAGGGAAGTTCGGCGACATGGGGCGCGTCATGTAATATGCGTACGTAGTGCTGAAATACTTCCTCTTTCACTTTGTTCGACTGTCACTCGGTTGGGTGAGCAAGAGAGTCGCTACCGGGGAGGTTCTATGCGACCTAACATACTTGAATTATCTTTGCAATGTATTACTAATACTCACAATTATTTAGTAAGTTGTTATTTTCGCCTTAAATTTGCCTTAAATTTACCTTAAATTAATCAACGAGAAGGTCGTTATAAAGCCAAGCATGAAACAACATATCGTACTGATTTGTCCTGCAATGCACGTCGGACACACGTTCCCGAGTAGCAATCGATCATTGAGCTTATTTGTTGTGCCTTAGCTAACATATTCCGTACGTACACAGCAGTGTTTGTATCAATCTACACGCGAGTGCCATGACCGCACCCTCGTACGAAGGCATTCACCCCGTCGGATCTCCACACTCGCCCACCATGCCTGCGCGCATAACCAAACCTTTCCTGTTCGCCCCCCCCGCCTCTTTCCCACCCACATTGGTTTACATAAACCACCAAGATCGCGGGCTGGCCATGGTCGGGTCCCCATTGCGCATGCGAACGTAAATATTAATTCATTAAGCTTAATCAGAAGTGAAATAATGTTGTTCCTGCCGCTGATTGCCTGGCCTGGTCTGATAAAAATTAAGCCAACCTCTGCGTCTGCCCGGGGAGGGATTTGTACGAGTGTTTTGTTTTGCTTCTTTTTTGTGGTATATCCATGTGTATGTGTGTTACTATGCTGTTGTTCATGTTTCCACTTGCGCGCGGTTGTCTCGGACGTTTTCCTCGTGCTGTGGCTTTCTTTGTGGCGAACCGGCAAAATCCAACCGCTAAAGATCACGAATAAACGAAAGAACCGCAAGGAAAGTGTAAGGATCTGGATTAGATGGATGGGGTGAAGCGGTGGGTGGCTGAACTCCCCCTTTCTCTTCCACCCCTTTGCGAAAGAATCCACCACGATCCGTTTCCTCGTGGTGTTCAATCTAACCTCACTCACAAATAACTTACCAAGTGGCGCTCAGTGGTTTCTGTCGATGTCTTCTTACTCGCAGTTATGTTTGTATGAGGAGAAAAATGAGCAGCTGTGTGCGTTTTGCGAATCGCGGCCCTCGACCAGTTATGTTCGTCAGACAGATGATCAGGGTGAAAGCGGTACCGAAAAAGATAACCTATTTCCTGTTGTTCCTCGCAGCCGACGAGATTAATCATGTACGATATTTTCGCCAATCATGAAACAGCAAAATTGGTTTTTCGCGCTGGTTCTATTCACAGTGGAAACCTGTGGAAATTTGCATATAATTCAATTATTCTCATCTCAGCTTCTTTTTAGGGCATAAGTATCTGAGTATTTTTTAGTGTACATTATACCATATAAATTTGAAACCCAATTAGTTAACACCCCATCAAATGAAATGCTTGACTTTTTGAAGACGTAGCATACTATTCCCCAACACCTCCAAGTTTGAAGCATCTTCAATGTCTTAAGTGCGCTCTTGACCATATCTTGCATAGGATAGTAAGACGATCGCAAAACAAACATTCATTCTACTTACCAACACCACACAAACTCAACAAGGCAATGGTAATGGTTTCAGTGTGTGCTACACACATGCCACAAGATGCTCAATCGCCTCTCAAGATCACCGTTCAAGATAATTCTAGCGCGGTGTACTTCAGAACTGCTTGACCCATTGAGTGAGAAGTAGTTGCAAAATTATCTCCCATCTGCCAGTTAGGTAGAAATAGAAAATATTATCAAGGTGGATACACATGTCCGTTTGGGTGGCGAAGATTCTTCACGCACAGCAAGTTTCCACTTGCAACGATACACATACCCTGATCTAACCACTCTACTCATCTCACCCGATCTTACAACGCCACAATATAATCACGAAATGAGCTGTTCTCGTTACTGTGTCGCATAAATTTAAATTTACAGGCAGCAACAAGGGAATGAAGTAAGGATGAAGCTGAAATTGATTAATTAAAATAGCATGCCACAATCGGCGAAATCTGAGCTCACGTCAACCTGGTCCGAAGATGACCGCACGTCGGGACGCGTGCGTGGGCAGCTTTGCGTTTTTGATTGTGTCTGGGTGTTGCTGGGTGGTTCGGCGTAAGAGTAAGAGCTTCGAAGGGGTTGTTTATGTAAAGAAATAACGCCACGACCGCGGGACACTGCGAAGAGACATGTTGGGAACCCGTTTTATTTGGGATTTCGGGCCGATGAGTGTGTGTCATATGGCTGTGGGGTAGGATTAATTTTAATTTCTCGCATTACGTCAGCCACTCCCGTGTGTTGTGAGCGTCAGAAAGAGACTTTAGACAGAAAGGTTGGTAAATATCTTGTTTTTTTTCTACAAAGTCTCCTTATTACATCGCATCTGGGTGCTAAACCCTTACGGTTGGTTGGGAATTTCTCCAAGAAAAGGGAAATTATTTATGTGCTCTAATAAAGCGCTGGAATTTGCCAAGCGTGAGAGACATTCACTGTGTCAGGTGACTTTCAAACTCATAACAAAAGGTATGCTGCCTGTCCGGTTCGCCAATCCACTTTTCTTCCTGTTCCGCCGTCAAAGCGGACTGTCAACCGAACATGATTGATCCTTACGCTGCGAATGCAATTCTCGGCGCCCAGTCGATTCCCTTGATGAAGTTCTTTGAACTGCAAACCGCAACTTACTTCCCGAAACCGCTCATCATCTCCTGTGTGCGGGGCTGCTACACGAAGGGGGGGATATCTTAACCCCCTTCGGGGTAGTAGCGCACCGACAACAAGGCACAAAAAAACAGATGACGTCTTCGTGGTGATCAATTACTCTTTCGTAGAGTAGGGGGTTTTCAACAAACAAAATGAGCACACAAAGTGAGAAGAAGTGGTACCATAAAACGCCAATAGAAAAACAAACAAAAATAGCCAAACGATAGTGATCGGCCGTGAAGTTGAAAGTGACCACATGTTTTTTTTTCTTGTTGATGCCGTTGTCCCACAACAATATAGCTACAAGTCGTTTGTCGATGACCCCGACGACAGGTATTTATTTTCTGCGAGCGAAAAAAAAGAAACATCGTCTGGTATAGTGAACCGAAACATTGGGAGACGGTGTGGTCGCTGTATCTTCGCTGGAAACTATCTTCTTAACTTGATCTTCGAGCATAAAAACAGGTTTGCGTCTTCGCTAACCGATGCGAAACCGATGCGATTGTTAAAACACTGGACATGCGCGACCGGACGTTGTCCGATTGGGGTTGGCTGTAAGAAATTGGTGACTCGTAGCAAAACTGAAGGCCAACCACAACCCTGCGGGAACGATAAAGCATCGATCGGGAAGGCAGTTGACCGGTCAATTAGAGAGAATCCTCCGTGTTTCGATATCGTCCCGGTAAGGCAAAGCGAAATGAAACATAATGGGAAATACAATGTGAACAAAAACATAGGATTATGGGATTTCCGCTACTACCGTGCTACAGAGTGTTGACCTTAGCTAATTGAGACCTTCGCCGTGGTAGCGCGTTCAGGTGGTTGGTGTTATTTGCATTTTTGCGCTGTTTTTGTACACCGCCTGAAAGTATGCAGAACTTCTACTTTTTAGACCTAAAAAACCAGTGAGATGAATGGTTGCGGCACGGTTTTTAAACAGTTTGTGTGTGGTAACACAACAGGAAGCAAAACAATTCGTGCATATGATTGACACATTGACCTCCTGCTTGATTGGTCATCAAGGAGAGGAAACCATTTGCTAACCATTGATTATTGAGAGGTTTTCTATTAGACGAAGGAACGTCGTTAGCGTCTTCACGAAAAAAGTTGATAGCCGATAATACGTCTCCGTCTTTCGCGACCTGCACGCATGACTATATCATTCTGGCGGAGCGATGAAGAACGCGTCGTTAGCAAGAAATAACAATCTGTCTCAAGTGTTGTTCGAGCGCTCGTGTTTGTTGCGGTTTGAAACATCCCAGCTGGATCATTCAATGCTTTCCGTTGTATTACGCGGTACGTTGTATCGATGTTTTTGCGCTTAAGCATACGCGCGTACGAATGCCGAACGAGCGAATGTGGACGCATACCGTTTTGTGGTTGGTTTTACGATTGGTAAATATTTATGCACACTCTGCGCAGGAAAAATAAACCGTTCGTGTTTTTTTTTGGCTTGCAGTTTTCTTGCACATCCCGTTTTTCGCGTGCTGTCGTGTTGGTACGTTGGCCTTCAGATATGTTTTTCGCTCCTCGTTTTGCATTTCCAAGAAAGAAAGGTAGAAAAAAAACACATATACGCAAACAAACATTATGCGAGAAAAAAAATGTTACAGTGCCAAAGGTACACCATCTCATACAAGAGTGCGCCTGTGTTCAAGATGTGATTCATCATACTGCATCATCCCGTCAAGATGGGGTCGGAAAAATGTTGCCGTTAGTCTTTTTGAATGGAAAATCACATCATGAAAATAATGCAAACATTTGTTTGTGCAAAACGATTACAAAGCGTTTCCATTCCCGTGAAGAGAAGCCGTTGCCACGATGGAGGTAACAGTGACAGATTGAGCAATTAATTTGCGAGTCATGAATAAGCCACCGGTTGATATCCGGCGATATTTTTTGTCATGGGAATTTGAAATTTGATGGAAGGGAAATTAGCAAAAGAAGGGAATAATTTTATTACTAATGTTAGACGCCAACACATTTTAGATTGACACGAATATCTTATAAAGAACAATATCACAACGGATGGAATATGGGTCTCGGAAACGATAGGAAAACAAAATCCCGGGAATTACCCCTGAAACATGATGTGTTCCACCTTTTCAAAAATGACTTTCAAACCTCCTTTGATAATTTTTTTTCAATTTTTCTCAAACGTTTGTCTGGCTAACAAGCAATAGAAAAACAAGAAATATATTATGCTACATTTTGCATCGTCGCCAGATTGTCCATTGTCGCCTGGACATAGCATACCAGTAACAGAGGAGATATTCTTAGAACACAAATGCCGTTTGAGGATAGCAGTAAAAACACAGTAGGGAGTCTCTTGTGGTGGAATTGCATTCGCGATGCGTCTGCATTCATCTGCATTAGATGAGAATGCATTACGCTAGTGTAAACGAAAAAAAAGAAGCACAACATGATAAACGGAGAAGCAGAAAGACATGAAGATTAAAGGCAGGACGTAAATGCACAACATGCGTGCATTCGTCGCATTCCTCTTCGGGCCACAGTGGACGACCATGTTGACGGTTACATCCGTCGGCCCTTTTTCTATGCTGCGAAGTGTGTGCTGTGCATTCGAACGAAACCCGCGCACACATGTTGTGTAGAGATGCACCTCGCTGCACTCGGGACGTTCGCAACCTCAACAAAACAAGCATACACTAATCAAACAGCTCTTGGTTCGTGGAATTTATAAAAAAATATCCTTTCTTCATTTTATTCCATTCGATTACCCAGTGGCTCGGTCGGAGTAGAACTATCATTTTCACCGGATGGAACTGCTTTCAATTTCTGTGCAGTCGGTGTGTGCAGTTGAGAGCATATCCAGGTCACCTCAAACACAATTGGAAGGTGTAACTCATTCCTCTGCGGCCGCTAATACACCAAAGCTGACCGATGTAGGGAAAAAACACTGCACCTCACTACTTTCACTATCGAATCAGACGCCAAGATCGGCATGAACAAGATCATGTGCATGTTTCCCCCATCTAGTCATGTGCTACCGTTTCACCGCTACTGCAAAAATCCCTTTCGCTGCGGCCAGCAGATTCTTTCGTTTGATATTCCACCGGGCACCAGTTTTGGACGCACACCGGCATCGAAATGGAATTGGAAAATCAATCATCGTACAATTATGGGCAGATCCCGTCTCCTTGCTGCCTTTCGTGTTGCTTCGTTCCAATTTCGTGTTCGTTTTTATATGTAAAGGTGTGATTTGCACCGCACGAACATGCAATCGGTCATCCATTTATTTATTGTTTAATTCTATGCTGCTCGCGTTTGAACATAAGCGCGGGCAGCAATCTACCGGCTACTGGGTGAAAGTATCGTGAATCGTGTAAAAATGTCAGTTGATTCGAACTTCACTCGCAGCACCTTCAAACGCTGAGCGATTTCAGAGCAACCCATTTCTCGACTGTACGAGGTGCGGTACATTTCTATCTATTTCATGTATGGTAGTAGTTGGATACTAATTTTACAGACGTTAAAAATCAAGTATTTGGACGCAATAATAACGAATATTCTAAAGATTTCGTCTTTTCATCTCGGAGACTTCACTATGTTTTAAAGAAGACTAGACAAATATTAACTAGTTAAATATTAGATATTTTCAAGAAAATGTCTGAATATGTATGAAACAACGGTCTTCAACTTTATGTTATTTGCTGACGCCTCTATGCCCACAGTTGGTCCCTTTATGAGGACTTAATTATTATTTTTCACAAAACTATTAAGATGTTCACCAAAATTACAAAGAAGAACATGTCAATTTCAAGGTTGTAGGTCAATAGACAACAAATATCCAAAATGACGTTCAGTATGACGTTCAAAAACAATACAAAACCTGTGAGATTCTTGCATAAATCGTGATATAAAATTCAAACATCACTCTAGTTCGAACCAGTTTAACAATCCGCGCACTGGTTGGTTTTGAACTTGAATTTCTGTCATTCTTTGAGACCGTTCCAACCTTAATAGCGAAAGCGTACAAATGTACGCACACTACAACGGTGGGATGGAATTTTCTCATCAATTCAACAAAATACCGAAAAAAACGCGTAAAAAGCGAAAGGAAACAGTCGTCCGAGCGTGTGTTGGGATGGACTGTTGAGCCAACATTTACGATTGTTGATGGCTGCTGCTCGTTACATTTGTGAAGCCATTGGTAATGGCCTGCTTCTTCGCTAGTGGTTCCATCCGTCTGTAGCTGGCCAGTCCGGGAGCTTTCCGGACCGGATCCGATCGAGAGCGAAATCCGAAAGCAAACAAACGAATCGAGACGGAACAAAGTGAAGATTCCTTCACTGCTGCTGCTGGCCGGTGATAGAGGGAAAATTCAATCCCGCTCCACCTCACCCAATCCAACCACCAATTGGGGATGTCCACGGTTGTTCGCCTCGTTGTTCACTTCCTTCGTGACGCATTTTCTTGCACGAGTCAAATGACCAAAGCGGCACAAAAGCTTTCCATCCAGGCGTTCGTAGATCGACGATTGAACTATCGTGGTGGTACAAAAAAAAATCCACAGCACACTTGCGAGATTGTGATCACGCCGGTGATGATGATAATGATCGTGATCATTATTATTATGGTTTAATTGCCCTCTTTCCCCCCGGGATCATCGTCACCGTTGTTGTCGCCATCGGTCAGCCACGATGGTCAGCAGCCCGGTGGATGGTGAAAATTTATTGGAAGAGAAACCGCATCGCAGAGAGAGGTTGCTGCTGTGTAGCAACAAATCGGTGGTGGTCAAATGAAAGGAAAATCGTTTTGTGAAGCTACATAATGTTATGTGGTGCATCTTTCTACCATTCCACGGATCGGATCGGATTGGATCAGTGCGGACGGTGTTTGGATTCTGTAAACACACAAACGCACGGAGGAAATCGATAAAACTTCATCTTTTCTTACCGAGTTAGGCTACCCTCCGTGTGCCTCCGTACGAATCGCGCAAGATGCCAACAATCGAAAGTTTGTCTAGTTTTGTGCACGGTGTCGTTTGGCACTGGGGAGGAGCGAAAAGTAATTAGAAAAAATAGAAAGTTCAATTAAAGGTATGGAGTGAAATTAAACGGTGGACGAATGTGCCAACTCCGGAGAAGAAAAATGAGAGTTGGTTGATTGTGTGTGGAAGGATGTATTTTTGATTGTAAACTAAACAGCAACATCGCACTTTAATGTTGCAATCACGCTTCGGTGATTGAATCGGTGATTCGGTGAGAATCATCAAGTTTTATTTGCTACCGTGCTTTACCTTCACATAAATCATACGCTCTTTTATTATAGATATTCGCTATTTATTGTCTACAATATTATCACGAGAGCACTTCAACGTACAGGCATGTTAAACATTGTGCCATCCTTATCAATTGTTGTTCAATAAGGAATCGAGAAATCCCTTCAAATCAGGACGCGGGCTTGCGTGATGCATGAAATTGCAATAAGCGGAATTATGTTCCGATAAAAGTGGCTACATAAATCTGTTCCACTTGCAGCACTTTCAACACACCGGTCCAATTAGGCTGTCCCGCTGTATCTGTTTGTTCCTCACGATTCGGTTCCGCTTTTCGCATTACCCTTCGAGCTTCATTCTTCACTGACACGCGGGTCCAAGATAACGTGTGGGCCCTTCGGTGGTGTCTAGTTGGGCGTGGGCAGTTCTGCAAATCATAATTACGATGCTGCCATAAGTTATCCGACTCGGACGAATATACGTTTACGCACCCGGATATCCAATTCGGCTAGACCAAACTCCACATGTTCTGCTGTTTGCCTCACTTTACGGAAACAGCAGCGATTGCACAACGCACGCAATAATGAAAACTGCTAACGAAACTACTTCCCAGTTTTGTTGCGCCACAAGAGATAATCAATGGCCGTTTGCTGGGAAGAACACGGGCAGCGAAATATGGTTCCATTTGGCGCCAACGATAAGACGCCGCCATACTTTAATGCTGCTCGCGATGAAAAGCGTAAATTAGCACTAACGCAACGGTATATGGAACATAATTCTTAAATACGGCTAGAATGTTTCCTCCGTACGTGTACGCATATGTTGTTCCGTTCCTTGGTGGAAGATGGCGTAGATGAAAGCGATGGTGGATATCATTAAGATTTTCCAAGCATATCGCAGCGTGAATTAAGCTGATACATAAAAGAGTGCACGCTTTTTGGTGGTTTGGCTTTTGATGGGTAATTTTATTATTGTGCTGTGCTACGAATGACCTGAACTGGTGAAAAGACTGTAGAGGTAATTAATTTCTACATTAGTGCTATTGTTGATGTACTTGTAATTAATTACAGGGCTGTAAAATATTTGCTTGGAATATTTAATTTTCAAGAGTAAGAATCAAATACCAAAATAGCACTTAAAGGTGAGATGAGCTCAGGAGTTTTCATCATATAACCATATCCAACAAACCATACATTCTTTAAAGCTTAATCCATAATCTAAAAATGATAAAATTCAAATCGCTGAGCAATCTTTTGCCAATGTGTGCTACATTTGTACTCAAATTGTAGCCCTTTTCCATCGATTCCATTTCCAACGTCAATAGTGCGATCCATTTCCGCAACATCATTCCGAACCAATCGCCCTTAACTAAATTACCCTTGAACGCGATTTCAGTTTAAGCTCAATTGACGGATCAATAGCAAACTTCATGAACCTTGCCACAGTTTCTTCACTGGTTGGAAAACAATTTTGGAAGCGCTTCAAACCCTAACCTAGTGCTCCCATTCGAACACGAACTAACCCAATTATTTGGGAAGGGTTTTCAGAGCAAATAAACACTTATTTCTCCACACGAGGCGGAACAAGCGTACCACAAACAAAAAACTGCAGATTGAGTGTGAACATTCCCAGCCTGGTGGGCATGAACAACATGAACGAAAATAGTGAAATCTAACTAAAATAAACCTTAGCTGCAAGCTGCAACATTGTGCCCACTGCTCTCGGTATCGATTGCAAGTATGTAGAGTGAAGTCCACCTCGACGACACACTCCCATGGGTAGGTGAACGGCCGAATGATCGTGATTTGGTCCCATTTCGAGTCTAATAGAGCTATTGAAACAATAATCAAAGGTCAACCAGAAGAGAAACATATCAGACACAGAAGTTCGTTAGCGGTGTAGCCACATGCACGGAACCGCAGGATAGACTATCCACACTTCACCCCAGGAATTGACTTGATTCGGTGCTCAAATCAAGGCGGTATCACTTCAAATGGATACGCCTGTAGAGCAGCATAAATCTGCTTTGTAGTTTGAGAACTCTGCAAGAGGAGTATCACGCTCCACCCTCCGTTAGTTGGAGAAAAACAACCTGTATGCGGGTTGACCATAAATTTTCAATTACTCCCAATTGAGCTACTATAGTGCAAGGGTGAAAAAAAAAACAAAACGTTTCTACTAACATCTTCAAAAGTAAAAAAACAAGAGAAGCGAATCGTTAACACATTCTTTCTGTACAGATTTTCGCGCCCTGTACTGCTGTTTGTGTCGATTATCATATTGTGTGTGTTTGCTGTTTGCTGTTACTGTTTATATTGAGCGTCTAGACGGATTAAGATTGCATTTGAAAACACTTGTTGTTTCGCCAGTTTGATCGCATGTTTATCTTTCTACCTTTCATGCTATTCCTTGTTACCATTTTCCAGCTTCCCAACTGATCGGTTGCAATAGAAAACCTGCGTTAAATAGAGGCATTTTATACGCGGCATTTTATATCACGTGCATCTTAAGCGGAGCGAGAAAGAACTTAAACGCAATTTCACAACATTCAGATAAATATTTACACATTGCAACGCTTCACTAACACGATCTTTTTCGTTTTACTCTCGCCGTAGGTAAGCTGAAAGTATAAAAACCAAAGTTCATCGTAGACATTATGTTGGTGAGAAATCGAGGATGTATCGAGTTGCTGTAATGATTGACAACGCGCCACACCACTACGTCGGTGCTTCGTAACAGGTGAAAATGGGTGATTATGCCGACAAGTATCGCTGCGCTTAGTTGCATTCATGGAATGGCTTTCCTATGTTCGAAATCGCTGGACACCGGCCCAGAAGCATTAGAAAACATTAAACCGTTCCGAAAGGGGTTGGAAGGGGGAGGGAGAGTACCAACCAACACCCGACACCCGATAATGGGTGTGAAGATGCGTTTAATTCACACTCGAAAGTGAAACGCTTACCAACGGTTTCGTAATGCCAATGAAAGTGATCACCGTAATATGTTGGCGGATGAGTGCTAAGTCGGAACATTTCTTGCATCGAATCTTGGGGGAACAGAAAAGCCAATTTTAAGGCAGAGTTTCGTATAAATTACATTTTAATTTTAAATTTTTCACCATTATTGACGGTATACGAGGTAGCAATGCAATTCACGCCAATGTATTTGTGCATGCAAATCCTTTATTTCCCGGCGGGATTCAGGCGGTTCCGTTCGTCACCCTCGCTTTACATTGGTACCCAATGTTTTCTAGATGAACCTTCCGTAATCTATCATCTAGCATAAATTTCCCAGTTTTTCTTAACGGAAAATCGCTCCCTCGTCATCTAACCCGGTGCAGTAAAATCTCCCGCGGGATTTTATGGGAGATTTTCTAGACGGGCGTCTAGCATCATCAATTTTACGTCCCCTCGCAAAACCGACATGTTCAAAGCTGAGCAGGGTTTATGATAGACGGTGCACCGGGGTAAAGAATAAATGGAAATGTCCCCGATGTGGCGGGAACCAATCTCGTTCGATGTGCCTCAAGGATGATAACATTATGACGTCTAGTCCAAAATAAGCGCGCTTTTCGATTTCCAACCGTCTAGGCGCATTTTTCATTCGGTGAACAAGATCTTTCCATTCTGTGGCTTGTGAGTGCAGTTAAGATGTAAAGACAACTGTTTTCGAGACATGAAAATATTGTCCGCTAATACATAACAAAACCAACTATCGATTCTAGAGAAAACAACTCATGTCGTCGTCGGGATAATTCGTACAAACAACAACCGTCGATAACGACCACAGCGATGATGATGTAATAAATGACAATGACGAAGCGCATCTCTCTACAGAGCGACGGCATCGTGGGCCAAAATTGTCATCAAAATTAATATTTGGCAGAAATTACGCTCCGAGCAGGGCACACGACTTGATGCTGAACTGAGCTCTGAAATTTTCGTCACTTCTCGCACGCGCTATTTTCTAGACAGGCGCAACATTTGTCCAATTGTCTACCGCTTCTTCCCACCGCACGATACCGCCGGAAGTTGGAGTTCCTGTTCTATTCTGATGATTTTATTTCTATTCTGAACTGGCAGGACATTCAGTTCCACGATGAAGTCCTGTCGCCTTGGGCGATCGAGGTCCGGGTGTGAGTGGTTGTGCACGGTTTAACGAAATTTTATCGCTTATGGCGCCAACCAGTTCGAGCCTTACTGCCGCGACGCATTCTTGGTGCGGAGGATGAGATGCCATTTGCGGAATAAATGCCATAGAACGTTCCTGTCCTGCTCTGTAGGACTGTAGCTCGTGCAAAGATAGAAACCAACGCAACTATGTCGGAAATGATACGCGCAAGAATTTGTATGTTGCGTCAGCCTGTCGTCGTCCTCCCTTGTGACCGGAAAACCCATGGTGAAGTCGGTTGGGTTTGGCCGCCTGAATCGCTAGGTTGTGTTGATTGAAAAATTATGTCATCAGTGTGATGTGGTGTAGAATGAAAACAGAGCTGTAGAAGGACATAAAAAGGTTTCATTTCACTACTGCCCCCAGAAATACGCCAAACGTTCTTTGGATTTTTTTGTTGCTCCTTGATAGCAGACAGGGCCGACTTCCGCTCATTTTTTTCTGACTAGGAGAGACCATAACCGTATCTTCCGACTGGCTGCCTTTTAGATTGAATTAGTGCCGGATGTCGGGTGGAAATAGAATGTGCAAAACAGGATTAAGCCATCAAGTATATGACGCCAACAGAAAATTGTCAATAATTGACCATCCTGTTAGGTGTGTACTCCGGTATCCTTATGGTTCGTTAATTTACTGCAAATATGATTCTCTTTAAACTATACAAATATAACTTGTTGTATTCCGTGTTGTAACGCTTAACACCTGTCGTGTAAATATTGTAACTATAAACTACATATGAACTTAAAGATCACTGATATGATGTTGATCAATCAATGATGTTGTTGAAAATTCAACTTCCTAGATGCAATTATTAGACCGTTTTGATGATGCACCTCACACTACCAAATGTCAGAGTTGATTAACTTTCAAAAAATCCTCTATCCTCTACACCTCCCCTGTTGCCCCTGTAATTTTCCAGCCAATAAATGGGAACAAAATGCAATTTTCGTGTGCGCGTTTGCTCACTTTTTCTTTCGTTGTTAGACACTATAAAATGGAAGAAAGTGTTTTTTTCCTGTGTAACTTCCCTTTCGAACCTGCAGGCCAAATGGTTAGGCAGCGTCAACCAGCGATTGGGTGAATCGATGAGTTTTAGTGAACAAATTGGTTCGGTATGGCCAGTTTTCTTGGCGCCTGGTGCTTAACCTTGCATCGCCCCGATGTCTATCGCGGCATTTCGTTCCTCTCGATGGGAAGAAGAAGTTTCTCGTTTCATTTCTCTTTTAATAGACACTCACACACGAGTGTCGATTGGAAGAAAGGCAGTCAGTTTCGAAAGGGGTAGGGTGGGTTTTTTCGGTAATTTTTTTACTTGCAGTGATTGCCCACCTCTCGTACACCATGCGATAATGATTATTGCGGCCGAGATATCGAATGCAATCTTGTTGCCCGATCCGACGCAATTTGCCAGCTGTCGGATGAACTTTCGATTTCTATCGGCCAATAATCTGCCACCTCGTTGTGTGCAGCGCTTGTTGCTAAAAGGATGCCATTATCTTGGGCAAAGTCACTGCGAGTCACCCCCTGCAAGTCGACGATTTTGGCCAATCTTTACACGCTCGCTTAATGTTGCGAACATTTTTGCTTTGTTTTCCTTCTTCATGCCTACTTTTGTCTGCTCGTGTTTTTCTTTGCTGCTGAGACAAGAGAGCTCCTAATGGTGGTGTTTATCGCGAATGTCTGGTGAACGGAACTAGTCGATAATAATCCGGGAATTATCTTAAACGGCTGACGCCAGTGGCTATGGGAGTGCTTTATAGTCGTGCTGAAAGTATTTTTCGTTTTGTTTACTGGTTTTATTATTGATAAAATTCAAATGGTGAGCATATTTTGTTCGCATCATGTCAAACATTGGCACACAATTTTTTTATGTTTAATCAAACTTCTTTCGTGTACTTACTCTCGGCTGCTATTTTTATTTTGTTGTCTCTTTTATTGAGATAATAAAAAATGTATTTATTGCTGGGTAATGAATTTCATTGCGATGTGGTTTCCATTAAAAATGGGTCTATGTTCTACAGATCGATCACCTATCGCTTTAATTGCTTTCTTTGCTGGAGATAAGTAAAAGCTTGTAAAATGCACCTGCAGGACGTCTACGGGATTGAAGGTAAAATGTTATCAGCCAATTGTGCGTTTTAATCGTTTGATTACGTGCCTTCGTCAGTTTGATTTTTTCATCGATCGAATTCTACCAAAAATAATATTTATACATACTGAAAATTTGAATGAAAAAATGATCAGACAAATTCAAACTAATAAACACTGAAATCAAGTTTTCGAAGAACCAACAGTCAAAGCCTAATTGGAAGAATGTTTTCCGCGTATTTGTTGATTTTGAACAACTCATTATCACGGCCATTGATTTGTTTCGAGTGTCTCTTGATTCAAGTTCACACGAGACTGCTCAAGAGGATCCCACGTGCTGGTGGCTTTACGGCGCAAAGCACACGTTGAAAGCACAGTGTCAAACGTGTGATCGGTCTTTTCCACTCTCAATACCGGTTCAAGAGGTGAGTAAGCACATCCCCTGTCCACGCAATTTACCGCCAGCCAAGACAATTGAAGAAGCTGACTTTTCAATGGGTAATGACATGAAAAAAGACTTCTTGTGAGCTGTATGAGGTGTTTTTTTAAAAGATGGTTGTTTCTTTTTATTACTGCTCAATAGAAGTGTCAAAAAAGGGAGAGAAATCTGAACAAAGCATGAATAATCATGTTTGCTGGTAAATGTTTAACTCCCATCCCCTTCTGCTGTCTGTTATTGTACTTGTCCTCTTCGTGCTTCATGTACTGCAAGCTATTTATCGCAGCAATATGTTTTATTTTTCCTCAATACTTTCCCTTTCACGCAGAAAACCTGCTAACAAGCTTAATCATCTGACAAAAGGACATGTAGTCAGCAGCCTTTCATCTTTGTCCTGAATTGAATGTGGAATATTGATGAGTTCCTAGGAAGCCAAGACATAGCCCATTGGGTGGGCTTAAGAGAGGTTTTTGGAGAAGCACTGCTGTATGTTTTGTAGTACTCGAAATGTTTGAAGTTTCTTCAAAATGGAAAGTGGCACTTGGAGAATCTCGTTAAGGATTGAGCAATTTAAGAAGGTTGCATATTCATGAGTTTACCTTTTTATGAAAGAATCAAATTGGTATCACTCTGGAGTCTAGTTCCATTAACAGATTTTTGTGCAAAAATAACAATATTAACTTTATTCTAAGTGACGGTTTCAATTATCTGTTCACGAGGGTTTACCATTGCTGAACCATACCCTGCAGCAATACACGTATTTCGTGCCCTTTGCAGCAAGAGGGAACGAAACGCTTGGTCCTGTGTAAAGACTATGTAAATACCTCGATATATTGTTTTGGTACACGATGTAAAACACAGAACTGGAGCAGATATTCAGTCACTTTGGATCACCGTCCACCAAGGTGTCGGTGATTGTCCGCAAAGAACGTACGAGCTCTCGGTGGGGTACAACTGCACCTTCAAAGGAACAACGAAACACTCGCGCGCACACTTACTTCACCTCGCGGCATACACCGAAGCGAGGGTGCGTTTGGCTCGGTAAACAAACGAACGATTAAATATGCATTAAATCTTTTCAGTGCCTTAAGCACAAACCATACTTCCCTTGGAGGCATCCGGTTTGTTCTCCTTGCTTACCATCCGAAGGAAGAACATTTATTTGCAAGGAGGAAGGTGAACGTAGAAACTGTAGCACAAGCTTTGCTGTCGATTGTCGAAACCGGAGGTAATCTTGGGATTGCTTGCCACTCGCGGAAGAAAAGACCGTTTCCATCCCGTAGGTTTCGCCACTTCTTGCTTTGTATAAAGGGGAGATTTAATGCTAACCTAAATCCGAAATAACGCCTCGGGAATGCAAATCTCGACCGCTGCTGCCGTCGCCCTTTTCTGTGGCGGACAGGCAAACATTGAACTGCCACCGCACAGCGGGAAGTCGCCACCCTGTCTGTCACTGTATGATACCCCGGTCACCGTCAGTGTTTGTGTTGCCTTGAAGGTAAGATGAGGTTCAGATCCTTTCGAACCGTCCGGCGCAGAGGATCTCTTTGCTCGCTCTGCTAGGCCGTCCTTCATCTTTTGCCTGCAACAGTAGCATAATCACGCAACCATCAACCACTGGGACTGTAGAGTAAAAACCCTCTATGGGTAGTGAAGGTGTTGTGCAAACGATAGCATCCAATTTGCAACCATTGCCCCTCGGGGGATGACTGGGATCTCAGTAACGTCCTTCACGAAGTTATTTGAGGAGATGAGGAACGGTTGAGACTTCCGAAAATGTCTTCCGTGCAACGAATGCCTTAATTGCTGGGCTGTCCCAGTCGAGCCGTCGTTATCTAAGCTCTGGTTACACGCAGTCCTTGGATGCATTGGACAGGCAGATACAGACTGATAGACTACATCAAGGCCACTGGAATCGTCTGTCGAGTGAATCCTCCTTTTATTTATGAGTTTGTGTTTTTTGTGGTCTCGATTCAGAAGAATAAGAATTCTTTTCGAAGACTTATTCGCATGTCGTGAGACTTTTTTAATTTTGTGGTTGTCTCCCGATGGATTGCGTACCACTTCGTATGAAATTCAACTCCGTTACTCACACCAACCTGCTTCACCCGATACGGTTGGGTCGCATGGAATTATTAATCTGATTTCCATATTTATAAGACGTGAGGTAATTAAATGAGTGCATCGTCTGGTGATGTGATAATGGAACTACAGTACCCTTGACGTTCCCATCGGCCCGATCCAATGCCCTCGCAATTCAATATGATACAACTTTGATTTATCGGTTGCCTGATAGCGAAGAAATATATCAACGCCCAGTAAGCCTCTGGGCACCCAGTGCCACAAGAAGTTTAATTTCGTCAAAATTGTCTGACATCTCGTTGCACAGGCTGTATCGAATTAATTCCGTTCATTACCTTTAAGCTGTTTATATTGATCATTAAAATTACCGTCAAGCTTGTTGCAAAATCAATAGGTACTGGTTTTATTCATCGGTTGTCTCTTCTAGAACGTTGAATCTTTCATAATCGAATAACTACGACCGTTCGTCACCGTGTCGACCGTTAGTAAATCATTCCCATTACCTTCAGCCTACAAAGGCACGCCTCGCTGCTTAGCTGTTATCAGACCTCTTGCCGGCGTTAGAACCTGTCGGACGGCATTCCTACGTCGTTGTCGAAGTCCCAGAAACGCTACACACTTGCAAGAGATACATTCCTGGGTTTTTGAATAACGAAACTGAAATCAATTCCTTGAATACCGGGTCGTAAAGTTTGAAGAGATCACAAACCAACACCACCGGGAGGTGTGCGTGCGATGGCTCGTTTATGGTTTGTGGAGCTTATGAGGTCGACGCTGCAAGCCAGCCGACAACTTGACGACAAAACGCCACCGAATCGGGTTTCCCCAATGGCATTGTATTTGGGACTGGTTGGCTCTGAAGAAGACCCAACACTCCACCACACATTGCCACACTGCAATTACTCATCGGGGCGCCAGAAAATCGATACTATAAACAGACAGCTAGCTTGCTAGAACTGGAAAGAACCTTGAAGTTTACTGCCATTGGAAGAAAGAGAGAGTTCTGAGCATCGAGTTTCTTTTGCGCCAAACCGAAACTATTGCGTCTTATATGCTTGTGTGATGTTCCGATACCAGGATGAAACACAAGTGCGAGACAGTGATTTGGGGTGTCCGAAAAAATCGATGGTGCCACATTGGCACCGATGTGTCCCCCTTTTATGTTGCCTATGCAAACGGCTTTGCTTTGCCTTGCCTATGCTTGGGGATGTCATCAGCAAACGAATGAGTTAATTGAATTATGCCAAAAAGGGGATGTGAGTAGAGAACGAATGTGCTCTTGAAGGTGTGGGCCATTACTGGTAACGATTAAATGACATTTAAGCTGTAGATAGATCCAGAATGTTGGATTAAATTAGATTTTCTATTAGGTACTATCGACCCGTGTACCGTGTATCACAATTTGTTTGTAGAGATTTTGGGACACTAATCATGTTGTTTTATTCCTATTGAGTGTCGTCCAATGTGTACACATGCCTTGATTGGTAGGTTCCAAAATCACAACTCCCATCGTCCAAGGGAGTAATCACGACACGCATATTGAATCAATGCGCCAAATTGAATCTAAATCCCAGTGCCAGCCCAAAATCGTCTGCAACACATCATTAACAGATTTCATTTCTTGATAGCTATGCAGCACACGAAACCTTAAGCTCTCTCATGGTCACGCCGCCACAAACGATGGCACTTTTTGGACATCGTACCGTAAAGTGTCCATATGCAGTCAACAGATATTATCTTGCCACCGCAAGATGAATATGGTTGAAAGAGGCCTCCCGAAAGCCGCCAATTTGCCGTAGGTCACGTGTGTATCTTGCGGTTATCTGGTCCGACCAGCTTTGTGACGCCTCTTTGGGACACACGGTGTGGTGGATGTATTTTGCATGCCTTTTGCCAGCCACGCATAAAACTGTCTAGTGCGCTACATATTTGGTGCTCCGGGCAAAAAGCGTCGAGGTATAAGGGTACGTGTGGTGTTGTGGATAGACCCAACGGCCTGCTCTCGATGATGGGTGGAATGTATGTGGTGCGTTTTAAAAACCCCCATCACGTAGCAGAACGTCGCCGGAGATATTGCGCACTAGAAGTTTGTCATACCCGGTCGTCCTGTACACAGTTCCCAGTTGCGTAGTTGGCTGATGGTGATACTGTCATTTAGGGAGTCTCGATGGCGGCAGGTTTTGAATCTCTAATTGCTTGTATATTTATACAGCCGACCGTGAATAAAAACCACACATGATCAATTCCGCTCGGGAGAGTTTCCGAGCGGATTATTAAATGCTATCAGCATCTCGGTGACATGATGGCAAATTATACTTCGGCATGCTTCTGGTGATGGTTCGCTGGAGTCTATTTAATCGCTCCCGCAGCAACATTTAGCACGATGTTTCGCCAACTACTCGGTAGTCGCACCTTGACTCAGCAATAAATACTTTGCAAACAACGGCTAATGAGAGGGCTTGAACAAGTGCAGAAAATGTTACGCCGGCTTGTGCTCACGCGCAGGTGTTGCGGATAAAGCCTTGTACCTGGTGCTGGAAGTCTAACCATTAAAGGGCGAGAACAATTCGTCAGTATCTTAAAAGCAACTCAGTGACGCTGTGTCACGCTCTCGGATTTATGATGATTGACGGATAAGACGGGTCAATTTCAAACGATGACCGATTGGAAGAACTGGCGTACACGCGACGTGGCCAATTGTCTTGTCGTCTTAATGGTCCAGTACCCTTAAAAGGGTCGGGTCCACTTGCCGCATTGGAAGAAGCAGTGCCATATGTTATTAAGACGGGTTCACGGTTTGATTGGTGGAAGTGTTCGAAGGGAGAACAGTACCGCCAATCGTGGTCTATTATTGGTTCAAATACCAATTTGGTTCAAACGGTTACCGTACGTAAGGAAAATGGCTAAAATGCACCAGATTGGGTTGTGAAATTGGGTCAAACTCGTTTGACGTCGGAAAGCTCTCCGTGCCGAACGATGCGGTGCTCTAGGGTCTTTCGGAATGCGTTCGCTTGATGCAGCCGATGCAAATCCGGTGTTCGTTTCGGTAGTTACCTTTTGTACGTTTGCTAAGTGTAGAGCTTTTCTGAGTTGCGATATAGTTTGGTTATTTTAAGCAGGGGAAAGGCATAAAGGTTTGATTCGTTATGATTCCTTTCCGCTTCAACCATAAGCAGACAATTATTTTCGAACGCAAATAAAGCAGTTCTGCTCGTTTCAGACTAGATTTATTTTGTGTATAGTGAAAATTTTCTACAAAACACATTAAATGTGAATTTAATAGTATTTCACAACACTTTTGCAATGGTTTTCCGATTGGCCTTCCTTCATGGATAAAACCACATCCCTTCTTGGCTATGCAAATCGGTGAGCACCGGATGGGAGGATGACAGCATTCGTAATATTGAAATGGAATATTAAAAGGTCCTACCAACTAGCCCGGCAGCACCCATTGAAGCCCTGCAAATCATCCTACCCAGTGTATCGTTTGGGGCTTCCTTTTGTACTGCTCTACTGGCGATTGTTCTGCCGACAGGCCGGTGAATAATAATATCACTTTTAATGCTGCCGATTATCGAATGAAGGTTTTTCTCATCGTAAGGCAGGCAAAGAACCCAACCAATGCACCTGAACCCCTCAGGAACTCGTTCACAGCGGAAAAGGGCGTTTTTGTTACGAGTAGGCCTAGTCGTAGGAAAGACGTAATGTATGCATGTGCATTTACATACTATCAACCTTAAGCTTTGTTGCTGTTTTCGTTGCAAAATCCGACCCGCACCCTGGCTGTATTGCGTTGGTATATCGGGCAACATAAAATACGCATGGATGCACTTCCGTTGATATCTTTCCGTTTGTCGCACGGCGGCCATTGATGCATGAAACATGCTTTTCTATGGCATTCTTGCCTATTCTAGACATTGGTGTTTTGTCTAGTGCTTCTGTTCGTTTGTTGCCCTTTGTATACGATATTCAAAGCCTTTTTGCAGTGTTCGTATATCTTCTTTGGTACATACAAAGAAGATGATCGTCTTGAACCAAATCACCGAACCAAAACGTTTCTGCGTGAGATGAACGATGCACTTTCGGCATCGTTTTGCCTTTTTTGGAGAGCTAAAATAATTGCTTTTAAATTTATCATTTCCTGCACTCTGCAGCTCCTTCTCATGTGTTACTGCAAGACTGCGACTTTAATTTCGCTCACACCGAGAAAATGGTTTCGCTAAAGCGAGCAAGTGCAGATGTCGGCTACAACAGACGGTGCAGCGGCGCGCCGACATGCGATTGATTGATTTCTAAGCTAAGCGAGCGTGCGAGCGTGTGTTTTCATGTGCCCTTTTTCCGTTTCTTTTCACGCTTTTTTACAGGAAACTCTCACCCACTGGAGCGCAATTGTGAACAGCAAAGAATGTACGAACTGACGAGGCAAAGAACAGCGTCAGCTTGCTGCACGGTGCTGCGGCCACTGCACTGAGGAAGACATCTTCCGGCCGGGCATTAGACTGCAGCAGAGATGAAAACGATGCTCGCAACGGAAACGACGAAGTCGACGGCGGCAGCGACCGATTCCAGCTAGGTGCGGCATCAGCTGACACTTGGGAAAACTGTCTCGGATATACCTAAGAAAGAAAGTGAAAGCAATTGCTGTGACATTGGTATCCCAGCCGACGTCACTCTTTCCTCATCTCACTGTCACTGCCAAAAAATACCCGGACACACCCATCCGGCCAACTGTTGGGGTAGTTCCAAGTGTAGGTAGTACGACATAGTTTGAACATTCAAAATGAGCCAAATCATGCGGAAGGATTCGTCAATCGCCACATCGACTGGTGGTGGACATCGGCATCGCTCGATCGACATTGGACACGGTGCTACCGGAAGCGAATCGTCGATCATGGATCTACACCATCGGACCACCGGACATCCACCACGGTCGGCACCACCGACAGGTGCGGGCAGTAGCGGGAAACTCCCGTTGATGGAAAAACCACGCACCATAAGCGATAGCGAGTCGGAGATAAACTACGATCTGTTCAACACGAGCATCCACTCTGCGGATAGCGGATCGGCGATCATGAACGCATCACAGATTTCGAATACCTCTTGCGATTCAACGCACATCAAGAGTGCCAACCTAACTCGATCGCAGAATGCTTCTGGGGTAAGTAAGCTCGGAAATCCGAAACCGTTCAATACGATAAGGACGGGGATGTAGAATCCTTGTAAAACATGACAATCAGTTTAATGACTCATCCGCCCCTGAGAGCTCGTTTTTTATTTGTGCTCACGATGGCTATTATTGTAAAAGTATGTTCTTTCCCGCTTGGTTCCTGGATACAGTTTTTTGTTGCTTTCACATCGATATCCCAAAACGCTTCGTTTGCTAAGCCATGCATAATTTACTGCCCTGGCGAGAGCCGCTCTTAATTCAATTATGATGCACTGTTGAAAAGCGGGGACTCTACATCATCTCCGCTCATCCAACACCTCGTGCGTTGATTAAACAGCCCGCAGGGACACGATGGTTGGGTTTACCGAGGGTGTGGAAAAATTGAAATGATTTTAATTACTTTGCAGTGCAAGTGTCTCGCTTGTTTGCTCTGCCCGAGGCAAGCTCTTCGGTGATGGGTAAACGCTTTCCAGGCATGTTGGTAGTGGGTTTATTTTGAAGTTGCCCACGTTCTTGTCCACTGTAAAGCGGAACTGATTTACAGCTGCAGCGAGCAGAGTGGCAGTGTAATAACACGCTCTCCATGTGGTAGTCAATATGTAAATGAATGTATGGTCGTGATTTTATTCAAGATGCTTAATCCTCGATATATGGATGTAGATACGAATTTCGATAAGAATTTTCGGGGACAGAATATTAGAAGCAGTATTTATTGGGGAAAATTTGAAATTCTCTTGGCTTAAAGTTTTTTTGATGGTAGCAATCATTCAATAATTATTGTTAACATTACTATTTACGATACGGATTGTGTAACAAATCGTTTAATTTAAAAACATTTGCATTTCAAAGTACCCTTCTAATGTAAATCTTATCTTGCTAATGAGGCTATAGAATTTTTTATTCAAAGCAGGCCATAAATTACTTCGTAATGTCTTGAAGTTAGATTCATTAAAGTAACTTTGCTGCCGCTTTAGGCAAACACATTTCTCAGCTCATTCTAACTATAGTTATTCTGTTGATGCATTAGGCCCTCAACCTCTGTTCTTAATCCGTTGACTAAGTTCTACGATTATTGAAGCCAATTAATACAATCTTCACGAAACACTTTAGTTCCACTCTCCTTACTTCGTGTTTGAATATATCAAGTAGAATTGGTATAACAATACACGTGATCAACAAATTCATGCTTACATCTTCTCATTTCCATTTTCATCTCATCTCTCATTCACAGTCCTGTCGCTTCCCGAAGCTAGAAGAATGTGCCCATTTCCATTACGAACGCGTACAGCTTGGTAACCTTTCCGTTCAGCTCGAAGGTGATGAACGTAGCGACTCCCAGCTTGGTCTAGCTTCCGATCTCACCACCTCCCAAACGAACTCCATCGGGCCCTCGGGACCGGCAGGGTCCGCTTGCCCCACGAAGAGTGGTAGTAATCTTTGGTTTATCATTCGTGTTACCGCTGGCCGATCTGATCCATTCATGATTAAGCGCTCGTACGAGAACATGTGCTTCCTGGACGAGATGTTGCACAGGTGCGTGTACGATAGACGTGTTAGCGAGCTGGAAAACCTACGTGACGTGCTAATGGCGCTTCCAGATGGTAGTGGTGAACAGCGGATGGAGAGAAGTATGAGCGACGAACAGCACCTGGAAAAGCTGGTAGGGTCCTATTTGACCCGACTGTCGATGATTGCTTCGGATGCAATGACTTGCGGCCCAGTTCTAACCTGGCTGCAGATTGACAACAAAGGTCGCCGGTTGCCCGTAGCGGACGAACAGACAATGCGTTGTATCAACACTCCAGCGGTCGGGGCTGCGTACGGAGTGCGACGTTACGTGGCACAAGCGTGTGATGAAATATCCATCGAGGTGGGAGATATGATATCCGTGATCGATATGCCAAGTCCGGCAGAATCTATCTGGTGGCGAGGCAAGAAAAGTCACCTGCAGAAGAACCAGTACGAGGTTGGATTTTTCCCGCAGAGCTGCGTCGCCACGATCGGCGATAAGGTGCCACGGCATATGCCTTTCCCGGCGCCCCTTGTCGGATCGCTCGCTGTGTCTCCCACGAAACCTGTTCTTCGAAAACATGGCAAATTGATTGCATTCTTCCGCAGCTTTATTTTGTCACGGCCCTCACGTCGGCGATTGAAGCAGAGCGGTATCTACAGGGAGCGTGTATTCTCGTGTGATCTAGGGGAGCATTTGCTAAACAGTGGACAAGACATTCCAATGGTGCTGAAGTGCTGTGCGGAGTTTATCGAGGAGTATGGTATCGTCGACGGTATCTATCGGCTGTCAGGAATTACATCTAACATTCAGAAGCTACGACGTGCATTCGATGAAGAGCGCATTCCAGATCTAACGCATCCCGACATTCGACAGGATATACATGCAGTCAGCTCACTGCTAAAAATGTATTTCCGTGAGTTGCCAAATCCGCTGTGTACATACCAGCTGTACGATCATTTCGTGGAAGCAATTCAGACCCGAATTGATGCTCCGACCGATCTGAAGCTGCGTCTTATTCGACAAACGGTACAGAAGCTTCCGCCACCACATTATCGTACCCTGAAGTATCTTGCGACGCATCTGTTCAAGATTTCACGCCACTCATCCAGCACTGGTATGACGGAGCGCAACATTGCGATCGTGTGGGCTCCGAATTTGCTGCGCAGTCCGGCATTAGAGGCGGGCGGAGTGGCTGCTTTAAGAGGCGTTGGCGTACAGGCGGTTGTGACCGAATATCTGATCAGCAACTGCGAGCAAATCTTTGATGATACTGCCGATGATTTTGGAAGTCATTACATTGAATCGCAACCGAACTCGCTCAGTGATAGCAACAGCGTTCAGAACTACGGTGGTGCCGGCAGTGATCAGCAGGAGTTGTCACTGTCTATGGAACGCCCTAAGAGTTTGAGCGTCGGTGGTGCAAAGCTGCTCAGTCTGGAAGAAGCGCGAATTCGAAAGAATTGTGTTGAGCAGAATGAAAAGACGATACCAATCAACATCACTAATCCTTCTACACACATTGGTTCTTACATTGAGGTTGGAGGTGGACCTTCCAGTCTACCTGACAAGTATCACACGGTTCTTCCTGTACCTAGGTAAGCATAACATGTCTTAACAGCATCCAGTGTGTTGATTTTTTGTTTTCTATTGCAGAAGTTGGAATAAACGGAAATCGCATTCGTCTTGGAAGTCGATCTTCACCCGTCAACCACGGCAATCCAATAGCAACAGCGATATCAAAGGAGGCATTGCGTCGGTGACATCTGACAAGAATGTATCTATAGTCAGCTCGACAATGCAACCTGATATTGGTGGGTCCAGCTTGGCTGAGGTAGAAGACAAGGACACAGATCATCGTCGCAGCGTAACCATTAAAGAAAGCTCCAGCGGACTGTTGGACAAGATGGCTAAAAGTAAGTTGTTTTCAACTAACAAACGAGCTCATGGATGATGTGTTAATGAATGTACAAATTATTCTTTTTTAGGTTTGCTGTTTTCATCTGGTGTGGATTTATTCGATGGAAAGAATCTGGCTATCGACAGCAATTGCGCTCGATCGAACTCGGTAGATAGTTTACGAACTGCAGGACATAGCCGATCTGTTTCGCATGACTCTTATTTTGATCTGCTACAGTCCCCCATACGCGGTGGTACAGTGGTTAATGGAACGGCGAGCGGTGGTGGAGTCGTCACATGCCCATCACGCGAACTTTCTGAGTTGGGTCTGAATTTCGATAGAGAAGAGCCAGAAATGAGGATATTCTCCGAAAGTGAAAGTCTTGTGAGCAGTCCAAAGGTAGCGAAAGAGGTTTGTATTTATTGAACAGTTGTTTGAAACACATTAACTCAAATTGATAATGAATTTTTCACCCGATTCCACAACGAACAGTCGGTACGGCGCACGTTGAGAGCACGACCGGAAGATTATATTGGGAGTGGTCACAGTGTCAACCCTAGTCCCAAGAAGCAGCCGCGACTGAACATACCCAGTCCTTCGCAGGAAACTAACAAGCAATGGAACATGGCGGCGTTGTCATCGGGAAGCGGTAACCTCAGTCAAGACGAGGAAAGTCTCTGCAAACGCTATAAACTGGAGGATCAACTCAGCGATATCCAGTTTATCGATTGCAGTACACCGGAGCATACTTCACTCGGTCTCAATAGTGGACCGCAGGGTGGATCGACAACATCTAGCACAACTGTGGTAAACACTATTTTTACCAGCGCTCAAGTACACAAACCACCGCACCAGGAGGACTCCTCCGACGAGCAGCACGACGATGAAACACATGCTGTGGGTCTGCGTAACTCCTATCCTGGTCCACAGTATGCCTATGGGAAGTTCAATTCATCACCCGTGAAGGAGATACGCTTTAGCTATCCCGGATCCGGTGGAGGTGCTGGCGGGAAGGAAAAAGTAACCAAAAAGGAAAAACCATCACAACCAGCGGGCGCAACTAAATCTGTCGTTGAAAAAGTTCAATCGATGAGCGTCGATGAACAAAGTCAACCACAATCGACAACGCTCGATGTGATTGGGTTGAAGAAAAACGAAAGTTCCTTGTATGAAAGGTAAATATTGGATTCTTGCATTTACACATTCCAGTGTGGATAAGGGATACTAGAGAGATTATCTCATGAAAAGCGGATACCACTCAAAATTGGACTCATTTTGGCATTTGGAGTGCTGCCGAAATGCTTGACGGACTATTTCGAACCATTTGCGCATGTTTGGCTTGCTTTCTATCTTTTATGATTACCAAACCTCTCCTGCTTAGTGTTTGTTTCGTTGAACATTCTTCTGGCCGCCCTTCTCCTAGTGTGATTTGTCATTTAATTTAGTCCCCTCTCGACTCTATCCCCCGTTTCTTTTTTGTTTTACAGTTTTCTGCTTTCTTCTGGTCAATCGAAACCTCCGAAATATCCTGGCCGTTACAGCTACCATCATCCCGGCACGGCGGATGTCGGTCGCGGTAACGGAACCGGTGGTGGCGCCGGTGCTGATGGCAGTAGCGACTCACGGGAAGGTCAACAATCTTCGGCCGTGCCGCGTAGTTGTTCCGAGAACGTGATTCGTAGAACGGGTCCAGAACTGTTTCCGCCTTCCCAACAATCTCATCATCATCATCACCACCATCACCATCACCATCATCACCATGGTCAGTCCAAGCAGCAGCTGACGACTGTACACCCGCCACCGCCACCATCAGCACCGTCGTCATGTACCGGGGCGAAAGCCAGCACTCCGCAATCGCCTCCAGTTCCGAGTCCGTGCTATTCGCTGCTGATCGGTTCGACCAGTTCCGATACCACGAGCAATAGTAACATCACCACGCCCGTGTATGACGAGATGGACATTACAGGTGGCTTTACTGCCCATCTGGACCATCAGCCAAATGCCAAAGAAACGCCCGTCGAGGATTCACCGAACGCTGCAACCGCTGGAGGAAAGCCAACGGCAATGAGGAAACACGACCTGAAGGCAATGAAACGGGAGCTTTCACTTGATCTAAGTGGTACCTCTACGAAGCTAACGGGTTCGACAAACTTCACCTCGGATAATACGACAACCAACACTAGTCAATCGCTGACTCCTAGCGATTTCGCTTACCAAAATCTTAATCCCGACCTGTCGCCAAATGGAGGTCTTGGTGCAACCGGAGATGGTTCCGTGGTCGAGATGACCAGCTTTAGTCAGAAGGCTGCCAAATCGCCAGGTACGCCAATCAAAGCTACCATCAACATCACGTACAATGTGCGTTCGCCCGTCCGTAAAGAGCAGGAAGGAAACGTATTCCGATCCAGCTCTCCACCGAGACTCATGGACGAGAGTTCGAACACGAACGCAGAATTAATTGCGGAAGAAGAATACCAGCGCGAACGGCGTAGCATCTACGAAAATATTCTCGTCCCGCCGGTTGAGGAGGACGAAGAAAAGGACGGAGTTATGGATGACACATCGCCGTCCAAGCGTTTGCTGGAAACTAACTTCGACGAAACGATGGTATACGAACAAGTTAAGTTTTTGAAAAACGTTGTCTCCGAAGTGAACCATCTAGTGAAGAGTGAAGCTGAACCTAGACTAATGGAAGGGCAGAGCGATAGCGAGAATGCGGTAGCGGTGCAGCGAATAGTACCTGAGATAAACCCCTCTGCTTTGGAGGGTGTAGCGTCAAGTCCTCCGAAAGGAAGATCCACCGTAGAAGATGGAATTAACAATAATCACAACGATAGTGAAATCGTGCCGGCAAACGAAGGAAATTTTCGGAAGCAGCATTGCTGTGAACGGAAATCAGTGAAAACAACGAATGGTGCGATTCCCATGAACGAGGAGGAAAGCGAAGATGTCCCCATGTCGGACGTGAATGAGGATAGCTTAGAGTTTGACAACACAGACGTATCGCTATACGAGAATGTAGAACTACGCAAAAAATCTGCCTATCCACTGTATGAAAATGTAGAACGCTCCAACACTGTTCAATCGTGTTCACCACCAACAGCTAACAATCCGACAGACACACTAAAATCGGTATTAACAGAGGATGAGTTTTCTTCCCTGTGTGCGGACCGTAGCGATCTGGACAACGAAATGGAATACCGGATTGAAATTCCACCCAAAATAGAGATGACGGTATCTCCGAAAATGAAGGTGATGGTAACGGAGGCACTGGATGCAGTAGAGACGGTCGTGAGCGTAAAGCAACTGGCAACGAAGTTTGAAACCAGTCCGGTAGATGTCACTCCCCCGTTTGATTTCAGCGGCATCAATCGAGGTCACAATCATCATTTTAGATCATCCCTAAATAATGGCAATTACGGTGCAAGCGAACGCGTAACGATACGCAACAAATCAGCCACCAGCAATGGTGGTTCCGGTGGATCCGGTAAAGAAGATCGGAATGCGTTTGCAAGCTTTACTCGAAGTCTTGATGAGAATGCGTTCGTACGCGAGTTTGGAAGCGGTCGCGGACGTCTGGAAGGTGGTGGAGCATTTGTCGTTGTAGGAAATGACGGCTTCAACAAAAGCAGCCAACAGATACCGGCGGTGGAAAAGAACATTCTTAACGAGAACAATCCAAATCGGCGAAAGTCGCTGGAGCTGTCGTTGTCAGCACGTCCTCGAAGCATGAACCAACCAAAGAAACTGCCCCCACTAGGTCCGAGCGGAGCTCCGACGGGTGTAGAAAATGTGGATATGCACGGTGCTGATGACGGTAGTACGAAGGGTAAAGCAACGTCCGAGTGTTGCCGTGCAAAGGTATTGCAGCTTGGCAGTGGTGGCCACAAACAGACTGCTGGTGGCAGTCCAACCGAATCGTCGAACATGAAGCTAGATCTCTCGATGAAAATCGAAGATACCAAAGAAGCACGTGCTTATAATGTGCGCATTACACCGACCACCGAGAACCGGATATCACTGGTGCAGTATAACTATTGTGATGGTCCCACTAATAACAGTGGCACGGACAATATGATGACAGACGGTGTAGCAGGTTCACCCACCGGCACTCCCTTGATGAGGGTGGTCGGTGGTCGTAGGGGTGACAACTTTGCAGATGATGATCGAAACAGCATAACAAGCTTGAAGATGCTTGGCAGCTGTAAACTAGATCGCTCGCGAATCGAAAAGATTAAAGAGGAGAGGCGTCACCAGTTGAGCGAAAAATATCGTTCCGAGTCTTTCAAAGGGGAACGAGGAGACTACGGTGGTGGTGCGAATGGAAAATTGAAGTCAAAATCCAAATCTGAACTGAGGGAATTCAAGGAAGGCGACGTGGTGGCTGACCGGGCAGACAAGAAATACGATTCATTGCGCTTCCGTTCGAAATCCCGTGCCGAGTTGCTTTCGTCCGATGGTCCTTTTCCGTTGGTCGATTCAAGCTGCAATCCCGTAGCAGGAAAAATTGCTTCGGTGTCGTTGAACACGGTAGCTTCAACAATGCAACCAGCAGGACTTCGTCCAACGGCACCAAACCGCACCAGGCGCATCAGCGATGAGAAAAATCAAAACGATCTACCACCGGTGGCAAATGTTGGTGCAGGTCCGATCGCTAGCGATGCGTCCATGTCACAGGTGTGCGATAACAAGTTCGAACTAAAAACGCGTCAAAAGTTTGACGTAAAGCGCAGCAGCATAGATTATCCCGTTTCATCCGCGTCGCCTAGCTCAACGAGCGAGGGCAAAGACGTTCAACTGCCGCATCAGCGTGACCAACGCCACAGCTTCAGCAATGGTCGGAGCGGTATTGTCGTGACACGAAGCAATTCTTCTAGCAGCAGCAGTGCGCAGTAAGTAGAAGCTCTCTTCTAACCAGTCTAACATATGGCACGCGCACGGTGTATGTCCAAGTAAGCAGCCTAGTACGTCTGCGGCAAATACCTCACGAACCTGCACATACAAAAAACTGAAAACTTTCTCACTCGATCGCAATCCAACCTTTCCACCATTTCACGACAGCTGACCAGACATCTATGTACACGTATGATTTAACTGTGTGTTTATGGGTAGGATTTCAGCAATGAAATTAAAAGTTTCACATTGTTGCATGTTTCTATTTCTATCATGCCACACAATGTTCTGTTTTTAGTTCTTCACTCTTCTTATTAATGAATTCGTTTTTTATTCTAATTATCTATTTGTACTGTCAAAAATGTATACTTGTCTGCTCCTCATGTTTGTTCGATTTGTTTGAAGTAACATTTTTTACGATTACTCACATATTCAAATTAGGGATTGCTTACAGCAAATGCATTGCACGTCACATTTGCAGTGAAACTTGCATACAACGCTTCTATACAAGCACGCAACTCGCGTGATGCCGATTTGCCGACGACAGTCGTGTCGAACGTTAAATAGGTAGTTGAAATCGATAAAGGTCCATCCGTATTTTCGTATCATAAATAAAAGCGTAGTTTCGTAATATAGAAACGCACCACCTCAACTTAACTGAAACCACCCAAGAGAATCATGAATGAATTGAGTTAAATTACTGCATGCTCTTTTGTAACTTTAGCCACTAGTTCGATTGTACGACCCTATTTAACTTTTATCCACTGTAGATCCCCAACAAATGAAATTGCAATTTCAATAAAACTTCGATTGCTGTTGGCAAATCGAGATATCACGACACTTAAGTACACCAAACCAATAAACAACTTTTTTAAGCTAGTTCGAAGCAAAATAAAACTTCAAAGCTTTCAAACTTCTGCGTAATATGTGTTAGAATAATAAATTATATCTTAAGTATGTTTGTTCTTATTCATTTCTAACGGTATTTTCATATAACTATTAACTTCTTTTCTTTTTATCATTCTTCTAGACGAGATCGTTGCTCACCTCCAATTTCCATTAAAGACGTAGCTGCAATGTTTGAATCGCGATCGCAACAGAATCAATCTTAACGAGCACCACACCATGCAGAAAAATGGACTAAATACGATGGAATCAGTGCACTTTTGTTTATACACAACCAATATGACGAATGTCGTGATGACAAAAGCGACATCTATTTATTGCAATACTTTAAAGAAGTTTTCACAAACTACTACTACTACTACTACTACTACTACTACAGTCAACCGTAACTCAGGTGTTGAATGAGTATTCACCATTTATGTGCAGCTATGATAGTGAATGTCATCGATGTGGTAAAACGACAACCCAGTTGAAATAGGAGCAGCAAGAATCAAACGTATGCACTATCGGTAGAAAGATTTCTTGCTGTTGTGTGCTATCGGGATTCTTTTTTTTCCCGATGCATTCGAAATTTCTCGTAAGAATGTGGCCAAATATAGCTAACCTATTGAAAATCGAGACTTTTTCCCTCTTATACTGTTTGCCTAATTACACTAATGAGGTATTCGGAAGCAACAGAAATAGGAGAGAGTAGTTAAATGGAAGTGATGTAAGAAAATAAATTGCTAGTGCATTGGTACCTATGCCAATGGAGAAAGACAAAACAGAATTCTATGAAAGCAATTGGCACACATAGTATTTAAATGAAGCTTACAAACGAGAGGTGAAAGTCAGCTAAAGGCATACTGCATACATAAGTCGTATATAAGTTTTATGTTACTAATAGTATGTTATTGGTTAACAACTAATTCGCCCTCATTTTGATAAGTTCTCCCGTATATGACTCGTTACGTTCTGTAGAATGTAATTATCTACTGACACACAAACAATACAGTTGTGTGAAAAGATGTAAAATAAACACATCACAATCTGGTTTATCATTTTACATACTCTAGCAGATTTGCTTAACAACTCTTCTGTTCATGTAACAGAAAAAGGAAATGGTATAGTTTCGATTTAGTGTAAAACGAGTGTGTTTGCAACTGTTTAAAGAATTTGTTAGCTCAACGAGCTCTTCTTTTGGTGTTAATTTTGAACGACGGTTTGAGAACAGTTTAAAGCTTTGCTTAAGTTTATCGTTTAAGCACTTCCTGATACGTATGGTTTCAACTCGATTGCAATCACCGTCGATTTGTCGTTTGTTTTGCGAATTATTTGATAGAAATATTTACTCTTTGTTATTGACCACTACATGCTGTGTTATAATTTGATAGAGATGATAAACACTGCTTTGAGAAAAGATAATAAATTTACCAAGATTTCAAAAAAAAAAAACACCACGGAACAGAAACGAATAAAAGAAACAAGATTGTTTGTGTGTACGAAAGACAATAAAGGCAGCAGATGTTAGAAAACCCCATCAGACAAAGACAGATTATAAAATTCGAAAGCATCAAAACATGACTCACGGTATAGAAAGGAGGAATATGGTTTAGACAAGCATCTACAATTCCCCAAACCCAGGCCAACGATAATATAAGCTGTCTTTGGGCAGAGCATTTTTCCAATCTTCCAATCGTTTTGTACTTTGACTTTAAAAGGAGAATCCCCCTTGTTGTGTGGACGACACCAAATACGCGACGAATTGTGAACTAATTGCGGTGGATAAGCTGTGTATTGATATTTTAAGAATTTCGTAAACGACGAACTTAGGATGCTTACATTAATCGCTTTTTATCAGACATTAAACTACAATTTGCATTGCCATTGCTATTAATCGCTTTCCCTTGCTAGAAGTTTATCGTGGTTCGCCTTGATTTCTGCTTGAAATCGTTTTAAACATCACTCTGTAAATATATGGAATAGTAAAAGAACTGAATTTCAAATGAATACAGGCTATACACTGCTAATGGGAAATGGAACAAAATTTTACGCTAACATTTGTGCAACATTATTGATACAATCTCTCTTTCTGTCCGTTCTGCCATCCCGTACATTTTGACTTACGTAAGCTACTAAACATAGTGTTTCCCATGATAGAGCATGCCCCGGATGACGGGCTGTTCAGATTAATAATGTATAAGTAGGTCGGTAGGCCGTTAGAAATGCGAGTCAACGCGAGAACTGACCATGAGAAATGAAACAACGCACTCCCGAATAATGTTGTAGATTTGATTGCAATGAACTGATATTAAAAGCAGACCAGCAAAACGTGTTAAAACGAAAGCGAAATGCAAAGAAATGATAGTTGCTGATTATAGATTACCCGTAAAAGGGATATGATATAACATGATCGTTTTTTGTGGTTCCATGCAACCTTTACAGCATAGCATACATCACATTAACGTCAAACCAAGTGTACAATCGTCGACATTGCGTTGCTTCTTCGTACACATTGTTTAACAAGATTAATTGTTTCTCGCACATGTTAGAGCAAATGCTTCGAAAAAGGATATTTTCTTTGCTTGCTTTGAATTGAGCACGGGTTGGATTGGGGAAAGGAAATGCTTGATGTGTTAAAATAACGATATAGTGAAATGTGAAGTAACCGAACGAAAAAAAGTGGTAAAAAAGGATGCAGATAGCCAGTCGTTTGCAAAGTGGCGCAGTAAGATGGCGTACGCTTTGCAACAGCGAGAGCTCGTTTTAAGCTCTCTGTGTGTAATATTAGTAAAAATGAGGAATGGACAAAAAAATTGAAGAGCGCGCGTGTGGTGGTACGAAAGAGTTACAGAGTGACAGCAAACTTAAATCGCTAGGTAGTAGGGAACAGGGAAAACGAAATCAAACGGACAAGTAATTGCATGAATGCGTCGTGGAAATGTTGGTACGTTTGCTTTTCTTCTTTTATTCCAACCCGGTAAAAAGGTGCGCGCTTTCCAGTGCGCTGAAAACAAAACATTTTTGCAAGAGTTATAAATAAATGAACCGAAAAATTTAATTTCACGTCGCATCGCTTTTTATACGAAGACCGTGCTCGACCGTCCGAAATTAAGTTACTGAGGGTTTTAACTCACCCTTGCGCGTGGAACCATGTTATCTTAACGTTCGTTATCTTAAAACGCACGCCAATGCTGCACCAATTCGTGTCCCGACGTTGAAGGGAGGTTGAAGAGGTAAAGGTCGGGCACACTCGGGCCCAATTTTCATTATAAAACCTAATTATGCTGTACCGTGAACTTTGATGCTTATCTGTACGCTTCCCAGATTTACCGGCCTTTGCCAACTTGTGCCACATCTGTTGTAACGACAATTAAATTTGATCACACCTTCAACATTGGAGAATCCCTTGCCCACCGTTAGTTGAATGTTGAACGAAACAATTCCTATCGTCCTTAAAATATTGCGACATTACTTTCGAGTATGGCTTTCTAGTTTTAATCACTATTGAATGAGTCAGTTGCCAACCCTAAACACACCATTCAGACCTCGCATTCCAAATTCATTCATTACAGTAATATCAAACTTGTTTGTTTAGCTTCTTCCAAAAAGGCGATACCCTCATACGAAAAAATGCTCCATAAAAATAAAAGTTGACACGATTTAAGTAATTCTGGTGAATAAGTTGCTGGTCCACTGCATCATCCAGTTCTCACTAAATCACTCGCACGAGTCAACAATTGTGAAAGGTCACTCCTTGGCGCTTTTCACGTCAACCTTACCTCGTTGTTGTACTTGGTGCGCAATTGTCCATGGTGTGACAGGTTATTATTACGTTTTGTGCCGCTTTAATCGTTGGCATCCATCCAAAATAATGAACCTGCAGCCCGGTGTTGCAGCCCTTCATGCAAACTCACCCAAAACACACAAGACCCTTAAGTAGCGCCACGTGGCCGTGTCAGAGCTCGAGCGCGAGAAGAACTCCTGTGGAAGCGGGTGTTGAAATCAAGTCGTGCAACGGAACGGAAGTGAATCAATACACACAGTTTCCTTTTTCTATGTAGACTCTGGTTACCACCACCGCTGCACGACATCCGGCCATCCCTGCCACGTGAGCCTAATTTCAATCAATTAGTCTGTTTACATGACGTTTATCGGCCGGTCGGATCGACGGGGAGAGTCCGGGGTCGAACAAGCTGCTGGTGTTGGAAGGCGGAGACTCTCCATGCTCCATGCTGCGATGCTGGGAAGTGGCCGTTTCCTTATTGCTCACCCTCGGCACTTTTCCAGCACAACCACAAAATACTCCGAAAGGATCCATGTTTCCGTCTTAAGCGCTTGAGTTCGGATCGAATTTCCTTCAGCAAAGGATCTTTCAACGCATCCAGTCTATTGCTGTTTCCATCGTTTTTTTAATGTTGCCTTTTTTCCCGGCCCATTCCTGTCCGCTTGGCTCCCTCTTTAGCTGGTTGCACGCCCTCAGCAGTGTTTCCGGTCGCGTAACCGGAGACACGCAGTACGGTGCGCTATTGTCGGTTAATTATGCGGATTATGGTGCGCTGATTTGGCGGCGCCTTTTTTTTTTGGTAAGGGCGAGCGTGTTTGGTGTTAGATGTGTGCTGATTTTCCCTTTTTATTTGTATTTTTTATACCCCTAAACCACCCGATTGGCCCGATGACGACTGGTCTCCCAGGGGGGTATGGCAAACGTATGACGTATGGTTTTTGGTCGATGGATTGTTTGGGAACTTTTTCTCTCCTTTTAATTTATCCCTTTTGTGTCTGGGATGCTCTCACGCTTTTGCATCATCCCGTTTTGGTTATTTTTATTCTGCATTATGTTGTTGATCCTCCGCTACAAATTTTAACATTTGTGAAGAACATTCATGAAACGTTGCTTTTTTGCACTCGTTTTTAAGGGATGGATTGGGAAAAGGCCACTGCAACACGTTTAGAATATTAAGAGTGTCTAATGGAACGTATTGTAGTTTTTAACCACGTGAATAGCTAAAATTAGCTTGCGCATATAGAAAGGTGACATGTAGCAGATATAGTTTCTTATTCCCTTTTTGAAGGAGGATTTTTCGTTCCCGAATATAAGACATTAAGACATTTAATAAATCATTTATACGCTATATTTTAATACTATATCTGCATTTCTAAAAGTTTTTAAATAATAATGTTAGCGCTATGCATATGCAACTCGAATTAAAGTCCCCTCAAGACCCCTACGTAATGTGACACAGTGTTTAGTGTGCTTCTGCAAAACATACGTCACAATGCCAAAGTAGACAACAGGAAATATATAAGAGACACGCACTCCTTCACATCCCTCGAACAATGTAAGGATCAAGCACCAATGCCAGAGCCTGGCTAGTCTGGAAAACGATACACATTACAAGTTGATCGAATCGAAATGGCTTTCCAAATTCAATAACAGCACTCAACAATAAGCCTCTTAATCTCGCGCTAAAGTAGAACCACCTTGTACTCTTCAAGAAGCGGCCACACTATGGACGGAGGGAAACATACGACGACGACAACAACAACAGTCAAAGATAAAGGAAGTGTGTAAAGTGGGCAGGAAAAACCAACTCGAAAAGCGACGGTGTACCTCCTTTGTTGCCGTGGCTATTTTCATGTGTACTTTTTGCCATGGCACACCTACCAGTGCTCATCATTGGAAGAGGCCAACCGGGAAGGAAAGAATATTGCTTCTTGCTCACAGGAAGCCCTTGTTTGTTGTTGTCCCTCCTACAAGGGAGAAGGAATCAATCAGGAGCTTGTTAGTGCGATTTAATGAAGAACTTAGCAGCGAAATCAACTGCTAATGGTGAAGAAATGAAGGAAAAATGTTGCGGTATAAATGAGATTATTTCAACACAAAGGCACCCGTCCGCTCCCGGGGTATCTATTGCTGGAATGTAGGAAAATGTCCGACGAGAGGTCCCTTGCCGTTGGTAATATATTGAAGCACAATGCACTGCAGTAAATGTGGCAATCAACACAAACATAGCAAATCAATCAGCGTGAGGAAAATTAATTGTTTATAATGAAATGTACGGGGGTATGTGTGTGCAGTAATTGAAGTATCATTAAAAGCGTCTAGCTTTAAATTATCTGGTCTAACATTTCGTGTAAGAACACATTTATTTACTGGTGACATTTGAGTTTATATTTTAATCTTAAGCTTAACGACAATTCCTATCACCTTTCCAAACGGTTAACATAAAAACATTAACCGATCCAGATGGTTTACGCGATAATTAAATTCAACCCTACATCAACATTGGTGTCAACGGCATCAAGTCCATAAACAGCTCATTGTTCCGCCATTATCATCCCTTTTTGTGCGCGGGGATGTAATCGGATTTACACTGCAACGCAAAACGAACAAGAAACTCAAACAAATGTTGACATTTATCGACTTTTAACAGGATCGGTGAAGGTGCCAAAAAGACAGCAGGTATCTTGTGATTATTTAAATAAGGGTAAGGGTTATGTTGCTTCTCTCATCAACCATCAAACGGGCACCGCGGGAGTAAAAAGCAATAACCGACGGATAATGCCCAACTAGTGCTCGGAATGGGGAAAAAAAAGGAATTGAGTCCATATTGCGATTGGCCGTCGGTTACTTTGGTAACTTGCACAGTTAGAAGAGAAAAGATTGAATCGATCAATGGGACCCTCTTGAGCAAAGGGAGTTGCGATTGTGTTGATGAAGCGCCAACCAGTCAAGAGGATGGTGTAAGAACTGGTAAAAGTCGAGTGTGTTTGAAGTTGTTGCCATGACATACGTTGGTACCTGTTTTTGTCATAATTCAGGCATAGCAGGTGAGCGGTCTATGATGAAATTATTCTCTTAATTAATTAGCTCTAACATCATTAATCTTGCAACTTAACTGATGCCGTGACCAGGATCAAATCGTGAACATTAATTGTTGAGTGTTTAGTCTTCCTTTAGCATGTTTGCGTGCTCTCGTATTTAAAATGTCATCCACAATACTCTATGGATTGTACTAAACAAGACAGATTTTTGGGGTGAAATTTTCATGAAACGCGATACTTCCGACCAGTAATGATAGTATTCAGTTCAGAATTACGAAAATAAATTCTAAGAAAAGAAATGAAGGAGATATCCACAAATTGGTTCTTCTCTTAATGGGATACATTTATCGCCAGAGCGGGTAATGGAAATTCAAAGTACAGACAAAATGAGATAAGACATCCTTTGAAAAAGATGTGATGTGCAGAACTTATGTGCTGTACGATTTGAAAAGTGAATTTTGCATACTTGCAGGCGTTACTAATACCAAACATTAGCTAAAATCCAGTGTAATAATATACTACGTTAAGCAATGTACATTATTTTAATTATTACTTTTCATCGTTTTCCTAATGAAAGTACAGCATTCTCTCATCAATGGTGTGATTTTATCGTGATTTTCCTCATCTGATCCTCATCTCAATAACCGATCACTGCGACACGCAATGCCTACCCATTACACTTCAGCGATTGGGAATGCTAAATGTCTGTTTGCGCTGTATCTGGTGTGTGTGTGTATGTACCCAACGGCCTCAATCCATTTGCTACAAAGCTACTCACTGCCTCAAAAATCCCCACTGCCGCTGACAAAACGCTTAATTACGCCTTCATTGATCGTATCTAAATTTAATAACAATATTTACATGTGCACCCGTTTCCGGTCCATTGGCCCCGACGTAGAGCATCCCTTAATTCCCTGCCGCCTGTACCGTGCACTTTACTAACGTTGATCCCAGTGATTTTTCGGCTCGCGCCAAAAAGTCAACGCGCAAAAGGGTCGGGCCCGGAACATACCACCCTACCTTCGGTGCGATTCGCTGCAATAAATCCAATCAATTTTTCGCTTTATTCGGTGGCATTTTCCGTGCTTGATCTATGTTTGGGGAGATTTTTTTTTCTATATGCTGAATGAAGTCTGCTTCCAGTCTTTTTTTTTTTATTCGAAAATGTGTCTGAAGTGGAGTGCTATCTAAATTGTCAATCTTAGCACAGAGGATGGGAAATAATGTTTTATTTTTCATGTTTGCATGGAACGTTCGAGTTCGAAGGGATGATGGCTACACATTAAGTGTTTTATTTTTTAAAGGTTGCTCGCTAATGGTTAAAATGGCAAAAATGTCCAGCATCTATTTTTAAAAGACTTGTTACGTAAAGTTAAGTAAGTTGTCACGAAAAAAAAGGTTAATTTCATTTGCTCCTTTTTAAATTCAATCAATAACTTTTATTAAAACCATCTGTAACGCCTTCCGTAACGCTCGTGATGTTATCAAACTAATTGTCCTCACTGCACCGCACGTGCCATTTCAATCCTTCATCGAAAGAAAATTCATTCCAGGTACTGCTTTTTCAAACCTTTTTCCAACGCAATTTCCGCAGCAATCTCTGCTGATCATTGCTAGGAGATAACCATTATGCAACTGTTTTGTTATTATTCTCCCCTTTCACCTAGGTACGAACGGTTCAGAAGCAATAATTATGCTGTGACGGTTATTTTGTTTGATCTCCTCACCTTCACTCACAACCCTCGACACGTTGACATTTCCGGGTGATCATAATGGAGCATCCGTTTCTTGCTACTCTTAACAGAGAGTCATTGAATTTCCTTTTCCTGTGCCGTTTTATCTACTGATTGGTGTGGAAAACATTGTGAACAGGTTAAACAGTTCTTGCACGAAGTGTTCGGTTTTGTTCAGGATATAAATCATGCAATAACTGCAATATTTACTGCACTGTCCCGATTTTGAAGCGATAAATGCAGTGAAGCGGAAATGTAAGGACAATGCTGTGAACTTATGAAGAATGTATGTAGTCCACTGGAAGATGAGTGTTTATGGCCTTAAACAGCTGCTTAAAAGCAATGTCAACGGCACCGTCTTTATAATGATGATGAGGATGTTGGCAAAGGGATTTGTGAGTCCAACGGCACTTGAGAGATATCAGAACAACACCTACTGTAGTACTGGTGTTTTGTGGTCATTAAGAAGGGTTAAGGAAGGTAAGACATTGAACTATTACTAACCTGAGAATTCTCTTTTTAAGTATCAAGGCGATAAGTTCTGCGTCTGACCTATAACGGCACTGCTTCTGCTAAATCATTTCTCATCATCCAACTGGGTCAATTTCCAGCCCAAGCCTTTACTCTGCACCATTACCTTAGAATTAATGCCATGCGGTAATGAGAAGATGCGGGTACATCTCCTGCCTCACTACGCTACGTGCTTCCACGGTTCTTTTCACCAAGGATGTCACCAGAGTGTCACCAAGTCGGCACGGAAATTGTGTTTGCGAAAAAACAACCGGGCGCTTCACTTCGCGCCAACAGCACGCAAACGTGCTCCGTACCGATGGGAACCTTTTGCTGCTAATTAGTTACTTAAAGACTTTCTGACGCTATCCGGCCGGAGTGCTGTGCACAGTACGTGCTGGGAACGAAAAGCTTGTTGGCAACGGTGAAGTGAAATTATGGGAAACGGTTGCGGTTGATGAGTGTGATATCGTTTCAATTGGTGATTGGAAATATTCTCACGGTTATACTTTACCCGAAAAGGAGGATGAGGATCTTCTCAAAAATATCCATTTCATTCGAACGTATTGAGGTGTTTTACATTAAACATTTCAAATACATAAATCTGCCCGTGCAATCAAAGCATCTCCAACCCGTCCACATTACCGTTGTGTTTGTTTTGGTCACGTCAAGTTCTAACCTTCCTTCCATGGTAAGCTCACTGTCATTAAGCTCATCAAATGAATCTCACTTGCCGGAAAGTGACTTCGCAGCTGCGTTGCCGAATGTCCGAACAAGTTAACGCCGAAGCGCCATATTGCAGAAGGCCATATTCAGATCCTCAAAACAAATCAAGGATCATCAGGTCCTCAAACCTGCCACGACTGCTTGTGTACACTTTTGAAGAAACATACAGCCATCTGTTGTGTTGAGATAAAACAATACACCTAGTTGTTGATCTTGTCGTTGAGCTCCAAGATCTGCATACTTAAAAAAGAAAATGTCCCTCCACTGTACATGTATGTAATCAGTCTGGAAGAACTTTTTCACTCATATTTTGTGTTCATTTTATACTAAACTTGTTAAGAGGACTGAGTCTTTTTCGTACAAGGTCTATAATTCAAAAAGCAGATTACATCTTCCTCCATATATCCTGACGTAGTCCAGGGCATTTGACGAGAATGCGGACTCGTATGAGTGGAGATCTCAATAGAGTTGAACTCAGACCGAATCGTTTTGTTGAGTCGTGCATCACCTGGCTAGCCCTTTGACTATCGAAACAATTCTTTCTGTAAATGTTCTAACCGCGATTGAAAACTTCCAATTAGCGTACTCCCTAACAGCAATCAAATTCATTCCACGACCAAATTCTCATCTGATCGAGTGTTAATCCTTCTTCTCATTCTCACCAGTACGATTGTGAATGTACTCCTGCCACAGCGCACAGTCAGAATGTTTAATAATGCGCTCAATCAGGAGATGATTTGTGGCGGAGGGTCGTAAATGAATTATCCTTCCTCCCTTCTGTTCCGATCGGTCACACCGAACCTAACCCACGGTGGCAACGTCAAGAATCAAAGCCACACGACGATATGTACACATGATGCTTGACCCAAACGATGGGCAAACTCAAGCAAACAGGGTAGAGAAAATACCAAACAAACGTCCATCACACTGCACTTGGCTCGGCCGCATCCACGTAGCATGCCATATCTTCATCAAATATAATTGGAACTAATGAGCGCGCGCGCTTCCCGACTATATGCTTGTCCCGATGTGCAGAGTGCAGAGGGCCACGGCGGCACAATCTTGCTTCTGGCCGTAATGCGTGCTGAAGGAGAAAACTACGCGATGACAAACCGCGTCGGTGCCCATTCCTCTCCCGTGCGAATGCGCATGTCCCCTAGAGAGGGTGGAAAAGGGTGGGGGTAACGGGGGAAGCCTGGAGCACGGGGGAGATTGTAGATTATCATCGCATTTTTCCGGCATTCATTTTTCTTGACGACGGTTTATGTACACAGCGTTTGTAGATTGCATTATGTACTAATCGTAGCTCCGCCCCGGGACTCCCGGGCACGGAATTTCTCGAATGCGAGATTATTGGATGTAATCGACCCACTTTTTAGCTATTCGATCGTAATTAAAGAGATTGAAATAATTGTTCATGCGGAGCTAGATGGATTGATCCGTGGTTCTATCCGTTTTTTTTATTAAAACAATCATAATTTACAGCTTTTTAAAGTGATTTTTATTCCAGTTTTATATTGTCGTTTGTGTCGACAACAGTAAGGTTTTGCACACTTCTTGACTAGAAATTGTTGTTTTATCTTCCCACCTTGCTTTCCCATACTCGATTACAGCACTAGCCCTTGTTCGTTAGCTGAAATGCTTCATGTCTATTGTTGTTTCTGTTTAATTGATGGTTTTTTGAAGAAGTGATTTAAAGAAAATTACATCAATCAAGGGATGATAGAACTGGAACTGGATTGTGCTACTGATTCGCTTCAGGACATTGTACAACACTTGCTTCCCATACATCAATACACAACCGCTATAGTTTTCCCTCTATGTACTCTAGCGTTCCTTTAGCTAAGGGACATTTCTCTTACCTATTGAGTTCGCGGAATACTATGTACATGATATTTGCTGGGCCGTTTTGAAGTCACCAATTGACAAAATGTCCAACTCGCGCACCAAGCCTTTACGTAAGATAGCCTTGATCGTCGCCGACAATGTCTACGTCACTGCAGTCAGAATCACTGTCGTTCATCAGCTCATTTTCATCCTCACTCGTGGGTGGGGTGCGGTGGGTGGGTGGAGGACCGAGGTGTGTCAGGTGGTGTGTCGCCAGGAGGTGATGAGATCCAGCTTGATGCTGCTGCTGCTGGTGATGGTGGTGAGGATGATGATGATGATGCTGCTGCTGATGGGGATGTGGATGATGATTAGGATGAAACGGATGATGAATCGATCCGCCCGGTCCCCCATTGCTGATGGAAGCTGCTGCGGCCGCTGCTGCTGCCGCTGCCGCCGCTGCAGCAGCTGCCGAACGTTTCACTAAGCTAAAGGATGAATGCATCGATCCACTGCCGGTCAAGGGCTTTAGTACACCGGCACTCGTGCAGGTCGAGGACGAAGAGGCAGACGAGCAGGCGGACGAGCTTGGTGGAGGTTTGGTACCGAGTGACACTCCACCCGTGGAAGTCTTGCCATTGCTGTAGGCGGTAAAGCCACCTTTCTCACCGGTAGCGGACGATGCTGATGATCCGGACGAGGAAGACGACGATGTTGAAGTGGACGAGCCAGAAGAGGACGCTTGTGGTGGTCCATGTAGGCGGCTCGAGGTGGAGGAGGACGAGGATGAGTTGGTATTTCCACCGGCGCTGGACCCAGTGCCATTCGATCCATTGGTGTCTGTGCGGGAGAAATCAATCGGATATGAGTTTGGTAATTTGTGATATATTTATTGGAAATTATGTAAACCGCCTAAAATCACGCAATCCGCGCGACAAAACTGCCATATCATACAATATTTCATCAAGCGAATACATTGCAGATGGGGAGAATTTTCTTTCAATTCATCCTCCATTTTCATCTCAAGCTCAGTGGATTCTACCGTGTCTGCTATATTGAATACCAGCGCATTGTCCTTTCGCTGTGTACTATCATACTGCGTCGGAGGTATATAATAGACACACAGTCCCTCACAGCCACAAGTCACACCTCACAGCACAATAGCTCTCGACATGAAAGAACACAACACCGGAAACTATTGTTCGTGACTATCTCGAGTCACCAATTCAAGTGTCTCCTTCATGTCTCCAAACTTCCCCCAGTAGAGAATTCCGCCCATTTTCGTCCCCATGGACGGAATTTTCATCATTGCATTCGCTGGCAAATATGAAGCAAAATGAATTCAAAAAACAGAAACAGATTTTCAGAAAAGGCTCTTTGGCGTCGTAACCCTAATTTTGTCAAGATGGACACAACACCGGACACTTTGAACATAAAACTTCTTAAAAGGGTTTTAAACCCCTCTGGTGGGATGGAGTGCCCATAACTAACCATCACTATGGCCGACGTGTCTGCTACGCTGGGAGGAGAATTTCTTTAGAACTCTATGCACGACGGTAATTGAGTTTGATTGCGTGTACCCTTTTCTTCGAAATCGAATAGGCCATCACAATTTTCTTGAGGACACCCTCTTGTATGTTTACTAATGCAAGCCTCCAAGAAACTTTGACCGAAAGAAAGTTTTCTTCCCAACAGCGAAAGAAAAGCTCTTTTAAAAGATATTTTCCAACTCCACTTTTCTGGAACTTTTGCGCCGGTCTTGCCGGAACCTGCTGACCAACGGTTCGGAAATTGGTTCGACTCTTTCGCCAATTAACTCGATTAGAAGTTGGTTCGGTCCGTTTGGCCGTGCGGGACGTGATGAGAATTTGGGGACTATAACCTACCGGCAGCGTTGACCTCACGTCGACGAAGTTGCTTCTTGTGCTTCATGCGCCGATTCTGGAACCAGGTCTTCACTTGCGTTTCACTCAACCCAAGCGCTGACGCCAGTTCGACACGTTCCGGTGTTGATAAGTAGCTGTCATTACGGTACAGAAAGAACTATTGTTAAAAACCCACCAACATAACACAGAAAGTTTGCCATTAACTTCATTATCGTCATCATAGATCGCCATTACCGTTGTGCTTCGAAGCGCTTCTCCAGTCCTGTCAGTTGCGGGTCACTGAACACGGTGCGAGCTTTCCGGCGTCGGCAATGTCGCAGCGCACTCATACCCATTCCGAGACCGAGGGCAATATCGGGACATCCGGCACCGGGGAATAGGGGTGAACTGGCGAAAATTCCTGTCCAATACACAAAAACACATGAACTGTTCACAATGACCCAACTTTTTGGGGAAAACCTCAAATTTAATTATCGGCAAAAAAAAAACAAATCATCTTCCACTTGTGATGGCCGATCGGAGGCAATAACTTACCTTGCGAAAGGAAGTATGGGTCGACTGTTTTGTACCCACTGGCCGACGGTGCCAGATAGGCGCCGAGTGCCATCTGCAGATAGCCCGGATCACTGTACGGGTTGGCCGTGTACATGACGCCGGCCGACGGTCCACTGGTAAATTGAACAGGCCCAGAACTGCTCACGGGTGGAGCAGGCGGCGGTGGTGGTGGTTGCTGAGGACGTGGAGCTGATGTGGCCGAAGGTTGTGGATGTGGTGTACTGGGGTCCAAGTTTAATTTACTACCAAATCTAAGAAACCAAACCAATATTTAGCAATGATAATTAAATTGAAGTTTCATTATAATTGAGTTGAGTTTTCTAGGACAATTCTATTGAAATGAAACTCCTTCGTGATTAAGAATACCAATTAAGAAGCAATCCAGGAGCAACGAATAAATGTGTTATACCCATCGTGGCATTGCAATTATTTTTCACTGTTATTGAATTCCTGAAGATATGCAACGAAGTTCATAAGTTGCCCAAAGTTCTGTCATATTAGTGCGCCTACGAATATTGATTGCATAGTTGTAGGCGCAGTATCGTTGATACATTTCGACCGATATACACCATATTTATCTGCATTTCAGCACTTTAATTCTACGCATGCACCTAGCTATATTTGTTATTTTCCTAATATTATTATTTACTCCCCTCATCTCTTTAAATATACATTTTTAAACTCACCTTTCGGAGTGCAGCACCATCTTGCGATATTCGTCTTCTCCCCCTTTAACCAATCCATTCCCATCATGGCCACTTCTTCCACGCACACAAACCTCACCAGTTTTAGTATTATTTCCACCGTTCCCATTCACAGCACCGTTGTTACTATTACCACTCACAAGTCCGCGTTCGGACGCACTCAAGTCACACGAACTTTTGCTACGGCTGTTCGACCCATTGTGCGTTGGAACAGTTGCCACTTCCGGCGTTTCTTCACTATCCGACTCTTCCAGGTCCGATTCCACCGGATGGTCACTGGGCGATGGAATCGCTCTCACACTGACCGCCTGTTCACGGGCAGGATGTCCAACACTTGCCCCACCGTTTTGGAACAGTATGTCCTCGATCGAGAACGGTGTCTTGACGGCAATGGCTGTGGCCGATGGTGATTTGCACCGAGCTACAATTACCGCCGGTAGTTGGTCCTTTGTGGTGTAACCTGGTCTGGTACCACTGGCATGAAGATGTGCCTGTACGGACGATGCCATGCCACGCTGATCGGTCGTGCACATTGAATTGGACAGAACCGCACACTACAGTGAATTACAACACACGGCGGAAATGGATCATCCACCACAATATCCACGCGATATCTTCATAACACACGCGTGGCCACGAACCTTTCCCGCGGACGGGCGACAAGCTACTGCAAGACTTCCAATCACGACAGTCACTGTATTACCCCGAACTACTTGCAAATCCTTGATAGATGTGATTTGTGCATCCTTTTGCAACCGTATCCCGCCGACAACTGACTGGCGAGTGGTTGATTCGCGTCACCCTACTGGTAAAACGGCCATATACCGGAAGAAGCCATTATATACAACGACCATCAGAAGGGAAGCAAATCCTTTTGGACTGCCGCTCTCGGAGCTCTCTCCCTTACCAAACGGGATGTGATTGACGATCCTTAAATGGAACCGTAATGCACCCATACACACACACACACATACGCACACACAAAGGCACGTGCGTATTCGTGGAAGTTGTTGCAAGGACGAGGTGCAGAAGGGGAAGACGAACTTTCCTTCCATTTTACATGCTTTTGCTAATGAACCGTCTCCATCGCTCTGCTGCTCCGGGAGAATCATTTTCCATCGTTTGACGAACAAATTGTCTGTTAAATTGTGGCAAAATTATGTTTTATCAGTCCCGCTTAGGAAATTGCACCCATCTCGTTCTGCCCTCTGCCGGGGGGTGTTGGAACTATCTGATGCGTTGACAGCTGGAATAGTGGTAGTAGTATATAAAGTAAGCGTTCCTCTATTCTGGTCGCTAATGGAGACGACCAATACAAAATGGCGGAGACGGGAAAACGCATTAGATGTTACCACTGCTCCTTCCTCTTCCTGTTGCCATCCTTAACGTGAGCAACTAAACAAGAATATCAACAATAACGGGTCGCTGTTACATCGTGCTTATTTGCCAATTAGCGGGACCCTGTCGGTTGGTGCAAAGTTTGCCTGCCGATCGATGGTCGCAAAAGCACAGGACACGCGGGAAGAGAGTGAATTTTAATGAAATTTACCGTGGATGTAAAATGCAACCACCTAGCAACGTTGGAATGCCATAATGTTACCATGACCACACACGTTTAGCCAAGCCTGCTGGGCTTTTGCACGGTGGAGTCGCAGTTACCTTACCGGTGAGGAGGTATTATTAGCGCAATTTGGCGGAGATTACTGTCATCCTGATTATGGTTGCGGTATTTTATCATACGCCACAGGGTGGAAAACCATGAGAGCCTGAAGGCTTGATTTTGTAACGGAATTAATTACATATTATTATAATCAACCGTTTGTTCCCTTTCGCCGGACACCGAGCCGTTGAGTGGGATGATTTTTGCATTTTACACACCACTTGCAGCCCGTGAAAAATGTGATGTCGTGTGCATTTTTGAAGCGTTTTGATATGGCTCGCGCGTGCCCTTGTGTTGTGATGATGGTGGGAAAATTAAATCGCTGATGAGTTGTGGCTTAGTGCTGGCAACCGTTGTAACATCGACGACCGAGTTAGTGCTGTAATACAATGTAATGAGGATGCATTTGGGAAGTATTGCTTCATTTATTACTCGTTTGATAATAAACAGCAGATCTAGTTCATTACGCACCCGTTGAATAAAAGTATCTTAAGCTTGAAGAATATATCTTCCTAAAGGTGTTTTATGAAATAAGAGGGTTCAGGATCTATCTTTAGTGACACAATTAACTGATCAAATCAAGTTACAGCTAGATGTTTGCTGCATTCTCTAATCGCCCCTTGGAGTATGCAATACAAATACAAAATATAGTTTTTAATCTTCAAAATTTCGACGTCGAGTTAGAATGCTTTTGAGGCACCAGATACACCCGAAACACATTGTCATAATTACATAATGTCTTAGTCTATGCAATCATGTTTTCTTGCTTACGCGCTGTAAAAAAAATCAGATAACAGCATACTTTCAGATGTATAAATTATCTAACGATGAGTATAAAACTTAAACTATTATAAATTGATACAGTGTGGTTGCTTTGAAATGCATTATAATAATGTCCACCCAACCTTGATCAACACACATTCAACAGCCCCGTGGCAACAGCACTGCACAGGATGGATGACTTGGAAATTGAAATATGTAATTGCAATTCCACGCTTCTATCCCTCCTCCTCCCGCTGACGCCCCGGGGAGTCGTGCATCATAATTATGCATCAATTAGCGGTTCAACAATTTATTGAATGTTGCCGCTGTCGGAGCATACAACATCCGTTGCATATTCTCGTGGCTGTGAGGTTCGCTCGCAATGCAACGCATTTTGTGGTTATGGTTTTGGCCCATACCAACCAACTCCAACTGAATATTGCGTAATGTTTTACTTTCATCTTTGAGTTTTACTTGCAGTTGAGTAAAACCCAAACCTTTAAACTCCAAACCGAAAATGTCTGCTGTGGGGGAGATGTTGTTAAATATAATCCGTAATATGCTATAGACCGCAAGGTCTTTTAATCTGGTACGGTAATTCGTTTTCGCGTTAACTCTACGCAAATGTTTCCAACTTTCAGCAACCTCAGCCCAGAGGCACCACGAACCAAATAGCGTCAGTTTGCCCGTGTCTCTTCAATCGATTACGCAGTGACTCATGCTGGCTGCAAATTATCTGTTTATCAAAGCACTTTCCTCCTCCTCTACCAGTACTCACCTCAGGGCCTTCGCGTTCCGGTGTGCTCATTTATTAACTTCCGGTTTGGAGCTGTCGCTGCTTCACATCCTGTTCCAATTTTTCCGTAATGTAAAAAGCTTCTGGTGATTGACTGTTGTGAGCAAATAACCATAATACATGGGGGAAAACGGCACGAAAGCGTCCTGTGCTAAGAGGAGAAGCTTTCCCTTTCCCCACTGCTTCTTCACCACTACATCCCGGCTAATGGCACAAAAACGAGGCAAGATGAAAACCGTAATGTTTCATTTTCACATTAAACCCAACCAAACGTGAAAATGCACCTTATGTACCAGCGGTCCCCTGCGACAAGAGCTGTACTGGAGCGGGAAGAATAGGCAACGAACCCGCTTCTGCGCCTTGGAACGTGGCCATTTCGAGCTATGTATATCGATGCTTCTGAAGGAACGCAGGCATGGGCGGTTCACTATGGTGCGACTGGTCAAATTGAGTTTATTCCTAACTGCACTTCGGTCGAATGCAAACCAATGCTTCTGCACTGCATTGAGTTGACAATTTCCTCCGTTCTGTACGAAAGCCAAATGTAAAACAAACCAACAAACCATTTCTGTTGTTCTCTTTTCTTAAACTTTCCCCCTTTCATTGATTTTTTCGAAAACAATTGGCTGAAAAAAGTCCTTTTTTATCCTTTATGGCAAATATGTCAACATAATTTTTATGAGTTTTTGATGTAAAGCTTAGATATCTATGCTTTCCGTACTTCAACAGTTATGCATACAAAAGATGCATAATAAAGAATTCGTCCTTTCTTCGATTTTTCGATAAGCTCCTCCTACTTTTTATTAATGCACACACTCACACATACTGCACTCTGCTGCTTGAAGGACATAACAATGGACAGTATTTCCACAAGAACAAAACAAACCTCCTAATTTTTATCGAAATAATGATTAGATTCACAAAACAAAAGAATGTAGAATGAATTAATGCAAGCAAAAGACTTCCTATGTTATATTTACTGAAATGTAAGTTTATTTATTTTGTAATTTAATCATCATGCAGGATATCTATAAAAGGACATCGTTAGCTATTCGACTGGCAAGTCACTGGAAGGGTAGATCCGAGCATGCGTTTCTTATGTGCGTGTAACTGGCCCTTCTACCGTGTGGGGGTATAGCTCAGTGGTAGAGCATTCGACTGCAGATCGAGAGGTCCCCGGTTCAAACCCGGGTGCCCCCTCGCCTGATGCTTTTTTGTCGACTTTTTCCAGTTCATCACAGTCTCGTGCCAACTGTGAGCTTTAAAGCTTGCAAAAGTGTGTCACTCATCGAACAAAAAGCGAGGTTCCACCGAGATTTGAACTCGGATCGCAGGATTCAAAGTCCTGAGTGCTAACCGTTACACCATGGAACCGTTCGCCCTTGCTCTCACCAATACACATATAGAAACTAACACACCTTTACCATCGCTGTACTTCTCCAGTCAAGACTTGTTTTATTGGCAATATCTTCCATTTCATTGTTGCAGCTTAACGAGTCTACCCTGGTTGATTTAAGCTATTGTTAATTTAAAAAATTATCTAACTGATAAAAGGTATATTAATTAGCCGGATTACAATTTTTAACTTTGTCTGAAGGGTTTGTAATTTGGCCCAATTGTAATGAAACTTGTAAAAGACGGTTCAATTTTAGTCAAACCAAACTTCCATGTCTTACGCAAAAAAACATAATCTATTCCTCATCGTAGGCATTGTTTGAAATTAGTAAACAATTATGATTACAAAAACTTTGAATGCCATACTGGTCAGTACATTATTCGCGCTCGAACGTACCAACTCGTACTATCAGCATGGAATGTTCGGTTAAATTTTCCAACTTCCCATTAAACAGTATGTCTGAGATAAGCTTCTGAGCTATGGCCCTTTGCCGCGGCAGTAGACTTTCAATTTCCAGCGCAATATGAGTCGCATATGCTGCTGCTTTCGTCGGTAGATGCTTCATGTCAAATGGGACCGAATTCTTCGCATAGCCAGCGTCGATGGTCTCGGCAGTCTTGATAGGATCGATGATTTGTCCTATAACCGTTTCTTCCAGAATCTCCCCCATATCATACTCCTGTTCGGAGTCGTTCTGCTCCAAGGATCGTTGATCATAGCGGCGTGCCTGTGGAATAGGAAATCAAAACAAAAGTATATGTGTGTGTTATGGGTTCGGTGACAAAATACACGGTGACAAAAACGGGACCCATTATTTACCCTTTCTGGCTGGAATCTGGTGTTTCTCTCAATCTGCTCATGCTGTTCCTCATCATTACGTTTGGGCTGTGGATTCAAATCGATTATCTGGAAGGTGAGAAACGTTTATCGTGTATGCTTTAGCATAACGCCTATCCACTAGTTTACTTACTTCCAGTTTAATCGGTTCACTTAATCCTGCGTTTTTTACGGATTGCAATTCGATAAGCCCATTATTCCTACTACCTTCAAACTCTCCATCCAATTCGTTCACCGACATTAGTCCATCAACGCTATTCGGTACACCATCATCTTGGTACAATTTTTCATAGTCCTGGTTGGGAGCTTCGGTTAAGTTGTCGTTTTCCAACCATACATTGGGATGTTGGATTCGCACATGTCTTGCCAAGCTGGACGTTGTATATTGATAGCTGATCGATCGATCACAGTACCTGCATCTACCCCGTTTTCCTTGTTCCTTGATGAAATGGATCCATATTTTGTTGCCCAGCGTGTTTATCTACAAGAAGAAACAAACCATGAAGTTCTTTTTTCAATTCTATTCAACACAACAATTACAATTACCTGTTGCGGTGCTACTTGCTCTTGTATGTGAGGATGTTTTCGCAGAATATGTCTTCGCAAATTTGTGAACGTTGATTTTGCCAACGACATTATCTGTCCACAAATTAAACATTTCGCTTTCGTACCGTTTGGATCTTTTTTGTAGCAATTCCACAAAGTTGACCGTTGTCCTGGCATACCTTCAAAGACGACAAAGTGTTTGT